>NC_135168.1:42108535-42826869 GCF_041146795.1 Maylandia zebra | reverse complement strand
CTCGTGTTCCTTCTTCCTGATATTGCTGTCATTCGGAACCGCTACATCGATCACTACGGCCGTCTTCTTCTGTTTGTCTACCACCACTATGTCCGGTTGGTTAGCCACCACCATTTTGTCCGTCTGTATCTGGAAGTCCCACAGGATCTTAGCTCGGTCATTCTCCACCACCCTTGGGGGCATCTCCCATTTTGACCTCGGGACTTCCAGGTTATACTCGGCACAGATGTTCCTGTACACTATGCCGGCCACTTGGTTATGGCGTTCCATGTATGCCTTGCCTGCTAGCATCTTGCACCCTGCTGTTATGTGCTGGATTGTCTCTGGGGCATCTTTACACAGCCTGCACCTGGGGTCTTGCCTGGTGTGATAGACCCCAGCCTCTATGGATCTTATATATATATATATATATATATATATATATATAACCATTATATCTGCCAAACACTGGTCTTCTTTCTGTGTCATAAAAAAATCCTTGTAATTACCATTTATAATTATCAATAGTAATTCAATATTATTTAACTTAAGAGTAAAGTGAGATTTATATGTTCCCCGCACTCACTGAAATAGCACAGGTGCTTTTATAATTTTATGATCTTTACAACCTGTTAGCTCTGGGTTAGTTTGATCTCAATAACCCAAGAATAAATAGATTGTTATTTGTTTATTGTTTCATTATTTTTCTTACATTGTGGGTACTTGTACTTGCATGCACAAAGCATGAGCAACAACAGATAAGCACAAAATGTGCTTGCATTTATATATCACTTTTCTAGTTTTACTAGAAACTGGGTGGCTGGTGATTGCACACCAGTGCAGAAAGCAAGGTCCATAAAGACACGGATGGGTTAGTGTGGTGTGGAAGAACTTGACTGGCCTGACCTCAACTTAACAGAACACTTTTGGGATGAATTAGAGGAGACTGCAAGTCAGGCATTCTAGTCCAAAACCAGTATCTGACCAACAAATACACTCCAGTCAAAAATTCCTAAACACACTCCTAAATCTTCTGGAAAACCTTCCTAGAAGAGTTGAAGCTGGAAAGGGTAAGCTAACATATTAAACCCTATAGATTAGGAATCGTATGGCACTCGAGTTCATATGCATATACAGGCAGACGAGCGAATACTTTTAGCAATATTGTGTATAAAAAAATATTGTGTATCTCAATAAATATGATATTTGGCCTGAAAAAGTCTCAATGCAGAAGAATTTGTAGCACCTATACAACAGCATAGTGTTTATTTGTAGTTTGGGTCACTATAGGAAAGATTTAGCAGCTTTGAAATTAAGCTTGAAATGTTTGGGCCTGCAGTATAGTGATATATAATAACAACACATTTTTTTCACATGGACGTTACATTATAGCAATTGCTAGACTGCTGTACTGGATCAGGCGGAGGGACAGTATTCTATTGTGATGGGCTGTTGGTGGCCTGTTATGATGATCTGGCCATGTCAAAAGTTTACAAGGTAGAGAAACTGATCTGTGTGAACCTGGTTCTGTTTTTTTGCTTTTTGCTTTTTTTTAATCTGCCTTGTTGCTTCCAAGTAAAAAATAAATAAATCAGAAACACATTTTGAAAAAGCACATATTGTTCCATTAGGTCTCTATGCCCATCTAAAATGAATATTGACTGAGAGACCATTTCAATACCTGCTTTGCCAAACAGTCCCTTTAAATAATCAAAATTAATTAAATGAAAATCAACAAATATAAAAGCAGCTACCATCTAGACATCATTATAGTTTTGGACAACATGTTCTTATTGTGCTGGGATTTAAGAGCAAGCTGTCTGCCCTGTATGCATAGAGAGGGGAAACTCATAGTGAATACATTTATTTTCAACAGGATTTGTACTTCTAAAGCAGTGAGAGTGTTTTTCAACCGTCTTCGGTAAGATTTGCTCTGTCCGTCTGGTTAATGGGTGATGATTTAATCAGACATGGCTAACAACATAATAATAAATTACAGCAGAGTGCCTTCACCTTGCCTCACAATGTAACAACCCATCACCAAGGTGAACCAATGTCTGCATCAACCACAAGGCAATTCTCTCAGAATGGGAAGTTGTTTTTTTGCGTGAGTATCTAGAATGTTCCACCATGAAGCAGAAGGTAAAATGATGTTACAGTGGTAGGATACAGAGTCTATTAGCGATTCATCCATCCATTTCTTTAGTTTTTCCTATCCAAGGCAAAATGTGGAGTAAACTGAGGATGGGTCGTCAGTCTCTTGCAGGAGGAATAAAGAAGACAAACCTAACATGCATTTCTGTAGACTCGGAGAAGAAGCTAGAATACTCAGAAAGAACTCATGCAGACACAGAAAAATACCCAAAAATGCAAACTCTAAATTCCAAAGACATCAACAACCCAGTGGATTTTATACACAGAATCTTTCCTATATGCTAACAAAGCTACCCACCGGACCACTATGCTGTCATTTTTAGGGTCTTAATTTCTGGAGTTTTCTATTCAGTGTTGTCTTTCAAATATTAAAACTGTACATTTAACAAAATAACATTAATATATGGTGAGACCATTTGGAAGAATTTTTTTATATAATATTCCACAAATCAAGGTGTCAGGACAGCAATGCAGTACAAAGGAAAGTCAAATAGTGGTTGTCTGGATGTAATGGCACATTCTTGAGTGATCCAAAGTAAAAAGCCCAGCAAATGCCAGAGGTTTATTCAGTCTATATAGGTAGCAAAATTTTACTAAAGTGGTATGAATGATGCTTTGGTTCTGAATGTGTTCTTGTGTTTCAGTCTATCAGGCTTTAAATGGACACACACCTTTTAATCAGAAATATTTAGACTGCTATGCTCCCTGTATCCAGTGTTGATATTGACCTGTTTCACATTCAGATTAAGACTGTTGTGTCGCTATTCATTTTGCTTTTGAAAATGTTTTTAACCTTTTTACATTGTCTCTAAAAGTCTCTAAAAGTTATATTTTACACAATATCCTAACATTTGTTTTAAAAACTGAATGGTAAATTATGTTTTGGGTATGGTTTGAGCTTGCACATGTTTAGAATATGGGTGTATGACTTTGCTGGTGTTAGGGGGGGAAAGGTTAGGAAAAGGGTCATATTCGGCTCATACAGTCACAAACTCTGGTGTCTTGAATAACATTTTGAATAACATTTTCAACTACTTCCCCAACCTCTACTCCCCCTCGTTATAGCTTGCACTACTTTCTGCATTGGCAATGACTGCTTGTATAAAGTTGCAAAGTGGAAATCTTATTTTAAGGTGTTCATTCTGAAAAAAACAATTCTTATTAATTCATTTGTAGCATTTTATTTTCCCCCAGGCAAAAATATGGCATATATCAAATTTAAGCTCTCACCTAGCTTCAAAATAAAAAAGAAAAAACAACAACACTCTTTCAAATTTTCTAAATGTAGTGGCTTTTATGTCATGTCTCATATTTACATATTTATATAGTTATTTATATTTCTAGTATTTCTTCATTCATTGTCCTTCTTCTGAGACATTTCCGTCTGATGAGCCTGACATTTCTCAACTTATTTATCTGCTCAGGTTATAAGACATCAAACTCTAATTGGTCGACATGCAGTTTTCAATTGGATGTGAAAAATCGTTAGCTTTTAAGGTGACACCAAAGCTCCAACTGTCCACGTTTGCCTTTTATTAAACAGAATTTGAAGAAAAATAAATTGATGATTAAGTCCCCAAAAAGCAAAATAAAAATCAAGTTTTTCCTTTGAGCCCATTTTGCCATTGAACTCAATGGTTATCCAGGTCATTAAGAAATAGCAAGCAGTGCAGAAGGCACAGTCTGACTGCACATGCTGCAAAACAAAAATAATTGATGTTGATTGATATAAACTTTTCATTCTAACTCCTCCAAACTTATACACTTTTAATAATGGAGATTTGCATTTGAGTATGATTTTGCTTGTTACTGAACGACAACAAGAGCTTCATACCCATACTGTCAAAGAGCCTGAGATTTTTTTAAGCCTGAAACACACATCGTGTTTAGTGGGTGATGCCAGAACCCGCAAGGTAGATTGTTCCTTTGGCCAAAGGCTAAATTCCACATTAACACTCGGATTTTTTGGAGCACTGAAAATATTTCAGAATAACAGTCATATTGTCGTTATGGGTTACTCGTCCATCAGTGACCACATCATTTATTTGTTAAAATATACCTCCAAGTCTCATGTGATTGTGCTACTTGGGATTGTTTCAAAGATAATGCCATGTACCATAATCTTCATTGCATTATTACTTTGACATTTTAAACTGCTTCCTTCCAACTCGTCCCCTAACCAGATGCATGCTGTGCAAGCATCTGTAAAAAAGATGTCATGACTCAAGCCATCTCTCCTGTTTTCCATTCATTTGCTCTATTAACATCTGATTCATTATCACACCATTTAGCCAGTTTAGTGTCCCTCTAAGGTCATAGCACTAATGTTGAAGGAAGGATATTGACTACACATGAGGTGACTCGCGTGTGTGATATAATCCTTCCATGATATACTTGGGACCAAAACAAAAAAAGAAAGGCGAGAAGTGAGGTGGGGGCTGAGGGGCTACTAACAACAGTGCAGCAGCCCCTGCAGTGGCCACCATGCTGGCTTTATTAGTTTAGTGCCCCAGACATCTCTCCTAAGAGAGTGTGTATATGGCAGGATGGAGGGGAAGTAATGCTTTGTTTGCCTGTGCATAAGTGTGTGTGGGCAAATGGGCATGTGGGCCTCTCTCCTCCTATGTGTGCTTGTGTTTGTTATTGAAGAATGTATATTGCTGTGCAAGAATATGCAGTTATGCACATATTCTAGAACATGGGTGTGTGGGCAAGAGTTTGTCTCTTTGAGGGAGTGTGTATGTGCGTTTGTGTGTCAAGCCCTGTGATTTTCACAGCCCATTCTCTGATGGACATGATTGTCTAAGAAAATAAACAGACGGTGACACAAAATAATAGCCTGTGAGGAACAGAACAAAACAAACTATAAAATCCTTTAAATGGTAAGTTCCAGAACAATGCACTAATAAAGAAGACTGACCTACGGAATTTTAATTATGGCTTTAAATGGCCTAATTTGAATTTCATGCAAAACTAGAGGCTGTTTTCTAAGAACGTGGAGAGTTCGTGCAGTAGTATTTCCAGATGCATTTATCTTAGGGGTTGAGACAAGAAGCAAGGTGGAGTTCTTCAGGCATGAACACCAAATAAGAAAAAAAGGTGGGCTTGGTGTTGCAAAATTGAACAGCTGCAATAGTAAATAAGGTTTATGTGGCAAGGGGAGCGCAGTCTCTCATCGGTCACCACGGTAACTGTGAATGTTGTTGATCCCTTGGGGAGGCGAAGGCGTCTCTTTCTTCACACCAACACGCTCACCTCCACTGCTCAAAGTAGCACTGTATCTAGTTTTAATCTCAAGTGTTAGAAGATTTTGCCCATAAACAATGTAAGACAGCGTTTCTGAATTAGATAAAGACTTTGCTTTGAGGCAGTGTAACGCACAGGGAAATCAGCTTAATGAGGTACAAGATTTTGTTGTTGACCAGGTGACAGCAAAGCTAGGAGACCTTGATTCAAGTGAGCTTAAAGCAGTCAGCCTTGTGGTTAAACACAGCATTGCTGCCAAGAGAAGAGCAGTGGGGAGCCAGCAAACTATCTCTTCAAGACATTTGCCAAGAAACTGGTTTTGGACTACAATTCTATTCTTGCTTTGAATCTACCACAGCAATTATTTTCAGTTTGTGCTGCGTTTTATCATGCATACAGTGGTATATTTTGCAGAAAACACAGATGGAAAAAATGAACTGTTAAGTTTTTGACTTTGTTTCAATGACACCTTCTTTTGCTGTGATTTTGCTTCTAATAATAACTGATATTCATGCTGCAAACGCTTTCCTCTGTTATCCTTCATGACTAAGGAAAAAAGAACCTGAAAGAAATTCAGCAAGAAGAGAAACAAAGTAGTTAAAAAAAGTTCTACTCCTAGAGACAAATTTGACATAAAACTATGTGATGTTTCCTTTCATTCATTAAATGTAACAGTGATTTTGGGGATCAGCATTGAATGTCAAATCAGTGCAGGGGGAAGCAGAGGATACTTGCTAGTACAACTCCCTGAGGCAGAAACGAATGCTCCTCTTGTTTCCCTGTTGATCTCTCCCTGGTTGACAAGTCTTGTTTTGCTCTCCGACTCGTTCAAAGGCTAACAGGCTCATTTGAGCCATTTCTACAGGGAGACATGGATGTAGTCATTTGAATAGAGTTGCCTGGACCAGACTCATGGTGGCATGGCTTCCTGCGCATTCAGGCCAATTCGTGATTGCTGTGCAGGGAGCCATTGTGAATTTCTCCACTATCCTCTTCATCTAGTACAAATCAACCATTCAGTGAGCGTGTGTTTTTGAACTTCATCTACCCTTTGAAAAGAATAGATGCTAGAGGAATGAGAGTCTGTTAAGCTGTTCATAATATATATATATATATATATATATATATATATATATAGATATATATATGAGAAAATGATTTAGGGTTTCACAAGGTAGCAGCTGGATGTTTTTTTTAAATTAAACTAAAACAATGGATTAAATAGATATTCTGTTTCTTAGTGTTTTAGTATGAATTGTTTCAGAGTAAATACATTTTTGATATGAACCACATAATTGCAACATGTAATTTCTAACAACATGTGAACATTCATATCCAGATTATAAAGTGATGATGTTGGCAGCGTAATAGAATGTTTTATTCCAGGAGGTACTGCACTGGCTGACCTCACAGTGCTTCAACAGCCTGTCTCCTCTTTATATCAATTTGTATTTTATTATACACTACACAATGAAGGTTATATTGAAAGCTTTGAACATGAGCTGACATCCTGCCTTGCAATGATCAATTTGAATTCTCAAGATACATCTTTAGTACCCAAATAAATTATTTTACTTCAAAGAGGTCTAGTCACTGCTCTTTGCTGGATATGTTTGACTTGGAATTCTTTTATTTAATGACATAAATAACCTAAAGGGACATCCACAGAGCTCAAAGTTGAGTGACTTTAATTATACACACGCAGCGGTTGCAGTCCTGGACATAGAAAGTTTAGACTTTTTTTTTCTTCAAAGTCATACCAATTATTGGAAGTAATTAAAAATTTAACAGTTAACATTTAAGAGAAATAATTATCTTAATTCCCAGAGGAATTCTCTGCCCAACATAAGCAGGCATAATCTTGTTTAAAGTGTTTTGAAAGAAACATAACATTTCTGTTAAATCCTAATATTTCAGTTTATCATTACATTAATTATTTGCATACTTTCATCTTTTCCAAGGTGATACTCCTAACACTTCCTTAACAAGGTCAAAGCTTGAGGCTAAATCTGGAACATGAAGCCACATGGTTAGCAATTCATCACTATAATGATTCCTTTGAGATAACTAGCCAATCCATTGATAAATTTTTTATTATTGGTAATAAAATTACAGGCACGGGGAAAATGCGCATTTGGCTGAAAGACATAAAACAAGTGTCCCATGCTTCTGGTAATATTGCCATGAACTTCGTTATGTTCTTTAAAGGTGGTCCACGGGGACCACCGTTACCTTCACCCTCCACATCCTCTCGAGCTCTTCTCTGAGCCCTTGGTATTTCTCCAGCTTCTCGTGTTCCACTGAGCTAATAGTTGTTTCGCCGTCATTGTGGATGTTGGGTATCGAAGAATCCATAGGTCCCTCATCCTATTCATGTAGCCCCTTCCGCCGGGGTTACTTGCGTAGTGTGTGTGTGTGTGTGTGTGTGTGTGTATATATATATATATATATATATATATATATATATATATATATATATATATATAAAGATTCCAGTTACCCTCCATACAGTTGGAAATATTGTTTTGCTTTTCAGTTTCTTTCCAATTTTGTCTGGCTCAGCTTGAGGACTCAAAGTTGCCAAAGTTTGGGACAGAAAGGCATTGAGGCACTGGTGTCTTCCTTTTTTTTTTTTTTTTTTTTTTTTTTTTTTTTTTTTTTATAAACGACATCTTAAAATGTAGGTGAAATCATTCATTTTGGAACTCCTGCTACATCTAATATCCATCACAGAATTTCCTCAGCATGTAAAGTGATGATCATAAGACAGAGAGAGACCTAGAAAGCTGAAGCATATCTCTGAATTTGAGTGCTGCTAAAAATCAAGTTCTTTAAGGTTCAAATGCTTTTTGTTAGTTTTGGTTTGTTTTTCTTAAAATGAACTTTCACGGAAAACGCCTGTTGAGACCCTACAAAATAAATCTCTGAATTTGGATATTGTGTTAGCTTGCTTTTGTAGTTTAGCCAATGATGATACAATCTGTGAGCGTGTCTTGGCAGATCCCACCAGGAGCCAAAACTAACATGCAATGCTATTTGTTTCAGCACTGTTGATGTTAACATATTGCCATATTGCTTTTCACTGATCTATGTCAGTTGTTTGTTAAGCAAGTCAAGTTGCTTTACACCAATTCAGCAACTCACTGAAGTGTGCTTGCACTTTTGTTATCTCAACCCATTAAGGCACATCTATTTGCCTAACACACTTTTTCTACAAACTTCAAACTGCAGCATGTCATGGAGTCTTGCTTTGAAACATGCTTCTTGTTAAAGAAATCAGAAAGGTGGATTTTTTGTTACGGTGACTTGGGCAGTCAGTTTCATTTAAGGAAAATAAATAATAAAGAAACCTAATATCAGGGTAACTGGTGGGTGAATGTTCTAATGCAACGGCTGGCTGTGTGATGTTCATTCTGTTCATCAAGATGAATTGTTTGCCTTCCCTATAATTCTAAAAATGAGTCCCATCAGCTTTCTCATTACTCTTAACTCTCAGTACCTCAAAGTAACTTCACAAAGTTAGAGCTGAAGGAAAAACTAAACTAGAACATTACACTTACAAGTACTGCACACTCTTTAGGGGGAAATAATATTCATCAGCTCTCATTGTGGGTTTTATTTTTATCCATACGTTCTTGGACACTTGCACTTTTTTGCCTCTCAGTTAAACAAAACAATCAAGATGTTATTGAAAGAAAGCCTTTCAGCTTTAACAAAATAATTGCATTAACTGGTTAGGGATTATAGTCATTTAAAAAAAATATTGCTCAAATTCAGAGGCTCATAATTAATTGGATAAACTAACACAATTTTAACTATAGGGATTATTTTTAATGCTTGTATGGAAATCCCTTGCTATTAATGACTCCCTGAAATCTAGAACCCGTGGACATCAATAAATGCTCTATTTCCCTTGTGAGGCTTTGCTAGGCCTTTATTACAGCAACCTTTAGGTGTTTGTGGGTCTTCCTGCTTTCAGTTTTGTCTTCAGCAACTGAAAAGCTTTTTTAGTTGATGCCGCCTGTGTAACAAATCCAGTTGTGAAGTTTCCTTTCTACTTCTTTAGTTAGAGCTCCAAACTTTATGTGGCCTTCAGATTAGCTCAAGAACAGTGTGCAGAGAGTGTTACGACCCGGCTCAAAAGCTGCAACATAAAAAAGGAGATGAATACCAGAGTATGGGTGAGAAGAGATTTTATCTTAAAATGGAATCGCAGGTTGGGTAAAAGACAAGGCAAAGACAAGTGAGCTCGCTGGGAAGCTTGCCTCAGGTATGCTTGTATCCACACCTGACTAGGTGTGGCCAATTAGCACCAGCTGAACACACTGAGCAGATTAGAGGCTGCAGAGGGACGTAACAAGAGATTCACGGAAAGGGTTTGGAATGGAATGGCCAACCAGCTGTGTCCAAACCTTTCATCAGCAAACGCAATACAAATTGTCAGCTGCAGAGGTGTAAAGGAGACTTCTACTGGACTCTATAGTGGTAGAGACGTGGTCTCTGGAATGATGAATCGCAGTTCTCTGTCTGGCAATCCAAAGGATTGCCAAATAGTACTTGTTAAGTGTAGCTCGGCTCGGTCCCCTAGTTCCTGTGAAAGGAGCTCTTAATGCTTTGCCGTAACAAGACTTTTGGAAAATTTCATGCTCTTAACCTTGTAGGCGCAGTTTGGGGATGGCTCCTTTCTGTTCCAACATGACTACGCACGGTTGCACAAAGCAAGGTGCATAAAGACGTGGATGAGTGAGTCTGATGTGGAAGAACCTGACTGGCCTGCACAGATTCCTGACCTCAACCTGATAGAGCACCTTTTGAATTAATTAGAGCAGAGACTGTAAGGCAGGCATTCTCATTCCACATCAGTGTCTGACCTCACAAATGAGCTTTTGGAAGGATGGCCAAAAATTCCCATAAATACACACCTCAACCTTGTGGAAAGCTTTCCCATAGGAGCTGAAGCGAGTCGGGGCAACATCATATTAAAGCCTATGGATTTAGAATGGAACGTCCCTTAGTTCATATGTGTGAAGGCAGATGGGTGAATACTTCTGGCAATATAGTGTATAAGTTTGACTTTGAACAGTGAGGGAACTACCATCATTTGGCTATAAAACTATTCTCCACTCAGTTGTCAAATTGTTAAAATGAAAAGCATTATGTGTAAAAATGACTGTAATTTCAACATAATTTTTGTTAAACCCCTTGAATTAAAGGTGAGTCTGAACCCTAACCTGATTGTGATTGCTTTAATCCTCTGTGGAGTCAAAACCCAAAAAATAAATGAAAAATAAAAGTGTCATGGCTCAGAAACCTATGGACCTAACTGTAACAAAACACCATGGCGCAAATAATGGCAGATGTGGCTGACATGTTAGGTTCCACTTCAGAAACTTTGCTTCTGTTGTGCCCTGAGGAAATATTTCAGTAAAACTTTGCTTTGACCTGATTTAACAGTGAGAGGAACAAGTAAAGTGCATGCAGTTGCTCTTGAAAGTGACCTCTTCCTTTTCTGCTTATTTTTTTTATGATCCTCTCATGTGTAATTTGTTCTTGTCCCTCTCCACAGGGAGGGCAGATGTCAGAGTGCAGGGTTAAACATAAAGCCATTGCTATGTATTTGGGAAGGATTCGGTGTCTTACTCGAGACACTTTAAGCAGGGAAGGGTACAGGGCTGATTATAGGACACTTGCTTACGAATACGCCACCCTACTGACTCTAAAGCTTACAATGACCTTTTGGAATGTCATATCCCAAACAGCACCACTGTGAGATAATGGGCTGCAGTGTCACAAATCCCAACCTGAAAAAAATAAAATATGACCACAAAACAGTCCTCCCCTGAGAGGACAGTAAAATAAACAGTAGTAAAAGCAGTAAAAATATAAACCTAAAGACTGTCTGTGCAGTTTAAAAAGTAAAAAATAAAACAAGACAACTTTTTAAAAATCTTGACTTAAATTGATCAGTAGACAATCTGTCAATTAATCATAACCGAGCAAGTCCATCAATATGCCGACACTGACAATGATCCAGACACTTGACCTTTTCTCTGGCTTAAATCTCAGCACGGTGGTGTGAGAGGGTGTGTGGAGCTCGCTGTGGCTCAGAAAAGATGGAATCATCACAATTTGGATTTTATTGGCAGGGTCAGAAATTAACAGGAGCGCCTGGGGAAAAAATACCCTTGAAAGTTCAGAAAATGCCCGTGAAATTAAAAATGAAGGGAAAGAACATGTCCCCTGATAGTAATGGATGTCCTCTTTTGTATTTCACTCCTTTCACATTATATTCATTGTGCTGTCAAATTCTCACATGTGAATGTGCCAGCTGGGTTGTTTGTAGTGATTGTAACAACCTATAATAACACGACTCTCTCCAGTGCATCTTGGGCAAGAATAATAGAGCTATTTTTGAAAGAAAACTACCAAGGACATGTTGGGCTTGCAGCAAATGTTTGATTTCTTTTTTCGCTTTTTTTTTTAATGCGTTGGCATATGATGGATTTTAGAATATGAGGATCACGGCATGGCAAATTGAATGTTTAATTAACATTGTGCAGTGCAAATAACAACGGGCCTATCATCATATTCTGCTGGTTTACTTTTTGCATGGTATTGTAGTTGAAGTGAATCTTGGTAATAGCTCCTTATTGATTCTCATTTTTTTAAGTGTAAAAGAAATCAAAGACAAATAAACAAACAGAATGAAGATAAGTTCGAGAAATATGTTTTAAAATTTGCAATAACTGACGTGTATGTGAAGAAGGAGAGACAATTTGGCGTGGGAATAATTCCCCTAAAAATTGTTCAGTTGTTGTATTTTTCACAAATTGCCTGAGCAAATTTTCAACATGGCTTCAACGTGACTTCTCTGGGTGGCATCAGTGTGTCTTACTTTAACTACACACAAGCTATTACTTTCACCACAGTCAAAATATAGACCAATGTTCATCCTCTCATTGCAAGCGTGAGCTGAAGGATAAAGTCTTAATTACTTTATATCTATGCACTTACGGCGCGTGATGATCAAGTGCGTTAAAAAAAAATGGGAAGGAGAGAAAACAGGGGTGAGACGTTGACAAGATTACAGTATTGACATATGCCTTGGCATAATTAATTATACATTGACGTGTAAATGTAAATGCGATATGTTAGCACTTTTTCACAGATTGCAGTTTTGTTGTTTATTAATTTGCAACATATGAGTTGGTGTTACATCTCCTGCAAGGCACTAACAGAATAATACCCAGATTTAAAGTATAACTTCCAGGGAGTTAATAATAATTTCGACAACTGACATGTACACTGAAAGGCTCTCAAACACACATACGCACGCACATGCACACACACAAACTACATACACCAGAGAGCCATGAGACAAATGCAAGTAAATACTTGATATGACAGATCCAATCCTACTCGTGTACCATAAATAGGGATGGATAGGTGCGGGCCCAAACAAAATATTAATAAAGAGTTTTGGTCCTGAGATGTGACGAGAGCTCCAGCACGATGCTCATTCATCTTTGACTTTGCTTTTCCTGCAGGCCATAATATTTCTCATCAATCAGCAAGTTAGGTGTCAAGTGAGAACAATTCAGCACAAAGTGAATGTCAAGCTCTCTTCACTGCCCATTTTCCAATCTGGTAAATGAATGACTCTTTGATGCTGATAAATATGCATTGATAGAGAGAAGATTGTATGCATCAGGGGCCAGCTGACCTCAGTGACGGGCGAGAGACAAACCCTTGGCAGAGACACAAATGAAAATTTTGTCCTCTGTAGTGCAGACATGCAAATGACACACAAAAAGCCTTAAGCGCTTTTGCAAAAATTGAGAGTTTGTATGTACTAAGTGTTGCAAATATACTAAAGTGGCATTCTGACATATTCTGTTCTCCTTTTTTTAAACCCCTAATATTCTCTGCCACCTTTAACTTGTTCCTAATTTGTTTTCATACAATATATCACAATAATTCAAAGCCATACAAGAGTGCTGCTACTGTGCTCATTAGTAACTTTGCCCTAAAACAGTTATATACACACTGTTTTACTTAAGGGATTAAATTCTTGCTCAAATTTTTAAATTAGCTGGCCAGAGTTGGTTTGCATCTCTGCTGGATCGTCACTTTTTAATTATGTTTTAATGTTAACAATTAGTACTAAAGTGGAGTCAGCAACACGTGATTCATAAGGAAGGCTGTCTAGATTTGTCTTATTGTTAAGAGTAATTCAATAACAAACAAAAAAAAAAACCCCTCCTAATTCTTGGGAACATTCATCGGTTTAAGAAACAGGTACAAATAATAATGCAAAAAGATGCATTTTGTTTTCATGTCTAATTTTAATGATAATGCATTGCACACAAATTAAATCCCAAGTGATAAATTCAACAGCTATAATAATGAAAATGTGAAAAATATTAGCATTAAGCAGACCGTGAACTGCAAGATAGTTAGATGCCAAATAGTAAGGATTTATGACTACCACCAGCACTCGTGGACCATATGAATAATTGTCCTGTTTACACATCAAGTGATGTCAAACGTCAATACTTTATTACCTGGCAAATCATTTGCAATCCATTTTTATGGCGCTTATGCTCCCTGATTAAGCTAAAAGCTGCTGTCAGTGACATCTCCAGATTAAGCCTTTGTCACTGCTTTGCATTAGGATCTAACTGATCATGTAAATTGCCCTCTTTGTAATTGAGGATTCTATCCTATTTTGTTTATGTGGTTTTCCAGAATCTGTGGTTTTCACTAAAGCATTACTATGCATCTTAGGATAGTCTCGACTAGCTCATGCTCAGCTTGCAGTATGTACCAGCATTCCTGAATTCTATTTGAGAAATCATTTTCTTGGTTGTCAGCAGCACTCTGCTCTGGTTTCACTCATCTCTTAGAAACACATAAATCGGAATATTGGTCATTTGATGCTGTCACTTTCTTTTTGCACTTGTTCAAAACGTCACTGCAGAATAGAGAAGTGTCACCGCTGAAGTTTGCTCTTCTAACCTACGTGCACACCCACAAGTCCACCCACTAATCCATCTCATCTATCCATTCCTCTGTTCAGCTATACAATATGTCATCTTGAAAAGAAGAAATGGACCGGAGTGGAGACAGTTATTAAAGCCAGGGTTATGTGGTCCTGCAATATGCTATCCCATTTTTAAATTATATATAAGTAATCTGTTTATCTGTGATCTTACCATTTATATAATCAAAAATAATGAAACAGTTACCTTACAATAGGGCTGTGCGATATGACCAAAATCTCATATCCCGATATAAGAATTCTATCGTCCGATAACGATATAAATCACAAAAATGTAACATTTTCTGTAAATTCTGTAAATCTCGGGCAGCTCGTCTTGCGGGAAGTGTTTCCAGCTGCGCGTCATGTAGCTGGAGTCGAGTGTTTTAACCGATGCATGAAACTATACATTTTTAGACATAAGTTTTATAGGCCGCTGTTTTCTTTGTGAGTATTTATTACACAGCGTGCTGCGGGGGAAAGCCTGTTCTAACGTTTGAGTTTGCTTCTCATCTGTAAATAATCTGCTCTTTCACGTGATTCAGTTTATTTTGCAAAAGTCTCAACAGGATCTTGAGCTTTATTGTGAAAGGTTTATGTGGAACATAAACAAGCGGACAAGCGATGCTGTTACCGTCGTTGTTGCTAACGACAACGCATAAAAACAGCCGCTTGTCCGTCAGTAGTGTGGTTATATAAAATATAAGAGAAAGAGAGAACTTTACGAAATTAATATAGCTACTACAGTGACCATCAAAACGATGAAAAAATATTGGCGTAAACAATTTATTTTGCGACACCACGAAACAAACGATAGCGTAAAATGAAACAATAGATGTTTTTATATCGTCATCCGATATATATCATTATATCGAACAGCCCTACCTCACAAATGTAGTAATTATATCCAAACTGAATTGCTGAGAATGAAGGCACACTTCAGTGTGAGAGTACTCCTTGCAAGGTCAGTGGTTTAATTTCCCAGTCTACATGTGATACATGCTGAAGTATTCTTTGGCAAGACACTGAATCCAAGTGGCATACAATGGTAGGGAAGCATCTTGTATTGCAGCTTGGCAGCCGCTGGTGGATGAGTGTGAATAAGTGATTGAGAAGCACAAAATGTGATGTTCTTTTTAAAAGACAAAAAGGTGCTAAATGAAGACTTTTGATTGAATTTTCTTGTATGTTGTGCATTTTTGATCAAGGTAAAGAACAACTGCCTTCTTAGAATATTTTGAGTGCAAACAAATTAATTTGTTGGGTATGTGGTATTCCGAGCAACATATTACTCTAGTCACATTACATTTGACTGTAATATAGTTATTGCATTAGACTACTAATTTCTAAACTCCTTATATACCGTAGAAAAATATGATATAACGTGGCATTTTCTACAATGCACTACAATCAGCTGACTTACTTCTTGTGGAGGGAGAAGAAATAGACTACAGTGATGTGTAACTTCAGGAGTGGAGTTATGAAGATCGTTTATTTTAGTGTAAGAAAGGACAAGAACATGCAAAGTGCACTCAGGCCAGAAACAACTATGCACAGCTTCTGACACTACATCAACTCTTTCAAAGCATCTGGAAAGACACCATGGTTACACAGAGATAGCAGCAAACCCCTGCCCAGTGCCCTAAGCTTGATTTTCAATAGGTAACAAAAGCAGTGATGAACAGTCAGGCTTGGCACATCATAGCCTTCAATTTTTACCTGTAACTCTTACTACAGCAGAGTTGCTGAAGCCAATTTTTTTTTTTACTTTGCGGTGCCCTCTGGGTTGGTTTTCACCAAGTTTGATGTTGGCTTTGTGGCAATACTTAAACAACAAAAGAAAGTGTGTGTTTTCAGTATGATTGGGATTTGTATCAGTGTTTAAGTATTTAAGTTTGTAGTTTTCTGTTTTTATTATTAGATGGTAATTATGTGACAAAGACTCTTGGCCATATTGCAAAGCAATGCAAAAGAAATGCAAGAGTGGTGTAAAAAATACTTAGCAATTAAATAAGTAGCAACTATTACTTAATAACTCTATTTGTCTGACTGCATAATTTACTTCCTTCCCTAAATCTTTATTGTTGTTATATATCGTATATATGCTGTTATCGTGTTTTCTTAACACTCTTAACATTTCTTAATTCCACCATATAAACAATGACTATGCAGTTATCTAATGAGAAATGTGGTTTTGGTGACAGTTAAAGATAAAGTGAACATTTTGTAAATCTGTCTATAAATGCTTACCCTATTTCTCTAACATGAGCACAGCTTTCGATAGCCCATTTAATTTGTCACAGTTTCTCTGTGCTCAGCCAGTTTTCCTTGGGTTGAGCCACTGTCACTGTGCTCCTGGTCAGTACACATCCTAACACCCATATCTTGATGGCTGTCATGTGTGAAACAAAGGCTCCGAGTTAACATTCCCTCCTGTCACGGCAAGTATCTGCAGCTAAACCATGGTAGATCGAATGCTTCACTTTTGCTTATCTTCTCCTTTTAATTGACTGAATGTTTTGTATGTTTTTGATCAGTGATAAGAGAAAAAAATGTTTAAACATTAACAACAACAGTAATAATAATAATAATGATTTCTTTAACTATGTGTTATTCTGGTAACTGCTTACCAATATTCATTAAAACTTGGGGACAGTTTTAGGTGAGTTTCTCTCATCGTGCTTAATCCTGAAATAGAAATATTGATGATCATACAGGTGACACATACACAGCTCACACAGGTTAACTACTCCTTTTGCAACTGGGTAAATAAGATCCCACTGTAATTGTGCAACCTCCTGCTGACTTCTGTTGTTAATGTTGCCAATGTTTTAGGCTTTACGGTAACCATAGAAACTGAAAGTATTAGAATTAATTTATTAAACTGCAGAAAGACTGACAAACAGTGTGACGATCAAGGCGGTGATATGGATTGTTTCCCCAAATAGTCTGTTTTTTAAACTAATGCAATCCATGATTAAAGCCTGACGAACAACACTTTATATTTGGAAGAAAAATGCTTGTTATGAAAAACCGAAGAGCAGATATCCAAAAACATAACTATTTGCAAATCCCAACTTTGAATTCTTGACAAATCAACAGAACACATTTTTCTTATCAACAATTACTGCAGTCTTCATTACCAAACATGATATTTATGTCATTATTAGGTATGTGAGATATAGTTTTTAAGACAGTTAGAAATGTAAGCTATAGAAACCAGAGTATTCATATCATGGTTATTAGTGCCCATTTACTGTTCCTTAATGTATATAACACTTAAAAGTCTTACTTCCCTGCTTAAAAGTATATGGAATTCTTTCATTAAATTTACAGAAACAGTGATCTAAAAAATCTTAGTCTGCAGATTAAGCTCAAAGTACTACCATTTTCTTCTTCATTCACAAACAACAAATTTTGTTTGAACATAGTCTGTGTTGAATTCTGTGCTGAATGCATCTCAGCTGTACAAGGGAATACAAAAGAAAAAGAAAATACCTGCATAATGTTTTGTTTTAGCATAGTGCTTATCCAGTTATGTGCCATGAGCATGCTATTAGGCAAATATCACTGGCTCCTGGTGGCTTCTCCATTGAGCACAGAGGTTTGCAGCAGGCAAGGCCAGAGGCTAAGCAAATATTGTCCATCTAACATATTCCAATGAATTATAAAATATATTCTGCATGAGCACAGCTGAACAGCCTGACATATAAATGTGACAGCGCTCTCACAGGTAGTTGTGCAGAGTGAGAAGTGCATCATTCATGACTGATAAAGTAATGCCCTGAGAACTTAAATAATTAAAGTTGCTATCGTCTCAAAGCACAGTTTTGCTTCCTTAAAAGACAGTTTTCTTTTGCTACATGGCCAATGTAATTGAAAATATATTCGAATATTTTGTCAGAATTATAATTTAGCCATGTAAAATAATGAAATTATTCGATTCAATCAAATAAATAATTTAAGTAAGTAAGTAATTAAAATTGCCTAATTCTATAGAGTTCCAGGTGAGAAGAGATAGAATTGAAACCTTTCTCTCTTTCTATGCTTCACTGGTTCAAGATAACCACTGTGGAGACCGATGATTTTCAAATCACCCTGGTGGCCCTGTAAGATTACCAATACTGGGGAGTCTCTTGATTTAAGAGCTGACAGACAGTGAATACAGCTAGGCTTTACTGTCCTCAGTGACTCACAAGCAGACAGGGCATATGTGGAGTAAAGCTGACGTGTTCAAAGCCTCTGCACTGAATAGTTAATTTGCTAATTGTTTTTTATAACAAAATGTTAGTGAGATATTTTAGTGCCCATTCTTAATCTAAAACAAGCTATCCCTGACATTTCTGCTCATATGACTTCGGGCTAGGGTTAAGGTTAGAAAAAAGTGAAAACATTTTTTTCCCTTATTTTTTGCTGGGTTTCTCTTGCTAACTGAAAGCAGAACCTAGATTGGAATTTACCAAATTAATGGTTGCTTAAAGGCCATAGTCACAAACAAAGCTTTTTGTTACCAGTAATATGTGTTTTTACCGGTCAGCTAAGTATTTTTCTTAAGATAAGATTTAATTTTTTCCTTGCTGTCATGCAATCATACAGAGAAAACTCTTTTGTGTATTATGAAGAATGGACAAAGGTGTAACAGCCCGCGATGATATGCTCTCACCATAATGTGCTCATTTTCTCTAATTAATTTCTGCTTTCCTTACACACATACAAAGAAATACTGACATACCTGACCCCTGGTCATTATATATATATATATATATATATAACCCATCCTAACCCATCCTATTCATGTAGCCCCTTCTGCCGGGGTTATTTGCGTAGTGTGTATATATATATATATATATATATATATATATATATATATATATATATATATATGACTGCACATCCAGCACTACTGAATGAGGCTGATGATAAAGCCAAGGCTGATAAACAGCATCAAACTGCAATATTTTTCTCTGCAAATGAACAAGCGGCAGGTGAGGTGTAACTATAACATCTTCCAATTGTTCATATTTTATAACATCAAAGAATAAAAGGATAGTAAAACTGATTCAAGTGGTTAAATACTAGAGTGACGAGTATGCAGAATGTTGCATTTAGGAATTTAATATCTTCAAAGCGTGTTTATTGATAGTCATTCCAGTAGTGCCAGCTCTCTGTATGGTTGACTAGGAGCAAATGGCAATTCCTTCTAGTAACTTTTTAATGAAAAACATAGTCTGAAAAGCCTATAATGCTTTTGTGATATGTGTGACAAATCACTAGAATATTGCATGTTATGTGTATGACATGGGTTACTATGAAATGAAAAGTGAAGAATGCAATCAGTTAGAATCCACTTTTAAAAGAATGTTTGAGTTTGTAAACATTGTCAGTTTTTTATTTATTTACTTTTTTCATTTAGAAGTGTCAGATATCAGCATCAGCGAGAAGACACTTCATGGAAATGTAGGATCTTCAATTCATGGTATGCCATTGATTGGAAGGCTAAAAACAAATTAGGATAAAGTCTGTTTTATGTGAAAACCTATGGTCATTGTTAAATTAGTGTTACGAAAAGGTTAAAATAATTTGCATCACGGAGGTATCCCTCCATTCCTCCATCCATGCAACCATCCATGCATCCATCCATCTTCTTAACTGCTCATGCAATTGCAGTCACAGTTAAGATAGGGCATCTCCAAAGTTATTTTCAATAACTTTATAGCAAGCTTGAAATAATAATTTCAGTATCGTCACCATTGATACATTTGAAGGCTTTCTAATGCAATCTTAAAAACGTTCTGTGGGCATATTTTTCTAACTGCATTAAAAAATCACATTTTTGAATAAAAGATAATAAACAATATATATATATATATATAT
Organism: Maylandia zebra; assembly: GCF_041146795.1. Taxonomy (NCBI): domain Eukaryota; kingdom Metazoa; phylum Chordata; class Actinopteri; order Cichliformes; family Cichlidae; genus Maylandia; species Maylandia zebra. The sequence continues at coordinate 42,806,576 of NC_135168.1, read as the reverse complement.
ATATATATATATATATATATATATATATATATATATATATATATATATATATTAGGGGTGCAACAATATTCGTATCGATATTGAACCGTTCGATACAGTGCTTTCAGTTCGGTACGCATATGTATCGAACAATACAACATTTGTAATTTATTTTATCAATTTTCCTTCTGACGATGCTGTCTGTGTTGAGCGCTCAGTGAATCTGTGTTCGACTACTCCGCCTAGGCTGCACTGTCAAGCGCAGATCCACTGAGCGCTCAACACAGACAGCATAGTCAGAAGGAAGAGCGCAGGGCAAGCTAGCGAGACAGAAGTTAAGCTCTACTTGCAACAGGCAAATTGAACCTCATTCAGATCTGGCGTTTGGAATTATTTTGGTTTTCATGTGACGTATGACCCTGAAGGTAAGCGAGTCATGGACTAAAGTAAAACAGTATGTTGGATGTGCCATGCAATGCTCAATTACATTGGTGTGAACTAGTGTGTTAGCGCAGTTAGCTCGTTAACGTGTTGGCCGTCTAGCCCCATGCACGGAGCGATCGGCGGTAGCTCGTTAACGGAGATTTGCCGTGTTGTGGCGTTAAGGTCATTTCAACGAGATTAACCTGAAAGCACTAGTGGGAACACAACGAATATGACTGCACATTTACGCCGACATCATCGTAGTGCAAAGACAAGTGGAAGCAGACAAAAAAAAGCAAGCATGCTACTAACTTTAGCCGAGTCATTTAGACAGCTGTTAGCACATGATTCTCCTTATGCTGCTGAGAATATAGCCCAGAAGAAGCGGATAGTATAGCTTTTATTTTGGAAAGAGCCATTTCTCTGTAATAAACTCTCTTTTCCAAAGATGAGTGATTCCTCAATCAGATACAGGGCTCGCAATATCGCTAGCCCGACGTCCTGGAGCTAGCGATTTTTTTCAGTCGGGCTACCAAAATCTTTCTCTTCCCTGCCCGTCGGGCTATTGTAGGAAAAATATATGTCAATGCTTTTGCATTCTTTCAGAAATGTAGCTGGGTAATTATGTCATTGGCATCGGTGAACCACTGTCAATATGTGACATATTGAAGTCGCGTTTGAATTTGCGCTTGTTTTTTTGCTTTCACTTTGCAATCGTGCGAACTGTGTATAGAGAGCGACAGCACTGATCTGTGAGTGATGATAATTTGTGCACCAATTCCTCTGACATGGTCTTATTAATCGTTAGCTTACTATGCAAACATGACAAGTGAAATCTCCCGCAGCTTACACATGTGAGAGGTTGATTGCGCAGAGAATCGCTGAGCTTATGTGAGTGAGCGTGTAAAAGCATTTCAGTTCTGCTGAGCCAAATAAGACAGGTCAGGGTGAAGAAGTGACAGCCAAAGAAAAGCTTACCACAAAACGGAGAAGTTATGACAAATCAGACTATAAGGCAAAAAGAAAGTGCAGCTTTATGGTTTCATGGACAAAAGAATTTCTGTGGCTGCGATATGATGTGTCACGGTCTGGGGGGCAGACCGTGGGGATGTGGGGAAAGGAGGACCCAAAACGCAGACTCTGCGATGCAAACAGTGCTCTTTATTTACAGTGGAAAACTGTAAACACAATAACTCCCCGTTGCTCCCTCGAACCCCGTGTGCATGCTTCCCTCCGACGTCTGTGCTCGTGCTCGTGCTCCCCGCTGTTGTGTTTCCGCACACCCCGTGCGTGCTGCCTTTCTGGACCACTCTTCCTCCTGCAGGGAAACCATAGAGGCAGCCGTCAACACTAACCCTCGGCGGGCATATACGAACAACACAGACATATGCTGACACACTAACTTGGTACGATAACTCAATGATCCCGCGTCGGTGGGAGCTCCAAGACTCTCCTAAGTAGCTCCCCCGACGAGCCCTGATCAGCGGCAGGTGTGTGGCTTCGGGTGTGGCCAGTCCCTCCGCAGGGCCACACCCCTCAGGCCTGCAGGTGGCCGAGCTCCATCCTCCAGGCACACCCGCAGACATACACACCCATACCTCGCCTAAACATATGAGTGGGACACAGACTAACACAGCACAGAGAAACACACATATGTACACGCACAGAGAAGGAGAAACGACACCAAAAATACATAATAATAATACACAGGTCCATGACTGCCCAGGGATCCTGGGTCGCCCAGTCCCAGGACCCTGACAGTACCCCCCCTCTAAGGGTCGGCTCCCGACGACCCAAAAACACAAACCAAAAACAGTACAACCAACCCAGGGTGGGCGGCGGGAGGTCCAGGACGGAGGGCAGAACCAAAACAAGCCAAAACCCCCAAAGAAAACAACCCCCCCAAGGTCACAGTCCCAGAGTCCGACCGCGCATCCCGCAGCGGAGCAACAAAAAGAAAAAACGCCACAAAACAGTCTCAGGCGGCCCATCAACATAACAAAAGAGTTCAGGGGGCCTACCTCGAGCCCAACGGCGGCGACGTAGCAGCTCCGGCGGACGGCCCCGGGTCCAGCAGCAGCAGCAAAACAGTTCAGGGGGCCTGCCACGGGTCCGGTGGCAGCGGCGCTGCTCCTCCGGCGGCCTGCCACGGGTCCGGTGGCGGCGGAACGGTTCTGGCGGCCTGCCACGGGCCCGGAGCGGCGGCGCTGCTCCTCCGGCGGCCTGCCACGGGTCCGGTGGCGGCGGAACGGTTCTGGCGGCCTGCCACGGGTCCGGTGGCGGCGGCGCTGCTCCTCCGGCGGCCTGCCACGGGTCCGGTGGCGGCGGAACGGTTCTGGTGGCCTGCCACGGGTCCGGTGGCGGCGGCGCTGCTCCTCCGGCGGCCTGCCACGGGTCCGGTGGCGGCGGAACGGTTCTGGTGGCTTGCCACGGGTCCGGTGGCGGCGGAACGGTTCTGGCGGCCTGCCACGGGTCCGGTGGCGGCGGCGCTGCTCCTCCGGCGGCCTGCCACGGGTCCGGTGGCGGCGGAACGGTTCTGGTGGCCTGCCACGGGTCCGGTGGCGGCGGCGCTGCTCCGGTGAGCAACAGCGAGGCGTGGCACCAGGTCCATGACGCGCCGATCGCTGACGTGGACGCACCGGACGTAGATGGCGAGGAGGCCGCGCTAGACGTGGAGGTCCCTCCGGTCCGCTGATCTCCGGCTCCGGCTGAGCGGGTCCCTCCTCGGCTGCTGGCAGCGAGAGCTCCTCCTCGGCTGCTGGCAGCGCCGGTTGTTCCTTCCGCTCGCCGAGCTCCTCTGCTGGTGGTTCGCTGAGCTGCTCCTGCTCGCTGAGCTGCTCCTGCTCCGGCTCGCTGAGCTCCTCGGGCATGCTGAGCTCCTGCTCGGGCATGCTGAGCTCCTCCGGCTCGCTGAGCTCCTGCTCGGGCATGCTGAGCTCCTCCGGCTCGGGCATGCTGAGCTCCTCCGGCTCGGGCATGCTGAGCTCCTGCTCGGGCATGCTGAGCTCCTCCGGCTCGCTGAGCTGCTCCTCGGCTGGCGGCTCGCTGAGCTCCGGCTCCCGCTCGCTGAGCTCCTCCTCGGCTGGCAGCGCGAGCTCCTCCGGCTCGCCGGGCTCCTCGGCTGGCAGCGCGAGCTCCTTCTTGGCTGGCAGCGCGAGCTCCTCCTCGGCTGGCAGCGCGAGCTCCTCCTCGGCTGGCAGCGCGAGCTCCTGCTCCGGCAGCACGAGCTCCGGCAGCGCGAGCTCCTGCTCCGGCAGCGCGAGCTCCTCCCGTTCGCTGAGCACCCACTGGGGCCCGCAGAGCTCCAACTCGGGCAGGGCAGGTGCGGGTGGTGAGGTAGCGGCCAGTGAAGCAGACGGCTGAGGGGCGACTGCAGGCGGATGAGTTGACGGCTGCGCTTCAGCCACAGATGGATGATCCGGAGGCGACGATGGTGTGGCAGCCACTCCCGGTAGACTGGACAGCGATGCAGGGACAGATGGGTGAAATGATGGCAGAGGTGGTCCGGCCGGCATATCGACCTCCAACTGAGGATGAAGGTGAGAGGCTGACAGGACTGAAGACTGAGCCACCAGCTGGGCAGCAGGTTGAGGTGAGGGTGAGATGGCTACTATGAAGGGTGGAGAGGATGAAAATGTTACAGCTGGCCCAACAAATTCCAGGGGTCCAGAGGCAACTGAGACCTCCAGTTCTGTCTCTGGGGAAGCCCTGGGGAGAACCTCCGTCTCCATGCGGCCAGACTGAGCCAAAAAGTCATTTGGGTCTGTATGCTCGGAACTCCCTAGCTCCCAGCTTACAGTCTCAGAGGGAATATTTGCTGGGTCTTTGGAGGTACAGCAAACAGTTTCTATTTTTATGTTTACAGAAAGGGAATTTATAACACCGGCAGAGTCCATTTTACTCACTGTGGCATCCAGAGCCGCTGGTCCTGAGTCTTCGACCAGCACAGGAGTGAGTGTGGATGTGGTTGAACGCTGCTTGCGAGGACGCCTTCTCCTCCGTGAAGGCGGGGCCGGGTGTATGGAAACAGTCTTCTGCTGTTCATCTGGGTTGTGATTTTCAATGACATGATTAATAGACACAAACGAGTCGGGTTTACTCACTGCGGTGATGAGCGCTGTTGGTCCGTTGCCAGCTGACTGGGCTGAAACCGCAGGAGTGGGTTGAGGCGTAATGGGATGATGGTAGAGAGTGCGGCATGCCTTCCGTAACGGCGGATCAAACGATTGTGCCGCGAGCACCGACGGGAAAGCCCTCCGCCGACGCGTGAAAAACCAAGCGGCTAGAGTCTCTAGGAGAGCAGCCGAACTGTCCATGCTCGGACCACCCAAGCCAAATAGTTCAAAACTCGAGCTCTCCCTTAACCTAGCGACCAGGTGCCTAAGTTTGTTAATGTCCAGAATGTTCGTGGTGAAGGTAGTGGATGAGAGATAATTGTCAAAGAACACTACCTGTATATGTCTCTTGGGTGGGTCTACAGCCTGGATTACGCTCCGGCAGTAATCCCATAGCTGCGTGAGCGATCTCTCCTCCGTGGCAACTCCTGAATTTGCTGGGTCCATGGTGGTTGGCGGGATCATTCTGTCACGGTCTGGGGGGCAGACCGTGGGGATGTGGGGAAAGGAGGACCCAAAACGCAGACTCTGCGATGCAAACAGTGCTCTTTATTTACAGTGGAAAACTGTAAACACAATAACTCCCCGTTGCTCCCTCGAACCCCGTGTGCGTGCTTCCCTCCGACGTCTGTGCTCGTGCTCCCCGCTGTTGTGTTTCCGCACACCCCGTGCGTGCTGCCTTTCTGGACCACTCTTCCTCCTGCAGGGAAACCATAGAGGCAGCCGTCAACACTAACCCTCGGCGGGCATATACGAACAACACAGACATATGCTGACACACTAACTTGGTACGATAACTCAATGATCCCGCGTCGGTGGGAGCTCCAAGACTCTCCTAAGTAGCTCCCCCGACGAGCCCTGATCAGCGGCAGGTGTGTGGCTTCGGGTGTGGCCAGTCCCTCCGCAGGGCCACACCCCTCAGACCTGCAGGTGGCCGAGCTCCATCCTCCAGGCACACCCGCAGACATACACACCCATACCTCGCCTAAACATATGAGTGGGACACAGACTAACACAGCACAGAGAAACACACATATGTACACGCACAGAGAAGGAGAAACGACACCAAAAATACATAATAATAATACACAGGTCCATGACTGCCCAGGGATCCTGGGTCGCCCAGTCCCAGGACCCTGACATGATGAGCTAAATAACCAGGGCTGCACATAAGTGGTCCGCAGGTGCGCATTCGCTGTCAAAATAAAAAACACGCACAAGGGTTAGGGTTAAATTTAAAAACTGTACTTTTGAGTTAAAATATATATTTATAATTTTAATAAATGACAAATTAAAAATGCATGAACATTTTTTTGTATCGAAAAAATATCGAACCGTGACACCAAAGTATCGAACCGAACCGAACCGTGAATTTTGTGTATCGTTGCACCCCTAATATATATATATATATATATATATATATATATATATATATATATATATATATATATATATATACGTACTGCAAATAAATCACTCTTTAGAGGTTAGTTGGTTTTCATGAAATACTTGAGAATTGTAAAGCTTTCCATTTTTTGCCATCACAAAAGGTTTCATTTGTAAATCCTTCTGATTTCTTCGCAAATTATAGAGTTTTGCTTGTAATTTAAAAAGTTTTGAATTCAAGTTAAATTTCTGCAAATGGTTGGCCTCCTTCACTGAAGGATGAGAGACAAGACACACTCCTGGCTTTGTCTGCATCACTGTGATCAGGTGATACACTTTGGTCCACAGGCAAAGTCTGGAAACATGGATATGGATTATGCTATGTTGAAAATGGCAATAATAAAGAGAAATAAACAGATGTACATGCCAAAGCTCCACCACGGATGTAAAATAACACAGAATTAGACCCAGGCAACTTTCTTTTGGGGTTAAAAAGCAACTGTGGACTTTACTAGAGAGGCGCACTGTGTAAAAAAATTTAGGAAGCATTAGCTAGGAGTCGCTATGAATCACACATCTTGCTGGGAGGGTGACTCAAAACTGTGAGTGGTGCTTAAGCCTTGGTTTTGTCCTGAAAGGCCCCTCCCGTTTAGTGTTTACATCCTAACCCCACATATTTCTGGTCAACAACAATACTGATATTTTGATGAAAAAGAGCAGAATTTAGTTAAACTGAAATTAATGTGGTCTGATGGAAGGAGGGAGGAGGAGAATCCCAATACAAGAGGCAGAGATGTGTCTTGGTAAAGAGGCAGCCAATTTGCTGTAATAATCACTGCATTTACTGAGAGCAGAGCAGTTCGTAGTGCTGCAGATTCTTCTTTACTCAACAGTGCATACGCAGAAAATCTTTCAAATGTTTTTTTTTTTTTTTTGTATTCAAACTTCTTTCGAATTTTTTGGCCATTACACAGCATATTGAAATGTTTCATAAAATGCAGCTATTTGTAGAACTCTAAAGTGTGTTAGATATGTGTATGAACATGCATATGTATGTATATGTATGAATACCTGCAGCCTGCTAAAGAAAAATAATTAAAAATACACAGCACAGGCACAGTAACAGAAAGAAACCACCATAAGCAGAAATTGCTTATAGTGGTTATTCACAGTGTGTTTAATTATACAGTTGTATGTATATGATCCTTTAGATAATATTTAGACAGTATTACCTCATTAGTATATATATATATATATATATATATATATATATATATATATATATATATGTGTGTGTATGTGTGTGTGTGTGTGTGAGTATTTTATATATTTAGATAGAGGCTAGTGAGTATATCTGCAATGTCTGTAGTTATGATAATTTTATTGCTCACTAATATGCAATTGCAAGACATTTAATCTAAATTTGATTAGACAAAATAATCACTTTAGAAACCATTTGCATTTCAGCTTCAACTACACGAAACTGTGTATATATAACCCCCGTAAACTAAGATCCAACTATACTGTCATTAAGAAAAACTTTGATTAGGAAGGCTTTAATTGTTTATAATAAACCAAAGCTACCATAATACTGCCTCATTATGTGATTTTAGATGGGGGTTTTTTCACATGTGAATGTGAAATTGACAAGACAGCTGTGCTAGATAGTGAAGCTACGTACTAACTACATTTAGTCAGTGGTCTCTTCGGTCATCCTTCAGTATAGATCCCGCCCACCCCATTCAAATTCTTTGACATGCAGAGAAAAATTATTCATACCCCAAATCTTTTTGTGAATGCACAAACAGAGAAATACATTTTGAAAAGTTCCCAAGTTTATGATTAAAACCAGCTAAACTGTACAGGATCATTTGTTTGACATCCACATAACTGTCTTTTCAGTTTAGTGTACTTAGAGACATATTCTTTTCTTTGTATGGTTTAATATAAAAGACAGAAAAGTAACATCATGTCAGGTATGGTGGACGGTGCACATGTCAGTCTTAACACAGAGACACAAACAGCCACTCACACCTACAGCCAACTAACTTAATGCTACGTTTTGTACTGCGGGATAAAACTGGCTCATAGGGAAAACATGCTGGCACAGGAAGAACATGGAAACTGGCAACCAAGTGAATCCGCATAATGCTTAAAGAGAAAAGTTTTTCAAGTAAGCTAGAAGTGTGACTCAATACTTTTCTCCTTATAAAATCAGGACTAACAGGATTTGTGTGTTATACTGTTAAAACCTATGACTTCTCTGCCCTGTCTGACCTCAGCAGCAATGTCCCTTTAGCCTTCACAACCTGTTAGGTAAAAAGGTTTGATCATTTGTGACAGTATTTGTTTTTCAATTATTCACATGAAATAATTGCCAGAAATCATATTAAATAGGTCATTGTTTTGTGCCACATGCATGTCCACATGTATTCCTGTACAGAAACAGTTAATCGGTGTCTGAAAACACATAGTATGGGAATGAGATAGAGAATAATTATCAGTGGAAGGAATATATTAAATTAATACCACTAATGTGAGCAATTAATTCAGTAATTTAAACTAAAATACAGCTGCTAGCTTGGAGCTAGCACGCTGGGTGCATTTTGCAAACTGCCTGCAATAGCTATACCAACTTAAAGATTTAATTTTAGGGAATGAGTGGAGTTATCTGAGGACTCTTAAGGGAAACTTAATTAGATGGCACAAATTAAGCAATTAATTTATTCATGCACACAAATTATTCATTCAGTAGCCCACCTAACAAATCTGTGCTGATAAATTAGAGCTACATAACTTGTATTCTCCCTATAGAGCCTAACATCAGTAGTTTAAGTTGTTGGAAGGAATACTTGACATTGAATCTCAATTATATCTGCTATTTCCATTAAAGTGAAGTGTTTTGCATCTCTACCTAGATACAGGAAATGCTTCAAATTAACACTGAACAACATTTAACTTTTGTGTGAATCAAGCTGGTTGTACTCCATCACTGTGGGGGCTCTACTGAATGGTTTGTCATACAGTGTCAAAAAAAGAAATCTAATTCTCAAGTAAACACTAATAGAATACGATATGCTATGCCTTTTAATCAAGAAGTAAGACAGTAAAACATTTATGTAGGAGGTTGTTTGTTTGTTTTTTTCATTTAACAAATAAACATTCTGCATCTCGCACATAGAGCTGAACAGGAGGATTTGTTCATCACTAAAATATCACCCTTATGTAAAAGCTGTATACAGACATAAACCCACATACATACAGTGACTGAAAACTGTGAGATTTCAGTAGTTGTTTAAGATGCACAAAAGTCTAAAAAATTCAGATGTGACACCACTTTAGTCTGAGTTTTAGAGTTTAGAGTTTCATTTTATGCAAGACTGTGCAAGACCATTACTTCTCTCACAGTGCAATGTAGGACTTTCATTTTACAGAAACAACTACACATACTGTCAGTGTTCTTCCACACTTGTATGTATACTGACCTTTACAGAAAGAGGTTAGTCTAAATGAATGAAGAGCTGGTCAGTGTGATCACCATTGCCTTATGATGAAACATAAATATCCTCAGTGTAGGGTCTCTTCCAGCTATTGGGATTCACCAGCTCTCCTCATCTCTATGGACGATTCTGGACCAGCATGTTAGCTTTCTCCATCACTTACACAAACACTGAGTTTGAAGAAATGAAATACTACAACCCTCAATTCCAAAAAAAGTTGAGATTCTGTATAAATGTTTAAATAAAAATAGAATGTAACAATTTGCAATTCTCATAAACCCATATTTTATTCACAATACAATGTGGAAAACACGTCAAATGTTTAAACTGAGAAAGTGTTCAACTTTAAGAGAAACATTGGAGTCTTCTCTCACCCCCATTCTCTGTGGCCTGCTGGAGCGGGGGGGCTAGGAGGAGTTGGCCGTCCGACTGCGGTCTGGAGTGTGGGGCCTCCCTGCTGCTACGGAGTCGGGGCGGTCTGCCTCTCCCCACCGCAGGGAAAAGGGTAACACCACCTGGGTCTGGGTGCAGTTCCCCCCTCCAGGGGCAAGGGTACCTAGACCTGGTTCGTAGAGTACGCTTGGGGAGTGTGATCGTGTGTACAGCATCTCTTTATGTCTGTCTCCACGTTGGTTGAGTGTGGAGTAAGTGCATATGAGAGCATGAGGGTGGGAATGGATGTTTGTGTCTGTGTGTGCCTGTATGTATGTGTCTATATGTCAGGTTGGGTATCAGACACCACCTCTCTGGGGACATCTCAGACCCTCCAAGGTTTGGAAGCCTATCTCCACCCACCACCACTTCCCCTGCCAGTGGCGGACTCCCTCAGGTATCGGTGCGTTGCTGGTTCTTTGTGTCTGGGGATGGGCGTCCGGGTACACACCGGCTCACTCCTTGGCGGCCGCTTATCGGGGCCTGGAGCCTGGGGCTCGCTCGGGCCACTTCGGAGGTGGGGTGCCCACGGGCTCACGGGCGCGTCACTGCAACTCCCCCTGGCTTCTGCTCGGTGGCTGCTGAGTGAGCCCTCATCTGGGACTCTCCTCAGCTCTTACTGGGACAGTGGCGCGGCTGCCCCTCTGTTGGTCTTCCTTGGTCTCTTGTGTTCTGGGGGCCTCTGGATGTCTGGAGTTTTGATCTCCTCCATACCGGCTTCATACCCTGGAGGACGGGGCTGTGGCTCCCCACACTCCCTAGCAGATCGTTACATGGAGAAACCTTTGGAATGCAAGCATGCTGATCCACACAGGTATGCACACAGGTGTACACACGGGTATTCACAGACGCGGACTACAGCTTTCTTGGCTGCTGCCTCAAAGCACATTGTGCGCTGTCTATCTTGCGTGCTGCACAATATCGTTTATTATTTAGTATCTACTGATATCTACTGCTAGCTAGTTTATTGTGATGGTGCTTTTTTTTATTATGCTGCTCTTTGTTGTTTGCTTTCTCTTCTGTTTTTTTTCTCCATACAGGTGACCCAGGTGTTTTGTTTGTTTTTTTTCTTTCTTCCCCCCCTTCTCACCGTCTCTTCTCCCCTTTGGTTTTCTTTCTCTCCCTCTCTTTCTTTCATTCTTTCTCCCTGTCCTATCCCCCAGTCATGTCTGTCCCGTTTGTAGCAACTGAAAATAAAATAAATTCATAATTATAATAAAGGTCAATCAAATGGACCAATATGGCAAGGCCATGATGATCCACTTGGTAAAATAAATCTGCTTGGCATCTTTCTTGGCCTTAAGACAACAATTCTGATGGCTAAAGATCCAAACGGGACACACAAAAGAAAAAAAAAAAAAGAGAAACATTAGCCCTTTTTGAATTTGATGGCAGCAAATTGTCTCAGAAGTTGGGACAGGGCCATATTAATCATTGTCTAATTTTCAGAACAGACAGTAAAGATTCTGGATCAGCATCTTGACTGGAAGTAGTCTCAGGAACTGAGAGCAGTGTTTGGATATTTGGGAGAGGAATCATGTCCCATTGTTGTCTGGTATATGGTTCTCGGTCCAGGATCTAATATCCCTACCTCCCCATACCATCAGAGATGCAGGTTTTTGAACTGATGCAACATCAATGATTTTAAAAAAGAACTTCAAAATCTCTGTTTGTCTGACACATTTTGCCTCAGTCCATTGTGAGTAAGCTTTGGCCTAGAGAAAACATGGCATTTCTGATCATGTTCACATATAGTTTTTGTTGGAAGTTCACAGACTGGAATTGTTCCTGGAGCCATGCCATGATTATCATGACAGAATCATAAAATAATGCATGTGCTGCCTGAGGGCCTGAAGAAGTTGGGATTTTCAGCCTTGTCCCTTGCATACAGAGATTTCTCCAGATTCTCTGAATCTTAATGATTGTATGCACTGTAGATGATGAGGCATTTATATTCCATCCATCCATCCATTCACTTCCGCTTATCCTTTTCAGGGTCGCGGGGGGCGCTGGAGCCTATCCCAGCTGTCATAGGGCGAGAGGCAGGGTACACCCTGGACAGGTCGCCAGTCTGGCATTTATATTCCTTAAAAAGGTATTTTGAGAATAATTATTATGCAATTTTTGACACATTCTTTTGCATACCGGTGAATCTCTGCCCATCTTTACTTTAGCAAGCGTTCTAAGATGCTCTTTTTTTTTATACCCAATTAAGTTACTGAACTGTTGCCAACGAACCTAATTTGCAAAATATTCCTCCAGCTGTTTCTTTTTAGTACCACTTACATTTCAAGCCTTTTATTTACTCCGCCCAACTTTTTGGAGATGCATTGTTGCCATTAAATTCAAAACAAGCTAATATTCTTCATGAAATACAAATAAATTCAGTGAAATATGGGTTTTATGAGGTGTGCAAATTATTACATTCTGTTTATATTTACATGTACAAAGTATTCTAATTTTGGGGTGAGGGTTTGTAGTTGTTTGCTTGAAAAGGTGATTTAGGGCTGACAGACTGATAAACATATATAAGTTCGTAATATAATGAATTCAGACTGGCTACTCAGTGAAGAAGCTACATGCAATATATTGTATTCTGAAAAAACGCAGTACTCAATTATCAGACAGAACTAAAACAGCCTTGGCTGCTTCTGTGTGTAGCCTCATTACAAGAATTTAATCTTAAGTTTCATTTCTGACATTTGTCTTGTTAGCTGAGAACGTTCTGCAAATAGTTTTTGTAAACATTAAAATCTTACCTCCAATTACAAACTGAGGACCTTGTAGCTGTTTAGTAGGAGTGACAGGCTGTTTTTTGTTTGTTTGTTTTTTCAAATCTTCTTCTTGTTGTTTATTGGTTAGGAGCACAGGTTAGAGCAGACCTTCCCAAAGTGTGGGGCAGAGCCATTGCAGGGGGCATGAAAAGAGGGGGGGGGGGAACAATGCTTGGGGCACCTAGACAAACGCAAAGCAGGAGATGAAGCATTGCTGAATATGTTTCCAAACCAACTTCATTCTAAGCCAAAGACTAGAAAATATAATAAAAATATTTAAAACAAAAAAAAACTACCTTTGAATGTTGTTGAAAAAGTAATAAAAATATTTAAAACAACAAGAAAATATGGTGAAACATATTTTCCCTTTGGTTTCACCTGCACAAGTGCCAAGGTAGGTCTCCCCTGCAGAAGTGGGTTTCCCTTCGTCGGGAGCACCGCTGGGCTGTTCAAATCATGGACAAACAGTATCCCACAATCTTGATTTTTAGTTCACAAACACTTGTTGTAATGACTACCTACTCCTGACATTTTTGAGATGTTAGCTCTTTATACAGTAAAGTTACAGCAGGATACAAATAATATCAGGCTGATCCTGCCACGATTTGTTCCCCTGTCTAAATCATGGACAAACAGTATCCCACAGCTGTTTATGTTTTTAAACCCATTTTGCACAAAGAGGCATTTTTTTGAAAAATTTATTGATGAATGTTCTTGTGACACACGCTAGGCACAGATACACCCACACACAGGTCGTTGTCATCAGATCCCACATTTATTAAGAGTGTGCACTGAATTACAACAGAACACCGTCTGACAGCGGTCGGTTTCCCCGGCGTCTCTCTCCTCCGCTCCTCTCCACCTCACTATATAAAGGAAAGGAAAACCACCATCAGTCCAAAATCGCCATCAGCTGTTCTTACCAGCACCGCCCCGTTGAGCTCACTGCACCACTCCTCCCCTGCAGCCGCGCCCCGGACCACACCTCCGCCACAGTTGAATATTATTACACAGGAAAAAATAACTACTTGTAAAATAATTACACCGTGACGCCTCTGCCTTTCTAAATAGAGGGACAGTAACGGCGTGTTTATATGTAAGAGTTTAAAAGCTGAAGATAAACGCAAAAAAATGAGTTTTCGGTGATTCGAAACGCCGTTTATGTGTGGACGAAACAGCTGCGTTTTCAAAAATACCTATGTAGGTGTGGACGTAGCGTAAAAGAGTTAGTAGTTTATTTTCTTACTACCTGCAGATTACTTGTATTTGCTTAATTGTTTACCAAATGTTTGAGGTGTGAAATAAACCGCAATTGAGCAAAATATGGGTGTGTGTGGTTGGAGGATGTGTTAGTACATGCGTGAATTATTCTTGTAAAACAAAGGGGGGCCCAGCGAAAAAAGTTTGGGAACCCCTGGGTTAGAGAATGATCAGTTGTTTGCTTTTTAAATTTTCTGTTAGGGGATAATAGGGATCATTTGAAGTTTTTGTTTGTTGTTTTGAGCACTGCTTAACATTAAAGTTAATAAACTGCTGCTCAGCACCTCGAATTAATCTGGGCTGCAGGCCCTTTCTTGGGAGTGGACTCTAAGCTGGGGATATAACCCATTACATGCTGTTTACCCTAAATGAAACCCAGCCTATTTACATAAATGAAACAGAATGTTACATTGTCCAGCGAGGTTTGCTAGTCATCAGTCATTGTTAAATTGTATCATGGATGGAAAACCATGAGAGCTCTGAAAGAGTCCAGTATTGAGTAAGGAACAGGCAAATCTGAGTGCTTGCAGAGGTCAAAGGTGCAAGGCTGGATTTATTGTGTGCAAGTGTGTACTGGGTCATATTCAACTTTATTTATCAGAAAATGGTTTGAGCACTGAATAACAATTGTGTTTAAAGTGCCACATAGAAATGTATCAGAATCAACAAGCGGTTCAATACTCACAGTAGACCGAGTTTCACAGCCTGTGATTTGTTTTTGGTAACAAAAATTCTTTCTTTAAAGGCAAGAAAATATTTTTTTGAAGTTGGTTACATGTAAGAATCTGTTTTCAACTATTTTCATGAAAGCTTTTGTCTATGTTAAAATAGTAAAAGATCTTTTCCTGACCTTGCATACTGATTTTAAGTTACTAAACATAACACGTTCTATTCAAAGAAAAACAACAAAAAAAAGAAATCCAAAAAAGCTGCAATTCTGCAAAGCAAGTGTTTTTATATCGTGTTTATCTTTATCTAAAGTAAGAGTTTTGCCAAGACTAAAAACCTTTTTTGGCAAGGGTGTGCTAATCAATAAAAGCAGCAACAGTGTTCAGACAACTTAAAAATAGCTGCTACAAGCGCACTGCTGACGCTCACCTGGTCAAGCAGGTGACTCACATTCCAAAAACAAGCTGGGACTGCACCGGACCATTTCCCATGGGTCATTACTCCTCACTATCTCCCTATTTTTCTGTCTATTCCCAATTTTCCTATAAGTAGAGTATACAGAGAATAATTAAATGTAATAATAATATTAGTAATACAAACTGTGTATCACAAGGTCTCAATAGTCACTATTAATAAGAAAAAATATACAATTCATGTGCAAGCTGGCAATTCCATAACCGCTAATGCACCCCCGTACTATCAGGCTTTTGAACTGAGCACTGATAATAAGCCATATGGTCCCTCTCCTCTTTATTCTAGAGGACTATGGCATCCATGTTTTCAAAAAAATGAAAAATAAAATAACATTTTGATTCATCTAACCACAGAGCAGTTTTCCACTTAGGCCTAGTCATTTTAAATGGGCAGGGGAAAAAACAGGTGTTCTGGAGGTGTTCCTGAGCCGATACAGTGATATCCATGAAAGAATCACATCTGTTTTTAATAGCAGTTTAATTGGCCTTGTTCTTTTTTGGCCAAAGAGATTTCTATAAATTTTCAGAATTTTTTGACGATATTATCTATTGTCGATGATGATACAATCAAACTGTTCACAATTTTATGTTGAAATTTTTTCTGAAATTGTTCCACAATTTGTACAATCAATCCTTTTGTTGACTCTACCCTAACATTTTTGAGACGTCTTGCTGCCGTGAAATTTAAAATAATCCAATATAGTTCATAAAATAATAATTTGTCTCATTTTGAATTTTGTATTGTGTATTTTGTTGTAAATAAAATATGGGTTTATGAGATTTTCAAATCATTGCACTATGTTGTTTTTCTTTTGTTTTTTATACACCCTCTAAACATGTCATAATTGTATTTCACTTTGCATTGAATTATTATAGAGACTGTATGAACGTTTATCTTTTTAAATTAACGCACAAAGAAATATAACTGTTTTATTTAGTGTATTATCTGGGAACATAATCAACGTGTTGTCATTTTTTATTTCAGAAACAAGGAAACCAGGCAGACAACTCAAAAGAAAAAAAGTATTAATTTTTTTTTACCTTAGAATTTTCAGATCAGACTTCAGACCAACATGACTCATTATACTGCATAACAACTTCATTCAGTCCCGTTATTAATTATGGGGTTAAGTCTGTGAATCAACAATTTGAAATTTTAAGACAGTCAATTTCCTAAAGTGGCTGTCTCAACACACAGTTGCTTGAGTCTCCTGAAATACATATATCAAATTTGAAGTAGATTGGATGAACAGTTTGCAAAGAATAGACACTGAGACATTCTCAAATCTATTAGTTAAATGAAAAGATAATTGGTTTACCAAATTGGTTTTGGTAAACCAACAGTAATAAACAATAAACAGTAATTGCACTCTGACCTTTAAAAGATAGCTTGAACCTATTTTTAGGCTCCTTGAAATAAACAGCAGGCGTTTGGGTGTGTTTCCAAGTAATTGTCAGCAAATATTGTCAACTTAATTGTTCTGATAGCCTCTTGCTTTGCTGTTCTTTCACTGGGACTTGCCTGGGCCTTTTCAAATGTATACAGCTGTCTTACAGATGAGGTTTATCCTCTCATATTTGAACATACACTGATAGGAAAAGTAAACACAGACTCCTGAAAGCTGCACATAGTTGTGCTGCTACGACTGGGACATGGAGAACACTAAGCACTGACTTAAATTCAGCATGGCAGACATTTGAGTTTTTTCCTTGCCAAGAAGGAAAGTATAATTACCATCCCTGGTGATAGCAACGTTTTGTTTGAGGGATCTTTTATCAAAAATTAACGAACACCTTTCCACCAATCAGAACAGCGTTTTCCGCCAGGCTATGTTTTAATGTAAAATATGTTCTACAATTCATGCATATGGACACTGTAATAACTATAATGAAAATGAAGATAATAGTTCTTTCTGGAATGAAGATGGTCTTCAGATTGCTGCCGGACCACATCCTATCATCATTAGGAAACCTACCAGAGATTCAGATCTAGGTAATACAGGAGAAATACATTTAGAGAGACAGAGAAAATGAGAAAGGAAAGATGAGGACGGGAAAAAATAGATATGCAGCTTCGACATTATTATTAAATACATACAATCACAGCCTGAAAAAATGCCCAAAGACCAGCTGGAGTGGCGGTACTTGACTCACCGCTGTTATTCCCCTCCATCCCTCCAGAATTCACTTTCATACACGGTGTACCAGTGCATAAAGTCTTCCATGGCTAAGACCTGACAGCTTCAGATGCCAAAAATCCATCTTCCAATGCAATTTAGCACAGAGGTAGCTGGGAAGATGGGGAAATTATACAGGACTTGAGTCAGAGTTTTAAGGTAGCAGTGGAGGCCCACTGACACATTTGAAGTGATGACAGGTTGCAAGAATCTGACAAGTCAAAAGTTAGTGACTCCAAAAATAAAATTTCAGTCGCTTTCTTGAGACCCTCGTGACAGAGCAAGTATTGATGTGCTGCTGCACTCCTTTTTGTTTTTCATAGGCTCAAGATAACTAGCCTTCTGACCAATTTTCCCATGGATTCTCCTCATTTCTCACCTCAGCTGAGAAAAAATGACAGAGACGGAGTAATGCCAGTTGTTGAAAATTGACTTGGTAGAATGGAATCTTATTGTCAGTACAATATAGTCACTACAGTACAGTGATTTATGAAAAACAAATACATTAGTGTGGAAGCATTTTTCCAGATGACAATTGGTTTTGACTCTTCTCCAGTTCTTGAAGTTTTGCTTTATGTGAGCTTTTGTTTTGTTTGTATGCAATTGCAAAACGGAAGGTGAAATGAATCAAATGTCACAGTGTATAAAATTGAGAGGAACCAAATGTAAGATGAAAAAGCAAATGGAATCAAAAAGGAAATGAAATGAAATATCACATGAAGTCTAAATTAAGTCCAAAATGTGAGGTAAAAAGCAAAATTCCTGAAACGCAAGAGGCCAAAGAATCTTTAGAGAAATCAGGGATGCACATCACAGACATGACATACTGACAGAGGACAAATTAGACTAAAAATACAGTAAAAACTGACTGAGGATGCCTAAAATGTTGGGAACAGGTCACACATTAAAGCTGTTGGTAGTTTCAAACAATCTGGAATCTACTGAAGATAAATAAGATATGAATGGACAAACCACACAGAAACATAAAAACAAAAGCGTAGGAGCAGGCGTTACCAGACAGAGGAGGAGAAACACAAGACATAACAGACAACTTAAAACAAGGAAGGAAATCCAATAAAACACAAATTAAAGCTCCAGCAACATTTAAACAGTAATGAAAATAAAGAACTCAAAATGTAAAATAAGAGTCAAACCTCAAACAATACAAGCTTATTATACCAGGATGAACATGAAACAAAATCACAAAACCAAAACTCGGCGTCACAATCGTCAAACTTAAGGCACTAGACTAGTAAAAACAAACAGAAATCAAAAATGTATTAATAAACTGTTCCAAAATGCCAAAAGAAGTTATTTATGGGTAATACAGAGTGAATATTTGCAGAGTGACATATTTTTTGTAGTTGTTCACTATTGCAGTGGATTTGAAATGAAAGTGTGGCTGAAGGAGTTTTACCAGACACAGTGCAATAACCATTTCGTCATGGTCCTCTCCTGTCCTCTTAGGTTCTGACCTGCCTTCTTTCTGTTCTCCTTTACCTGCTCTATTTCTCCTCACACTGTCATGTTCATGTGTGTGTGTGTGGGCGTGAGTATTAATTCTGCTTACCTCTCCCAGAACTAGGTGTGGCTGTCCCAGTTTCCACCAGTGCACCTGATCCTCATCTGCCATCTCCAGCAGTATATAACCCTGATTCTCCTCTCGTTCCTACTGTAGCTGGGCTGTTTAGCTAGTCAGTGTGGTAGAGTAATTGAGGCCACTTAGTTTGAGGCCTTGTTTGCTTGCTTACCTGTTGACATATGCTCTCTACTTACTTGACCTGTTCTCTTTTGTTGCAGATTCTGTCCTGGTGTGTCTACCTGTGTTGCTTCTGGAGAAACCTATGTGACCCACTTTTGCTCACAAAGAAATATTCACTTGTGGATTTGGAAAGACCTTACCTGCACCAGACCCCCATGGAGAAAAAGTGAATCACCAGCCTATGCTAGCAAAATGAAAGAGCAGTGAACACGTGTCATACAAACCTGTAGTAACTGGACTTCAACCTACAAAAAGGTGATATTCATACAATGGTTTTGAGATCATTAGTAGCATTTTCGAGGCCTGTAAAGCCAAAATGGGACAGATTTATTCTTTACAGAGGTATCTACATGGTCCCTTTATTTACCAAGCTTTAAATTTAATCAGATAAGTGAGTGATAAAGTCAAAGTAAACTACTTTTACAAATATACTTTTATAGTTAAAGAGCACATACAGCTTGGAGTAAATGTATTTTAATTACACAATATTAGAATATGAAATAATAATATTAGAAATAGTAGAATTTTCCCTAAGTTGTTCTGATTTCTGTACTACTAATGCTATATTATGTATACAAGATTGTATACATTTTTGTGAGGTACACAGGATGACTAAAGTCATATTTCTATTATGCGCCTCAGTAGATTTGGTTTCTTTCTGGACAGACTATGATCAGCTGACCAGTGCTGCAGGTCGTTATAAGGTTTACTGCTCTTTGTCCTATTATATAGAACTGGATGTTGTATGAGCCACCATTGCAGCTTTCTGACTGCTGGCTAGTATAAAGGTGGAATTTGGCAAGTGCTGCTAAAGAATATGGCTTAAATTCAAACTGATGACTCCTACTAGTCTCTCTAAATGAAAGTTGTTTTGTGTGGTAGCAATACTGAAACAGATTATACTACTTTGGGCAGTTATTTGGGAAACAAAACTATCCAGCCAGTGGCCAAGGGGATATAACACTGCGTACACAGTATATCCAGTCAAATATGATTCAACAAGAAAGTGCTTAAAAGTTTTAATGTTAAGCTTTTCCCCTGAACTTTATACCTTTACTACTACATTTGCTGTTGGAAAAGTGTCCAAAAACTCAATTCAGAATTCTTTGAGTGCCGTTCTGACCATAAATAGACATTACACGTAAATTTTAAGTGACTTAACTTTTGAGATAATCTCTTCCCGTCCTCTCCTGTCCTACAGTATGTCATTTTCCAACTATATATATATTCTACAAGACCTTTATTGTCCATTTTTTTCTGAAAACAAAAACAAAAGACAGAATAAAAAATTTTAACTTTTTTCCCTCCACAGTGAAAGTAGCTGCATTGCCAGTAATTCACGACTGATACATACTTTGCTAAATCTTACATATATACAAGTTTCAGTAATGCTCCTCATTTCATTTTAGATCTTTTTAAGCTCAGGTTTTCAAATTTCAATTTTTTTAGCAGATAAGTTAAGAACCTTTGTGAAATGTGAATTCATTTTTTTTTGTTGTGAAAAATACTCTTAATACATATGTGAATTATTCATTCAGGTAACTAAATATAGATGGGAATTAATATTTATGTTATTTCTAAAAAGCAACAAAAATCATCCCCAAAGCTGTTGTGAGTCAAAGCAGTTGCTGTAAATCAGAACCAGGTAAACAAATCCCTTTACATAGTACTAGTAACGGCTGAACACAGCACACTCAGTATATCAGTGATGCTGTCCTGTTGTAAAATGATTACAAACAACCACTATAAAAAGCATATTTACATTAACACACATTTCAGCGACCGATGTTTTTCTGTAAATTTTGCTAATTCTCTCTTCAGTGGCTCAATAAAACAAGCCAAGTACTGTATAATATGGGTAAAGTGTTAGTGTCCCTCAGAGGAACATGTGACCCAACTGTCAGATGCCAAAATGCCAATGGCTTGATTGACATTCTCATGTTAAATGTCTTTTTGAACTCATTAGCACATTAAGGCCTTTGTACATGGAAGAATGCCAGTCACTTGTATTATTTCAATTTGTCATTCAATAAGCTTGTGGGAATTTGAACACATTTTTTTAAAAGGTTGTTGTCCATTGATACATCTAGGGCAGACATTTATGAACAAAAACAAATTTCAGTTTGCACCATTACCACACAGACCATTTAGACTGCAATAGATTGAAATTTGCAATTGTATTGATCACGCATAGATTGATGTCGAGATAAACATGCACAAACACGCACATACACATTCAGTCAAAAGTCAGCGAGGGTTATTTCTTCACAGCAGCCGTAATTCCAGTTTCAATCATAGCAGAGTGCTGAGAGCTCAGCATCAGTCAAGTCCACCCACTCCCATTCTCACATCTGTCACATCAAACGATCATGTTGAACTTTAGGGTAAAAAAAACAACTTTCAAGCTTTGCCACTAAAAAGGGGTATGGAACAGGGACATATATAAACATGTGTTTGTGCATTTGGTCACAAAAGGTTAGCTCTGAGACAGATGTGCAAAAATATACTCATACATCCTCAGCGTGCAGTGTTGGTGCTAATACCTCGATACAGCACAGGTTACAAAAATGGTTTGCTTTTAAAAGATGAGTGTTTGCTTTTTCCCTTTTAAGTTGTAACTGTCACCCTAATGCATCTTTCATAAAAGTGATTGACGTATGGTGTTATCATCTTCAGTGGCATTCTAAAGAGGGCTAGTGGCAGTCTCGATGCACTCTTCATTTTTAACTAATAGGGACAGCACATGGCTGGAAGCTGTCGCCTTGTTGGTCTCTATTTGACACTGATGCATTTCTATGCCAACTGAAAATGTCTGGTCCATAGCCAGTCATAGTGCAATGGAATATATGAATCAATTTTAAGAACATAGTTAAAAAGAAAAAAAATATTGTGGGAAACTATCACAGAAAACAATAACTAGCTTTCCGTTAGGGTGCTTAAAAAGGTTAGTCCACTGAGTGACAAGAGCATTCCCTCTAGCACAATGACAGACACACTTTTCCATCCAGGTTGTAAATAATTACGCTGATGAAGTAAGCAGTTGAGAATGTCATGTCTCATTTGTTTACAATGAGTGAAAAAAGGCAATCATGAAACATGTGACAAACAGGAAACTATTGGACTGTTTTAGGAAAGTGATTTTCAAATTGAGGGTTTATTGTATCATTTCTTTTAGCTCACTTTAACAATATACTAAATTTGTATTTTCACTTTATCTTCATGAGATGAATGAGAATGAGAATAGCCTAATATGTACACAGACTCCTAAAAGAAGCTCAAAGTAGGTAATGGTTGGCAACAAATGTTGATTGTGTCTCAGTTTTGAGACTAGCGTTGAAAACACACTCAACATAGTTTTTTTTGCATAGAATTTTTTAAAAGTCTGTTTATGTTTTTATCTTGGGGAATTTTAACAGTCAAACACATGATATTGAAAGCATCAGAGGCCACTGTATGTTCCACTGTGAATTTGTTCAGAAAGAAAATCAAACAATCATTCTTTGAAACAATCTTTTTCCCAGTGTTTTGGGGAGTAGACTGACTGTATTGAACCCTCAGCATAGATCAGCATCCGTCTAACCCTCCATTCAAATTCACTGTATGATGCAATTCAATGCAAGTCAATATTTTAAGGGATTTCACTGAAATTACTGTGCATGTCTTACAGGGTCAGCGTACTCCAAAAATCCTGGGCTTTCTCTGGCCGTGTGAACGGCAGTTTTTCTCTTCCAACCTCTGCAATTTGATGATGGAAATCTATTTCTCTTTCAGGCTGACATGGAACATCATACAGGTCATATCAGCCTTTTGATCCAGTAGCCATTAATAATGATGGGGTGTGAAAAAAAGTAGACTTGCATATAGTCAGTCCCATTAATAAATGATAGCTCTGATCCAATTAAAAGGCCTTGCAAAGGAGGGTTTTTCAAAGTGTCCTCAGAGAACATTTTTGAAGGCACGCAGGCCGGTAAATAATCAAGCCTGGGGCAATCCCGCCCTCACTACCCAAGAGATGCAGGCTGTGTCAACAGCGTGGCACTGTGCTGTCACCACATATCACTCCTGAGCCTTCTCACAGCCCTCAGCTGTGTGAAAACACCACAGTCCTTATCTTTCCCCTCCTTACCACGGCACCATGTTAGCCGTAGAGCATACACACTTGAGCCAACTATACAGACTCCCTTTTTCTTTTTTTCTGTTTCTTCTTTTTTTCAACACCATATTTGCCGGTTACATTTGACTTCCATTCTGTAGTGTTTGAGCTGTGCAAACAGAATACAGAGCTATTATAATTGGTGGATATATCACCATGAATACAATAGATCTTCGCTCACTCTATTACCATTAATACCTTACAAATTTACAGCAGAATTTGTAAATTGAATACTCCAAACAGTTACATTGTTCTGACAGTGTATAGGTTAACATCTTAGTGAGATCGTATAATTATTATTGCACATTATCAGGAAGTACTTTTATTTCTAGAATCGATTACATTTAGTAAAGATATCTGACTCTTTGCTAATAAATATTTATCATTAGAAATATGAGATTAATATTTTTGTATTTTTTGCTTGTTATGCATTTGGGGTATGTGCACACACCCACACACACAGGTCCTGAAAATATACACAGACGAGAGCCTTTAAATGAAAATTCTTGTGACATATCATCATTAGCGAAACGGACAAGCTCATGGCGTTTAGCTTTGTGCCTGGGGCTTGATGATGCCCTAAAATATGAGCCACAGTGTGCGTGGAGCAGGCTTTGACCTTCTTATACAGATGCGTTAATACTCCAGAACAATATGATGGGACATGGGAACAAAATGATCTTAATTAGAAAAGGAACTCATTCTGTCTAAGACCAGCTCAGTCACCAGTCTACCAGTCCCCTCTCCAGCACCTTATTACAGCGTAATGACTTCCAATGAATTAAGCATGTCAGCCTATATTTAAATGCAGAATGCGAGACAATGCCGGATATAATAGACTGGTAGGGACTACTCTATTTGTGCTGAAGTGGGAATTGAAAATTATTAGTTTGAGCATTTTTGTGCATAATGCACTCTCGCTGAGTGAAGTGTCGAGCATAAAAAATTGCATTTCTTTATCTATGGCCGCATCATTATCATTTCTTATATACCAAAACATGAAAATTCATATTTTGAGCAGGGAAGGGCTGCCACTCATGCATCCATTTGACACTGTCATAAATGCAAAGAGTCATCTTGACATTAAAATGAATATAATTTTATTTTGATATTTGACTCATGAGCAGGGGATTAAACAGCCTTCATGATAATCCAGAAAATGAAATTCACCGCAAGCTGCCGATCAGTAAGCTTGTTTTGCAAAGTAAATAATTTTGTTGGACTAGTACATGGAGGACACAATGAACAAAGTGTCCAAAATACACTTATTTATAGGCTCATGTATTTTTTGCAATTATCCAAAAAATATTCTAGTTTTTTTTACCCCATGAAGTTATCATTAGTAATGTCCCTAACTATAATCTTAACCCTATGTTAACAGAATGTGCATTGTTTTATAAAATGTATTTTTCCATGTCTTGACAATCAAAGGACAACAAAGGGGTAGGGGTGTAGGGTAGGTGTCATCACCAGTGATTACACCATTGATTTACTGATGATGTTTTTCTCACACTTTAAAGGGGAGCCGTGCCCACCCTACCCTGCCCCAGTTTTAAAAGCTTCGTTTTAACCTTCTTATTTATGCCGAAAAGGTCATTGTGCTTTGATTGATCAGGTAGCCCTATGAAACAACCGAGGTTACTTATAGAAGCTGTATCTTACATTAATTGACAATTAGACCATCATGCATTGCAGCCTGTCTATCTGTTGCCAGTAGAAACAGAGCCTTAATATAATGAGCTAATGTGATTTTCCTTTTACCTTTTGAGAGTGCCCGGTGAGCACAGTAATCCTCAGAGATCACAACCATTCTGTAGCTCATCTCCTTCTCTGCCTGAACACTGGGATTTAAAAAAAAATGATTAAAACCACTACCTCAACTATATTTAAGAGAATTAAATTGCTCACCCTTAACTGTAAATATGTTTCTGATACATTGTGAAGCAGCTTGCTTTTGAAATATTTGAATTCCAGCTATAACTACAATGGGGTTTCTACTGCTTTAAAAAAATGTGTCTGCTGTAATGTATTGAATTGGTTTGCAATTGGAGCTTTAAATCACAATAAGGAAAGGCCTATAAAATAGCATACTTATGGACACAGAAGAATAGTATGAAACTGCAGTGTAACCTCACTGTTCACTTCTCATACTGTAATTGTGTCATACAAGTGAAATGGCCAAAGTGCAACAATCCTTCTCTCTCCATAACAACCCAGATAATATGGTGGCTCATTTACACTGACATTGTAAATACTTTTATATAGATTTATGCCATATGATGTTGACCTAGCCAAAATGTTTCTACTTTGTCACCATTGCTCTGAAATGGTGATTACAGTAACTCTGAAACTAACTACAGTATGTTGCTATCTAATGTTTGCCAATTATGGCTTATCAGTGACCCATTTAAATCAGAAATTCACATGAATCTGTGTTTTTGTATGCTTTATACTGGCAGCAAAGTAGGAAGAACTTTGCTAAAGTCAAGTTCTGGCTGGCAGTAGTTTGGTAGTAAGAACTATTTACCAGCAGGTTCCTGTATCAGGTCAGCACCATCTGATGTTTGGCCTTTGAGTTTACCAAACTAGTCATGTTAACAAAAGGTGCACATATTGTTAAATGCACCTAGTCCTTGTTTAGCGTGCTCCGATTGGTCTTGTGTTCAATGATTTATGACTGTCAAAATTACATTTGTGACGCAACATTATTGACAAGGTTAGCCACATTAGATTGATCTGGATCTTTGGTTACTCAAATGTTGGAAATGTTAGAGCATTCTTGTATTTGCTCTGGCAGCCAAAAAATAACTTATTTTTCCTTTTTGTGATTTCCATGGCTGAGACATTTTAGAGTTAGAGGAAATGGCTGGAGTGAGTAACTAAAAGTGACAGGCTATGAGGTTGCTCTGCACTCTTTAAGGGTATGCCAAAGTAGCTGCTTGGCAGGCATTATGTAAATTTTGTACTTAGTGACATAGATAAGTAACGGGAAAATAAAGAAAGAAAGAAAGAAAGAAAGAAAGAAAGAAAGAAAGAAAGAAAGAAAGAAAGAAAGAAAGAAAGAAAGAAAGAAAGAAAGAAAGAAGGAAAGAAAGAAAGAAAGAAAGAAAGAAAGGGGCATTTCAGATATTTCAGGAGCAGTCTTCTTTGTTAAGGAGAATATTTTCCTTTTGCAGGGTTTTGGGGTTTTGTAAATGTGTAGAGCTCTCACATGCACTAAAGCTTATATAATACATTAAAGAAAAAGGAAAACTCAAAAAGCCTGGTATTGGCACTTTGAATTTCAGAGAAATTGCACTATATCCTGCAACGACAGTGTTCTCAGTGTTATATAAAAAAGCTTAATAATAAAGGTTTTTTAGGACATTTTCTTCATTATTCTTATGTTTGTATTACACTTTAATCGTTGTTTCATGTTCAGGATGTGAGTAGTATAATGAACACATAACCTATAACAGTCAATATAGTTTTGGTTTGATTAATATTACAGTTCACTTACATTTTAAAACTTGAAATTGCAGCTTATTTAATTGAAATGGGTGTCGACAGCGCTACAGTGGATATCACTGTCACATCTCAGTAAGAACTTCCCAACCTGCTGGCTGGCTCGGACCATTATGCGTGTTTTACTCTTCCTCCTGCAGGCCAAAAAATATGCTGCTTAGTTACCTAAATTAGCTGTAGGTGTGAATGTGACCATGACTAGTTCTGTGTCATTGGGAATCCTGTGAACTGAAATAATCTCCAGCACTCGTATGACCTGGACAAGGCTAATGGATTATTGATGCAAATGTAGATGTATGTTGAAGAACATTTTGAGGTCTCCCTGAGAACTGCATATATCACGACATTTGTTCATATTGATCTTCCCAGTTAAGTTTCAGTCATGGTACCATTGTGTTTAAACCAGTGTAAAACACATTGCATTTCACGTCATAACCCAGGATATTACAAGTATACCTATACAGACGCTGGTCCTAATTCCGAGTAAGATGCTTTCTGTTTATGTCTTATTGTCCCCAAACAATAATTGACATATCCCTAAAGTGCAAACAGCGCATTAACTCAGGGACAAAAATAAATGTGAATGTTATGCATTTATTATTGATGAATAATCATCAAGCTGAAGTTCATTAGATGCTGCTTTACGTTTCTGTTTTAATTATTGGCCCTGGAAGATGTAACATGATAGGATCTTTAATCACCAGAGACAGAGGCTTGCTTCCAAAGGACACCTTGCTGACATGCTGAGCAGAGAATGTGTCTACAAAGCAGATTCACTGATCTCTATGAGTACATGTGTCATATCACCTTGATAATTAACAAAGGGATGTGTCAATTACCGCTGTGTTATCAGGAAAGCTATGCCAGCAAGTGAGTTATAGGGGTGCAGATTTCATTCCAATCCCAGTCATCGCTGCTGCTTGTCAGATGTATACTCATCTCACTATAAAGGTGGAGCGAGGCCACCATTAGCAGCACCGTTCCCACAGCACATATTCAAACGAGGGCAAATTGGACTCAGCTCAGCAGAGCAAAGAGGGCACAGAGAACCTTCAATGCCTTGTTTTGCACATTTGTACTTTGTGTCTTCTGTTCCCAGAGAGATAATCTGCTAGTGAGCATTGTATGACTCAACTAAAACTGGAGGTATATGTCAGGACGTCTAAAGCTTTTTTTTTTTCAACATTGTTTCTATGTGCATTTGTAGTAGTGACAATAAAATATGGAAGCATGCACTGATATTTTGAAGCATTTGTACCCATTTGCGGGTACATCACTTGGACAACTAGAAACAAGCAGTTCTTCTTGGCTTTTCCTCCAGGTTAGCTGAAGAACAAAAATGCATAGTTTGTGCCCCTGCAGTATAGTATGGATCACTACCACAAACTGGTGGGGTGGACATTGTGAAATGTACTCCAGTGCTTACCAGCCGATGACGATATTTATCTCACTATGGTCCAACTGTATACTTGCAGACTAATAAAGAAACACTGATGTAAGAAATCCACTCTGAAAATTTTAGTAAATATCCAATAATTAGATTCATGTTTTAATATTTGTGGGTTACCTTCTAATCTCCCTCTCATTTGCCGTGATTGAAATGCATTTCTCACCTAAACACAACACAAAACCAATGCAGCTGTTGGCCAGCAATGTTTATCAGCACATAATATTGCATGCAACAAGCAATGGATGCTATATAATCTGTTGAACTGGTCACTTCTTTAGGCAATCAGTTACACAGAGTCTCTTCCTGAGCAGATTTACCACAATCTCACCATCCAAGCAGTTTTCATCCAGCAAATGAAAGAGCAACACATTATTGACCTTTTACCTCAAGTCAAGGCTGACCTCATCTGTGGCTCATATAATCTCTATGATCTGTGTATACTGGGTGCCAGACTAACTTCCTTCCCTTCTCGCTGAAGTATCTGTTGGTTACAGAGGGCAGATATCAGGCATTATTTATTCTTCTGCAAGTCCTGATGCTTCATTACGGTGTTAGTAGATTATCTCTGCAGACATGTGATGTCACACTTCTCAAAGTGGAGGTGGAACAGTCTGAGACCTATTGCCTCTCATCTGTAATGTAGAAGGACTGTGCATTTGCTCTATTTTAAGATGCATTGTTGTTGACAGTGAAACTGTATTCTTGTAATAATCACCAGTTGGTGAAACTATCAAATCATGTTCACCAAAACTCTATAAGGTTGTAATTTTTAGTTAACAAATTGAAAAAAGGAATTTCAGAAACAATGGCTAATAGGTCATTGCTATACTGCACTACAGCCAATTAAGTGAATGTCATATAATGTTTCATTCTTGTTATGTGGTCACGGTGTGGTAACAAAGCTAATGCCATGCATTAAGTCAGTGCTTCACTTCTTAAAATAAATTAATAACATAAACATAATCACGAATCTTTACAAAATCAGAAAGGTGATTTTTGTAACTTTGAATGTGGCATGGTTGTTGGTGCCAGGTCTGAGTATTTCAGAAACTGGCGATTTACTGGGATTTTCCTGTGCAACCATCTCTAGGGTATACAGAGAATATTTGAAAAACAAAAACATAAGTAAAAAAAAAGAAAACATCCAGTGAGCGGAAGTTCTTTGTGCCGTTTTGATGTCAAAGGTCAGAAGAGAATGACAACACTGCTTGAAGCTGGTAGAAAAGCAATAGTAACTCAAATAACCACTCATACAGCAACAACCAAGGTATGCAGAAGAACATCTCTGAACTTGTGACATATCTAATTTTGAAGCTGATGAGCTACACTAGTAGAAGACCACACCAGCTGCCACTCCTATCTGTTAAGAAGAAGAAATAGAAGCTTCAGTGCCATGGGCTTCAGCAGAAGATTGAAAAGCAGTGCCTAATATAATGGGCCTCATAAACATTCATAGTAGGATCAGACTTTGACGTGACAAGAGAGTCACATCAAATGTGCAGATGTGCAGCATCTGATGTGTAGCCAACAAATCTGAGTCATGTCAGATTTGTTGGCTACATATGGATTTGGAACCAACAAATATTTAACAAAAACCAGACCAAATACAGAAGCAGTGTGTGAAACACTGCATACAGTCTTAGTGTTTCCATCGGCATTAAGAATGTAAATAGCAGACAGGTGCACTTCATCAGATGTACTTGATTAATTGAGCTTCAGCAAGTGTGACCACCTCTATAGAGTTACAAGATTTGTTTAGTGGTCTCAACATTCACGTCTGCTTTAGGACAATGTCAAGAAGGAATGGTATCAGGAAGGCTTCTAAGGATATTTCCAAACAGTTTAATGTCCACTATACATGTCTTGGTAGCCGGGGATCAGTCCGCCAGGACCTCCGCTCCTGGACGCCGCCCGGTTCACATTGCAATCAACCCCTACGTTGCCTCCTACGAGTGGTGGGCCTGCAGGAAAATGGGCCCATGTCCCTTTTTCGAGCTGTGCCTGGCCGGGCCCCATGAACTAAGGCCCGGCCACCAGACGCTCGCCCTCGGGCACCCTCCCCGGGCCTGGCTCCAAGGCGGGCCCCGGTAACCCTATCCCGGGCAGGGTGAACTGTTCCCTTGATGGTCTTTTCATACGGGTCTTCTGAATCGCTCATTGTCTGGTCCCTCATCCAGGACCAATTTTCCATGGGAGGCAAAAGCCCCCAGACAACATAGCCCCTGGGATCCCTGGGACACACAAACCCCTCCACCACGATGAGGTAGCGATTAGCGGAGGAGAGGAGGCAGGGAGGAGGCCCCAGGGCAGACCCAGGACACGCTGGAGAGATTATATCTCTCGGCTGGCCGGGGAACACCTTGGTGTTCTCCCGGACAAGCTGGAGGAGGTGGCTGGGGAGAGGGAGGTCTGGGCTTCTCTGCTTGGGCTGCTGCCCCTGCAACCCTGCTCCGGATAAGTGGAAGAAAATGGATGGATGGATTAAAGTCCATTATTCTACATTAAGAAATAATATTCACAAGTAGAGAACTTTCAAACCACTTGCCAGTCTTGCCAGGAGTGGACAGACCACCAAATTCACCCCAAGGTCAGACCTTGACCTGTAGAGTCTGAGACATAGCTCTGGGGTGTTTTTGGAATTTCTCTCAGCATTGCATGGCTGACCTTGGGGTCAGTTTTCTAGGGCATCCACTCCTGGGAAGATTGGCAGTTGTATTGGCAACAGTGTTGTATTTCAACAACACTGTTGTAAATAATTTTTGTCACTATAGAATTAGCAGAAGCTGACCATAATTCATCTGGAATTAAGAGGCTAAATAAGGGTAAGGGTGTACTTATGACAAGGCAATGTTGGTATTAAAGGAATAGAACGAAGGAAGGAAATAGAGGAAATGATTCCAATCTGTTCATGTAAAATAAGGGTCTTGTTTACATATGAGAGTTAGTCAGAGTGCCACAGAGTTCTAAAAGGTCCTTAAAAAGGACTGCAGTGAGCATACCGGCAGGGATGTGTTTTTTCTTAGGGTTTAAAACTCTTCTCTGTTGAATGATTAGCCCCCATCATATCTTAAAGACCTCACACTACCATACCCACATAGCAAACTTGGTATGACCCGGATCTGGCCCACACAATGTGCATGCACATGGCCCACATAGCGCAAAGAATGACGGCCCTCTGGTGGCCCACCCATGGGCCAGCACAAGGCCAGTTGCAGACACACTGCTGGCCTGCGCTAGCCCAGAACAGTCTCAGCTCTGGCCCCAGATGTCAGCCTAATGTGTACCTTAATCAAGCCATGTAATAACAACATGTGCCGGAACATAATAATGCAAAAGTAACACGACAAAACTCTGTTCAGACAGTGAATGGACTGATTCATATAGCGCTTTTCTACTCTCCCAGATTATTCAAAGTGCTCTATACAGCATGCGACATTCACACACTTCCCTTAAACTGAGAGCTTCCTAACTATATTCATACTCTTGACATAAAGACTGGAGGAACCAGCGATCGAACCACTACCCTTCCAATCAGTAGGTGATCTGCTCTACCTCCTGAGATACAGGCACCCAGTGTTAAGCATGAGTAAACCCTCACTAGGAATAAAGTGTACACTCACAAACCTGTCAAACCTGCATTTGAAATGTTGGCTACCAAAGCAGTATAGTATTGCATTTGGGTCTTCGAACTAAAATAGGAAAATAGGAACATAAATAGTGCCATCATTGCCAGACCTGGCCCACATCTGGTTGACATACACCCTGCCATGACACTAGTCAGTCACAAGTGCCAGCTTGATGCCGGATCCGGGCCAGACCTGTTTTCTATGAGCCTGGGCCACATAAACCAAAACATTATCGGGCCAGATGTGGCATGCCATCACATAAACAGTGCTATCTATGCCAGGCCTGGCCCATATCTGTATGACATATCATTTACCATGCCAGCAGTCAGCCAGCACTGCCAGCTTGACACCAGATCTGGGCCAGACTTGTCTGCTATGTGGGTATTATCCCAAGACTATACCAGGACTAAGACTGCAGACTCACTTGTTCTTAGAGTTTCTAAAAGCAGAATGGGAGGCAGACCCTTCAGCTATGAAGTTCATCTCCTCTGGAAGCAGCTCCAAGTTTGGATTCCATTTTGATAAAGCTGGAAAAGGTGACCCTAAACCATGCCTTATTTATACTGTTACAGGCTCAGTTTGCTGTAGATCTTCATCTAATGCACTAAACACTTTTTCTCCATTCACCACTATTCATTCTTTACATGTCCCCCACATGCGCCATTTTTGCCTCCTCTCTCTCTCTTAGTCTGTTTATTGTTCTGTATAACTATGGTCTCTTCTTTCTTCTCTTTTTTTCTTTTTTCTTTCCCCTCACCCCCCTTAACCAATTCAGGCAGATGGCTGCCCCTCCCTGAGTCTGGTTCTGCCGGAGGTTTTTTCCTCTTAAATGCTAGTTTTTCCTTCCCATCATCAAAAAATGCTTGCTTATAGATGGTTGCTTGAATGTAGGGTCTTTACCTTACAATATAAAACACCCAGAGACAGCTGTTGTTGCTATTTGGCACTATGTAAATAAACCTGAACTGAATTGAATTATGAATCATTAGTTTTAAAATATCACAATTAGAGTCATTCAGGCACAAAGATTGTCTGTGTGTGCTGGAAATTATTTCAGCAAACTGGTGTGAAACAATGTTTTGTTTACTATTATTATTTTATTAGTATATATTTTATTATCTCACAAAACACTTGGTGGTGTTATAAATGCCTAAATGCTAAAAAAAAAAAAAAAAAAAAACAGATTTAAAAATGTAAAGAGAAATATGCCAGTGCATTCACACATAAATAATTCTGCTCCATTTGCATTCCATTAGGCAGAAACTCCTCATATACTTTATAAACTGTACACGCATGCAATTTAGTTAAATAGGTACAATGATAAATACAATTTATTTCAAATATTTGCATAATACTATGATGTGTCTTTAAGTTTTACCCCACTTATAAAGCTCCATGAGCAACTCCTTAATTCGGTCACTGCACCGAGTGCTCCGATTACCACTGGGACTACTGTTACGTTGGTTATTGGGGCAGGGATAGCTCAGTAGGTAAAGTGGTCGCCCCATGATCGGAAGGTCGGCGGTTCGAATCCACTTAACGGCTACCCTGAGGTACCCCTGAGCAAGGTACCGTCCCTACACACTGCTCCCCGGGCGCCTGCTTAGTGGGCTGCCCACTGCTTCACTGAGTGAATGGGTCAAATGCAGAGAAAAACAAGTAATTTCCCCATGGGGATCAATAAAGTATCCATTATTATTATTATTAACAATCATGATTTTGTCCATCTGTATCTGGAAGTCCCACTGGATCTTAGCTCAATCATTGTCGACCATTCTAGGGGGTGTCTCCCATTTTGACCTCAGGACTTCCAGGCCATACTCAGCACATATGTTTCTGTATACTATGCCGGCCACTTAGGTATGGAGTTCAATGGATGCCCTGTTTGCTACTAGTCGTTTTACCATCAGTCTGGATGGTGGGTATCAAAGTTTCATAGGTCCCACATCTTATTCATGTAACCCCTTCCGCTGGGGTTACTTGTGAAGTAGCATTCCAACAGTGCCCACGTATGCCTTCTTGTTCCTGTAGCCCACTTGTCATCAGTGTGTCCTGGTTCCTCAACACCTGATGTGAACCTTGTTAATCCAGGCGACGTCCGAGTAAGGCTTCAGTTTTCTGTCTCTTTCTGTCTCCTACGACTCCCGTTCCAATGGCGTGTAATTTAACCACTAAGCTATCCAGCTGCTATATATATATATATATATATATATATATATATATATATATATATATATATATATATATATATGCTTACATTAACACCTATGGTCAATATGGAATCACCAATTAAACTGACATACATGTCTTTGGATTGTAGGAGGAAGCCAGAGTAACTGGAGGCAACCCACACAGCCACAAGGTAAAGCTGCACAGAGAAGTCCCAGATGACTGGTGGATTCCAGCCCAGGACCCTCTTGCTGTGAGGCTACAGTGTTAACTTACTGCACCACCATGCCACCAAATATGGTGATAGATCTCGATCTAGATCTTGATCTATTGTCATTTATACAGATATAGAAGTACATTTTCCATTGTGTTGCTGCACATTTAGTGGAAATTCCCCCAAGAAACCAGAAAGTGACACGCAAGAAACTATGTGGTTGTGGTCCAAGACCCATCCATCAAAATACTTGCACTGCCTTGTCTGAATGCAGGCACAATTGTAGAGTGCTACTAAGCATTTCATTTACAGATCATATTTTCTTCTAATGATCACATATTCCAAATAAATGTTCCTCTGCGACACATTTTTCAGGGTCTGCAGCCTAAGGCCTGGCTGCTTCAGATTTGGAAAGCTGTATCTTTAGAGGAATACAGTCTCTTGTAGTCATTCTGCTTTGGGGGACAACAGTGAGCTGATGCAGTTCCCCATCTGAAGTGACAGTCCTGACAGAATAAAAGTAATGGCAACCCTAAACAGTAGGAAATGGATCTGACAAACATTTAGATGCTATCTTCAAGTTACACTGAATAACTGTGCTGCCACTCCTAACACACCAGTGTAGCCACTGGCAACACCAGCCAGACATGTAATCCCTTTGGACAACAGAGCACCTCATCAAGCAAAGACCCAAATCAAAATAATTGACAAAAGCACGGAAACAATGAAATGACAATGACTGGATAACCTAACATTTATATCACAATAAAACCGTTAGCTGAGTATATTGTGCTGTTCAAAAGAACAGCAAATAGGACAATGATTTAAAAGGTTAAATTATATTTTATTCTTTTACTTATTCAGGTATCACCCTGAATATTTTTTATGCACAAAAAACAGCGTGTGAATTGAACATGTGTATTTTAGATCCTTAGATTTTATGGGTACTTTTTATGTTTTTTTGGGTTTTTTTTTAAAAGAAAACACAATTATTAACAATAAAGGATACAGTGTGTCAGACTAGAATGACTTTATTACTGCATTCTTGACTTTTAGTTGGCTTGTTGTCCATTTGTACTTGTAAACCACAGTGAGCAAAACAGAATTTCTTCATTTCACTTATGTCCCTTCTGGGTTACAAATACTATTTTGGCAAATAATTTATCACATTCAGAGCCTGTTTACAGATGCAGTTTTATTCCAGCTGTTGCAAAGGTAATTCAACAGTTCCATGTAGCTTTCCTGATCATTTTTCCATACCCATTTGCAAGTCTGCCTGCCCACCCATCCACCCCCACACCCAAGTGTGTCAGAGAAGCTCAAAAGAAATTTTAATAAGGTCAAAAAGTGCATAGCCTTAGAAAGGGTTTCTGGGGGTCCTGCCCATGAGACATTTTGACCATTTAAAACCAATTTACTGCAATTTTACAATAGATTTGCATATTATAATTCCATTATAACCAGAAAAATTGATTTTGTGCACAAAGTTCTAATCATCACAGTAGCCCGGTGGTTCGGTAATTGGTATGCCATTTGTTACTTGAAACTCCTAATTCTTTTTGGCACCTCTATAAAAGTTTTGCACCATATGGTCACATTGTGCATTCATTTGTAATATTGAAGAAAAAGAAACTATAGATAGAACTCAGAAAATTAGATATTTGCTTTTTATGTGCATTCTCATACAGTGTGTGCTTCTTTAATACACCCAAAGTACAATACAACTATCATATCAAGTAGTATTTTGCACGACTGTTCATCAATCACCATTGATTTTATAAGAATACACATTTATAACTTGTTTTTCTTTTCTTTTTTTAAGAAGCAGTTGTGTTACAAGGTATGGTCCATACCTATACTTAGACATTAATTACAGCAATGCCTATAGTAACAAATAGGAGTCAAACATTAAATCATCCTATTATCTTGCAAAGTCCTTAAAATGGTTTCACTAATTGCAGTCTACAACATAATAAGTATATTGAAGCTTACACAACAAAGGTTTAAAATATCCACGAATAACAGTGTATGTGGTGAATTATTTTCTTCTAGACAGTTACATAAAGCAAATAATACTGTGCAACATAAAGGAAGGGTAAAAAAAATCGAATTATTGTTCATTTACTATGTTCGCTATAGTCATTGATTGCAGATTTAATGACATCTGGAAAGAACTCATCATTGTAAATGACCTCTGAAAACCCCAGCAGTCAACCCATATCAGTCTCTCTGCATGTCCTGATCCAGTGTTTTCCTTAAAAAGGATCATGTGATAGTTACCTCATCTGCCCTAGTTTCAGAAGTATTACTTGATAGTCTAAAATCAATGACAGAGGGGAATAGAATAAACAGAGTAAAGCCTTTTAATTCCACTGTTTTTTTTTCTTTCAGGGAAAGCAATATGACCCAAATATGTTTTTTATAACTGAAAAAGTCCAAATTGTAAATGTTAAGAAAAGGACAAAGCCACGAGACAAAAGGGTTAAAGGAAGGAACAGTTTTAAAAAAAAAAAACTAAAACAAACCTTTAAATGATATTAAATGTTATCTTGTCTTGTAAAATTAAAAAAAAAAAAAAAAAAAGGTAGAGCAGGGGACCGCATGAATATTTCGAAGTCTAATTTAGTTCTCATATTAGGATTCCAAAGTGGACAGATGGCACCATTTGCATGTCTACCAGTACTCTTAGTGATCAAGCAACATTTTTGCACTTCAATGCAACTGTCTCATAAGAAGGTCATCCATTAAGTTATGCAAGCTTTAAAAGCCTTTTCATGTATTATGAAATCAATTTTAAAGATGGGATTGCACGTGCACATATATTATTCTTCAATATTTATATATTTATAGCTGAATTAGGACATTTACTTGTTTTATGCCAGAAGGAATTGTTTTTTTTTAGTTTAATTAGTTATTAGGCTTTATTTTTTGTTGTGACAGATCAAGAATAATCCACACAATAATGAGGTGACCTTGAGTTGTCCTCTCAGATCCGCGACCACCTCCTTAGAGGGCTTCGGCTTATAGTCATCAGTGGTGAAAATGTTTGCGGGATCATCTACATCTCTGATTTAATGAGGCATAGTCAAATCTTATGAGAGTCACTTATGTTCTATAAAATCCCTGGACAAAGCTGTAAAATCAATGACCTGTTTTGTTACTTAATGAGTAGCTCAACTGTGGAAAGGTTGAACCGCTGTGATTCCTATACTGCGCCATTGAATATATAACTTTCACCATGTGGCATCAAATATTTATGTTTTTATTTATATCTCTATATTTACCCTTTGCAAATCTTCCAAGGCACATTAAACTGTAGTCTTAGCTTACATGACTACACGGGCCTCCATGTTCTGATAATAGTTTGCTCTGTTATAAACTACTAGGTGCAAGTTTGCATACTTTGCTGGCTATTGTACTACAGTACTGTGGATGTCTTCCATAATATTGTACCTGCTAATCTCAGTGGGGTATTAAACCTGGAATGATTGGTATGCAGCTTTAATGTGGCAGAGTTAAGAGTTAGGGGTGAGGGAAAGGATATAAAACCAACCAGGAGAAAAATTAATATGAGGGAAGGTAGTGGAACTGATAGTATTCTATAATGTGTTGGCACCAAGATTGGAAGAAAAAAAAAAAGACTAAATATAAAGTGATGAAGGTTTCTGGATTGTTTGGAACATTTTCATATAGCAAAACAGAAGAAGATATAAAGTTCACCATGAGAGAAACTCTAAACTCTTGAACCGTTAATGATATTCACTGAATCTATTTCCTGAGAACAGCTGAAAAAATGCAATAAATTGTTTCCTTCTTTAAACTTTTGTGCTGAAAGTAAACGTACATAGTGAAGCTGTAGATCCAGGTGAGGAGCGATTATGTATTCTTCCCCATCCTTGTAAATCCTTAATCATTAACATCTGCTCTAGCTTTCTTTATTGAAGTATTTCGCCTATGTGTGGTCCACTTATCCTCGTTAACTCCACTTTAGCCAACTCAGCACATAGATCGAAGGATAGATAGAAAGGAAAAGAGGGAAAGACAAAAGGAGAGAAGAAGCAAGAGACAGGAAGGCACCTTTGGAAGATAAAACAAATAACTTCTGGCTCTATTTTAAGCTTTTAGGGACAGACATGCTCGCTACAATCCTGGCTGACTCACTTGTATTTTGTCCCAGGAAGTAATTCCTACTCTTTGACAATTGACCCATGGATTTGCTGTCTGGTAGCAGGATGTCTTGAAATAATATCTATAATTGCCCCTCCACAGTATTGATTCAGACAAGCATAAAATAAGATCACAGCATTTGTACTTTGAATTTGTTGACTGCTGAAATTAAAAACTCATTAGAAATCCCATGCACTGACCTTGAGTTTTATGGGAAGCCTGGCCACCTTTTAAAATCAAATACACCAGCTGCTGTCGACGTGGCAACCGCTGTAGTATTAATAGCACAGTGGTATTTAAGGGTGTATAAAAATAAATAAATAAAGCTGTGGGCGTTTTTTTTTTTTAAAAAATAGAATGAATAACAGAATAATATAAGTTTCAAAACAACGGAAAAACTCTAATAGGAGAAAAAAAGTTTGCAACAGCAATAAATTGTTCTCACCTTCCACAGAAGCATCAAAGATGTTCAAAAGGTAAAAGAGGGTAAACAATCAAGAAGAAAGGAAATATGGTGGGCAGTTACCTTTGTTTTGGTGGATAAATGGTGGACAACAAAAAAAGGGGTCATGGGTTCAACAGTGATGCTTCCAGTAGCATTTTTCATTTTTCTGCTCACATTGCTGAGTGCTGGCACACTAACATTAGCAAGCTGACAGAGAGAAGGAGACAGGAAAAGGTGAACACATTAAACATTAAATAGTAGCTTTTTTTTTTTTTTAAAGTTATCAGTTTTGAGTAGATTGATGCCACAGTTAAAAATAAAGATTTTTCCAAATTAGTCATGTGGAAATCTTATTACAAATTCATCTGTATTTAAGGAAAAGTGTCTTAGTTGGAGTATTAGATTAGTGTGATTTATAAATCCTGCAAAAGTAACGTCTCATTTGTCAAATTTGGTTGCGACCAGTTAATATCATTTGACATTAGCTATCAGTATGCCCAAGCCTTGGAAATATCAAGGCTTAGTGTTTATCACCAAAACAAGATGAAGAAGTTTCAGAATTGCATACATATAAAACTGAATATTCCTTTGTTCTCTAATTCCAATTGTAAGCATATACGATTTTTATGTTATTTTATAATCTTTGCTAATGCTTATTCTTGGCAAAGTGGTTTCCAGTCACAAATCCTGAAGGAATATTCACCTGATACCAGGCAGAAAAAAGAAAAAGAAAAAAGGGGATATGATCAATTAGTCTTTCCCTCATTTCTGCAAGTTACACATGATTCTCTCTGTAGGTTTTGCCATGGTTTGCTTGTTCCTGTAAAGTAGTCTTGGGGTTAGCTGCCTATTTTTTTCCTCTTATTTTAGACAGGGAGGTAAGTAGTACTTTGGTATTGGTCTGTAGGTTAGGTTATCTTGGCTTTCCTTTTATTTTTAGGGATTTTTCTGCTTGTTTTTTTATTTTGGCCTTTGGTCACCCTGATGCTAATTTGAGCACAGAAAGTGTTGTAAACCCACTGCCAAATGAAAACAGCATATATCAGATTCAACAAGATATTCCTGTCACTGCTTGGGACCTGGGGAAGATGGATCTCTTGCATGTTGTGTCTCTGCCACCCCTAGATGGGACATAACAGCCATAATTATTTATCTATTGCAACATGGTGTATTTTAGTGCACAGTCTTGCAATACATCACAATTTTCTCTAACACCCAAAATTGATACACTAGTCACACTCAAAGGCAATTTCAGTATCCCTGCACTTCTCTTAAACTGCTTCTCAAGTCACAAAAAACCCCCTCAAAACAAAACCAGAAAATCTTGAGCAAATTACACATTTACATGCATTTCCTTTTCAGAATACTTCCTGCCTCTCTTTCACTTTCTGTCACTAGCAGGTAATCAGGGCCATGACTGGAATATTATTTACTAGATTGGCAATGTTAAAGTTAATGTTGCAAAAATTTCCTTTCTACAGTCAGATTCCAGCTCTAATGAGGCTTTACTGATACAGCACTGATGGTTCTGCAAAGGAGACAGGTGCTTCTGGAGGAATGTCAAACATCTACCTGCATATTCTTGTGCACCATCATAAGGGTCATTTGGTATTTCCATTGAACAGCAGAGCAGAAATGGGCAAAAAAGTGCATGAAAAATCACCGTGCGCTTTGTACATGTAAGTGTATTTGCATGTTTGAGAGGGAGATTTCTGGCTGTATCTGCTTTTTGAGCTCTTAGTGCACATAAATGTATTCATTTGAAAGTAATTTCAGTATCCAGAGTCACTTGCAGAGCAGCATTACATACCATGAAAGGCTTTTTTGAAATAGCCTGGTAGCAGTGGAAGGATTCCAAGTGAAGTGATTTTCATGTTTTCTAACTACTACTTGCTTTTATATTTACTGTTGATGTTTTCCTGGTTTTGTGGCATATTCTTTAATGTGGCAGCAAAATCCTACATAAAAAGTCTTTAAAGTGTCATAGTTTATGGAAATACATCCCCTTTTCCGTTTTAGTGTTGGTCCATTTGACTGTGTGATGGCATTTTAAAGTCCTTGAGGAAAGCAGTGCTTTGGCAGCTCAGGTCAGCTGGACTGTCTTGACATTTGCTGCTGACAAGTGTTGAATCTGTGAGGATTGTGAGACTGCTGACTGATATTACAAATGAACAGCGACTAGAATAAAGTTGGTGGAAAACAGTGATAAAAGAAAAAAGTTCACAGTCAAGAAGTCCTCTCCAAAAGTGAATTATTCTCCATCGTGTCTCACATTCTTTGATTGACTTTGAGATTTGATTTTCTATTCACTTGGTTTTCATCAAATCAGTTTGAGGAGAGGGATGTCTCTAAATTTCCTGGTGAAATTCTCTCTGGGATGGTACAGTTTAAGTATTGCACAACAGGGGTCTTATCTTTATATTGTTTGACAGCTAAGATTTCTCTCTAAAGCAACAAGGGACACATGCTCTGTATGTTGAAAGACATAAGAATGCCAGTGTCTCCCAGTTACATTCTTTATATCTTATATTTTTATAGTGTTAAACGTGGCCATCTGCAGATCTTAAGTGGTACTTTTCTCACACAGGAAAAAAAACGTGTCCACACCTAACTGGCCCTATATGAAAAAACAAGCACCAAATAAGCCCCAGACCATCACACTACCATCACCATGTTTGACTGTGGGTATGATGTTCTTGTTATGAAATGCTGTGTTAATATTACATCGGATGTAATGGGGCTCACACCTTCTAAAAAGTTCAACTTTTGTCTCCAGATCATTTCACAGAATAGTTTCCAAAAATGTCTTGGGGATCATCGCGATGAGAAGAGCTTTTGTGTTCTTTTTGGTCAGCAGTGGTTTTCTCTTTGGAACTCTCCCATGGATGCCATTTGGTTCCCACATTCACTTGGCAAGCAAAAGGTTGCTGGTTCAATTCCAGACAGAGACACAAATCCCCTTTGGGGTTGCGTCAGGAAGGGTGCAACTCTGCCAAATCAGACATACAGAACAACCCACTATGGTGTCCCTTTGTGCTCCGGGAGCAGCCGAAAGTAGCTTCTTCTCATTCTTGAATCTTGAAGGCTAAGCTTAACCAAAGCAAGTGAACGCTGCAGTTCTTTAGATGTTGTTCTGGGTTCTTTTGTAACCTCCTGGATGAGTTGTTGATACGCTCCTGCAGTAATTTTGGTTGGCTGGTCACTTTTGTGAAGGTTCACCAATATTCTAAGTTCCCTCCGTTTGTGGATAATGGCTCTCAGTGTGGTTTGCTGGAGTTCCAAAGCCTATGAAATGGCTTAGTATCCCTTCCAAACGTGTAGATGTCAGTGACTGTTTCTCAGCTGGTCCTGTGTTTCTTTAGATCGTGGCACGATGTGTTGATTTTTGAGATCTTTTAGATCTTTTCATCACTTTGTCAGACATGTTCTATGTTAGTTGTTCCTTGATTCAGCAGGTCTGACAGGGCTGGGTGTGGCTAGTGAAACTGAACACAGCATTTGAAAAACATTAGGTTAATCACATTAATTCATGATGCATTTGATACCTGTTGCTAATAAACATCCAACCACTGTACTATGAAGCATTCTGTTTTGCTCCTACTATTCTGCTGTACTAATGTGAATTTCCAAACTGTGGTGCTCATAAAGGTTATCCTTTCTTGTCTTATTTAACAAGCGTTGAGGAAATGACATGTAAGTGGGATAAATATGCCACAAAATAAGAAAATTCATCTTCATTCATGATAAAACTATTAGGGATGGCCTTTCCTATTGAAAAACCTGCTGCTAAAATGCATCTATGACATTAGGGTAGCAAATCATGAAGAGTCACAAGTGACTAGTTCTGATTAAAATAAGGTGCCTAATTAATTTTACAGGGCTTTTATTCATTAATATTCTTATTTAAATTAATATTCATAAGTTTTCTCATTGCTATAATGTACAAGAGAAAGGTGAGCAAGCCTTAATAATAAAGATGGCTGGTCTTTGTGGGTAAAAAGCTTGGTCTCGTGTATTTCAGTGAAGATAATTTTAAAATATCAGAGCGCTGTGCTTGTTCTGAATGTGGAGGACTTTTATGGAAATATTTGCATTATGATACAGTCTGGAAATGTGCCACCACCTTCACTAAGGCAGCTAAAATCCACATCCAAAAGCTCTCCAAACTTTTACCTGCTGGGATCTGTCAGAAGCATTTAGAGTTTTAGCTGTTACACTTCACAGAGAATTATACATGGGGTTTCAACAGTGCAAGCTCAACATCATACAGACCTAATACATCCATGTTAAACAGCTGTCAAGATTAACACTGCCAAATATGTTTACATATCTTGCCTTCAGCGCTGAGAGGAACATCTAAGCTAAGGTCTCAATGTGTGACTGTGATGTCTGAGTGATATTGCCCGGTATCATGGGAACTCCTTTGCCTGTTGATGAAAAACTGCCAAATCTTTCATTTTCTGTCTGAAATGCATGGAGCT
This sequence comes from Maylandia zebra, assembly GCF_041146795.1. Taxonomy (NCBI): domain Eukaryota; kingdom Metazoa; phylum Chordata; class Actinopteri; order Cichliformes; family Cichlidae; genus Maylandia; species Maylandia zebra. Next base: position 42,763,417 of record NC_135168.1, on the reverse strand, counting down.
GAATTTTCATGATATTCTGGGGAACTTGTGGCCAAAGTGAATGATCTTGCCTCAAGGCAACGTCTTGCATGGTAGTTTGAAACTTTTCACCAGGTAATAATTTTGTTTTGGACAGGTTGATTTATATCCCAGTAATCAAACTTTAACACACATAAAAGACCGTAACTGTCAACAGGGTGTGTGGATAATGTGCATGTTTTGCTGTAAGTGTGGTTGTGTGTGATTGTGTATGCATGTATCCCCTACAAACACAATTCTCTTATGCCTCATATGCCCAAAAGCCATCATCAAACTCTTGTGTGTACTGTAATGTCTGTGTCATTAGTCATACATTTCTATAAATATTCAATCAGCTTGACTACCAGCAGAACACCAAGTTTCCAAAATACAATCTCACCACCCCTTACATTATTTATTTCTAAGCCCTCTTATGAATTATTTTTTCTTATATCATGCCTTTATTTTTTATGTTTGCTTTTCAGAATATAAACCTCAGCAAAATAAAAGCCACATCTAAGGCACGCTTCAGCTCATGATTTCACTTATAAATTTATGTCTTGCATCCCTTTGAATGTGGAATCTGCCCCAAGAAGTTTATATGAACTTTCTGGTAAACAAGGTGAGATATTTGTTTTGCTGGGATACGTTAAACAATGTCTTGAAATTTGACTTATAAAAAAAGTGTTCATAAACTGAAGAAGAATAAAACTTTATCAGATATCCCATAGTACTGGCATTTATATCTGTGCTTTCCGTATAAATTTAGCTGCATATTTCAGGAAATATAGGCTAACAAAGCACCCATCTGTCATTCAGTTAGGCTTATAAATATCTTCCGGGCAATGTCAACCTGTGTGTGAATGCTGCTCACTTCTGTTTCCCTGTTAGCTCTGTGGTCCATCATCAGTGGACTACAAACATTAGCCTATTGTTTAAGTCTGATATTCAACCTAACAGGTCATTAGTCCCTGTCTGTGCCATTGTTCATTTTCAAAAACCCATGTTCTTTTCATCATTCAGCCCATTTAAGCGCCATTTTCCTAAGTCATTTTTGATGATGAATTGGCCCCAACAGTGGCACTTCAATCAGGCCTGATTTTCTGTAACACGTTAGAAAATGAGAGAGAAAATGATATGGAAATAAATCACATTTTGCTTCTTGATCAGAACCACAGCCTGAGCCTGAGCTGCTCTCTGCCTTGAGTCAATTACTCATTACACACAGCTATTGACCTTTCTTCCAACAGGAAGCTCAGTGAATATCTCTGCAAGGATTGTAATTGACAAGATGTCTCTTTTAATAGAAAAATGCCCACATTTCCTCACAAGTTAATTATAAATTCAATAGTGGACCCAACGGCCACTGCCACTGAAAAAGGTTAGTATAGACATTTGTACCTGCCAGGCCACCCATACATGAACACATAATTTATTCTGAATGGAGAACCCATTAACACATGTGCATTTAAGCTACTTAAGATGGCAATGTCACAATTTTAAATTCTGGTTCATAAACACTATATTATTCTAGGAGGATGTAACTTGTTAAGGAATTTGTGCACCACAAGGTAAACATATACTACAGCTATGCTGACTGCAAGGACTGGCACCATTATCCAAAGTGAGAATGAAGTAATCAAGCGATTTAGTCTCACATTATGGGACAATACAAAAGTGGCAGCCCATATGTCAGCTTAAAGAAAACGTGCCAATTTCCTGTGATTCATATACATGTGCCCTTCATTTACCCTAAAGCCTCTCCTTGAACTATGTTGAGTAGCACAACAATAATCAACATAGTGCAAGTCCAATTCTAAATGATTTTTGTAAAAGCACTTCATTCTTATCTACTGAAAAAAATGTGATACATCCTGACATATAAACTTCAGGGTTGCCTGAATGCTTCTTAAATCCCATCAAATAAGACATCTCAACCTTCACAACCCTTTTTCTTATCTACAGTGAGGCTGATACGACAAAGGAGGGGATGTCGGCTTCTGCTTGTCATCTTCAAAAGTGACAAACACTCACAAAAAGCACTTTTTTATACCACATATATAAGATTCAAAATTTTGTCATTTACACTAATTTATAGCTTGGTGTTTTCAGTTAAATTAATGTATTTTTAGATGGGGGAAAGCACACTTAATGGTATCCTGCTGATCATAAGGTAAGTCAGCCTGAAGACCTACAACGTGGGAACCACTTTGCTCTTTGCTGACTGACACATCAGATTTACAATCGGGACTAAATCGAAAATAATGGAAGAAAACAAAGAATGATGAGTCAAAATATTCTTCAACAGCGAACAAGAGCCACGTAGGAAAGCATGCCATTAATCATCCTTTTTGCTGTTCTCACCTTAGGGGATGATACTGAGCTATTTTGCAAGTCTTAATCATTACTCCTTTGTGCCTCACTTGGGCATTTTTTCAGCTAATATGTCAAAATATGTGAGTTGATCTCTAAAATTTCTGTTGCCATCAGCTTCACAAATAGTAAGATACAAGTCGGTTTTGCCAAATATCCTGCTGACAGACATCCTTGTCATCCTGCAGTTATAATTCATCCATGTGAAATGATGGGCAATGATTTTGATGGAAGCAAATTCCAGCTGGCACATGAATCAAAGATAGCACAAAAATGTAATTTATTGATAGCTGGATGTATGGCATAAATAGGGCATAAATATTTAAGGACAACATTTGATAAAAGTAATCAATGAGCAAACTACGCCAGTATTAATCTTCTTTCTTGACAAATGCCAATGACCTAGAGACAACATGCCATGAGTGAACTTACAGAGTTCTTCTTCTTTCGGCTGAAACAGTTGCTGTGGATTCAGTGGAGTAAGGAACAGCAGACTGCACTAGACAATTGAAAATATAGATGAATCCTGGTTCCTGCTGTTCCAGACTGATGAAAAGACTAGAGTATGGAGGGAAATCCACATGAGTGCATGAATCATGCCACACATCAGGCCATGGCACATTGATGTGCGGTCTTTTTTCTCTGTGGCACATATCGTATTTGGACCCTTGATAAAAGAGAAGCAATGGTTCAATGCCACAGGATAGCAGAGTGTTATTGCCAATCAGGTGCATCCCTAACAGCATGGAGGCACTGCTGCGGAAGAATTTTTCCAGCAGGGTAATGCCCCATGCCGCATGAACAGAATTGTCCAGGAAAGGCTCCATGAACATGACAGTAAATTCAGCGTAATGCCCAGTCACACGATTTCAGTCCAATTGAGCATCTGCGAGATGAGATTGAACATTTGGAGTAGAGATCTACTTCTAGTCAACTTGATGCCACTGTGGGAAGCAGCAAAGTCAACATTGGCAAGCATCTTTGTGTGAAACCCTTTGACAAGATGTAAAGGTTATTACCTAACAAGCTGACACTGTGATGGAGGGAAATGGGATGCGAATCAAAATTAACACCATTTACTGTTTTTACATCTATTCATCTAGTGAGGGGAAATATATTTTACATATATAATACGAGCAGAGAATGAATGGTTGAAACTAAAGAAAAGACTATGGGAAAAACAAAGCTCACAAATAATGCAGTTAAAAAAAAAAAAAAAAAACAAAGGCATGAAATACCACTTTTTGTTACTGTTGTTGTTGTTGTAAACCATGGGTGCTATAGATAGTGAGCTTTTGAAGATTTTTATCAAAGCCAGGCTGTTTTCTCCTGCTCTAGTTTTGTGATACGGTATGCTAACTGACTGTTTCTGCACAGCCAAAAAAGCTGCATCAGTTTTTATAAAGTAACCTCAAGGTAACTATTTCTTAATTAGCAAATGTCTTTATGTGTTTGATACAGTGTATCTGAGTGCTTGCTGCATTGCCCTTTAAGAAAAGAAAAATGAGAAAACATCTTTGCCAATTTGAAAACACACAGACACATCACACAAGAGAATACTATGAAATACTGAGCAAGTGCAATGAAAATGTTTGCAGGGGCCACTAAAAAGTGAAGGTGGGACAAGCTGGCTCTTGTCATGGTGGTTCATCAAGTCACTAAAGTCCACTACTTTTCAGTGATTAATGGAAAATGAGCTAAAAAGCAAACATGTAATACAATGCATTTAACAATAACAATAATATATTTTTGGCATATGATAATTCTGCTGCCTGTTTCCATATTTGGTGTATCTGTAGCTTATCTTTCTAGTCAGTTCTTTTAATTTGCAGCATTGTTAGAATTTTTTTGCATATGTTCTCAAATCAGTAAAGATGTTTTCTTTATTTGCATGAAACTATTAATTTGCAGTGCCTCACGGCTCCCTCGCTAACGGATAATATTGTCCAAACTAGTACATTGTCTTAGCAATAATTTTCACAACAATAATAACAAATGACAGTGACTACTCTATTGTCAAAGTCATTTAAGTGCGGTAAAGTGATGATGCATCAACATTAATCTTTCTTTTCAATCGCATACTCGGCAAATGCATCTCTTGGGAAGTTTAGGGAACCTCTTGACATGCTGTTTCCTCTTCATTACCCAACCAGCTGTTGTTCCTAATGAGCCTAAAGGCAATCTCTCATTCTCCAACTTATAGCCATGTCTCTTGTGCAACTGGTGACACATCGTCTGCCCACAGACTGAGGACCAGCCACCAGAAAATGAAGTTCGTTGTCACCACCACTTTGCTCTAATTTTTTTTAGTATTATAGAGGCAAGCAAGAGCTAGAATGAGCAAACTTTAAAGTACAAGCAGTGTGGATTTATTTAAATGTAGGACATTTTAAATTAAAAGTTAACAAATTGAGAGTTTTTAACAAGTCCTTTAGAATTTCTATAATTTTTGAATTAAGCTTATAGCTTATCAGTGGACTAGAAATAAAAAAGCAATTCAACACATTAATAATTTACTAGTTGTTTTACATTAATCACTTACAAAAGAAAAAAAAAAGACATGTCTTAATGATGTGTTGGTTTACAGTGTGTGTATCAGCTCTTCCTAGTCTGAGTGCAGAGCCCCTTAAAACCACCAATGTAATGTAACTCGTGAAATAATATATACAAGCTCAATGCAGTATCTTCATGTTCCTGGTTGTTTTTTTTTTATTATGGAAATTCTTTTATTACAGCTTACAAGAACTAGAACGATGCACAAAAGGAACAAATCTCATCTATACAACTTACCTTCATAGACCATGCTGAAAATAATACCTGAGCAATTTATATGTAGTCACACAAATCTTTGCAAATAATTACCATCAGCTCCTGACAGGGTGCTGCAGGTGTAGATTAGCTCCCACTCAGATTACAGCCTCATGAATCCTCATAGATAGAGTATGTACCCTGACGCATAGTGAGTGAAACTGCTTGTGGTGTGCCAGAGGAGAATTACTCCCCTGATGTATCACATTAATATGTGATAAACAACCTTGCATTGCCAGATTACAATAAATAATTCACTGCCCTTCAGAGGATGTGGTGTGTGCCTGCACAGATTATTTACAGCTTTGAAATTATTCTTTTAATCTCATACAGCAAGCTGCCAAGGTGAACCCGGAGTAAATAATGCATGGTAAAAGTTTATTCCTGCTCTCTCTCTCTCTCTTTTTTTAGTATTACTATTTTTTCAATTATTTTCCAGTGAATGGTTGAATGACTAGAGAACTGTAGGACTGTGTGCTGGGTCTTTTGGTTCTAATTGAGTTTGGGATTCATTTAAATAGTATCCTTGAGTTACTCTGCAGGACTCATGTTTGGTCCACAGCCAAAATAAACAGAAAACTGAATACAGGTATTATCTCAAAGGAAAACAGTTGAGATAAATTAACAGGAAAGATATTTGTGGGCTTTTTAAAGTTCCTCTAAGGTTTTACTACACATCAACCATTTAACACGCCACAAATATTTAGAAGGTAGTTCATCTGGTGCTGGAAGTACGTATCATTTGTATAATATGTACTGATGAAGTATTGTTTAACCATCCAATATCAAAGATTCTCTGAAATGCTTTTGACAGAAGCAAATTTGAATTCATATTTTCAGGTTGTGGTTTAAAGGAAACACGTGCAAAAAATAGACATAAGACATAATTTGAAGGGATATAATGTGCATAAATTAAGCCAGCACAATGATACAGTATTTACTGTTGTCACCTGACAGCAAGATGGTTCTTGTTTTGGAATTCCTGGCTGACTTAGTGCTGTATAAATAAAATTGAAGTGAACTAAATTGAATTGGAGTCTTTTGGAATTTGGATTCTGTTCTAACCTGGAGTTTCCCCAAGTTGAGCGTAATAGAAGTACATATACCAGGGGTATACTTCTATACTTCTCGTCCAGTCGACGAGAGGTATAACTTCTTGTTTCTTCGGGGAATGGGTCCTGATTGTCATTTGCACTTTTTTGATGAACAACAGTTCAGAGAGTGCAGCCTTCTTGGAGTCACTGAATGGGATGCTGGAGGGTGTTACATCAGGAAACTCCCTTGTCTTACTGGATGACTTTATTATCCAGGTGGATACAAGCAGTGAAACAGGGGTGTGTTTAGGCCAGCCCAATCCGAAGATGAGCAATGTTCTGTTATTGGACTTCTGCATTGTCCATAACAAACAGCGTGTTCGTGTCTGTAAGCTCATTTGGCACCAGATCTTAAATTCCCACTTTGCTAGCCTTCTTAGATGGGGCTGGGACACTGAAGGACCATGTTTCACCCTATCATTGCTTTGGTAGCTGTGGCCACAAGGTGGTTGGTGCAAGTCATAGTGGCAATCCCTGAACCAGACATTGCATGGAAACATTGCATGGAGATCTGAGGCAGTTTTTATGGACTGGCAGATTGCTGGCTCCCCTTTATAAGGAAATTGCCTGGAGGGTGTGTGCTCCACCTAGTGATTCTAAGTTCCACTTAGAATCATTCCCAGTCTCCAGTGGAAGATCTGTATCTGGTCCACCGTTACAGGCCATTTAGTCACTGTACAAACACAGTGAGAGCTTGCACTTCATCCCCAGGAACAATTTAGACCCATTTACAGCTTTTGTTGGCCACTGCCAGGGCTGCCCTTTGTTGTTCAAAATTCCTAGGCTTAGCTAAGTGATAATGGTTTCCATTTTGGTGCATTTCCAGGGTCTCTGTTTTGCTTGTTTAGTGTATGAAATTGATTCTGTTTTTTTGCCTTCAACCAATACATTAAAATCAAGATCAATGTTTGGGGTGCAAATACAAAGGTTATTGAACAGGTGAGTGTCACTGAGAGAGGATCCATATGGTTTGTTAAACTTCACCACTAAAAATGTTCTTTCATGAAGGTATATTCAAAGAAACCAAAATAGGTCTTCTTATATGCGGTTTTCTTTGTGATCTTTGTGAAAATACAAAGTTGGTCTTGACTGCTTCATTCCTGGATGTGTAAACCTTGACCCTTCTAGGAAATGTTTAGATGTCCATTCAAGTTCCTGTAATTCGTGACTCAAGTTTAAACACAGAGATATGCTTTTAATAAACTAAGCGCATGTTTTTACCTCTTACATTGGTAAATAATTGTTTTTAACTGTAAACATGATTTTCCATTTGAACTTATTGCCACACCCTGCTTGCAGTCAACCAGTTAGATCATCTGAATTTGGCACGATAGAAATGTTCAGATAGAAATGTTCCATAATCTGCTTTCTTAAGTCTAGCAGCGAGTGTGAAAGAAGCTGAGAAAGAAGCAGTCCGAAGCTGCATTTTTGGCAAAGTTGTTCTCCTTTCAGTGATAAGTCACCATATGGTAAACTTTGCATAAAATCATTCAGCTGGGGAAACAAGTCATTGGATTGGAGGTTCAACCGGGGTCGTGAAACAAAACCTCAATGCTGTAAGACCCTCCAGTCAGTTGATCTGGTTTGCTCCTTGGCTTGGTTTTGTTTTATTACTTCTTTTCATGAACTTCCATTTGACCCATGGGCCATACACACCCATGTCTTCCTCTAGAGATAGGGCAAGGCATTTGGTCATTCTGGATAGACTCAAAGTAGAGATGCTACTTCTCTATACTCAAAAGAGCCAGTTGGAGTGGTTCAGGCATCTGACTAAGATGCCTCCTGGGCATAATAAAGGTTCTTGTAATAATAAAACAAATATTAAACACCCTGCACGTTCAGTTTGAGGCAAGCGAGAGCTGTATTTCAACATCACACATTGTCTGTGTCACTCTCAACAACAGTACAAATATCATTTACCTTTAGAACTCCAAAGACCATGTCTCCAAGAGAGCAGATAGTAATTAAGTGACCACTGTTGCTTCTCATGTGTAAATGTGTACAAATTACTTTGGTAATGATCATTGATCATGCTTTTGTATGATGCCGTTAAGTGAGAAGACTGTTCACAATGGAAAACATTAAACCAGACCCCAGTTCCTGTTGAAGATGGGCTTTTCACAATAACTTTAATATTGAAATCTATTCAGGTTATACTCCAGAATAACCTGGATAGCTATAAAATCAAGAACAGCAAAGCACATAAAACACTGGCAGGTGGATAACATCAAGCTAAAGCTTTATAGTCACCAAACCCTTAGGCTACTATTGTCATCTGCCCCATGAATCTGTAAAGCAAAGCACCTTTACTGTTGCCTTTTTTATGTACAACCACATTGGTTGTTCACTCAGTGCCTTAAGGTACTGTGTTTTAACTTCAGGAAACACTGCTGCCATTTTTTAAACCTTTCAAATGGGAAGATTAGTGTGCTAGTACCAAGGATTACAGGCATTGCTCCACTAGCAGGTCTATAGGCATTTTACCTGCATATTTAAATTGTTTCCCCTTTTCAAAAGAATCTATACAAAATAAAAACCATGAAATACATAATTAATTTTCTATGCTCATGTAGATGTGAAAAATATAACGATTTTATTAAATATGTTGTATGCTCCATGAAGAGTTAAGTTTCTCATACTAAACATACTAACTCAACATATATACTAAAGCATACTTTATATAAAAAACACAGATGTCAGTAATAATAATGTCAAGACCTGTTTAAGACATAATAACATTTCAGAAATTTCAGTTATTTCAAATTAATAAATAAATGAAGGTAGAAATTATTCGCCAAGTAAACTTGCAATGCCATTATAGTCAACTGGTTTAAAGGGAATATGGACCAGATGACTTGACTCCATATATGTATTATGTTGTTACACAACAATTAATAGGACAGGTGAAGGAAAAGGGGAGAATAAGAGGGAAATTTTCTATAGCTAACTGTTGAATCTGCTCAGTCAAGACATCCTTGAAAAAGTTTGCCTATGCAGTATTATAATAAAACTGTAGCACATTTTTTATTGTGAAATGCAATGCAGTTACAGACTTTTACATTTCCGAACCAGAAAATTTAATACATTTAAGATATGTCCTTTATTTTGCAATAATAATCTTGTGGTAAAAGACAAACAATTTAAGAGTTTTATTGAGTGAAACAGTTCCAAGGACTTTTGCAAAAGATTTTGTGTATATCTCACTAAGTCAGTTTTTCAGTTAGATGGAAAACCATTAAAAAGAATTCAGTTTAATACAAATAAATTCAATTAATTATATAAAAAGACCTCACTTTGGAGTGCATGATGGCGACTAAACAAACAATTCAAAAAGATATAACTGTAATTCCTTAGACATGGATGTATACAGAAATATTTTTTACTTGCTAGAATAATTTGCTTGATCAATCACCTAATTGGCCTAACTACTTAAGCCTTCTAAATATGGTAAGACATCATATATGCAAATAACTTTGAAGCTGGTCCATTGCTTCATCACAAAAACAGCACTGGTTTGTTTAAATACTTTAAAACTATGAGCCTCACATTCTCCTTACAAGTAAACTCTAGCACTTGTGACTAATTTATGCCTCACAAGTGTCTTACAAGTATTGCAAATTTGTAATATTACCATATTTTCATAATGTACACATTTATGGAACATGATTATGGATGCATAGGAGAGTCTTTCTAGGAATTAAGTAATATCAAATACTAATAGTCTGCTGCTCATGCACCACATGCAACTAAAGGAGGGGGGAGGAAACTTGATAGAAATAAAACAAGCATTCATTTTAAAAATAAATAACTTAATCTTAAATAAAATACATTAAACTCACTGAAGTGCAATCAAACAGGTAAACTGGTTCTTTCAAAATACCCTCCATAAGAAATAATGAGATAAGACTAGAGGAAATGTGAGCTGGTGCTACATAGCAAGGAAAAAAGCTATATGCAATCGATTTCAATTTATAGCGACTCAAGTAAAACGATGCAAAACATTACATTTAGCCAATGAAGAATCTTCTTGCATTCATCAGCAAACTTGTCAGGGGCCTATTGGTATATTGTGGAAAAGGCAAGCTGACACAAGAACTCCCTAACAAGAGTGCAAATACATACACAGTTGGTTAACTAAAGAGAAATTTAGCTTCTGTTTGGAAGTTGCTGTTTGCTTCAATTTTCACTATGATAAGAGGGGCACCTTAATTTCAAGTATTTGATTTTGTGTAATATACTGAAATATTTATAATTAGAGCTATTTGTATTTATCAAAGCAATTTTATAACTTTGCAATATATTGTATTATTTATTTTAGTTTAGTTAGTTGCTGTTCGAACTGCCTTGAAGCAACTATGATCACATAATTTCCTGTGGGATTAATAAAATATTATGATTCTGATTGGAAAGCAAGATCATTCCAATCATGACTCCGTGCAGAGTTTTTGAGTTGTACCTTAAATGTCCTGGCAGATTGATTCTGTTGTGGAAGGGACTAGTAGTATGGCTGGTGGGCTCCATGCAGAAACACTGTAACGTATTGTTCCCTAAGGTTCTTTATTATATTCAAATTAGCAAGTTCTGCAATTGCTGCACCTGTGCAAGCTTGCATAAGAGGTGAGACACAACAATTAGATATGCCAGTCAATACTTTTACATCAACTGCTGACAAGAAAAATTAATTCCCTTTCCTAATTTTAATTAGTCATCTCTTTTATTATGAGCTCTGATATTACTTTACATCTTTGATTTATTTATATAGGTTCTTCCAGTGTCAGCGTATAGTCTTGATAAGGGAGTCATGCTTCAGTTGGGAGTAAGTCAGATAATTGTTAAAGGAATATCATTTGCATTGTTAAACAGTTGGTAATTCTGGATTTAGTATATAATGTGAGACTTGTGTTTTTCATTTAGGGCAGTTTGGTAATGATGTGCTTGGAGACTAAATATTTGCTTTTATTTCTTTCAAAATCTGAAATACACAAAATATACAAGATGCATTATCATACTATCTTGTGTTACTTGGCTTAAAGATACTGTAGAACAATTTCAGAAACCAGGTGCAGCCAGGCATGGCCAATTCAGGAGACAATTTTCTCACCTTAAAAAGCAGAGAATGACCACCTCTCCAAGGGTTTGACTCGTCGCTGTAACCTCCCCACAACTGATTACATATTAATTTATAGTAGGCCACTTCTCAGCATATTTTTCTCAGTAAGTTGAATACTTTTCTGCTGTTCTTTTCCCCCTTCCCCTTGGCTTTTCAAATAGGTAACAACACACTTTTGAATTTAAACAGTAAAGAACTGTCAAATAATTAATTTATTTCAACGAACTTTTGCAAGCTTTCTTAACCATTGTACAGTATGTAACTAGAAATAGATATTCCATAATCTTTAAGGCTTTTTTTTGCTTTTATTTAATTTTTATTTTTTCTATTTATCCCCCATCTTGCTTCTCAGCTGTGTCCTACACCCTAGAGCAGAGGTGGGTAGTAACGAGTTACATTTACTCCATTACATTTACTTGAGTAAGTTTTTGAAAAAAAAAAAACTTTTAAAGTACGTTTTTTGCACGATACTTTTTACTTTTACTTGAGTACATTTGTGAAGAAGAAACGGTACTTTTACTCCACTACATTTGCAAAATTTGACTCGTTACTTTTTTAAAAAATAATTAGTTTAGCACATTAGATAACATGCAACCAGTGGAGTTTCCGGTAACATTTTTCCTATCAGATGTGGCCATGCAGTCACATGACCAGTTTAAAACTGTGGCGGGCAGAGCGGCCCAAGCGTTTCAAAGTAGCGGACACACGGAAGGAAGAAACATGAAAACATAGCAGAGCCAATTATCTACGCTAGAGCTGAAGAGGATGAACACCCTTGGCCTCACATACAAAGAATGTTTCGCTTAAAAGCAGTAAAAAAGAACAGCTATGTCTTCAGTGTCTGTGTCTTCAGTGAGAGCCAAAACAAACCAATTTTTCAGCGCACATGTAAACAGCTCGTCTCTACTGCTTTAACTGTTAACTGTTTAACTGCTCTGATGCGACCTGAGTGCGTCCATAACATGAAGCTTATCATACAAAATCTGTCTCTCCCTCTCCCTCTCTCTGTCTTTCACTCACACACACACACCATCAACTTTGCTAAATTACTAAGGAAAAACATTGACAAGGCAGCTGCAATTGAGCAGCAATGTCCACCCAACTCTTTTCATGGTTGTTGTAGTCGTGATAATTTTGTGAGGCCACATTGAAAAGCCTCGGAAGCGTAGTACGGAAGCGGAGAGCTGCCACCCAGGCAAAAGAAAAAAAGATAAAGGTCACATACTTGTCACTGGAAATTGTTTGCACTGTTTATATATTTACTGTAGGCATTGATGAAAAAAGCTTTGTTGTGAAAAACTGAAATCTGGAAATTAGAATTGTTGTGCCTTATTTTGTTGTTTTTACATATATTCCTTTTGAAAATACTAAAATTTGTGTATTTATTTATTTTTGTCTGATAGCATTTATTTAAAAAATAAATTGGACATTTCAAACAGTTACTCGCTACTTGAGTAGTCTTTTCTCCAAGTACTTTTTTACTCTTACTTGAGTAACTTTTTTGATGACTACTTTTCACTTTTACTTGAGTAATAATATTTTAAAGTAATGCTACTCTTATTTGAGTACAATTTTTGGGTACTCGACCCACCTCTGCCCTAGAGCAGGTCAATAGTAGTGATGTGTCGGTCGCGAACGAAATGGCTCTTAGAGCCGGATCGCGAGCCGTGGGTTTTTTTTCTTTCTCTCACCCTCTCTCTCGCACTTCTTTTTCCGCTTCACTCCGCATGCGAGCCTTGTGCTTTACGCTGGGATGAGAGGGGAGGGGCAGTAGTTACACTCAGTAGCACAGGAACAGAGCAGGAGGGAGAGACAGAGAAAGAGCCAGGGACAACAACAACACATTAGAAAGGTATAGTGATCGTCCCCAACTATTTTCAGTTGCAGACGATAAAGGTTCAGGTTTATTCATGCAGGTCCATATGACAGAGAATGTGCATGTTCTTTTTGTTTTCATATTTTAATTTATATTTAATTGTGTTGTGGTTTGCAGTGTTTTGTGTTGTTTCACTTAAAAGGAAAAAGCTGAAAATTTAAATAGTTAAAAGTTGAAATGTGAATAGTTGGTTTTTGTATTATATGATATATTTATTACATTTTATGTGGAGTGAATAAATAAATGTCTATTTATGGTGGCCCCTAGAGACAAAGCACATACAAACTTCAAATCACGTACGAACTCTGAAGCACGTACAAAAGACCACAGAAGTGCTCCAGCATGCTAGGCGCAGTGTTGAGCTTTGTTACCCAGTGGCTACAAAAGCCAGCAAGTACCAACGACCTGATTTGGTGTGTGGTAGTAACAGGTAAATGAACATTTTTTTTAATTATTTGAATATATATGAGTGCTTGTGTATAAATACACAAACAATACACATATGCTTTCAATTGTGTAATTTAAGTCATCTAGGTAGCTCTGTTTTGGAAGTTCAGTTAACGCTAGAAATGTGTTTTGGAGTTTGTACGTGCTTTTTGGAGTTTGTACGTGCTTTGTCTCTAGGGGCCACTGCATATATTTATATATAAACATATATAAATAAAAGCACATTTTTTTACATTAGTAATTCCTTTGGTGCATAATTTTATATTATTGTTAATAATAAATTAATTAAAGCAACAAAACAATCTGAAGAGCCGATTCAGAGCCGAAAGAGCCGGTTCTCTAAAAAGAGCCGGAAATCCCATCACTAGTCAATAGCAGTTCTCTGAAAAATGATTGGTAATCTTTTATGCCCAGTACAATGAATTTGTCTTTCTATGATTGGAATGAAATCGCTGCTGGACTGGTTTACCAAAAGACTATATTTTCTTCTTTTGTTTGACAAATCTTTCAGAAGCATTAACAAAATCTGCTGCTCTGTTGAAAAGACTTATTCAAGTGACAGCATTGTTATTCAGTGTTTGACTTCTGCAAGATTATTCTGGCTTGTTGTGTCTGTGTGTGCATTTCTGAGGTAATTCAACCACAGATGTTGATCCATTGGAAGTGATTGTAATCACTGATTTTCAGTAAGACAATCACACAACAAATGGATCAGTGTTATGTGCAAGTTAAAGCCAAAGTTTCTACTCTCCTTCACAGTCGCTATCTGGATAAGACAGCTAACGGCAACAGCCATACAATCTTCAAGTACAAATACAGCTAAGCCGCTAAGCTGATGATTGGTGTGGGAACACACTATGTAAGCAAATGACTTTGAGGAGAGGGAAAAGGCACTACTGATTTCTCAATTATACTTCCTCCTCAGGCTTGGAAAAGACAAAAAAATGCTAAACTGCTTCGTTGACAGTCAACTGGGCCAGACCAAACTCTTACCCTGAGGTATTGTGGTTCAACAAAAAAGGGTAATAGAGCTTGCTCCATGTGAGGAAAGCTTATGCTGCTGTGGGACTACAGAGAGCAAGGTTACGCATCTGAACAATGTGACAACTGTGCACTCTCGCTTTAAAGACATTTTTCATCTCTTGTAGTGCATAGAGATGGAATGATCTATGAATCTGAAACAAAGTCTCCATGGCAGAAAATTTTACATCTGCAGTGGATCACACAGGGAGACTTGCATATAGAGAACAAGGAAACAGAGGTGGGACCAAGTCATTGTTTTGCAAGTCTCAAGTCTTTATCCTCAAGTCTCAAGTCAAGTCTCAAGTAATGTCAGGCAAGTCAGAGTCGAGTCTCAAGTCACTGGTGTAAAAGTCCGAGTCAAGTCACAAGTCTGAAACTTTGAATTTCAAGTCCTTTCGAGTCTTTAAAAAAAAAAAATGAAAAAATAATGTTGCAGTTATGCTAAATGTAAATATTAGACCATGTAATTTTAAAATCTGTGTTTTTCTCAACACATGACAAAATAGTGAACTTAGAAAATATACACAAATTGTGAAATTGCACCTCTTTAAAATGCAGCTCAATTAAACCTAGCTCCAAGAATAATTTTCACCGACAGTTCTGAGATAAGCTGCATGTTATTCTTGGATGCGGTTGTAGGACCGGCTTTAAAATCGCATGACAAAAATATCATACACATTAAAAAAAACTGTATCACCAACGTAGCCTGGACAACATTTGCTAGTTAGATGAAGTCAGCTATCTCATCGTAGCATATTTATAATTATACGGTTCTTGGAGTGAGTGCATACACTCATGAAGTTTAGTAACTTCAGGTCACTGCAACAAGCCCAGGTACAGTTTACCGCCGGATGGGTGCAGGACCTTGAAATGCACCGTGTAGAACGAAAGACCATCGTACCTATCATAAGTTTACCAGTCTCACAAATCGTCGTCATAAATACACATTCCTTAACCGTTTATTAATATAACCTTTGAGCTCAACGGTAATTAATTAGTAGTGGAAATAATTTCTGGTAGCATCACAGAAATGTAGCAGTGACAATAATATTGTATGCTGTAATCGTACTGGACAATTAGTGATACAAAACAACTGTTTTATCCTGTGAATAAAAGTATATGTTTTTGTCAGTGTACCATAATAACAGAAGCGAAACGCAATATTGTGTCAGGACAATTCACTATTTATGCACAATAAACAAAGGAGCATAGCGCGACAATTTCTGTTCAGCGCCAGACTTGCTTGTAACCTATATCACTAATTATGTTATGAAAATGACGTATTAAGTACTAAAAAACACTGACCTTCGTGTAAATGCTTGGAGCAGACTAACCTGTGAGCTGGAGTGTTCTGGGACGTTATATTTGATCTTTGAATGGCTGCGATCCAGGCCATCCGTCGCCTCTTTGTTACTTCGGAAACATGGCTTGAACAATTTCTCTTCAACGACGTAATCCGATAACAACCGATCTCTTTACCCGTCGGCTTCCCGTGGCTGTCATGCGACCGGCTATTGCAGTTAATAATACAACAGCTTCTTGACATTTTTGTGTTTCTTTTTATCGCTGTATAACTGATTTTAATTGAAAGCCTGCGTGCGCTAGTACCGCTTGCCACGAGTTCCCAGAATCCTTTGCGGTTCTACCCGTGAATGACGTCACATTTTCAATCTCTATATAATATGCATGTTAAATTTTATATTTGGGGTAAAATATCAAGTCTTTTCAAGTAAACCGGTTCAAGTCCAATTCAAGTCCCAAGTCATTGGTGTAAAAGTCCAAGTCAAGTCACAAGTCTTACAACATTTTTTCAAGTCAAGTCTAAAGTCATAAAATTAATGACTCGAGTCTGACTCGAGTCTGACTCGAGTCCAAGTCATGTGACTCGAGTCCACACCTCTGCAAGGAAATTATATGACGTGCAAATACAACATTGAATTCTTCAGTTTTTAGTATGCATACACAGGCAATTGTTAAAAATTTGAATGGCTATTTTTTAAAACTTTCCTTAGACATCATACCTACCCCCATCATTAGCATAAACATGTAGGAATACTATTATACACATCTGCGTTTACATTTACACCCTTGTGATAAGTGGGTTACCCTAGAATAGAATACTATGAATCTACTGTGGTGCACCATTGTTGTTAAATACTTAATGGTGCTGCCAGTATCTTCAAGGAGCACCTGTCTCATTGTTTTGTTAGTGTGATTAGAGTGTGAAAGAGCTGTAGGGAAATAGAATCAATAGAGAGCTCTGTGTTAAGTCAACTTATTGTGAACATTAGATATGGCATATTTGTTGTGCTAAAAAACAAAATGGGCCCACAAGAGGTGTTTTTTTTCTTCCATTATCTTATTGTTGTAGTCCTGAAAATTATTGATCTGAGGAAATAATAACATCATCTTTGTGCCTTAGCTGCATGGGAATAAACATCCAAGTTTCTTTTTTTTTTCTCTTTGTGATATTTGCCATTGCAATACAGGAATGCTACCTATGATTCTAGCATGGCTATGCTGTGGAGCTGTTTTACACTTCACAACTGGATGAGATATGTCTATTGTTATTACTAAAATGTAACATTCACATTGCCAGGGGATATCATCACATGCACAGAGTTGGCTATTGGTTACGCTTTAGAGTCTTATTCAAGTTTAATGACACACATGTGCCTTTGATATCCGGTGATGGGTACACTGTTGCTATGAATAAACCAATTAACAGAGTAGTCACTTCTACCTGAGGTGCCCCCTTCTAGTAAAGAACACTTCAGCAGAAAAGTATGAAAACGTTTCGCTGAAAGGTAGGAGTAGTCTGAGTAGGAGTTTAGTATGTAATGTTATATTTATAATCCCAGTAGTAAAAGTAAAAACTGCTGTCGCAGTGTTTTGTTGACATTAAACTGCACACATAATGGTGTGGAAGTTTGATTTAAAAGAGACAAAGTGGAAGAAATAAGGTTATCCATGTCTGTGTATCAAAGCTATACAGCATTATGTCCAAAACCCAGTCAGCAGAGTAACTGAGGAACCCCAGTATGTGTCTTTGTGAACATATAATAACAGGTACAACAATGAACTCATGTCTCAGACTCAACTTTAACTGGAATTTACTTAACATGTTGCTTCAGATTATTCTCTTCCTTGAGCTCTGCCAAGTGAGGTGTGTATACACATATATTTAGACCTAGTCAGTGTCATATCATCATATCATACAGGTGCACAAAGATGCACAATGTAGAAATCTACCATTCAAACACCCGGCAGAAAATACCTGTCATTCTCCCTCTGTGAAGAGTGTAGGAGTTCTTTACCCCCCTGCCGCGCTCTTGTCTATTTTCAGTGATATGGTTTCCAAGCCAGCAATCACATAATTAAGGCCCTTCATCATATTTATTCATCCTCAAAGGTTTCTGACAACCTACAACTGTTTTCCACCCCCACTGCTAAACCTTGTACAAACATGAATACCCTTGGCAGTATCTTGATAATTTGATGCATTCTCTCTTTGGCTTGATTCATCTTTATAAGAGTGATAACGCGCATAATCTACTAGTATATACTGGCAGGACTAATAAAAAGAGAAGTGCAATTTTCTTTTGTGTCTCATAATGCGTACTGGGCTTAAAAGTCTCTGGCTTTTCATTTCAGTTTTAGATTCGACAATAGATATTTATGTTCATGGAAAATATTTGTGCAAAGATGAATATTTTCCATGACAATTTTGCAGTTGTCATGAAAAATGTATATAGATGTTCATGTGTGTGTACAGCCATGATCTCTATTTTTTGTCTGAGTAAAGTAGACCTGCTTAACCCCCCCCCCCCCAACTATTTACAGTATTTCTCAATGAAGTGTTGCCTCAACATGAGCACCAACGTTGTTCTCTTTGTTTTCGCATCCTTGTTTCAATCTTATGGATTAATACATCCATTACGCCACATATTCTAGTGAGAGACCAAGAGGAAGTGGAAGTGTTAAAAATTTCGAAGATAGCCACCATGGATATTCTTTACGGCTTTGAAAGTCCTGTTTGGACATGATTATGGTTCCGAGGTACGATTTTCTACAGAGAAAGTGGTGAGTAATGCATTTTCTGTGAACCAACCTTTCAAGTTAACGTGAAGACTCACATTTAGAAATAATTACATTGTGTTCTTGCTTTGTGAAACAGGTTGCGATATGCACCACAGCTATCATCCATCTGGCTTGTTGCAGATCGCTAAGCTGTGCTTTTAGTCTCATAAACTACAAAAAAAGGGGACAAGAAGGGACAAGTCCGTCTCGGCAGCGCGTGCACCCACCCCCGCACACCCGCACCCACATACTTTTGTTATTGTGCACATCTATGAAAGCAGGCACGTAACATGAGGGCTCCCTATGCCTTACAGAGCATTTACATATGAAACTGAAATGCCTACAGTACCTCGACATGACAGAAAATGACTGATACAGATCATGCAAATATTTATTCCAAGAATGAAATATAACCTACCTGTGGTTTATTTAATAGTCAAATTAATACAGAACCTGTGACTGAGCCAGTGTTCATAGGAAAAGCTGAATTTGGTATTTTGACCAACTGGAAGCAGAAGTTCTTTTCATTTTTATAATGATTAGTCTTTTATGTAAAAATATTAAGAAAAAAGAAAACATGAATAAAGTTATTCAGGAATAGTACATTGTAAAGTGTAAAGGATTTTAACAGTGTCCCATCACATTAAACTTGTAACTTACACACTTGTACACTTTGTTCCCCTTGGTTGTAGTTAGTAGTTAGTTAGCTACCTTTAGTCAGGTAAGTCAGTGTCAGACCCAAGCTGCTCTTAAACTAAAAGAAGTCACCGAGTTGTTTGATAAAAGTATATAAAATCTGTCTGTTTTTTGACTCAGCACTGACAATATTAATTGAGAAAATGTATTATACAGGAAAGTATATATTGGAAAGTAATACCAGGACCTTTTCCATTAGGACTGCTTTTCCTTTTGCAAACTAAAACAGTCGCACCGACTGATACAGAAAAAAGGTGCAAATTGGTGCACAGAATTTCACAGAATGCAGAAAATTAAGTATCCCACAGTTCCCCCTTGATGGGTCTTCTATTCGTGTCCGTGTTTTATGAAAAGGTGTTCCGTCACATTTTCTAGCTGCCATATACACTTGGTATGAAGAAAATTAAATAAACATGCTCAGTTTTGAGTAAATGACTTGCTTGTTTCATACTCTCACGAATTATATGTTTCAAGCAGAGACATTTTTTCTTGCTTTAAGCCCTGTGTGCAATGCAGTTGTGGAGTATGCATGACAAGACTCACAGATTCTCAGCACTCTTGCTCTCTAAGTATGGGCTCCATCACTTAAAGCCTCACACTCAGAAATGGTTTTAGAACAAGACCGAGCTCTATTCATTAATGTATAATTCCAGAATCCCATCAGAGTAATACACTATCATTCTGCTTATTATAAAATGTTTATAAGCCAGTTACAGTTGTCTGGTGCCCCCTTAAGAGCTTTCATGGATTATTTAAATAATACCACAGAGCAATATATATCAGCTTCACTTCACACAGGTGTATGGTGACCATCTAATGCCCGTTGAACGTGAGTACTTAACTGAAGTTTCTTGCTGAAAGTTCCCAGCAACACTCAGATAAAATCTCTTCATTTTTTTCTGTTTGAGTGCCGTGAAACCTGAGAGCAGACAGCATGTGTCTGTCTGAGAGCAGACAGACAGACACTTTTTAAGAAGTGGATTCACTTGATAAAAAGGAACATTGCTCCATGTTCCTTTTTACATTGTCCCATGTTCCTTTTTAGGTACATTTGAGGTAAAAACTTAAACTTTTTATCAAATAACAAGTTAACAATGAAAGCAAAATCTGTAGGCTGTCTTTTTTATTGGTCTCTGGTGTTTGCTTTCATCATTATACAATATAACTTTTTAGATGTCATCGTTGTCATGTACTTACATATTGTGCCTGCATGGATACTTGCAATTGCTTTTTTGATGTGTGCGATATGCTTGTTTGTTATCTCTGCCTCAGTGCCCCCATATATTACCGCACTAGTTTGCAAGGTATGTGCCAAACTTTGTAAAACTGCTGCATAAGTCCAATCAAAGGGCAATAACTGAGTTGGTGGTGTGGGACTCTGTGGTTAAGCTGTAAACACGGTGCAGCTGCATTTCAGTGCAACATTTCAATCATCTGTGAATCCATGGGAGTAAAGGCCTCATTTATACCATCTATTGTAAACAAATTAAACCCAAAGAGCAAGTTTGATATAATTAGCCCGAGTAGATCACAGGAAAAAAACATCAAAAAAAGCTGCGCGCATAGCCCTAATGACTGCTGCGTAAACGACTAAATAAATATGCACGTTTAAAAATGAGAGTGGGTTCACTTCCAGTTTTCTAGTGTAGTGCGCCACAGTTCTGGTGGCTAGGCATGCTGCCAGCACAAACTCATGAGGGTGTTGTGTCGTTAACAAACAAGCCCCACATAGCTCCATTCTTTGCCTCCTACAATTTAAAACACAAGATGGGAGAGTGTGCCAATGACAGAGCAGGGAGTGATGCCAGAGACTGCACAATGTGGGAGAAGTGCTAATGATCAACAGTCGCTTCTAAAACACACAGCTGGAGCGGGAAAAGAAGAGGGAACTGTAAAACACGGCTGAGTCGCCCTAATTCATGAAATTATTAACACTTAATTATGAAATTGCCGTTATCTATAGCTATCTATTTGTCTGTGTGTGTGTCTGTCTGTATTGCTATTTCTTGTGTTGTGAATCAATTCAAATCCTTGAATTACAAACAGAAATTCAGCAGCAGTCCAGACTCCTAATCTTAATTGACCTCAGTCTTGCCACAAATCACTTGTGTTTAGTCATCTCTCTCTCATCTGGAACAAGCTGCTATTTGAAGCAATTATGTCCGAGAACAAAAGTGTTTTCCAATACAAAAACAAAGCAAATTGCTATTGTTATGAAGAAGGAACAATTTTCCAAAACATTTGATGCATAACTACAAAGTCCATATATAGTCTTGGGCCACTGGCTATCCTTGTACAGCAAATTTGTTCAAAACCCTCAGAGAAAACATCATTTAGAAATATGTATACTGAACAGCCATCATTGTCACACGTTGCTCAGAAGAAGTTCCTATTATAAAATGAAGTTAATTATAAACAAGTCGTCTGTAAACAATATTTCATGGGAACTATGTTACACAAGGGACGTCCTTCAGAGTGGAAGGGTAGAGAAGATTCCCACTTTATAAAGAGCATTTAGGAATCTTTGGCACCAATGTGACCAGTAAATTTATTACATTTATAAAGTTCTCGAGCTATAACATTATCTTTAAAGATCTAAATGGCATTTTGATGAATCAATTTTATTTCATTAAAAGTCACTCTTACTTGGTTTCTTTGAGAAGACTCCTAATATTGCATTTTAAAGTCAACTGCACAATCAATAATGAGGCGATGTTTTAAACAGGATATTAACCAAGATAAGATGCCGATCTGTCAATATTGTGTACCTATGGATATATTGTCAGATGCACTGAAATGCTCATTTCGCCAAATGTCCCCAACAGAATTCTAAAACCTAAAAAGCACACTTAGACTTTAGCAAACTCGGCTTTCTGGAGTCTGTGTGGCATTCCAGCACTGGCCGTGAATATCACTGAGATTCACATAACTACTGAAGTCAGGCTTCTTTCTGGGCATCAGGTTCAATTATCTGGATTTACTGGAGGTGAAGAAAGAACTCGAGTTTAAGAGTGAGAGTGTTATAGTGACACTTTTCTTGATCCCTGGCCCCCCTGTCATCACCCGAGGGAGTCCCTTTCTAAGAAATACGAGGAGAGAGAGTGTTCTGTTTGCCCTCAGGAGAATCATAGCAGCCTGCCTAGAGGAATGGGCATCTTGTTAAGACTCAGTGGCTCACAGTGAAAATGAAGGACTTCAGTGGGAATTTCAGAATAGAATCGGGGCTATCTAACAAGCCATCACAAAAGTCAATTAGGACTCAGGTGTCACTTTAGGGACACAACACTTCCTAGGCTTGGGGGGGAAAAGTTTCTAACCTTGGCCCTGGTCTATAACCTGGAGACGAATTTCAGTGTTTTCAGCAGGAAAGCAAATTTCAGCTCTGGATCAATCTCACTGTGTGGGTCGACTCAGATTTCCCTTGGTCCAGTGTTCATGGAATGAATGCAGCATTTCCAGACTTTATGCTGTGTTTTGAAAACTTTCTGAACTTTGTTATCAGCACACACACAGATGATACATGATCATCAGGGAGCAGTTGTATTTTCAGATTTTTCTCAGGATAGTAACTTTTCTTCCTAAATGGTTTTGACATTTCTTGAAGATCTTTGTGCGCCTAAATCCCTAACACACACACACACACACACATATATATAAATGACTCTTATTGTGAGCAAATGAACCTCAAGGTCTGTGTATAATATATATACAGTTCATGGCATAATCCACTATTAGATTTAGGTGCTCATATTCCTCAGAAGACGATATCAGAAGGACTTTGACAGTATGACCACAGAGAAATTTAGCTTCACACATGGGAAATATGCCCAGTTGAAAGAAAACTATAATTCTCCTTCAAGTTTTATCATCTGAAGACCTTAACATGTGACAGATATCATACCTGACTGAAGCAAACCAAACTTGACCTAACGTAGTTGTGAGCTTTGAAACAATGAGCAGTCATCTTAAGCCAAAGAAATCTTTATATGTGTGTAGTGGCATTGCAAAGAAGAGTGGGAGAAGTCTGTAACACAAACGATGGCAGTCGTATGCCACTTCTTCCCATATTCCCCAAAGCCCCTTCTTCTTGTGTGTAACAACTGAGCAACTGTGTAGCTGCACAGTGCATGCGCAGTGAAATAAATACCTGTCCAAAGTTGTCACACAGACAGATGTGCACAGATAGCCCAGAAATCAAGTATATAGATTTGTCATTGTTGTTTCTTCATGACTTTTTACTTGTTGATTAAACATATCATTGATGTCTGAATTGAACTTATGTAGATGCAAAGTGTTGATTTATTTGATGCTGACTACTAATTTCTTTCTTTCTGTTTTTTATAAAAATGAAAATCCACTATGTTACTTTCACAGGATTATTGTGTTCAATACATAACCTGAATCTGAAAGTTTAAAAAGCAAATGAAATGCTGTTATATAGTAATTCGATCTTTAAAAAGGAGCTACAATAACTTACCTTAAAATAACAAAGAAAACAAGTATTACAGCTTAGTAATAATGTGGTAATAGCATAGTAATAAGGTGGAAACAATAGGAGTAAATAATAATAATAATAATAATGGATTGCATTTATATAGTGCTTTTCAGGGCCCTCAAAGCGCTTTACAATTCCAACACCAGTAGGCAGCAGGTGAAGTGTCTGGCCCAAGGACACAACAACCGAGACGGTTCGAGCCGGGGTTACAAGACGAATTGCCAACTCTTTGAGCCACGATCGCCCCAAGTTATTACAACTTAATTATCAAAGTAATGTCCCCATAATCATCTTGCATAAAGATTAGTTATAGCTAAACAGCATTACATTGAAATTTGTGAAAAAAATTCTGTAAGTACAGAAATTTGTGGAAACAAAAATATGCCTGTTATGCAAAACTAGTAATATGTTGGTAATAACATGATGGTCTGTGGTATTATCATATTATAATGCTGTAATTAATTCTACAGTAAGTCAGACATTGTTCTTCGTTTGAAGGTAAAAGTGTAAATCTTATGTTTAATGTTGTGACCTCTTGGTACCAGGCTTCCTTCATTCTTCAAATCCTCAGTTAGGGTCTGCCTATAGGCTATATCAAGATCTCATCTGGGACTTGAAGTTTAAATACTTGTCCATGAATACCTCAGCATGTGGACAGGAGGAGCCTGGAATTTTACCACCCTGTGGTTAGTGGACAAACAATTCAGCCATCTAAGCCACAGTCATCCCTAATCTTTGCCCCTGTATCCTTACACAGGTTTTTTTTCTTTTCAGGATTCCCCCCTGGCTTCTTGAGCCTAACACCTGAGAGCAAAATAAGAACAATGGTAGGCTGCCTCCTGTATGGCAGCAGATAGAAAAGAATTCCTGAAAGGATTGAGGGGAAAGGAGAGATTGCGAGAGAAAACACTGTATAACAACATAGACGGCTAAATTGTATATGTGTGTGTGAGTGTGTGTGTATTGCTCACAGTCAAACAGTTGAATAATATGGCTCTTAGTAAAGCATACATTAGGATCTCATTTTTATGCTACATTTTCTCCATCATCTCATTGTTTTTATCCAATAAAATATCACATTATGACAGTATGGTATATTTCTGTATAAATATTTTTACATGTTCTGAAAACAGAATTATGTGTAGATCATTTAACAAAAAAAAACTAAACAAGGGGGCATGTTACATTACCATGTGCTGACTACAGAAGTTTATGGCATGGAATCTGAAGAATTTATCCTTTAGTAGCTTGTTCTAACAGTACATCTGGAGCAAACCTCAATGCATATTATAAATGTTTTGTCTGAGTGCCAACTTGACATGCAAGCGTTTATTTATTTATTTTGCTTTCACTCATCTATCACTATGTTTATTTATCAGGGGAAACCACTTTACGGATGGCTGTATTTGTTTGGAATTCCTGAAAGTGAAGAGTGTTGTCATGAGGAGATTAGAGTTAATTGAGTCATCTGTCCCTGCTTATAGTTTATACCCTCAGTTTAAATCAAGACTGGGGTGGAATTTTGATTTTGCAATCTGCTGAACCAACCAATAAGATGAGCTTAGAGGCCTTCCTGTTGATGCCACAACACATTACCCCTATGTTGTCAGTGCATTATCCAAAACTTTGCTGTTGAACATAAAAGCAACTCAATCTTGTTATCGTTTATGCACCAACATCTACTTAACAAAAGACTTCCCCAAAGCCTTTGCCATGGTTCAATCCTAATAGTCTTAGCAGCTTTAGACTGAGAACAGCAACAAAAGGAAGATCACTCTTCCCACCTCCATAATTAAAAAAAAGATTAGCAGCATGCCACAAATCCACTGCATATTTACAACAGGTGAGGTATATTGAGTGTGCCTGCTTTAGTGAACAGGAGACCCTTAGACCAAGATAATGTTGACATGTCTCCTCTAAAAGAAATTACACGATATTACAATTCCATGACTAAGGATTTGTCCTGTCGTTAATAATATACTTAGTTTAACAATAATGCCTTTTTGGTCTTTGGAAATGTGCCTTTCAAATGTCAAATGTGAAAATCTGCTTCTCTTAACCAACATGGCTCTTTAGTGGCTCATGAGCCCACGTAATCCTAGGGTTAACCATAACCCTATTAATACATATGCATGAATTTATCATCTTCCAGTTACCGTATTTTTCGCACTATAAGTCGCACTAAAATCCTTTAATTTTCTCAAAAATCGACAGTGCGCCTTATAATCCTGTGCGCCTAATGTATGAATTCTGATTGTGCTTACTGACCCCGAACCGATTTTATGTGGTACACGGCGTTCAAAAATCTGTCAAAAATGTTTTCGTACGAGTTTAGTAAGCTACGAAGCCGCACCGCTTGATGGATTCTCGGAGCATTATGGCTACCGTAGTCAGGAGCCTCACGGAGTAATCAGGGTCCTGCAGCATTACTGAGAGTTAAAAACTGTCTAAATTCTTTCATCTTTAATAAAATGATCAGCGTTGGTGCTTTACCAGTTGTAACAATTAAGTTTAACATCCAGGCATCCGTGAACACAGAATTTTATTTAAATAAATTTAATGACGTTAGAAGTTAGCAGGAAGTTAACTCGCTAGTTTCCACCTAAACATGATATACCATGTTCTGACTGAGAGATTTCTGAAAAAATGTAAATGTACAGCTCTGCTTTCACTTCCAACATAAATGAGAACAGAAAACCTGTGATGTTTGTAGGGTTACTGAAGTTGGACTAGCTGGTATATAATGATCGCTAGCGACACAGCTTTGTTAGCATAACAAACACAGTAAAGCTGGAGGATGAACACTAACTTTTTTCCACTCAATAAAAGTTGATGTGAGGGTTCCGGATGGTTAGAGACAAATGCAGTCGCATGTCGGGATGCTGTAAACGGACTGAACTTCAGTCAGGAGAACAACTGTTTTTGCAATATACTGCAACGACACGGGAGAGAATTCAGTTGCGAGAGAATTCAATATTAATGAATCAATGGTAGTGGAGGAAGCAAGAAGAATGAGCTGAGTAAAGTTTGACTTATCTGACCGTTTTGTTTAGCTTAATGCGCCTTATAATCTGGTGCGCCTTATGGTCCGAAAAATACGGTACATCCATCCCAGCACTCTTAACCCCCACCAACAGTCACCTATGCATGTGACTCGCTTTCTCTTGTTGTTTGTTTGGCACTTTTGGTGTTGAAGGATGGTGACCCCAGTCTTAAACCAATACATAGGTGCTGTACACAATTTTCTTGTAAAATGAAACAGAAAAATCACTTAAAACATATGGTTTACTTAAGATATATATTTATATATTTATAATAGTTAGTGCAGAAAAGTTCGTGAATCAGGAAGTGTAGAAGATTAATAAGGAGAAAGGGGGGCCACTTATGAAGAAGATGAAGAGTGGAAAGGCAGTTGGTATAGATGACATACTTTTGAAGGCTATGGAGATGTGTAGGAGAGAGGGAAGTGGGCTCTTTAACCAGATTGTTTAACACAATCCTGGAGAGTGAGCGGATACGTTAGAGAAGGGATAAGAAGTATACTTGTACCATTTTTCAAGAACAAGGCTGATGTGCAGAGCTATAGCAACTACAGAGAGATAAAGTTGATGAGCCATGCCATATGGGAAATAGTTGTTGAAGTTAGATTAAGAAGAGAGGTAACAATCAGTGGGCAGCAGTATGGCTTCATGCTGAGAAAGAGCACTACAGATGTGATGTTTGCTCTGAGAGTGTTGATGGAGAAGTATAAAGCAGATCAGAAGGAGCTGCACTAGATCTAGAAAGCTTATGTTAGGGTGTCAAGAGAAAAGCTGTAATACTGCACGAAGAAATCGGAGGTGGCGAAGAAGCACATAAGGGTGTTGCAGAACATGTATGTGGACAGCAAGCTGGTCGTAAGGTGCAGGAGCGACAGATGGGTTTGAGGTGGGGGTAGCATTACATCAGGGTTCAGCTCTGAGCTCCTTGTTTGCAAGTTGTCACATGAGGTCAGACAAGAGCCTCTGTGGACTATGACAACATTGTAATCTGCAGTGAGAATAGGGAGCAAGTGGGAGAGACCCTGGAGAAGTGGAGATGTGCACTGGAGAAAAGAGGAATGAAAGTCACTAGAAGCAAAGAGAAAGTTAGATAGGCAAGCCTGAGATGGTTTGAACATCCAGAGGAGAGATAGTGGATATATTGGGCAAAGGATGTTGACTATGGAGCTGCCAGACAGGAGGAAAAGAGGAAGACCACAGAGAAGATTTGTGGATGCAGTGAAGAAGGATATGTAGACAGCTAGTGCGACAGAAAAGGAAAACATAGAAAGTGTTGACAGAGTCAGATAATCTAGATGAAAAAGTCCAGATCTTTTTTTCTTGTAGACAATCCACTACATTATTAAAAAGAAAGTGGAAAGATAGAATGGGATACGTTAACATTAAAATAGATAAATGTACTATATATATATACTATATTATTATCTGTATTACTCATTGAGTACTGTAAATATTATGCCACTGTCTAAAATTAGCAGCATGTATTTATTGTTTTTTGTGCTTTCCTTCATCACTGATTCATAACATGACTTTTATGTTTATGCACGTTTATGTAGGCCAACAATCACCACTCATAAAGTTGAATGCGGTGTTCTGTACTCTTTCAAAGTTTGCTTTCAGAGGTTGCCATGTAGGAAGAATGGGGCCTATGAACAAGTTTGAGCAATTAGGAGCATATGTCATCATTACTGACAATAATGCAGGTGCTAGCAAGCTACAACTAGATATTTTATTATACTATGGTACTGTTAATAAAGTGTTGAGTGAATGTCAAAGTGTTTGACATTAAATATTTAGTGAAAAACATAAAAATTGTAAATAATTGCAAAGCGCAGCAGCTAGCACCATACTCATAGTCAAATGGTGCTTTTTTCCAGAATGTCGATTTGACAAAATAGCCTATTGGGTTTTGTGCACTACACAAGTAACACTAATGCAGTAATATACACTAACCTAAAACGGTTATATAGGCCTCCTTGGTAGATGACTACGTACCATTAGATTTTAGTTAATGATATGACTTTTCTCAAATGCAGTTGGCAATCTTTATTGGCTATTCATCTGAAAGCAATTATTTTTATGAATAAAAACACCAAAAGAATCAATTTAGTCTATTCAATTACTTTTCCTGACGTTTTAGGCATCGTGACAAAACAAGTTGAGATACGTGTTTTATCCTTAATTCAAATGCATCTGAGTCATTTAGTGCATCACATTATATCTCACAAAGTTTATTGTAGCTGCGTGTTCACTCAGTTTTTCCTATTTTTATATTTTCTTTATATATTTAACTACAATCTCTCATGTTTATGTTATACAATAGTCCCACAGTACCTCGCCCCTGGCCTTCTTTCTCTCTTCTTTTTCTTTCTCTGTCTCTCTCTCCTTCTCTGTCTCTCATGTCAGTGTGTGAGTTGCAAGCTCACCTTCCTTGTGGGGATTGGCACGAGGCCTGTCCCTTCACCTGTTCCTGCTGAATCTCAGACTGGCACATCTGTCTTGCATCAACTCATTACCTGAACATAAAAGGACTGGCTTTTCATCCACTGCCATTGCCAGATCAATACAGCGTTATAAGCGGTAACAAGTCTAAACTCAGTTATGTTTTCTAGTTTGACTATTCCTCAAGTATTTATCCATTTTTCCCTTGCCTCCACTGTCATTATCAGTGTATCAGCCTCCTTTCTGTAGGCTTCTGAATGAAACATCCCCTGTGCAAAATTCCTCTCTGGAAGGAAACCTGTGGTGGAGCTCACCTGCATGCATGCTCTCCTCCACCCCTCTGCCATTTTGCACATTCTGGTGTTGTTAAAAAAATAACTCTGACACTTGTTCTGGGTGACTCTCTTTAGGTTCTGTAGTTTTAGAGGGTAAACTGTTACCATTTTGGTTTGGAGCACAATATTTGGTATGAATGTATTCTGTCAACTGCATTCAATTTTACATTCGTTGCACATTATTTGTCACTTTTTTCAAATGTAATGAAAAGAAAGTAAATGACGCTACTCGTCACTTTACTTCTGTTGTAATCAGAATGCATTATCATATAATTATTAGTTATCAGTACAGACCTTAAGTTACAGTCCCACACAGTGACATAAATCCCCATCCTAATGACGAGAGACACACAGTCTTTCTTTTAGTGCTTAAGTAAGGTAATAATCGCCACTATGACGCTACTGCAGAAATATAAACAGAGGCCATAACTTGATTGATCAGCCCTGCCTTTTTACCTGTTGAAGATCACGCTCTGGCTGTTGGACCGGGGTCAGCATATGCTCAGCTTTAACATCGCTCCAGGTTCTTCTCTGGTATTGTGTTAGCATGCTGTCTGTGCAGATGTTTGCAAAGACCTGATGCTGTGTTAGCAGTTTCATGCAGTTTTTTTTTTGCTATCGTGCTCTTGTCCATTCATGCTATAAAAATAAAAGTAATGACTGCATGTCCACTCCACAAAATTAGGAGACCTCTCCCTCAGTTTCCTTACCCCCTGCACACAAACTGAAATCAGCTGATTGCAGCACAAGTGGGGAGAGAAAACGGCATATTTGATGTTTTTTTTCTTTCTGCCCACTCTCTGTGAAAAGAACTGAAGAACCGTTTCAACACAAGGGATTACTTAATTGTAAGTGTAATGTGATTACTGAGAACATTAATGCATTCCATTACTGTGTTACAGAAGAATGCAATGTTATTATAGTAAGACAGTACTTTGGAATGCATTATGTCCACCACTCACCACAATGCATTCAAAATTGCGGTCAAATAGTTTTGTTTAGGAAGGTTCCTGAGTGAAGTACTTACAAGGCAGCCATAATAAGATGCTTCTGTGCTTCCTTTAATATTTCATTTACCATAAGTTACACTGAAGCATATTTTATGAAAATAAAATGGATAGTTTCATCCCATAATTCAAAGTGTCGTACCATCTGATTGTTCATGAACATAACTAACAAGTGGCACAGATCACGTCATTATTAATTATAAGTAATGCAAATTTTTCATTTAATGCCATCTGATCTGTTTAAGAATTTTTAATAATATTCTGATGAAACTAAAACTGATCAATAAAAATAATGCTATTGTATAATATGTTCTTTTAACTATGTAAACATTTGTTTACATTTTATTAAAGTTCACTATACTTCAGCTTGCTTTACATATATCTATTTTATGTTGCCAACTTTTAGGATTATCATTAATTAATTTTACTATAGAGGATCCAAGTACCAAGCTTTTCCTCAGTGCTCAGAAAGTCCCCTTTAGACTTTTGCTTGACCTCATGACATCTGGAAAAGGAAAATTGATTTGGAAAAGAGTTACAAGATAATAGGAAATAAAAAGAGTTAACCAAGTTTTGCAACATGTTTTACTTTGATCTGGTAGAAATTTATCTTGTAAGCTACAGAAAGACTGAATATCACAGAGATCTGTGAAATATGGTGAGCTAGCAGCTGCCTGAAAGTTTAGTTGCAAGAGTTGGTTCATAAATTAAAGAAGTTAAATCTTTAAAGTTAGGGAAGGTGAGGCCATACCATTGTTATTCAATGTAAGAAATGTAGCCTTGGACAAATAGTCAGTTCAAAAGACTGAAATGCTTGTTTATATAGATATATACATTCAAGAACAAGTATGAGAAATATAAAAAAACAAAAACCTTAAAAATCTTTTTTTCTTTTTTTTTAAAAAATAGGTCTTTCTGTGTCTATTCCCTGAGGCTGGCCGCACAATTATCCCCTCTCAGACCACTTCTAAATGTCATTTTGAAAATTGGGACCAACAAGATTAGGTCTGTTTCAGCTGAGCTCCGTTAGTGTCATTTTGTTTCTTAAGAACCAACCAGTGTGAAAAGATTTTTTAAAAATGTATTAGTATTTATCAGGGGCACTGTTGCCAGGGATACACCAGTAAACAGAGAGAGAAGCAGACACAAAGTACATGAAATAACTGAGAAGGAAGAAAAATTTTTGCAACAGATGAATGGCTGCGTTACACAACACTGAAGACATAGCCCGACAAAACTGAAAAAGGAGCCTGGCTACAGTTGCTGAAGCTTTGCATAAACTGCCTAAACAAATAATGATGCAGAAACAGAGGCACTGTTTTTAGATACTATCATTCCTCTCCACCATTTTACAAATCAGACATGTTATATGATTTACATGTCACACAACTGTAGCTGATGTATAGTATGAAAAGTAGCTTTTTGTTTTCACACCATGAAACTTTACAGCATTATGAGATCTATGGATGAGTATGTATTTATTGATCATTCAGGCACAGTATTAAACCAGTGACAAATAAATAGCATCTGCCTTGTCATCATCATAATCATCACCATCATGTAATGTTCTGCTGCAAAACCTTGGCTCCTAGAACTCATTGTTACTGTGACATGCACTTCTGACAACTAAAAATTGTTGAAGACCAAACAGAAATGACAGAGGCCTCTGCCAGCAGAACAATGCTTAGCACACCACAAAAGCTTATCAGAAGCAGCATGATC
Organism: Maylandia zebra; assembly: GCF_041146795.1. Taxonomy (NCBI): domain Eukaryota; kingdom Metazoa; phylum Chordata; class Actinopteri; order Cichliformes; family Cichlidae; genus Maylandia; species Maylandia zebra. The sequence continues at coordinate 42,730,871 of NC_135168.1, read as the reverse complement.
AACACAACAAAGAGCTTTATGTGAGCTCTATGTTTTGAATAATCCTCCAAACATCCCAGGTCCTAATCTGATCAAATGTCCGCACGCACCCTGCAAGTCACAGTAACCAAATGAGCCACTGTCACTACTGCCAGTTAGTCCAGACTTCCCATGTACTTGCCCCAGATGAGAGATGTTTTAAATGCAGGAGGGGACCTGGCACAATAAAGTAGGCTCCTTTAATGTTCTTACAAGCTGGTGTATGCAGTGTTTGCAGATGAAGGTGATGACCTAAAACAAATGTACCCAACTCTGTTGGAGAAAACAACATTTAGCTTGCTTGGTGTATTTTCTGAGTAGTGAACCTATTTGAGAATAAATACATAAAAAAGAGGTGTTGCCACTGTGTGGTTGGAGTAACAGCTCGGTAAACAGGTTAAAAATCCATTGAGAAATATGTGCTTTTGATTATGAATAGAGGCTATATAAATATTGTGTAGGATGTAAGAAAACCTTAAACGTGGCAGGCTCAAAGATAGAGACTTGATAGTGAAGGAAGGCAGGTGAAAAGATGCGTAACGCTGTGAAAGAGACCGGAGAGGCATTGATTTTTACAGTATGTGGTGTATCATGCAATAAACAAGTGCAATGTTACTAAGCCTGTCACATTTCATTTGCAATATAAGTGTGCTTATAGGAATCTGTAAGAAAAACATGATAGCACTTCAAAAATTGCTGTAGTTGTCCTTGAATAACATTTTAAACTCACGTTTTTAGTTGATGGGGTGAAATTAGGACTAGCTCCTTTAGGAACTAAGTAGAAATATAGCAGGCTGCAAAATCCAAGACTGAGTTATTAATGGTAAAAATATTATTTGATTACTTTACCACAAATGACAAAACAGAAATAGAAACTTAATTTTTTTTTATCTTTTTTGAGACATTTAAGAAAGAGCTTAGTGGGAAAATCCATCCCCACCTACACCTTTGCCTGTTCTGCTCTAAGGCTGCTTTAACTCTAATTTATGTCTTCATATAGTCTATATAGCTTTTTGAATTCATAGTAGTATTCTGAACTTTTCTTTGTAGCATAATCCATCAATTAAAAATTCTTTGAGAATGAGGAGCCAGATGACAACCCTCTTGATCAAGATAAGAGGAAAGAAAGGGAGTTTTTTCACTCATTCTGAATATGAAAAGCTTGTGCGTCCTCCTATTTAAAACATTCAAATATGCTTAAAAAAGAAACAAAACGACAAAGGCAAATTTTTTATTTTATGAGATTTTTGCAGTTCTGTAAAAAACAAACTGCAGTATTCAGTAGTTTCTAGAAACATGTGTAGCAGCAATAACTTTAATGTTTTCTGTATGACTTTATCAGGCTCTCATATCATTGTCATTGAAACATTGTTCCAGTTCATTTAGATTTTGACACAGCATTTCAGTCAAGCTGGGGTCTGGGCTTTGGCTGAGCCACTACAACAACTTAATTCCTTTCTTTTTCAGCCATACTGTTGTGCTTTTGCTGCTGTGTGTGAAACCACTGCTGTGTTTTTGATGCAATTTTGGGCAATTACTGCTGTACAGATGTCCTTATATTTGCCACTAGAAAGCTTCAGTTTTAAGAAGAGTTCATGGTTAACTCAAGGACTGCAAGGTGCCTGGGTTTTGTGGCTGCAAAACAAGCCTAAATCATTGCCCCTCCACCAGTGTACTTGACACAGTAGTTGAATTACTGGTGTCAGTTTTTGCTAACTTTGCCAAATGATACCATGCATTATGGCCAAACATATCCACTTTGGTCAGGTCTATCCTAAAGATAATGCTCCAGAATTTTTTTTTCGGATGTAATTTTTTGTAGCCTGTAAAATCTGAAGAATATATCTGAGTATTGCATTACACAGTCTGAACTAGGGATGAATTTGCTCAGATGTCCACTCCTGGGACACTGACACTTATAATCACATAATCAAGTGCATTTGATTCAAAGCAGTTTCAGCAGTTTCAGCAAGCTGAAAAAGGGAAAAGAATATGAATAAGAGCAGGATTTTATTTTATTTTACCAGTAGTAACACTGAACCTAACCAAATTCAAAACCAGTGAAAAAACTGTCAGGACAGAGAAGGGGAAAGATGCCAGTGGTCTCCACCTGTCAGGGGCATAATTTCCAGACCCAACCAATATAACCCCTTCAATAAAGTTATGAATTATCTTGCATAAATAGACTGTTGATTTTCTTTACTCATTTCTGGCATTAGCAGCAAAATAGTTGCATGTTTAATCATCTGGGAATTTACCCAGATTTATTTATTTATTTAGACAGAGATCTTGACACCAATTGACCTTTTCAATGCAATGTCATTGATTGTTGCTGAATGATACACTAATTCTTTCTCAGCTTCCATTCTTCAAAAAGTTCCACTTTGCCATTACTTTGGCTTCCTAACTGGTAACCTTAACTTAATCAGCCCTCTCAGCAGGGACTTCATTTGGTTGAAATTATGCTTTCATAACGTTACTTCTTACACACTTCCTAAAACATTGCAATGTTTGAAGCGACTTCAACATAATCAAGTTATCTTTCAATTAAATGGATTTATTGAATGGAGATATGTATTTGGCATCTTTGACTTCATTAAAAATGACAATTTGGAGTTAGTCGAACAAAAAACTTAAAAACTTGAAAAGGTAAAAAAAAAAAAAAAGTGTACAGCCTAGCAAACAGAAATCTTGATGACATTCCTGTAAGTTTTATCACAAGTGTTCACAAATAATTGTAGGTAGGCATCAAATGTAAAAGATAAAAATGGTTTTCTCTCATATATTTGTGCAAGTACGGCATAACTAAAAGATGCACTAACTTCATCGAGGCCACAGTTAACTAAAGAATACATCAAAAGGCCAGTGTTAGTTATTGCACTGCTGTATGGAGTCTGCCAATATATGTAACTGTGCTGTCTGAGAATACTGAGTTTTCTTCAGCTTTCAACTGCACAGTCTCTCACGATGATCAATATGAATTCACAAGTCAAAAACACAACAGATAAAAACATAAAAGGGAAAACAATGTTCATATTTAATTTAACTTTTAACTCTTTCTTTTTTTAAGTGAAAAGTGAACTGAGTTTGTTTGCTGGCGAGCATTAAGCCCAGTAAATATCTACATTTCTATTGCTACCAGGTGATTATTTTTCTAATAAGCATATCACATCAACAGTTTTTTATTGTCACCAGGGCAGCAAATTGATTTTAATTAGTACAGCCATTTTACAGGTACTGCAACTGATGACTTTTAAAGAAGCTCTTTTGTTTTTAACTGCAAAATTAATGTGGACGTGATGTAGTACACAAACAACTGTATATGTGTCTTGCAGTTCTGATTTTGTGTAAATACTCTGCATAGATATTGTGCTAAAATTGCCTGAGTGGAGATGAATAGACACATTAGTGCTGGGACTCTTTAACGATTTGTCAAAGGAAATTAGAGCAACTGCTCTTTATGATGGTGCTGCATAGGAAAGTAACTGGGGGAGAATAATTCAGTCTCAATTCATTTTATGCTGAAGGCAGGTCAGGGTTGAATTGCACCATTTGGCTTTCAAAACTAATGTCCATGCATATCTTGATTGCCTGTGCAAAAGCTCAGGGTGGCCTTTATGGATCCTGGACGACGGGTGTGGGGAGGGCTCAGCCTGTAATGCTCATTGCTGGAGATGATCACTGACAGCTATAACCTTAAGGCACTATTACCACCAGCAGCAACCATCATTTGGTTATTACATTCAACAATCTAGTTTAATGGGTTTGCCATCATAGCTGTGCTACAGTATGCTTCCTCACCAGGGTTGGCAATTGCTGACAATTAACAGTTTGGTAGTCTTTTATATTTTTGTGGCAGAGGAAGCGGTTGTTCTTCCTCTGTTTTTCAGACACAAAAATAAGATGTAAAAAAAAAACTCAGCTCATTTAAAATATAACATTTAAAAAATACAGTATCACTTTTCCTGTAAAAAATCAATTTCTGAAATTCTGGCTCAAATTCATCAACAGTAACACCTCTAGGACCAGATGCAACATGGGACAGTGTCTGTTAAAGTGGGTGTGGGTGGCAGATAAAGATGCACTAAGGTGTGACTGTTTTTACTAATTTATTGGTCTTTATTTTTATTCCATGCTGGTCTGTTTTTGGCCAAAACGTGTAAAACAAAGACCTCCTTAAAGTAATCATGATGCAACAGAATCTAATACCGACACTCTGTTGGTTCACTGAGTTTTACATTTTGTCTTTAATTATCAGCCACTTTGCAGTATTGCAACTGCAGCATACAGTTGGACATTTTCTATTATACTGATTACTCTAAGTGCTTCCATGTCTTTTAGTGTTGTTAAGTTGGCTAGTGCATTTCTTCTTTTTAAAAACGTAGCAGATTGTTGATTTGACCACTTGTAACATTTTTGCAGTCGTTCCAATAGGGGCAATTTGGTTTTTCAGCCGAATGATGGTGTCTTTCATTTGCGTTGACATCTCTATTGAACTTCATATTAAGAATTCCAGTGAAAAGATGCCAAATTCAAATTCAAACCCAGATCTTTCACGTGCTTAGTTTATCAGGGAACCAGCCTCACCTGGCCATGAAACTGCTTGTCAGTCAATTGTTTAATTATTTTTGTATATAAATATCTCACAGTTAATACAATACTTTTGTTAGCCCCCTTGAATCAAAAATTTAAGTGTCATGTTGACTTATTTAACTTATTTAAATTCCAAAAATGTCCAAAATTGACCTAACTGTATCACTGAAGAAAAAGAATTTTATTAATGTCTTTTCAAAAGAGTCCAAAATTCCCTTTTTACTAATTCCCTTAAGTATAAGCTGCAGTAAAGGCCCAGCAGAGCCTCTCAGGGGAGGAAATAGCATTTGGTAGTCCTTGGATTCTACACTTCAGGGAGTCTTTGACGGCAAAGAATTTGATCCAAATATTAAAAACTATGCCAGATGTGCTAGTTTTTCCAATTAATTTTGAGCCTCTGAAAATGGGGCACATTGTATAAAAATGGCTTTAATTCCTAGAGAGTTAGTGCCACCCCTTAAATTAAAGCTGAAACTCTGCTCTTTGAATAACATCTCAGTGTTTTGACTTAAAATGACCAAAAGAAAATCTGTAACTGTCCAAAGATTACAGACTTAACTGTATATCTATAGCTTACATTATGATTTCACACCTAACCTGTTTGGTTGGGTTCATTTAGGCTGGTGTGAAAGCTTTTACTCAAACTATAGTGCAGACTAGGGGTGGGTTTTTATAATCGATTCATCGATTAAAATCGATTCTGGCTTGGATAATGTAAAATCGATTCATTAAAATCCTGAATCGATTTTTTAATATAAATTTATTTTGTCCGAAATGCCAGAATCTCTGGTGACATCTCACAAAATTTCAAGAACCACCAAACAGTAAATGAGAGCAGGTACAGGGATTCTGCACATAGACTTAAACACACAGCGCGACCCGCGGATCAGAATCAGTTAGATGTTGCCTTTCTCACAGTCGGGGCTGAAAGCCGACAGCTCGCTGATCCGGGTCCGCGCTTTGTGTTCACGCCCTTTATGCGCTGATTCTAAAGCTGTTAGTTTGATCTCTCTCCAAACAATATTGACCGAACCAGCAGCTAAAGAAGATCCAAACGCTTCACATAAACATCGTCATGAATTCACTCTTTTACTGTTTTGCTTCCATTGCGATGCGCAGCTCTCTCTCTCTCCCCCCCCCCCCCCCCCCCCCCCCCCCCACCCTCTCTCTCTCTCTCTCTCTCGAACAGTTTCGCTTTCTTCATTATTCGCTTGCTTGTTACGCACAAGTCTACCGCTGTTTACAGGCTGTCGGCCGCTGTTTTTTTCCCTTTTACATTCTTCCGAAAAGAAAACCTCATTTCTGCTGTTCAATACTGAACAAATTTAAACTTTTTAATATTATTCAAAATGCAAAATGCTTAGCCGTGTGTCTAATAAAACCGCTGTAACGTCAGAGGTAATGTTCATTAATTAATGGTTTTCTTTCGTTTTTGATGTACTGCAGAATATTTTTATAAAATCCCAGGCCAGGAAAATCACCTTCATGTTTTTCTGTGTTTTATCTTCAGCTACTTTGACACAAAGGCATCTGCTGTGATGCTCACACCTTGGATAAAGTCTTGCGAGTGTCAGCTTCCTTTTTATAGATACAAAAATATGTAAATGTTCTGATCTGAATTATATCTCTGACTGTCAAAATTTCCCAGATTTAAATCGAATCGAATCGAATTAAATCGAATCGTGGATCGAATCGATTTGGGACCTTGTGAATCGGAATTGAATCGATTCTAGAAATCAGTGACGATACCCAGCCCTAGTGCAGACCTAACAACTGAGACAGCTTGAAAAGGTGGGTGGTTTGTTTGTGGTGTGAAAGCAAGCTAGGATTTTCTGCAGATATGTGATTTCAAAAGCTAAGCTACTAATAAGTCCATCTGCTGATTGTGAAATCTGTTTAGGAAGCAATCTCATACATGATCCAATGCAACACATAAACACATAATTTTAGGATCCATTCTTTTCAGGCTGTAGCTGTATTTGAGAGGCTGAAATGTTCTTACAACTGGTTCTACAACTTCAGCAAACATTTAACACCTGATTGAATTTTGGTCCCTTAATATAAATGTAATTATTTGTTATTTGACATTTTTCTTATTGTTGTAAGCAATTTCTAGTTGTTGGCATAATTTCCTTTTACAGTAAACTATTCATATTACAAATGCCACTGAGAGATTAAACGTTGCCCCATGCTTTAGAATCCAAACATTCTGTATTAGTTCAGTGGATACTCTAAAGCATTTTAAAAGCAATCAGCATTCTCGTTCTTTCTGCTTTAACACTTTTTATCTGGAAAATGAGCCATCCCTTAGAGGACCAGTGCACCCAATGCAGCCTCCGATTAGAGTTCACTCTTCACATGATACAGAACAGGGTGATATTGACTGCTTCCACTTCACTGGAGTTATCTGAGATTGACACATAATGAAAGCACAGCAGGGAAGCGAAAACAAGGAGAAAAGTATATATGCTTCCAAACAGTCTCTCTTTACTATTAGCTGCAAATTTAAAAAAAAGAGCATATGATTGTACTTTCAGAAGTATCCATTTCTCCCATTTCGGCTGATAAATAGTTCATTAATATTTCTGCTTTCTGATTGTTGATGAATAATAGGTTATCTTGTACCCAAAGAAACACCTACACAGACTCATAAGATCGTAAACAGGCTTTTATTTGACTTGGAAAAAATGGGTCTTTAGCATCCATTCACTTTAAAGCAGGTGTGAGACAACAGTCTTACACTAAAAATGGCCACCTCTATCACTCCTATCAAAATGGGACATGGTACAGTTGGTGCTACAGCTCTTGGATGGCTTGTATACATGAGGCAGATGTAACCAAGTTATTGCAATGAAACAGCACTCATGAGAGCGTGTATGTAGATTACTACTATGAAATCATAAAAAAAGTTAGCAGATTCTTGATGAATATAAACAAGAAGAGTACAAAGACAGGTATAATTAAGCAAGAGAAGTGACTAAGCACAGGCAATATAGTTCATCCCACTATACAAATCTTATATCAGCATATCAAAGCCCACTTTGCTGCTGGCTAAAACAGTAAAGCGCATAAGATTATTTAGAAATCTATTATTGTCTTTATCACACTACCCTGAGAAAGAAACCTGTGGAATGTTTGTATGTTTTTCATATTTACCTTACAATGTTCAAGTCACAAATCTTTCTTCTAAACACTGCCCAAAGTCCCATACACACAGATGTAAAGCGCGACGTTAAGCCAAATAAGGATGTTCTTACATTTTCAATGGGTGGAGGAGAGTCAAATTGCCTGAAACCCACTTCAAGGTCATCATCTTCTAAAGAAACTAGAGAGACAGCTGGATGTTGCCAACAAGCACAGTTTGCAAAGATCCAGGGAGCTTTACATCATTATTATGCCTTATTAAAAAAGTATATTTCTACTGCTGCAGTGGTTGAATTTACAGAAATACCCTGCATTCAAGAGAGGAATGCTGTACAGTACAGACTGCAGGATTAAACCTTCAATATAGTTTATGTAACAGTCTTCTATAGAATATGTGAGGTGTATCAACTTTAAGGCAGATATTTTAGACTGCAATCCATTAACTCATTGTACACTATTAAGAGAAGAATTTCAGCTATAGGTTATATTCATATCTCTAACAAAGAATAATCAGACTAATGCGACAAAATAATTATTCCCTTAATTTAAACAACTTATAATTAATGGGACTGGAAGTCTTAAAAGAGCTAATATTTCATTAATGTGTTATTACTCTATCAGGCAACTGACCTGCTGTCTCAAATTACTGCAGATGACACAGTCTGAGGTGTAATTAAAAAACAATTAGGAAAATATTGCAGGCTAAGAGCACCTTCACCTCCCCTCAGCTAAACGAGGGAAGTAAGCATGTTGGATATGACGTTTACAGATTATACAGGTGTGTGTAGGCAGTATTTGCAACAGCTCAACGAGGAGTGTCTTAACTTTAAGATGCCAAACTGTAAAATCATCTTACATGGATTCTGTTTTGATAAAGATACAGTAAGTAGAATATATTTGGCTTTAAGGTCTCTAAATTCTGTATTTTTTTATAGCATCAAAGTGAAAAGTTCAGCTTTGTAGACTAAAACTTTTTAAGCTGTGGACGAATATTAGTTATAATGATAATCCTGACAGAGATTCACTGTAAGCCTCTAACAATGTAAGGTATGCTTCCTCTACATATTACTGTCATTGTTCATTTTCAAAATAAGTTTTCTTTTTTACAATTGAACTCATGTTATGTTCACATTTTTATTGAAAATTCATGTCCATCCACTTATACAAGACATTTTCATAACGGTGCTGGAGCCTATTCCAGCTGATATCTGGAGAGAAGCAGGGTACTCCCAAGGCGCAACCACTGGAGTGGAAAAGTGAAGGCAATGCGAAAGTGCCAAAAAACTGTAGTTCCTCTACATCCCACTTGACTCCAAAAGGGAGTAAAGACCCATAAAGTCTAAAATTATAATGCTCAACTTTACCTTTAGCCTGGCAAAAACTTTTCGGTCACTATGGTTGGTTTTCTTCTTCATAGCAACTCTGAGTGTGGTGATTTTTTTATAACCTACTGATTGAATGGTGTCTTTATAAATACAGTTGTAGCCAATCAGCTCTTGCTGGCCTTGTCCACTTTTTCAAGTCATTAAACAGAAGCTATTTACTGTGTGTATGCTGTTGGAGGCTTTTGGAACATCCTTTGGTTTTGGAGAGTAAAGGGTTTGGTTTGGTTTTTGGTTTTTTAGTCCATTTCTTAGTACTGATATATGTGTCTCAGCATTGTAAACATGCAGATGTAGGTTGCTAACCAAGCTTTTCAGCTTAAGCTCCTAACTTAGTACACCATCCTTTTATCCACACAAGGTCTTAAATAATCAGGCCCCATCTTATCTTAATGACCTTGTAGTACCATATCACCCTATTAGAGCACTTCGCTCTCACTCTGCAGGCCTACTTGTTGTTCCTAGAGTATTTAAAAGTAGAATAGGAGGCAGAGCCTTCAGTTTTCAGGCCCCTCTTCTGTGGAACCAGCTTCCAGTTTGGATTCAGGAGACAGACACTATCTCTACTTTCAAGATTAGGCTTAAAACTTTCCTTTTTGCTAAAGCATATAGTTAGGGCTGGACCAGGTGACCCTGAATCCTCCCTTAGTTATGCTGCAATAGACATAGGCTGCCGGGGGATTCCCATGATGCATTGAGTTTTTCCTTTCCAGTCACCTTTCTCGCTCACTATGTATTAACAGACCTCTCTGCATTGAATCATATCTGTTATTAACCTCTGTCTCTCTTCCACAGCATGTCTTTTATCCTGTCTTCCTTCTCTCAGCCCAACCGGTCGCAGCAGATGGCCGCCCCTCCCTGGGCCTGGTTCTGCCGGAGGTTTCTTCCTGTTAAAAGGGAGTTTTTCCTTCCCACTGTTGCCAAAGTGCTTGCTCATAGGGGGTCATATGAATCTTGGGTTTTTCTCTGTATCTATGAAGCGCCTTGAGGCGACTTATGTTGTGATTTGGCGCTATATAAATAAAATTGAATTGAATTGAATTGAATTATCCATACTTCAGCTTAAAACAACAATGAAAACATCATGGTGGCAGCCAAAAAAACTGATGCTGAATCTTTAAACATGGAGTCCAGACACAATGGCTGATGTCACAGTGGCTACATCCATCTTTTATATGTTCTATGGGTATTCCCAGGATAGGTCAGCAGTCTATTGCATTTGTAATACAGAGAGACAGATAACCAATCATATTCAGTCACCCAGGGAGAACTCTCAAATTCCACTAGAAATCCTGCCAGCTGGCAGGTTTGAACCCAGAACCTTATTGTTGTAACTGTGCTAACCACTGAACTGCTCAAAAGGCTCTAGTACCCTCAAAGTCATGATTTGCAGGTTTTCTTCCATTGCTTGTTAACTCTTATTTGATTTTGGGTCAGGTCATGATGAATTTCACTCAGTCACTATGATTTAATAATGTTAGTTTGACTTTTGTCTGAGATTAATCCATTTTCAGGGTTTTTACTTTTTGACTTTGATCTTTGTTAATCACAGTTTCTGACCAATAATTCACAAAAATTACAAAATCTGAGGAGACGTTAAAGTGATTTGAAGGTACAATTCATCTAAAAGTTTACCACCATTACCTGCTGGTATTTCAATATAATATGCTTCTTTTTATAACTTTAGACAATAAAAAGCAGCTAAAAATATAAAAGAACATTTATATTACTAGTCATATTCATTCATTGCTCAGAGGCATTTTAAGAAATCTTTAGAGACTTTCTGTTGAAACCAGCTTCCTTATTGCCCTCCTTGTTTAATTTTTCAACCCAAGGAAATGAAGAGGAAAGTTTTTTTTTCTGCTGTCTGCTCTTTTTGTTGCTGTCTTCATACCCCACAGCATCGGTAAAGTCCATGATTTCAGTGGCGTATCACATAGACTTCTCATTTTATTGGCAGTTCTTTTAAATTAAAAGTCACAATCTGACTGTCAAGCAATTGTTTGTGCCTCGTAGCAATGAAGTCATCAGCTATTTAAGTGAAGATGCACGCTGTTGGTTCTCTACATGAATAACTGTCAATTGTAAATTCATATCCTTTTGCATTAACAAGACTGGAGGGCAAATTGGCTTTAAATTGGTGCTCAATTCCTTCCTGTACTTTCCAGTCTATTTTTCTTTCATTTTTTTGTTATGTAGTATACCACTGTCAAACACAAGCTTTTCTGGCTTCAGGTTGGGTCACAGTTCACAAGTTTTGACAGTGATCTGTGCATGCCCTTTAAGCCAATGTCCATCTTCACATGTGACCTACAGTACACTGACATTGCTGGTGTTTCACAGCGGGACAAGTCATATCATCAGTCTTTTGTCTGTGAAACTTATCCTGTAATGGTGCATGACTTCATTTGGTTTCAGGGTTTTTGTTTTGTTTTTTGTTTTGCAAAATCTGTGAAAATGAAAATAAAAATCAAATGCCTCCTTAAAATAGCATTGCTGCACAGCTAACAGTATACTTGGACAGATTTACATTACAGTAAAATTTAAACATATCTAGGTACTATGTGGCTAAGCAGAATGACCGTTACTGTCAGCATGTACTTCACAGCTGCTGGAAACATGTGGCGTCACATGACCTGCACTCACTGCCCATTTTTAAATTGCTCATTAACAGATGATATTTATACAGCCAATCACATGACAGTAACTTAGTGAATTTAAGCATGTAGTCATGGTCAAGAATAACTGCTTAAGTTCATACCAAGCATTAGAGGAATATGGCTCTACTGCTTCAGGCTGGTAGAAAAGAACTTCAAACCTTGAAGCAGATTTATTACAACAAGAGCAGTCCATTACCACATGCAGTGCTTGTCAATTAAGAACAGGAAACTGAGGCCACAGTTCATGCCAGCCCACCAAAACTGGACAGCAGAAGACTGTCAAAACATTGTCCGGTCTGATGAGTCTTGATTTTTGCCGCAACATTTTGATGACAGTGTCCGAATTTGGCATAAACAAGATAAAGGCATGAATACATGTTGCCTTGTGTCAGCCGTTCAGGCTGCTGGTTGTAGTGTAATGGTGTGGGAGATATTGTCTTGGCATTACATTACAGGATACAAGTCATATCCATACAAATCCACATTATCTCACCATAATTGCACCATATTTGGATAATTTCCATTCCAAATTGTCTTTGAAGATACAGACAATCTTTTTTTTTAGTTTATTTATCAGGGGGAAAAAAGCTTTAGTGGACTAATAAATATACATTAGTGTGTAACTACGTCTTTCAACAAATTGCTATATTGCCCTGACATCTTGAATACAGTGACTGAGACAAACATCTTTGTTCCACCAAACTGTATTTATCTATGTAGCTGAAGACTGGCCACATATGTAGTATGCCAAAGGAGAAGGACAAGTAAGTTCTGTACTTCTTTTGAGAAAAGTATGTACAGTACTGTACTCAAACTCAAGATATGAAATATTATACACATGTCTTATTATATAAGAAGCAGTCCCCCTCCTCTCCAAAAAAGCAAAAATGCAAATAAAAGAGACCAGGATCTAGATAAAATGTTATCCTCTTCATCTGCACCTAATTATATTAGAGCCCTGAAGTGAAGACAGGGACCTGACACATGAAAACATGCATCAACATGCTCATTTATTCCTGATTCCTTATATTGCCATAATTACTTTTTGTCGGCATACTGGGCATGGGACACTTCCAACTCTGGACAGCTGACACGGAGCTTACTAAACAAACTGCTGAGTATATGCTATAGTTACACAATCCTTCTAAAAAAAAACTTTTCTACACTTTGATTACATTCTCACGTCTAGAGTCCAATATGAGATCCACTTCGAACAGTGTTTCACTAACACCAGCTAACAGAGTCTACCAGTGGCAAATAATGCTGCACTTACCAATAGAAAAGTTCAGGATATCTTCAACAACTCACCTTAGTCTCTTCCAGAGTAAACAAATGTGGACACACTGGCAGCTGAGGTAAAAAACAACAACAAAAGACTGACATCCTACAGTCACTATAGCTGAACAGCAGCAAGGGTTGTTTGTTCTACAGTGGTCACCATAGCCAGGATTATAGACTTAAATTGGTAGGGGTAATAACACAAAATTTAGTCTACCAAATTCTACTGATTTCAAGTACACAGCAAATTCAAAAGTGTTAAATGTTTTGGTGTTAATAGTCTTCTTGCAAAAGTAGAGTTAATTTTACTCTAAGTAGAGTCACATTCTTTTAATGTAACTCTGAGGTGTAAAATGATAGTAGTTAAAATCGAGTGTTAAAAATGAGTGTTTCTCTGTCAACTCTGGAGGTGTTACAATGGAAACATTAACTCTTGACCTCTTAACTCTGAACTCCTAGAGGGGCTATGACACCAATAGAGTGAATTCACAGACTCTGCCCCCAGCACGGCTCCAATCGAAGCTGAAGTGAAGCCGTTTCAGAACATTTTGCTCTACATATTTGAGTTGTTTGCCATGCTTGGTAAGTCGTTTTTTCAAAGATTGTTTCAATTATTATTAGCTTTTACTTCTGTGGCTCTTTGGAGTTGAGACAAAGCTGTGTGAAAGGCATTAGCCATGTTGCTCGCTGATAGCATAATATTCTGTTTTAGCTAGCTGAAAGGTATTGTTTGCGGGCAAATACCACAGCCTTGAAAAAAAGCTTGCATGTGAATTTTCAGTCAAACTTTTGGTCAAATACACCTAAAACAATGTCTAGAATGTGAAATGTTGGTATAATGGTGCTACTTGAAGCCTGAAAACGATCGCCCATAAAAATAAAAAAACCCCGAGCAAACAGCAGTAGCAGACGTCCTGACTGGATTCTACGTTAGCATAGATAACTCCAGAGTTTTGTGCACACGGTTTAGGTAAAAATTAAAAAGGTTGAGGTTTTACATTTAGTTCAGTATTACCTGTTGCCTGTGTCCTTGTCTTTTGGGAAAATACTTTACACAAATAATGGCTCAAAGAGGATTCCTTTTTTTTTTTTTTTTTACTGTGCTGCAATTGTTTACTTGTTTGTGCCATTAATTAGTGTCAACTAATTTTTATTCAATCTCCGCACAGGATATGCTTGTGAAGATGGAATATGGGGGAGAGCAGAAGTGCGTTGAAGTTCCACAAAGGGATGAATGAAGGACATGCATATTGTATTGAAGAAATAAGTGATGAGAATGCTGTTATTTGCATTTACCATGTCAGACCTTTTGATAAACAAAATTCTAATGAAAGTGAGAACATGTATACTGTTACATCTTTCAGAAAATGTTTTGAAATTGTGGTGCACAGTTCAGAATAAATGTTTTTCAAAAACCATTGCATCTTTTTAGTAAATGTTTATTTCCAAAAGAAATTTCTAGAAGTTCAGAACAGTAAAATTCCCGCTTTTTAGAATGAATTAGAAGATAACTCTTACGTAGTTAAACTAAAATACTCTTTGAGAGTTAATATATAAACTCTTAACACCAAGTGTTAAATTATCAACTCCAGACAGATTTGGTGTTTAACACTAAATCAGAGTTAACGTACCAACTCTCCAAAAAGAGTTAAATTAACACTCTCTGGTGTAGACCCATATAGACACTTTAATAGTGTTGAAATCAAATCTGACAGTGTTAATTTGGACATGCTGGATTTGCTGTGTAGTGAGATTTTCATATTGTAACTTTAAGCCACTAAACATTACTGTTTCAGAGTAATAAATACAAATAATTCAATAAAAATACATCAACCACATTTGGACTATCAGGAGACTCACAAAATAAATAAATAAAAAATCCTAGAATTACCTGATCCTTCACATCATAATTCTATAAAACTGAACTCTTTCAGTTTCTTCTTTCAACATATGGGTTTGCAGAGCATTCAGGTCTGCCATCTATGACATCCTACAGTTATGAAGGGCAACTGTGAAGAAATTACATGCATGGTTTGTTGGCTTTGCGAGTAATGGTGCAGCTGCCATGAAAGGCTGACAGTGGGAAGCAGCACTACTCCTGAGTGAAAAGATCAACTCCAAACTGAGTATCATTCCCTGCATCATTCACAGGTTAGAACATACAATATTCTGATGCTGCGGAGCACATTACAGAGGTATTTTCACATATTTATTACATTAACCCTTAAACTCAGTTTCTTCCTTCTCTATATCGACACTTGCCAATGTCGGTAAAGGAGGGTGGCAGACTTCACAGTAAAGCAGAAATATCTGAAAATAAAAGTAGACTGTTTTCTTGGAAATCTAGCATAGAGGAATATTCATATATATTACTATTCATTGTCTTCACTCAGCACATGGATAAAATGTTTGTTCATAGGTAGAAAGGACTTTTTTAGTCACCCACTATAAAATGCCGGTATCTTTTAGTGGAAACAACCACTGTCTGTTCTTTTGACAGAACTTTGGGTTTTTAAAGTCTTATTTTCTTCAATAAAAAATATTGTGTCTGTAATGGTGGATTTTCATCCCAGTCATGGAACACTGGACCAGTTCTTTACCCTTTCGAGGATACTTGAGGGTGCATTCAAATTTGCCCAACCTGTCTACATGTATTTTGTGGACTGCATTCAACCGTTTCCCTCGGAGTATTCTGTGGGAGGTGCTTCAGGAGTATGGAGTGTCTGGCCCGTTGTTATGCGCCATTTGATCCTTGTGCAACGGTTGCAAGAGCTTGGTCCACATAGCTGCCAATAAGTCAGACTCATTCCCGGTGGGTATTGGACTCCGCCAGGCTGGCCTTTGTCACCGATTCTGTTCATAATTTTTATGGACAGGATTTCTGGGTGTAGCCAAGTGGCGGGAGGCTTTCACTTCGTTGGTTTCAGTATCTCGTCAATGCTTTTCACTGATGAACCCAGCTGAACCACAATTGTTGGTTCATCAGGTGGTAACCTGCAGCTGGTACTGGAGTGGTTTGCAGCCGAGTGTGAATGCCATTGTCCTCAGCCAGAAAAAGGTGGAGTACCCACTCTGGGTCAGGGACAAGTTACTGCTCCGAGTGGAGATATCTCAGCATCTTGTTCATGAGTAACAGGAGAGGGGATCTGGAGATTTACAGACAGATTGGTGCTGTGGCTGCAGTGATGTGGTTGCTGTACTGGTCTGTTGTGGTGAAGAGAGAAGATCTCGATTTACCGCTCGACCTACATCCCTACCCTCAGCTTTGGTCACTAGCATTGGGTAGTGACTGAAAGAATGAGAACGCGATTACGAGCGGCAGAAATGAGCTTCATCTGAAGAATGGCTGACCTCTTGCTTAGAGATTGGATGAGGAGTTTGGACATGCAGGAGGAGCTCAGAGTAGAGCTGTTACTCCTCCACATTGAAAGGAGACAGTTGAGTGGTTTCTGGCATCTGACAAGGATCCCTTCTGGGCAGCTTCTGGGTAAGAAGATTTTGTAAGCAATGTTGCTGAAAATTTGAAGCACAGACATACTTATAACATACTTACTTTACTTTATGCTTGTGTGTAATTAGCAGTGTCATGCCATCAACACACCCGTGGCACAAGAGTATGTATTTCTATTTGCTGCAACTAAACTTTTTTTCTAAAAATGTGTTTGTATGCAGTTTCTATCGAAGGACAATTTCACTGCTACCATTATTGGTGTGTTACTGGCCTTGCTATTTCATATATATATATTTTTTAAAAAACGAAGTAATTTGATTGAAAACATTAATGCAGTGCTGTACAATATTCAGGCAAAACTGGCTGGCAAAAGTACAAATTGTTTTGATGAGCTGAGACATTCAGGTGAGAAGTGTTTCAGCACAATAAGAAATATCTTTTGCAGTGAAGTGTGCACAGAAACCATGCACAAACACAAATAGAAATTGCTAACACTGGTGAGGAAATGACTGATTTGAGAACTGCATTAAGAGTAGTGAAAATGATGTTTCTGATGTGAGAACTGCATCAAAGTGATTTAGGAAAAACTGTTATCTGGAAAATGAGGTAGAAGGCCACTATAAGGTCTCCTCAGCAGTAGTTGTTGTTCTTTGGCTTTACTCTTTCACAGTAAGTGATTTTATCAATGTATATGTCAGGTTGAATGGTGATGTTTGAGGTTATAAGGTTATATAGTAAGTAAATATCAAACTGCTTTGAATTAAAAGGAAGAAACTTTCTTTAATGCATGCAAATAATTAAAGATCAAGCAAACAGAAGCAGCGCAAAAGTGGGTAGGTACAAAAAAAAAGCCTGGTATTCGATCTTATCTTACTTGTATATAATACGTTACAGCAGCATAAAAAGACAGAAAGGGATGCTTAGACGTTTGAGGACATTTAACCGATACTAAAGACTGTCTTGAGTGTTATGAGCTATGGTAATTAATTTAAGATGTTTTTACCTTGAATCTGCTTCTAACAAAAGCTTACAACAAGAGAAAGAATACAATGCAATATTTTTCATGTTATTCAGCCTACAGCCTGTATAGGAACTTTGACTTTCTTAAGGTAACACAGTATTTTATTACTAACAAAGAAACCAATGTCTTTTTTTATTCTATATTTTTCAATTACCATTTTAGTAAATGTTCAAAAATGCTTTAGAATGATGCTAACTTTAAAAGCCATTACTCTGCAATTGAGTATCTCACTATCAAAGACAATATTTTGCTGTGTGTGCTTTTAATTCCCCCAAAATGTATCATAGACTTACCATGTTAATGTACAAATTGGGTTATCCTTCTTTCAAGGTCTCCAGCCTTAAATTAATATGACATATTTGGCAAGGAAACTGGAATGGCTTTTAGAAGAATTTAATAAAAAGCATCGCTGATGAAATTAGCTAATGCCCATTGACATTTTATCCAGAGCATTAAAAGAATAACTGGTTCCAGTGATCATATTTCCCGTGGTTTCTGATGTTGCTGTCTAATCTATATTTCAAAATGTAAGCGAAGAAATCGTTTTAAGCTCAGGAGTGGCACCGGTGTTTACTATGAGCCAAGAAAAAAAACATGTACATTACATTTTTTCTTAGTTATTTGTAGTTCCAAAACATTGGCAGTAAAGCATTTAGTTGAGAAATTTTCTAGCTTAACTTGGAGATACAACTACCGCAAAAGAGTAACAGGCAATAAAGATTTGTGCACATTTGTATGCACAAAAACTGCTCGCAGCAAACAGCAATTATAAATCCAGGTCCCCTACCAACAGTCATATTCTTTCCACAAAATCTACTATGAATCATTTTACTTGTTTTGAATCACATGTCAGTTATAATGATGGAGACCCACACAGAGCATTCAGCAGACAAAAAAAAGCAGCAACCGCATGTCCACGGTAAAACCCATGAGAGCAGCTGCATGTGAACAAAGCAGCCTTCAAATTTGTCATTTTCTCTGTGGTTGTTGGTATAGTTGCAATGATTTGCCATTAAAATGTCAGCAAGAACCACAGTTTTTTAACTTTTCAAGCTATCTGAAGAGTTCTAGTTGGATTTTAATGCTAGTGGTTGTCTTCACATGCAAAGCTGTTTTTAAAAAAAGCAAAGGAAAGTAAATTTTCTTCATTTCTTCCATTATTTTTACATTAAAAGATGATGTCTTTACAGTTTCTTTAGTGATTTTTATGATTTAACATGAATGATTTAATATCATATCACATGATATGTTTGATAACTGTACTTCAAGGTGCTTGCATTTAGTAAGGCATTTTCTCTTGATGAAATATGGGGTGTGATGTCACACCTTTAATGTCAGTGTTGGATTGTTGCTTCCTTGCCTGTATACCCAAACTTTTTTGACACTTGATGCTGACACATGCATACAAATGACTTATCATCTAACACAACTCTAATTTACATTTGCAATTATCATTTGAAATGGCTGTGAGTCATATATTGACAGTGTTATAAAACTAATAGTTTTTTTTTTTCAAACTCAGAGAAAGAGTTACACTTTTCTCTTCTTGTAATAGTCTTCAAGGATACCTTATTAAACCATGCTTCAGCCATGGTTTGCTGACTTTGAGCTATCATATCAAAGATTTTGACAAGTTCTCTTTAAACGTGATTCTAAAGCGCAGTCACTGCCTCACTGAGAGCCCAATTAGTATAGGGAAAAGAATACCAGAGCTACAGTCAAAAATAAGTATTATAAAACATTTAAGAGTAATAATCTGTATCCAAGTCATAACTCCTTTTTTAAAACTGTTTCATTTACTTTACAAACTTACTGATTCAGTCTAATATTTTTATATCATATTCTATATTTTCTATATTTCAGAAAATTTAAGTCAATGAGTCAGCACTCAGTCTGCATGTGAAATGAGAACAAAACATATAACTGTCATTTTTTATTGTTATTTATTATGAAATTATAAATGCCACAAGTTTACCAAAACATTATGTAATTAAGCTAAACTATATAATGGTTAAATTCAAATAACATCCTCCAGATTTTGTAATTAATTTTTGAAGGAAAAGAAACTCTGCCTTGTTAGTAGATGTAACAAAAATGTTGATGCATGAAATCACACAATAGATGCGATCAAAAATGTCTTAATGTTTTTGTTTTTCCATTTTGGGGTGCTGGTTATGTTTACACAAACTGATTTTTGAAATAAACCAACGGATTAGCATTGTAGACCAAATAAATTTCTGCTATCAAACTCATTGATTTAATAACACAGCTGTGCTAAACCATTAATACAGCTCACTGCTTTGCCTGCTTTACACACAGAAAAGTGGCAATCTTTTTAGTTTTCATGTTAAGGATGGTACTTTCTTTCCATCCACCTTGTGTCATTTATATTTTCTGTATAAAATTATTGATATATAAGTTGTAGTGGCTTTTCAGCTTGTTATCGTGTACACTGACAGGCCACAATATGAAAACAGGTGAGGCGAATGGCATGGCTCATTTCTGCACAGTTCAAAATTCTGCAAAAAAATTGTATTCAAGCTGACATTACTTTAACATTCAAGAGAATGTTGCACACCAGGAAAATCCAACCCCCCGCACTACAGTGGCTTTTTTTTCCAATATCAGTGCCACCCACCGACACCGCAAAAACCTGAAGGGCTTAAGGCATTTACCTGGCCTCCAAAGTCCCAAGATCCTAATCCAATTGAGCATCCGGGGAATGCACTAGATCAAGCCTTATCCGTGAAGGCCCCACTCAGCAACCCACAAGACCCAAAGGATCCACTGCCAATGCCCGATACCAGAAACTGCAGCACACCCCCAGAGGTCCCGATGGGTCAGTGCTGTTTTGCTTATAAGAGAGACCTACACAGTGTTAGGCAAGTGTTAATAATATATCCACCTCTTCGATGACAAATTCCTGAAAGAGTCTGTAAAGCTTATTTTAAACTTTGTAAAGCCTATAGTGTAACCTGTGTGAGTGGTCGTCATCATTGTCATTATTTATGCTTATATGTGAATTACCTTGTGGTCATGTCTCTGTAATTAACATAAACCTTATGATAGAAACACATACATTTTTCAGTCTTTTTTAATTTTTCTATTTTCCAGGGACAAACATATTTTCCCCTCAGGTTTTTTAATTTCTTCGCATATTCCCACATGTCCATTCTCGTGGTTTTATCTCATCTTTAATCTTTCCAGGAATTTGCTGATATTTGTGAGTTATATTAATGCTATGATTACCGTTTCTTAAATTGAAACAATGACTGCAGTTCAAAAACTGCAGGGAAAAACTAGCCAAACTTTGACAGGTGTAGTCAGCTATATTGAATAGGCTAATCTCAATAGTTTCAGGCTGAATGAATAATGTTACATTCATAGAGAGTTGCACATTAGGTTATGCCGTAGGTCACGTTGTAGGGGTTGGCTGTTACAATGTATCTATGGCATAGATTGTAGCTACATATATTGGGGTGGCTATAGCTCTGGAGGAAGACCCGGTCATCTGCTAATTGGATGCTTGGTGGTTTGATCTCTGGCTGATCCAGTCTGCATGCCAAGTATCTTCTTTGGGCAGGACACTGACGCATCCATTTAAGTATGAATGCATGTGAATGTTAGGTGGGAAGCACTTCATAGACCTAGAGATGTTTATGTAGCCAAGACATGTAATCTGTCCTTGGGCTGCACAAGGGTCTTATCCTCAGTTTTACATTCTACTATATATGTAACAGATTTAATACAAGTAAAAGCAGAGACATGCACACATGCGCTGCTGAGGAAAATAAGCAGAGGTGCTATAGAGTATTCATTGCTCACCCCTTGTAGGTGCCCAGGAGTCCTTCTTGTCAGATGCCAGAACCTCCTCAAGTGGCTCTTTTGATGTGAAGGATTAGCAGCTCTATTCTACATGTTAAGTACATTTCAGTAAAGATCCACTGTGTCATCAAAATACCGTTGTTTTTTTATGGCTAGAAATATCAGGGCTAAACTATAACCATTCAAAGTGAAGACTCGGTGATGAGTTAGAGGTAGGGTGATCTGGTCTCAAAAACGAAATTTGGGGCATAGGAGTAAGATATAACCTCAAAGTTGATGTTCATGGCACTGGTCACATAAAAGATGTCTACTGATTAATTTCTTTACCAGCTTTCATAGCCTGAAAATCCACAAATAAACTGTCAAAATATACCAGTGGTAGTAGAAAGGTCTCTGTTTTCGCTTTCTTTGATATTTTCCCATTTGAATATCGCCATAGCCTTTGTTGTTGTATTTACAAGGAATGCAGTCAGGGCACTCATGAGATTGTGTCAATATTGACTTTGCAGAAATATTCCCCAAAATGCCAAAATAATATTGCAAATAAAACCAGAACTATTGTTAGATTTTGTCTGGTACTGTCAGTGTTAATCTCGTTAAAATGACGATGCATTAACGCGGCAAATCTCCATTAGCGAGTTAGCACGGATTGCCCCGTGCGAGGGCTCCACAGTTAGCTCTTTAACGCGTTAGTGCCGCACACAAGGGGCGATCCCCGCTAACTCGCTAATGGAGATTTGCCACGTTAATCCGGTTATGGCGTTAACGTCATTTTAATGAGATTAACGCTGACAGCACTAATTTTGCACTTGTGCCATTTTCCAGAAAAAGACTTACCAAATAATACCAAATACCAAATAATGGCAACATGGAACTTGGAAACAGCCAAGTATAGGTCACAAAGGAATTTCTGCAAAAATACTAATCTGGCATATTTTAGAATTTTAAGAACATAATCCCTTAATGTTGTAAATACATCTTTCCGTGTTTACAACCATTCGCACAGTTTTCCGTTCTTCTGAAAAGGTACAATACTCGATAGATGAAGTGCACAGAAATAGCAGTGATGGTGATATTGCCAGCAAACGACTCACGTGCTGTTTAACTGGTTTGGAGATTTATTTAGTTTAGCTTATGTATACTTAAGCAGTCCTTCTAAAAGTAGGACACCAGCAAAGATTTTTTTTTTTATCTGTGTGTGTGTTTTTGTTTGGTTTTTTGTTTTTGTTTTTTAATATGCATACTTGTTTATTCATTCCCTCTTCTTTGCAAAATGCAGAAGGCAAGAAAACTAAAACCAGATGTAGAGTATTCATCATCACTAAAGCTGAGGTCATCGTTCACTGTGCTCATCTTGCCTTTGCTTCCAATGAAAGCAGATGCTTTCAGAATCTATAAAAGACCACGTGTAAAAGTAGTGGTAGATTCTAGAACATAAAATACAAGAGAGGTATAAAAAAAGAAAAAAGAAAAATGCCTCTGGGCAAATGTCTGTTTTACACAGGCTGAGCCTCTGGGTCGCTGCTGGCAAGATACTCGACAAATGACAGCACTTGGTTGGTTGTTTCGAGGCTTCGAGGCCATTTGCCTTCATGTGACAGGTTGTGTATCTTTAACTACACTCAAAAAGGAACTGGTTATAAGCTTGTTTTAACATTAGCAGAGGATAAGATGACATTTTGTACTTTTCCCTCTGTTTTCCTCATTTTGTGTTCCTTTTTTGCTGTCATTAGGTTAGCTACAGGCCTACAGAACGGCTATGGTATTTGATAGATACCTTTCATGACACAAATTTTCAGTTGTACTAGTAGAGAATACAGCTCCATTAACTGTGCCAGCAAGCAATGACACTAACCCAGCATGTACAATATCAGGTCCTTCCCTAAGGGGAATGCAGTTATCTTTTAATATGCCTGTGTTTTCCCCATGATTACGTGTCAGAAATCTAAACATCACACTTTACATCGCATTTCATTTCTATCTGTATCTTTTTAAACATAAGAAACATTCTGAACATAAACACAGCACCTGTGATGGCATAAAGAATCAAACATGATGCATTAGACCACATGCTCAAATAGACAAATGCTTGAAAACACCATAGAAAGACAATAGCAGCTCTTAAATTGAAAAATCTAGGCAACAACAGTGACTATCCACAAGCAAAAAATGGAATCAGAAAGCCATTGTTCCTCAGAGAAACTCGTTCTGCTCCCATGGTTCTGTCTTGCTTAGGACAAACACTAGATTTTATGACCTGGCAAAGATTCTGTCTTCTCTCCAGTGACTCATTTTCACCCATAGTATCTGCAATAAACAGGACGAAAAACATCCTGGTGCTGTATGGTAATATTTTCAGTAATATAGTATCCCCTTTGTGGTTACCTGGAAGACTCATAAAAAGGTTTTTGGTTATACATATTGTAAGAATGATTTCCTACTTTAGACTTTTTTTCTAGACTACTTATTGTTTAAAGAAATAGCTGCATTGCTACAGTACATTGTATTAAAATTGAAGCCATAATGTCCATAACATCTATAAATATTTTCATTGCTTGTTGGAGATTTCAGAAAGCTTACAGAAGTTACATAGAGGTTTACAGAAAGTTACATTATTAAAGTTACAGAAAGTACATATTCACTATTTATTAGCAATCTAACATGTGTAAAAATTTTGTTCCTTCTAAACAAAATTTTACAAATTTCATTTAGATTTTTATAATCATTCATTTCTGAAGGCAAGGAAGGCTCATTTTCTGCAGACACTTTACACAGAACGCACCTGCCAGAGTTTGGAGTTTGATGGTTGTGGTGAAACAGACAATGTGGTGTAGATAAAGATATATCGATATAGGGCTTTTATTTTGAAAATCCAACACCTTAAAATAAGCTGGTAAATTCCTGTAACTAACTGACTAAAATATTTTGAAAACGTGTGCAAATACTGGATGGTCCAGGCACCCTACAAGGATGAACACATTTTCATGAAAAACAAGCAGCAACTGGTAGAACTTGTTTTACAAATTTGCTAAAAAACATTGCATAATATGTCAGTTAGTTTATGTTTCATATACAACTTCAGGATCCCAAATGAGTAAACAGTGAAAAAAATCAGAGAGTACAAGAAAATATACCCATATACCAGACAAAAATAGGAAAAGGTTAAACTGACCTAAATATATGCAAAAATAGCATTGTGGTCAATGTATACTATTATAGTATAATAATAAGATTATATAGCTGCTCAATTGTAGCTCAAGTCTATACTTAGGCAATCACCAATCTGCAGCCACCTGCTACTCAGAGTAAGACAGTGCACTCAGAGGATGATGTACAGTCTTGATTTTCCTAGCTCGTCGCATTTCTGGACTCCTAAATGCGGATTATATGAGTAAACTTGGGCATGCGCAAGTGCACGGACAAGCTCTTGCACATCTGCATATAAAGAAGCAAAAAAAAGCTAAAATTTGTTGATGAGGCAGATGCACTGTAGCCACTGTCACAGCTGTACACCAAGTCCCTTAGGGAGCACTTTGCCAGCCACCCTGTAAAAAAACTGCTACAGCACATCTGGGTCACAGCAGGTGCTGTGTAGTCTCATGATAGAGTGCTGTTTGTCGCAAAACCTTTGGACTGGTGTCCTTGTGCGTCATATATGGAACTTATGTTCAGTTTGCAATGCCCTTCAAATATTGCAGTAAGCTGAAGACAAGTTAAAGTACAGTACATAGACTCCCTGTAAATAACACGTAACAAGAGTAAGATACAATATATTATCCACAAAAAAGAACAACCATTCTTGGAGATAACAACAGTTGTGACTGTGATGTCGCTTACACAATTCCTGCAGGCAAAATGTCAATCCTATTACAACTGTATTCTATCACATATTGTGAGATTTTTCTTTTTTGTTCTTTACACAGTTAAATATGACAAGTTGTCTCCTAAAAAACATCAGTGTAAATTACAGGAGTGTTGCATCAGTAGTTCTCAGTGTTTTAGGATAAACTGTAAATATTGTTTATATTTTTACTGACGAGGGTGAAGGACAAAACAAGGACAGCCAAATGTCTGATCATGATTCTGTGGTGTCAGAGATAAGCAAGTGCAGTGTAATTAAAAAGATAACTTTCATTTCATCAAGCTCTGTTACTTGTCTGTGGCTCTTGATTGTAGATGTTCCCTTCACAAAGTAACTGACCTTCGCATCCCCTTTATCAAGCAAACCATCAAAAAGATCTTGATATCTGTGAGCAGCAGTGATAAATGATTGATTAGTGTGTCACAAGGTCTAATTATATTCTATAAATATAAGGAAATAGGAACAAGCTTTGGGGTCACAAGCCAGAAAATGTGTTGATTAACTAAGGCTTACAAGATATCAAATTATCTTAAGTCATTTTTTGGTTATATGTGCTTTCTGATAATTGTTTCCTATATGTGAGTCTCATAGCTGACACTGATGCTGAAATTAACCATTTCCAATATTCATAATATAGTTAAAAGAAATTAATCAAATATCGCAGTGAAACTGTTTTATGCCACTTCAGGATTCACCCTTGGTAGAGCTTGAAAATAATGACTAGTACAGCCAGAGCTTCCAGCTTCTTTCATGCACTTGCCTGTCATCAAACATGTTTATAAAAGACATTAAAATGGCTGTCATCAAGATGACACATGAAAAAGGAAGAAAAAATCAGTATGCTTAAAAGAAAATGTTGATAAGTCAAATGACAACATTTGGAAAATTGTACTTCTGGCAGAAGATTTTTCAGTCATGAAAGAGAAAAGTCAACAGTAGTGTAGGTGTTTGATTTAAATACTGCAGTGATCACTGGCATCAGTGCTGCTGATCAACTCCAGCAAAAATCCCCTATGGCAAGCTGTAGTGTTTTACTATGACTCTGGTGGCAGTGGGGTGAACGTGGGATAATAGAGGATTCATATTATCCCACATTCACCAGGATTTATGCCAATGATGGCATCAAACTTCTGGAAATTACAATAAGATTATATTAAAGAATAGAGCCCTCAAAAATATCCTTAACGATACATAAAGGTACCGTATTTCCTGGACTACAAAGCGCACCTGAATATTAGCCGCACAAGCTAAAATCAGGGGAAAATCTTGTTTTGTACATACATTAGCGCACCTGACTAAAAGCAGCGGGTGTTTCAATGTTGACTTATCATATGTAAGAGAATATGCACAAAGGGAATTGTCAGGAAAGAGATGGCTGTTTGGAGACACACCCCTTTTATTAATATTTTGAAAAACAAGTTATGGGTACATATTTGCACAACTTTTTAGGTATATGTACAAGTAGCGGTAATTACAAGTACGAAACATGTACTGTGCTTCATAAATGAGTAACAAATGTAGTACATAACAATAACCTACAGCACACCAGAAAAATAGATTGGGCTACCTTTTAGGCTCAGGTGCAGTGACACGGCTTTAACAAGAAGAAAAGTCAGTCATTCACCACCATCTTCCTGCGCACTAAAATCACAAAAAGTCCTCTTCTCCAGTGTCGGATGCGAACAGGCCCAGGATGACTACGTCATCCACTCTCAGCTCCTTTCCTTCGTTGTCACTTTCAAAACCAAAGAAATCCTCATTGTCAGTGTCAGAGTCGAACACCCTCAGAAGGGCCGTGGCGGTGTCCTCCTCTCCATCATGCAGCAGTCCAGCCCTTTGAAATCAGCTGGTGATCATGGATGTTTTCACACTTTTCCACGCTGTCAGATTCCACCAGTGGAGTTGAGCATAACTTGCTTTTCGCAAGTTTATTGCTGCTCGTCATCCACGCCTCCCGCTGAATGCGTAGCGCTACTTTGAAGTTAGTTTTTCGCGCTACTTGTACGGCACTATGTTGCCTGGCAGATGGACATGTGACCAACATACCACTCTTGAACCCCGATACTGTGTGTCTGATCACATGCCCTTCCGCCAGGCAACTTAGTGCCGTACAACAGCGGAACAAACAAAACAAATCGTCTTACGATATGACAAAAATCATGGATAATCCATAGAAAAGCCGCACCTGACTAAAAGCCGCAGGGTTCAAAGCTTGTGCAAAAAGTAGCGGCTTATAGCCCGACAATTACGGTAATCATCAAACTCCGATCCGAACTTGATAAAAATACATCTGCCAAATAATAATCTTAACAAACAGAAAACAAAAATGTTAAGGTTTTTTTTTCATTTGTTTGTTTTTTACGGAGCCCCGCAGGGGACATGGGAGAAAAAAAAATTAAGACGGACTTTTGCGAGATCTCGCAAAACAAACTCGGGATCTCGCAAAACTTTTAGCCGCATTCTTCAAACGCCGGCTCGAAGCCGACCGGGAGGTCGAGGCACGATGTGCCGGGAAAGCGGTTTTCCTCCCGGCTGTAGTAGGTCTCGACCTCCCGTTAGCTTCAAGCTAACGGGAAGAATGCGGCTAAAACTTTTGCTTTTTCGAGTTTGTTTTGCGAGATCTCGCAAAAGTTTTGCGAGATCCCGAGATAGTTTTGCGAGATCTCGCAAAAGTCCGTCTTAATTTTTTTTTCTCCCATGTCCCCTGCGGGGCTCCGTAGTTTTTCTTGTTTTGTTGATCTGTGAAAGAAATATTTCCTAATAAAAGGCATCACCTCTCTGACATGCTAAGCAATGATACCTTAAAATACCATAGTTATTTAAAAAACTGTCTTTGCTTGAAAATCTTGAAACAATAATATTTTTGTTTTCTTTGAAGGGGGTACAAATTTGTAAATGCCTTTGCTGTTAACCTTGCAGGTTTACATAAGCGGGTCAGTTACAGGCGAGACCTTTCCAGTTTGGGGCATAGCTGTTGTAAAAAACAGTGAGAGCTGGCCCACATTTAACAACAGCTAAGTGGAATTTGATTTGAACTCCGCTCTTCCACCTCCAGGTCTTAGAAAAACACAACGCATGTTTGTGCATCTGAATCCTCACCCCTTCAACTTGTCTGGGCTTTGATTTCTTGACATACTCCCTTGCAGCCTTCTTGCTTCAATGCTCAGTGCACTGTGTTGTCTCCCATCTTCTTGTATCCGTCTCCTATCTCATTCCACATGTGCTTGGCTCACAGTCTGCTTTCCATAAAGATAACATTGCTGAGTTAAACAGATGGGGTGTAAATGTTCTCTCAGTGATAAGTATCTGCGTCGACCAATGAGATAGAAAAAGATTTTTCAAGCGACTTAAATTTTCAAAAAATATATAGCACTCGGGGGTTTAGACAAGTGTAGAATGCATATCGATATGCAGGTTTCTTGTGATAAATGGGACTGTACATTAATAATGGAGAATTATGTCTCTCTGAAATGTGTTTGTCATCACGAGCTGTCCCTTTTGTGAAGCTAAGAGCCTTGAAAAACATGACTCTGATTTGTGATCGGCATGTCCCTGGCAAGAAACTCGGGGCGATCGTGGCTCAAGAGTTGGGTGTTCGTCTTGTAATCGGAAGGTTGCCGGTTCGAGCCCCGGCTCGGACAGTCTCGGTTGTTGTGTCCTTCGGCAAGACACTTCGCCTACTGGTGTTGGCCAGAGGGGCCGATGGTGCAATATGGCAGCCTCGCTTCTGGCAGTCTGCCCCAGGGCAGCTATGGATACAACTGTAGCTGCCTCCACCAGTGTGTGAGAGTGAATGAATAGTGGAATTTTAAAGCGCTTTAAGGGGTCCTGAAAAGCGCTATATAAAAATGCAATCCATTATTATTAATTGTTTAAACAAGAGAACAAAAAATGTAACTAGTCTGCTGGTCTAAAAGACAGAAAACCCTCAGAAGACAGTTAAACTGAGCACACTTTAAATATATGAAGGTAAATGCTATTTCAAGTGTATTTTAGGAGCTATATGAAACCATTAATCATGTTACTCATTAATCATATCATCTTTAAATCTCCCTGAAATGAGTCATGAGGTTGCACAAACACACACGGTGTCAGATTAGTTTCTTCTATGGTAGTGTCCACATCCTGGTGCAGAATACGCTTGGTTGCATTCCGTTTTATCCTGACAAAGCCGACATACGACTGCTTATTTTTTACATAAAAATACTGCAGAATTCTTTGTCAGGGCTGCATCTCCAGGTAGTGACCAGCAGTCACGCACCAGTATTTACTGTGGTACATCAATACAATAACAATAATACCTACTAGTATCGCTGTAGTCAATTAGCAAATATTTTTAATTATTAAATATTTATTCAACTAGTCACGCACATCCCTAACTTCCGATGTTTTGCCAATGCATCTATGGAACCTACTTCTAGTTTAAGATTAGGAGTAGTGGAACATCTTTCCAGCAGTTGCGTGTACTTTCTTTCACAAAAAATTCAACTCAGAATAGACCAAAAAAGAAACAGTATCGAAATTTAACAATGTAGGAACTATTTGAGTCCATGTAAAACTAAACCTTCAGGTTTCTTACCATCCTAATCATTTAATCAAGATTAGATGGTTAGAATGTTGCTTCACAGATTTCACCTCAGATAAAACAGGCACAGGCATATGTATTAAATATGTACAGTCTGTACAGAGATGACTGACCCAGCTGTCCATCCCTAAATCTGCACTGTAGTGGCATTTTTATTCCACCCTAGTCACTGCAACTTAATCCTAAGTGTTACTGAACTCCCTGTCAAACATTTTGTGTTGATAAATCTCCTAGTTATTCTTCAATCAATATAAGGGCAAGGTGGTGGGTGAAAAACCTTTATAATCCTTGCCCTCAGCAAGCCTTTGCACACAGGCCAATTTCAGTCTGGTTTTATCATTTGAGCCTGACAGTTTGCTGTATGTTGAGTGGATCCAATCCATATTGTTTGATACCACTCTTGGCTCACACCCATAAAGTATTCCAATGAAAGTAGCAGCAATGTGTTTTTAGTGTCAGTGGAAAACCTTGTTTGTTTATGCAGTTGTAAGATTTTCAGATAGAATATCAATGTGGGAGGCAATTGAGCAAGTGCTAATCAATTTCAACTACCATGAAAAATGTTGCAGCGGCCTACTTAACAGTAACAGTAAATACGGTCTAATTCACATTGGTTTATTTTAATTAATTGTGAGACATAATGCAAAGACACTAAAATAAGAATAATATGTGTGACTGATCAATGATTAGATAACCTATGCAAATAACCTGTATATGATTTTAACCACCCAGGAGCACAGCCAAGAGCATGTTCATTTCAACACCGATTTTTATTTTAACATAATTCTAGCACATAGTGCATTCAAGTTCCATGATGTATTTAAATTATGTATATTTAAATTCATGGTCCTGATGCTTTAAGTGATATTTGGATATTATCTCTGCTATTTCCACAAGTTATATGAATTATTCATGAATATTTTGACATTTGTGCATTTGGTACCAACTAAATCATATTAAAAGTAATGAACAAATCTTGGTGTCACATTGTTAAGAAGTAGACTGCAATAGCAGTTGACTTGCAGGAATAAAAGCTTCTTTTACCAAACCACCCTTTATTTCCATCCTATTGTTTTTGTAAAAAAAAATATGAAATATGGTTTAAAGGGTGGGTTGTTGTGACTTTATCCACAGTAATATCAAACTTACCCCATATGCAAAGAAATACGTATGTTTCCACCGCAAGAAAAAATATGATCAAACAATTGATATGTGAAGGATTAAAAGGGGTCTTACAAGGGGGGCGAAAGGTTTTCACATTTCAAATACTGATTCGTGGTCAGTAAATCGAGTATATCACAGTGTATTGTGATACCCTTCTTATATTATCAACCGCTGATTTAAACCCTGTCATCGCTTCAGACTGGAAAACATATACAGAAGTATACAGATGGGGAATGCACTAAGAAAAGGTAATGCACTAAGCGCTTTGGAGATCCAAAAAACATTTACAGCACACATCACATTACGTGACAAACAAGACAGCGCTATCTTGCTAGATGTCAAAACTGGGAAATACTCCATCTCTTTTGTCTGATGCGCATTATTTGCAATTTGGCCGAGCGGGTTTGCATGTCTTCGAGATGTTGTACAGTACATCAATAGGACACCTTGTTAGCATTTTTTCAGCTGAGGCCCATTTCACAGGTTGTAAAAGACAGAAACAATCTTAAAAAGCTTCTGCTAGGCCGTGAGAAGCAACGTCAAATGAGTGAAGGGTCAGCACACCAACAGTTAGAGGGAAGCCTCAGGGACATGTATAAAATTGGATCTGCCATTTTCTGAAAAATGTGCTGTTGATTTGATACTTTTCGGGTCTGGGTTTTGTTCCTGAGGATGTCCATAACAGTTGATGAAGACAAATTACAGGTGCCTTCCTCTAAAGGAAAAGAAAGGAAAGGAAAGCAGAGGAAAGAAAAGGAGATTGCCCATACTGTACACAACTGCTGGTCCATGGAAGAATAGACCAAGTAAAATGGCTTATTAAAAGGTAATGACAGACTCTTTAAGTATTTATAGATCATTTCAGTGTCCCAGGACAGTTTGTGTGATGTCTCCGGACTTGCATCAGTCTTTCCTAAAGCTACACATCAGAGGCAGAACCTCTGAATTTGAGATGTCACTGCTGTGTAAAATTGGGGCCTGCTGATTTGCCAATGCTTACACTTTCTAAGTTCACAGTAAAATGAATTAAAATTCTAGCTCCGTGAAGCATATTATAAACCTCAATGAGAGTGCAAGTCTTATACACAAAGTCAGCTTTTAACAAACTGTCCAAGGGCAAAAATTATAAAATGAAAAATATTAAATGAAAAATAACGTAACATATCATTTGAGAAGTTCAAAAACGTTTTTAATTCCCCTTAGAAAATCAAAACCCTAAAATTAGTTTGTTAGCTGCCGCGTGCAGTTGAAAGGAGCCATAGTTCCTTTAAACTAGTGAAAGTTAAAGAGAGATAATACCTTTATGATACTGTAAGCTAAGACTGAGTTCTTCTTCAGAAAATGATGTGTAGACTGAGCGCTCAGAAGTAAAAGCATATTTTTCTACTTGCGGGTTGTGTCATTTTCAGCACTGATGTGTTTCAGTGAAAGTCTGTGTTGTGTTGTAGTGCTGGCATACAGCCTTATTTGAATTTTCTATAGTGGTTTCTATGAGCTTACTCTATTAGAATCACAGAGGGCTTCCATCTAGTCAGCAGCAGCCTGCATGCAAAAGAAGTGTCCCTGGAGCCTCTGTTTACCAACCAAGTCGGATTTGCTGCTCTCTAACACAGCCAGGCTAAAGCTCAGCTACCCAGCAACCCCCCCTCCATACCCCCCACTCACCCTTCTGCTTGCCCTCACCACAAACAACCTCCCACCCCTGCCCCACACCACCCCACACAAACACACACACATACACACCACCCCCACCTTCGCTACCACCCGCTGGTCCTCGAGGCTTTCCTTTTGTCGCTCATCCTTAGGCTACTTTTCGCCAGAATCTGTGCAAACTTTTCAGACTGCGAGCTATTTATGTAAATCTAGCGGCACAAAAAAAAAAAAAAAAACATTGTGAAGCCATGGTTACAAGCCATCCTTAAAAAACGAGACACTTCAAACAAAATTGTTTAAGCCTCCAAATAAGAAAATTGAAGGAGAATTGTACTCCTGCTTTGACAAAATAGAGGGAGGGACTTCAAGAGCTTTTTAATAAACATTGAACACAAGCCCTTTTGCCTCCGTAAAAATGTCTTCAATCTGTTTTTAAGGCAGAACAGAAAATAGTTGTTGTTTTTTTTTATTTTATTCTTCACTTCTTCACATGTTAGAGGAGTTTCAGCATCAGGCAAGTTTAGTTATGTGATTTCAAGACATTCAGAATTTTTGTTTTTGGCACTTTGATAACCCTCTTTCTCAGTAGGGGAGTGTGAAATAAACTGTCTGTAAGAATTGTTGCAATCCAAAAATGTGCCTGTACAGGAGGGGGTCTTTCTCATCCTCACATTTCTTCAGGGGAACAACTTCTCAAAGTTGATGAAGTTAGTTAACAACTTTAGCTTCTCGTGATGGGAGGATGGCATATGTTAGTTGTTGTTAGTCTTTCGCAAACACGCTGCATGTGCTCGTGAGGATGTCATCAGATTTTTTTTCTTCACTTTTTTAACCCTCAACAGCCTGTAGAACCATCTTAGTCTGAGTCAGAGCGTTAGCCTGAAGTAGCCGTTTTCTGCTAGATTTATCAGTCTCTCATATGGTTGTGTAGTAATTTTGAGCCAATCTTCTTTGAACATCACTGTTTCAGTTCATTGAGTTTTGTTGACATTTGCTCATCCACAGCTCTCTTAAGGTCCCGCAACAACATTTCAATCAGGTTGAGGTGTGGGCCATTCCAACGCTTTAATTCTTTTCTTTCTCGGCCAGTCTGCTTTAGATTTGCTGGTGTATTTGGGACCATTGTCCTGCTGCAAAACCCAGTTTGGACCAAGCTTTAGCTGTCAGACAGATGGCCTCTCATTTGACTCTACAATGCTCTGATATATACAGAGGAGTTTATGGTTAACTCAGTAACTGCAGGGTGCCCAGGTCTTGTTCATTCAAACTTTGCAAACCTAGGCTTTTCTGCCATGTTCGCTTTTAAGAGAGAAAAGTTGTTCTTCTAGAAAACTAATCAAATAAGCCACTTTTTGAACTTTTTGCTTGCACAACCAATTTATTATTTTATGTGTTTTTCAACCTACTTATTCTGCCTTTATCTGTTTCACAAGTTGTCTTTTATTTGTTTATTTGTTTATTTATTCATTCAGCCTATTTTTTTCTATCCATTTATTCATTTATATATTCATATATTGTTTGTTCATTTTTAATATGGCCCTATAAGAGCTGGGTTAGACTCCACTCTTTTATTTATTCTTTTCTTGTTTTTTGAATTTGGCGAGTCCCATCCTCCATAAGCATCATGATATAGAAAATTACTTTTCTGAGTAAGCATTATCATTTCTTTTTGGCAGCAAATATTTTGCATTTAACTTCAAAACACAATCTTGGCTCTCTGTTTAGACATTCTGGCTTCCCCATTTGCCCTCATTATAAAAGTTTGACCTGCCAAAACACAGAAAACAATAAAAAGTAAATATCAACAGTCAGTAAGCAACATGGATGGCAGAATACCAAGCACAAAAGAACGGGACAAAACTGATACTACCATTTTCATTATTCTTAGCTTTTTTTGCAATTACTTGGCAAGAAGATTAATTTGAATTTACACAGAGCTGCTGTCTTGGCATCAGCAGTTGGCAAACTGCCACAAACTTGGCATAATGCTGTCATTCTTCTTATCAGAAATAACATAGTTATGAGTTCACCAATGCTACGCTACTTGGCACCTATTACTTGCATGACATTGTCAAGAAGAAATTATTTTCTGTCTTTACAATAAACATCTGCTTGATAGTTTCTTCCTGCACCTTCAAAGCTGTTTCTCTTTTAGCTTTTGTCTGTCACCAGAACAGAGCTGAGTCACTGACTGTCACTTCCAGCTGCAGTTTGTAGAATCTCCAGACATGAAATCAATACAACATTTTCCTTTTGATGGACACATACTGGGGACAGACAAATTCACCTTACCAAGACTGCACTTGATTGAGCCCCAGTTAGATTGTGAATGTAATTGATGGACTGACACAGACAGCTCTACAGGAAGTTACTATTCACTGACAGCAAGGAGATGTATTTGAATAATGTTAAATATTTTGCTTTTCCACTCCCTACAGTTTTTTTTTTAATTTTTTACACCTGTCCACACCACAGGGCAGCAGATGCTTTGATTTGAAATCACATGACGTGTACAGCACTGTATTTGCAAGGGGAAGATTTAGCTTTGTCTAACTAGTAATGACTAATGACGAAACTACTGCACAAAAACACAAGTATTTGCTTGAAGAGAGTCTAAAATATATTGTTTTAAGCTCTCATCCAGCGTGACATGAGGCTCTCGCAATCATATTGAAACATGATATGTTTAACAGTTTGCTTCTGTTGGATAACAAATAGGTATGAACAGAACAGCAGAATAAAGATACTAGATAGTATAGATAATGTGTTCTGTTCATTACCAGAACACAGCTACAGTGAATAAAAGGGTTCTTTCGCTTAATATTTTGTTTCAAGTGTGGCTTTTTGTTTTTTTGTTTTTTTCTTTTTGGTTACAGGCCAGTAGTCTGCATATTTTGCAAAACATGAAAAAAACAACAACAACAACAACATTACAGTCCTTTGTCAGTTAAAAGCAGCCTGTTGTTTTTAATTATTTTAAAGGTTAACCAAAACCACTGTTGCAATTTTTTTTGCATTTCCATCCCAGAGACCGAACAAGCCTACTGTTAAAATCATACTGCAAGAAATTCCTGTTTTAAGTTATTTAAAAAACAGCATACTAACAATGACTTACCAGGTCTTAGAATGCCAAAAAAAGGTAGGTTAAAAATTCATAAGCTCCATAATAAACAAGATTTTTTTTTATTACTTCCAGGGTTACATCATGTATTCCACCTACTGATTAGATGGTGCATGGTTTAATCTCACACAAACTTTTACAAGAAAAAAAAGACCATGGGAACTATAGTTTCTATAGTCTGCTTCCTTATAATGACCCAATTCTTCTGACTGATTCATATTTTATGTCAAATTTCACATATAAATGAGCATTTTTTCTCACCTTACATGTTGTGAATGCCAAATGCCAGGTTTGCCTCTGCTTTCCTGGAAAATGATCATCAGACTGTGATACTGAAGAACACATGACAGTGTTTCTGGGTGGCTGTAGCTCAGGTGGTAGAGCAGGTCATCTACTGATCGGAAGGTTGGTGGTTCGATTCCCGGCTTCCCCTAGTCTGCATGCCAAATATCCTTGGGCAAGATACTAACCCGAAATTGCTCTCCGATGCATTCATCGGAGTATGAATGTGTGTGAATGTCAGTTGTGCTTGTGTGAATGGGTGAATGCACAAGTTGTGTAAAGTGCTTTGAGTGCTCAGAAGAGTGGAAAAGCGCTATATAAGAACTAGTCCATTTACCATTAATACTTACAAAGTTAAGAGCATTATTGGTGCAGGTCACCACACTAGATTTCATTTTACTCTGAAACTTTAATTACAGTGCATACCATCACCTCCTACAAATAAAAGCAATACAATACAGAAAGCAGAAGTGGCCCTGAAACAAGATGCTGTCTAACACAATAACAATCTATAAATGCCATTGGTGCACACAGATTTTATTCATTTACTCATCAATGTCCTTTCAGTGGCATTCAGGGTGCTGCCCTTCCTCTATTCAGTAACCATTCACTCCTCTCCCACTTCTCTTCCATTACCTCCCTGCCATTATATCATGGCAAACTAATGTTGATAGCTTTAAAAAAAAATCC
Organism: Maylandia zebra; assembly: GCF_041146795.1. NCBI lineage: Eukaryota > Metazoa > Chordata > Actinopteri > Cichliformes > Cichlidae > Maylandia > Maylandia zebra. The sequence goes on along the minus strand of NC_135168.1, from coordinate 42,694,142 downwards.
CTTTTAGGCTATATCTATTCACACAGATTACATTAAACAACAAGGTCTAAGGATCAAGCTCAGTCATTCCCGTTTGACTGGTTTAACATATCCAACCTATTATAATTTTAGTCGCAATTACATTACAAGAAAGACATCTCAAGTGAAGCATCTATAATATATCTGGCATGGCAGTAATTTGGCAAAACACAGATCTTTCAAAATGAAAGTGTTATGAAACACACAGAAGGGCAATAACAAAGACAAATTGCCAGAATGGAGATAAATAGTGCAAGGAAAAATAGAATCAACCATGTTCTTTTTCACCAAGACTATACCATCTGTTAAGCTCCACGGCCTTAATCACTCTGCTGTGTGGAGAAGATGTTGTAACTTTGCTAATAAAAAAAAAAAGACTTTCTTTTTTTTTTTAAACTCAACCAATGGACACTCTTAAGGTTTCAGGTGATTCTTATCTAACCTGCAAGATTTCTATATTTGTCTCCTTTTCAGCCAGTTGAGCTGTTTAAGTTTGCAAATGTCTTACTTTATTGTAACCCACATAAAAATATGTGGGCATTAGAAAGTTAACTCCCTGCAAAAAAGAGACTATTTTATCTTTTGATATCATGTCTGCCTACCACTGCTGGTACCAGACATCACAAAAAGAAAGAGAGTAAACATATGTTGGTATCATTTTGCAGTGCGCAGGGTAGTCTTATAGGATCATTAGGAGCCTCCAACATCTGAGATAGATGCCATAAGACTGCAACAACTGTTCCTATTACTATAAAGTGTAACCGTAGGAGCCAAGGAAATGCTGGAAAAGCTCATTGCAAATGGTTAAACTTTGCCTTTTAATGTCCTTAAAATTCTGAAATAGAAAATATATCACCAGAAAGCTCTAGATGGGTTCTACAGGGATGTGACACCAATCCCTTCACCTAACATGTTGCTTTTAATCTTTAAACATCTTAGAAATTGCAGCTAAAGTAGAGGTTCCCAAAGTGTGGGGCGAGCCATTGCAAGGGGGTGCGGTATGAATAAAAAATAAATAAATAAAAATGCTTGGACACTGCTAGCATAATGGACAGGTTTTTGATGGGGCTCGCACACAAATGCAAAGCAGAACATCAAGCATCGTCAAATAGGTTTCCAAACCAACTTCCTTCCAGAACAAATACTAGAAAATATGATGAAGCATATCCTGCCTTTGGCTTCACCTGCACAAGTGCGAAGGTAGGTCTCCCCTGCAGAATTAGTTTCCCCTGTGTCGGGAGCACGCGCTGGGCTGTCCAAATCACGGACAAGCAGTGTCCCACATTCACAAACACTTCTTGTAATGACTAACTACTCCTGACATTTTGGAGATGTTAGCTCTTTATACAGTATAGTTACAGTATAAAAGACCCTGTATAATGTTTCTGTTAGTTTGTTTTACAAGATTTTCTTGTAAAACAAAGGGGGGGCTAGAAAAAAGAAGTTTGGGAACCACTGAGCTAAAGAGATTTGTATGTCTGAAAATGACATTAATGAGTTGCTCTTGGTTTTGAATATCCCAACAAAGGGTTGCTGACCAACTAGAAATGTGTGATGCATTGAGGAAAAACATCAAACTGACTTTATTCATTGATATGCACAGGATTCTACTGCCATGTTTACAATTTCCTCCTAGCATTTCTATAACAGAAATGATGGCAGAAGCTACAAAAAAAAAAAACAGCTTTCTGGTGAAGATTTTACAGTGTATTTGTGTCTAGGACTCAACAGAGCTACAGTATAGGTTCCCAGAGAATGCTAACAAAATGGGGTCAGTGTTTAGACTAGGAAAGTTGTCAGAGTTGTTGTGCACCATCTGCTTGTTCATTAGTCAGACCAGGGAAAAGGTGGAAGTGGATGACCATTGTGGAATGGTGTTTTCTTTAAAATGACCATGCTAGTTATATTCCTTCCACCACTGAGGCCTGCTAGGCAGCTTACGGCGAAAAAGGAAATTCTGTTGTAACTCAGTCTGTGCCCACACACACAAAACCAAGAGAGTGGTAAGAGGTGCAGGATTAAGCGCAGTTTTGGCTTGAAAGCTTTTGGTTATCCAGTTTTGATTAGGACTTATAAAGCTTGGAGTCCTTGTGGCGTTAACAGAGAGAAATGTATATAGAAGGGGATGTCTCTGCTTGTTTGAGTTTTTACATTGTAAAATATATATGCAGTAAGGAAATAAACACACACACACAAAGATGCAATAAAACTGAATTTCATTTTTACCTATGGAAATTTTACGATCTGTCGATCATGTTGACATCTTATAAATCGCTCTTATATGATTGATATTCCCTTTATTTGATTTCATTTGTTTGCTTTTTATTCTTTGTCTGTCTGCATTGTGTTTAACTTTTGTTGTGATACACAATGCATATATAAAAAGTAGTATGTCATTCATTTCTTTCTTTCTTTCACCTTTAGTGACCACACCAAGATATATTTAAGATCTAGACTGGAATGTGCCGATTTTAGCATGCTGAGCCCAGATGGTGACTGGCCAGTTAGTCTTACATTTGAGCTGGTGGCCTATTTTAAGGATAGGCAACACAGGCATGAGCCAATAGCTGTCGCAGTCACATGCTATCATGTTGTTAGCGTGAAGTTGTGGCAGTTAGCAAGTTCTTCACTGTGAGTGAGGGCGATTCAAAACAAGCCAAAGTAAACAGTGGTGGAACCACTACAAAAATATCTGTAACAACAAACCAAATAACACATTTAAATCACTATTGACCAACTGAGAATACCCAGACTGGAGAAAAGGGAAAGTGGCTAAAGCTAAAGCTAGCCAGAGTGTAGAGCCAGCTGCCTCAGTATGAACAACACATTGCATTGTGTAAAAACACAATACAATTACTAACAAAATTATGGAGAGAAGTAAATATAAGAGGGAATACTAGAAACTGACATTTGTTTGGTTATATAAAGCTGTTGCACCTGCTTTTATTTGGTAAGCTAAAACAGACAAAGGTGTGTGTACAGTGCATCATTTTCAGTTAATTATTTATACCTCCTTCCAGTACCATAGCACTTTATTTTCAGAGTTGTTCAGCCGAGAGAAGATCCTGTAAGTGCAGTTGGGGAGAATTGTAAAGTTTAACGATTTCATTTATTAATAAAATAAAACTAAGCACTGAAGAAAAGTTTATTTGTTTTTTGTATATGTCTGTATATGCTGTCAATTATAGCGCTCAGAAAGAAAATAGAAAACATAAAAATCAGTCTCTCGGCATCCACCACATAGTTAATTGGTTCCCAGTTCCCTAGACTTGTGATTTCGTTAATTCTTGAGTGTGCGCTACAGCAGCTAGTTTTGTTGTACATGACTATGCACCTGATATTTGCAGTCATGCTCCATCAATTCTGTACAGCATGATATCCATGGTCCATAAGGACATAAATTTTATTACTTAATACAAATAATAGTAAAAACAACCAAACAAGCTAAAATCAACAAGAAGATTATTTTACAAGGATGGCTCTTAAACAAAGAAGAAGCTATTCAATTAGTTAAAACAATAGTATCTGAAGTTGAATTTACAAAATGTACCCTTTTCAAAGCGTTCCCTTTGAAGAAAAGGCCTGGGCTGCAACCAAGACGATGAATTTTGTGTCTCCTGAGACATAAAGGAAAGAAAAGTCTTGACATTAAAGTTAATGTGAAAAAGAATACCAAACCAGCAGAAAAAGGAGGAAGCAAGTGGAGGACAAGGACTACATGCACTGACAGCCCAAAGATGAGAGAATCATAAGTGCAACAGGGTACATGACAATGACAGTGATCACATTAGTCAAGAATGAAAGGGCATAATTTGGTGGTTATTTAATATGTTAGGTCAATGCATTGCTAAATTAACTATTTTCATTTTTATTCACCATTAAATCTTTTAATAAATACTCTTGATTAAAGAATATCTTTATATAAAATAATATATATAATACATTTATATTTTTAAAAAATTCTTAAATGTTGTATGACAGTCTTTATCATTTCTGCTTGTCTGGGGCAGTTTTAAAGGTATCCACAAATGAAAAATCCAACAAAGGAAATATTCACATTACATTTGTGCATACAGTTTATATACATATATAAAAACCTACCATTAGAGCAGCTTATTTATCTATGTCTAAGATCACTGATCACCTCTGTGATTCTTTTCATTTTGAACTTCACGGAAATTAGTCTATTGGATTTACAAGGCAGGTAATTTTAGGTTATTAGGCACTAATCACTCATATATTTGTTCTGTTGTTAATTAACTTTTATATGTTGTCTGTTATTCAGTCAAATATTATCATATGTCTTGCCATCATTATAAAAAGACTTTATGTGACAAAAAACTAAGTAAACCATAGATTGCATTCTTTGCTTTAAATATTTATTATGCCAACCAACTGTGTTTGTATTTGCATTTACAGTAAGTTTGCATGTTTGCAGTGGTGCAAACCCAGAAGAATAAAGCACTAGTGATTTATCTTCATAGATACAAGTGAATATCCTAGGTTAGGTGAGATGATGGATGCACGAACACCTTGGGATTATATTATAGTATCACAATCCTCTAGAGCTGTGTTGGCCAATTAATTTTCCCAGTTTCTTACAGCCTGCGTTCAAGCGATCTTTTATTGCTCAATGTTCCATTTGCCAGAACTGAACTGGGAAAGAGGGCTTTTACTTATGCTGCCCCTTTCACATGGAACATGATGCAAAAAGACTGGAAGATAGCAGATCTTATTTCATTAAATGCTTTTAAGTCCAGATTGAGAGAGCCAGAGAAAAATGTTTTTAAAATGTAATTGTTATTTATAATATGTATGTAACTTTGTAATTTCAACGTGTTGTCGCCTCTTGGCCAGGACTCCCTTGCAAAAGAGGTTTTTAATCTCAATGGGACTTTTCCTGGTTAAATAAAGGTTAATAATAAAAATAATAATAATACATGAGAAAATGGGACTGTTGTAGAGGGCCACACCAATAAGATGAACTCAGTTCTGCTCAGTCTTCATTTTATCTATTATTATTGCTATTATTATTATTATATTTTTAATCAATATGACCCCAGCTGTTAAGACAAGAAGCAGTTTTCCCATAGACTTCCTTTACAACTACAACTGTTCCTGTTCCTGTGGCCCAGTCGAAGTTTTGAGCAACTTGGCTGAAGTGCTGGGATGGGGCCTTAGGAGAACACCGGATAAATTGCTCAAAATGTAATTTATTGAAGCAACTCTGTAAAGAAGAATGAGCCAAGAATCCTCCCCAATAATATGAGAGACTGGTAAAGTCATACAGGAAATATTTACTTTAAGTCATTGCTATTATAGATACAAGCTATTGTATCTACAAACTACTCAACATTTTTACACATTTTTCATAGGACTACATAGACTCCTTTGAAAATGTAGTTTTTTCACATGACTGTATGCACCACTTCCATAGTGTTTTCATCCCTGATCTAGCCGTGTAGCTGTGTAGCCACTGGGTGAGAGCTCCCGATCATATTTGTGAGTCAAGCCTCAGTCAAGCAGAAAAGAACCCATTTATTAGCTATCATCATTTTGCACACTTAGTTACAATGTACAATGACCATGAACAAACTCACAATAGAAGTTGTTTTTTTTTTTCTTTTAAAGGGAGCTATCTGCTCAATGGTGCTAGTTGGAAACAGAAATCATGACACATACAGTATTATTATTACATATATACATGCATACAGACAGTCATGCGTCTGCATAGACTACACACAGTATTGAGGACAAAACAATCACTTGGAACTTTAATTTGTTTTTTTTTTCACCTTGAACTGCTTATTTACCAAGACGAGTGCAGAAATGTGGTTGATGTGGTAAATAATAAACTTTATGTTCTGTTTTATGAGATTTTATACAGGCATTTTATGAAGAGTTTGAGCCATTTTATAACATCTTTTCCTGTTAAACACAGATTACTCCTATATTACGTCAAACTGAAAATCACATATACTCATAATACTTTAGCTCACCTTGAAATTTTGATTAGGCTGATAACTGTGCAATACATTTTACCTAGTCCAATTCTGCACCAAGGTCACTTAAAGTAAACAGTGTGCATTCAGTAAAATCTTGTCTTGCTGAACGACATGATCAAAAGATGTTATTGCTTATGATTAAACATACTGATTCCCTCCTTGCCAGTATCCTAAAAAAAACTCAGCTGTTGGCTCTATCAGTCCTCTTGAAGAAAAGTCTACACTGTAAATAAGCATGCTTTCATGTCTATGTGACCTGGAGCAGATATAGCGATGTAACTGTACTTAAAATGTGATATTTTTGTGTGAGTACTATTTTATTTTACAAATTTACAGATTGTCATTTCAGAAATGTTGTTTTCCATTGATTACATTTTTATCAACTCAACCGAAACCTACAAACATAAACACCATATGCTCATGCAGATTTTCAAACATATTAAGGGAAAGGCTTCTGGAATGGAAGTACATGGTTAGAATAGCAACTTATTGTATTGTATATCAAACTCAAAAATAGGCTAAAATACACTTAAGCAAATATACAGTTATAGCATAGTATGACCTAGGTCACTTTGTTTTGATTTGGTTCCTTATTTATTTGTTTAGGCTGTCCTGAATGACTTGAGGTATTATCCCCTTTGCCACTACATCGATTTTATGTGTACTTTTCTGTGTTGGAGTCGTATGTTAAAGTTACATTTTGGCCAGAAATTATTAAAGCTGTTGGAGTCTGGTACTTTAGTGTAGGACAGTGTGCCCAGAATTTTAAGTTCAGCTGTGGTCTTGAGAATCAGTATCTTGGTAATGTTTGGATCAATATGTTTGCTTTTTGCAGATGATGCTGTCTTTCTGACTTTAGTGGAATTTTTATTAAAGCATTTCGGAGCTCAGTATGATGAACTTGGAGTGAATGCCAGATCCTTGGGATTTTTTAAGCTAGCTGCAGACCTTTGCTCCCATTCACCCATAAGAGCATAAAGCCCTGGCTTGCAATTGGTGTTCAAGCAAATCCAAATATGTCTTGTACAGTTGCAGTGAGACTCTAAAGACATCAGTGAAGCTCACACTGGAATTCCCTTTGTCCACTGAGGTAGCCTACTTTAATGTCAAGAGAAAAGGGCTTTGTTTCTACAAATTTGAGGACACTAAATTATTAAGGTGTTATCTTATTAAATATGCCCCAGAACCAGACCACTAGCATTCAGGAGTATTGAGCTGAGAACCCCACTGTAGAAAAAGGTGACTTTTCCAAAACGATCCAAGTAGATGTGTTTTGTCTACATTTGTCTAACCAAAGTCTCAATGGGCTTCTTGGTCCTTGATGAATTTATGAATGGATGGAATTAGGTAGTTGGAAGCTTATTGATGGTGACTATTATTTAAGTTTGTGTTTTTAAAAGCACTCAGTTTTATGAAGATTTCATTCCAATTTGATTACATTTACTAAAGGAAATCAAAAAGGCGTAATAAATTTCTATTTTGTGGCACTTGAAGACTTGGCCGTTACAGATTAATAAACATGTTTTCTGTCAAATACGATTGTTTGTGAACTGCAAGGACTCTTAAAATAGCAGATACAGATATCCCTCAGAAAATGTTGATGTTCCTGGAGTCTTAATTATTATTTGGTTGATGATGAGATTTAACAGCAAGGAAGTGTTTATCAAGTGCAACTATCAAGAGCTATAACACATTTTACAATTTCCAAAACAAAAAATTTCTATTTTTGTTACAGTACTTTTTTTTTTTTTGCTTCTCTTAAGCTTCGAACTAAGGCGCGTAAAGTCTCAAGAGTGCAAAAGAGATGTCTGCACACATTGTCTTTGCAGTGCCATGTCTTTGGCAAGGGGGCATCCACAGTTTACAAGGCTTGCCTTCAATTTTACTCATCAAACAATGGTTGTGTACACAGCCCATTCAAGGCAGGGAAAATGCAACAGAACGTGACAAGAACATCAAGCATTTGGCCATCTGGGGAGGAAGATTGCCAAATAATCGCTCCTTAGTGATCATGGAACAGTTATTCTTATTCGTGCCTGTCACACCTTAAAAATAGTGGATGAAAGAGAAATATGTGTGAGCACTAATCTCACCATGTGTTTCGATGACACTGGTAGGAATCTCGTGTTGGGAAACATGCAATGTTCAATAGGGAGTTGAAAAAGCTATAAATTGAAAGAAGCTGATTTTTAAACTCCTCCTCCAAGCCTTTAATTACACCCATACAATTTATTTTTCACTTCCTTTTGTTGCCACCAAGGCGAGTCTTTTTTGTGACCTTACAAAGATTCACCATTAACCCTGCAATCTCTAAAAATGTATTTGAAATCAATTCAGTGACCTTCACAATGCAAAGGCAAACATGATGTCAAGCCCATCCCAATGTCAGATGATGTGCTAAACAAATGTTGCATATCTTTATTAATGAGTCCTCAGTGAGTACTACAGAAGAGGTTAAAATTTCAACATGTTAATCTTTAGTTATTTTTATAAAAAGCAATTTTTTTCTTGCAGTTGTATCATCATCAACATTGTGCACTGTATTTTTTTTTTCAATCAAGGATTTTTCACAACTAGTGTGCAAAGAAATTAATGACTGCACAAATGTGCATGAATTTACACTGGGACTGCATACTGCCGACTGTACAGTATACAGCCAAGCAAACCACTCTCGTCTGACAGCGTTGCCCCGGGCTCTGTTTCACAGTAGACAGATGGAAGGAAACATCACCACAGCATGTACAATCGCCTTCATCAAACACACAAAGGGTGTTTTAACAGTCAGTTACTTCTTGAGAAAGGGAAAGCTTTCCAGGAAGCAGGAATTATATAGTTTATGCATCCATCTTAAAACGAGAAACATTTTCATACTGATCTGTTAACGTTCTGCAGGTACTGTTGAGCATTTGTACTTGGTGTGTTTATTTTCAGCAAAAAATTGACAGTTGAAAGTGAATAGGTGAAGCATGTTGCGCTACAAATTGATCTAGCACCATACTATGAAAAAAGCAGACGTATGATGTTGAAACAAAGCAGAGGTGCAAAACACTAGGAGTCTTTCATTAATAATGTAAACACAAAGTCATGTCAGTGTATGTTGTCATTAACTGACACACTTCCCACCTGTTCTTTATCATATGATAAGCCCTTTTAGTTAAATCTATTTATAACCTGGAATACAGATCTTATTACCGCCATGTGGTAAATAGGTGGCTCATAAATAATAAATAAGCACGACAAATTTCCTTTTAAAAAGCATTTTTTTTTATTTCCAATCCTGTCAGTACCTCTTTGTGAAAATATGGCTATTCTTCTAAACATAACAACATTCTGATAAGAGTACTCTTACTTGTTAGGTTGTCAAAAGCAATTAACAGTTCAGCTGCTGTCAAGGACAAACCTGACATGATACATTCACGGAGAAGTCAGCCTAATCACTACAGTGCTTGTATGCAGTTAGTTTAATGCACAACATTAACTAAGATTTGTATCATCACTCACGCACATAAACACACACACATACATATATTAATTTGCCTGTGGAACATTAGGTGAGGACATTTAAATTGACAATAATGTGGTTCAAAGACTTTAGTCTAATTGGTGCATTCCAACTACATGCCACTCGGCGTTAGACCGACCCCTCATTAGTTTTGAGAGTTTTTTGCTTAATGAATTCGGTCCTATTCTGTTATAACCATGCTTCAAACTTATCTGACAGGATATTAGTGACATGAGTTTCCTCCACAATAGACTTTTCTATTGGTATTAGGCTGACTGCTTGAATCAAACCAAATGCAAGAGTTTTTATAAATAAAATTGTGCTTGCTAATCTCATAAGCACTCTTTTGCTTATATGCATGGGAAATTGTTTAGACTTTTGATCATTTATTTTAATTCAGATCTTTTTAACCATCAGTTGATGGGCCAAAATGCATGTTTTAGCTCCAGTTGGGCCCCAGTCACCTGTGCCTAGAGACCATGTGGCAACCACTTTACACAAAGGAAAAAAAATGTATATTCTTCTACAACTGGTTGGTGAGTGGTTGTTGGAGGTGGCTGTGGGAGAAATTGGTTGCAAGTTGTCAAATTTTCTAAAAAACTTTTAAAGAAATGTGGTGTAGACCGGAAATTCACCTTAAATGCAAACTTCATCTTTGCACTTTTCAGAGTTGGTGTGTTTCATGCAAACCACAGGCAACACCTGAATCTGCTACTAACCAAAGCAGTCTGTTCAGCACCATGTAGCTTTTTGTAACCACTTTCATCACTGCAACTGTCAGCAACCGCCTGCAAAACGTTTGCCAACCAGTCAGAGATTGCACATTTTGCCCTTGTGACTCGTGGTTTCCAGGTTGTTGCCAGCTGGTCTTTAGGTCTGCATGTCAGGGTTCCTCCCTGTTGGAATGCCAGTATGATTTACTGTTGGTGTCTTGCCGCAAACACCCCTAAACTGCAGTGTCTTGTGTGTGTGTGTGTGTGTGTGTGTGTGTGTGTGTGTGTGTGTGTGTGTGTGTGTGTGTGTGTGTGTGTGTGTGTGTGTGGGAAACACACAAGCATACACAGTGCTATATCACTTAGCTTTAAGGGCACAATGCTATTAAAGGAAAATCAGAAAACAAAGAGAAAGGACTTTAATTTAATGGTCAGTGTAAGTAAATTTCCATTTCTTCCTAAATCTCATCACCACTATAATAGCATTTGCAGTCTGAAGCAAATTCTGGAAAGTAAACAAAAATGCAAAGCAAACATAAAGTATGTGGCAAATAAATTATGCTGTTTAAAATGATGATTTTTGCCATCATTCTTTTTGTTACAAAGAGCAAAGGCACAAAGTACAAAAGGCTGAAATGCAAGCAAATTTATTTTCATCTAATGTAGACAGATAATTCAGATTTTGTGTATGAATGCTAATATTCAGAAGTCTCAGGTGGACCCACTGCTTCCTCGTAATATTTTCTTTTTGGTTTTAGCAATAATGTCACAGACATAGTCTTTTTCTATATCTACTGCTCATTCATGCTGCATATTCATGCCCCATGGAACAGTTCAAATATTATTTCTTTCAGAGATTCTTTGTGTCTGTCCTGTGTTTCAACACTTTTAAAATTCTCTCTCGGATGCCAATAAGGTAAAAGCAAATATTGAATTGTCCTCACTTCGTCCACTCCATCTTTCTCAAATCTTTTTCTTTCTCCAGAGATCCTTGAGAAAGTGGGAGAGAAAGACACAGGCAGGAAGAAATGAGGCAATAGCGATAGTTTCAACTCATTGTGGTAAACCTCAGTGGTTCTTGAAAGTTGCCATGGATACAAACCCAGCCTGTATGGATGTGGAAAAAAAATGTTTTGTCAGGATGTATCAAACTCTTCAAAAATATCTTCTGTATTTCTACAGACTACGCTTTAGACATATTTGCATTGCTTTCTTTCTGAGCGACATGCTGTGGGGTACTTTTTTCCTACCAGAAAATCATACAGTGTTAACAATTTAAGCTCAAATGTGCAAATGCAAAGATTTTGCTTTTGGTTTTTTTTATATATCCATGGCAACTTGTAGAGTGGTGAACAAAGACAATAGCATAGCACGAACTTCATTGCTGTGTCTTTGGACAAGTTATGCTGTTTAAGCTGAAAGGATAATACAAAACCACAGAACAGTATTGAATCAAGTATGGTCGGCAAAACCGCTGTCGTCTCTCAGCACCTCTGAATGTTAACGCACGACGACCTTGCTATTTAGCTCTGCAACCCATTCCTTCACCCATCCCTTTGCCCAGCTGTACCACACTGATAAGGTATATTAGTGAGTGTGCTCCTTCCATTTCTGCTACATGTGAGCATAACAAGTCATGGATTCACTGCAAGTATGATTAAAAGCAATGATGGGTAGAGTGTCAATTTGATCATATCTATAAAAAACAGAAAAGCAAGTTTTGCTATTTGAAAAATGTAAAAAAAAATGTAGTTAAGATTGTAGGAAATGACTGCAAAGTTCTATCTATCTATGTAGATACACACACACATATATATCTCTGTCTATCTAGATAGCTCTAGATCTAGACAACACTTTAGTTAGTATTTTGTGTTAATACTTGTTTATTACTAGGTATTAAAGTTGCATTCATATTAACATGCACAGTCCACAACTTTCCTGTCACAACACTACCTCTCCTAGTTAAGGAAAGACAAAAAAGATTAGGAAAAAACACATTGGGGTTTGAGTGATTTGACATTACTCTGAACAAAAACCTAACAAAAAAAAACTGTCGAGTGGACATTTAAGATAATCAGCTTTGGTTAAGCTGCTGCAACATTATAACTGAGGATTTCTTTTTGTGCCAAGAATAATCAAGAAGGTTAAACAGAAATATGAACCAGTATCAAATAAGTTTTACACCCATGGCTGTATTTCATGTTGAATTATATTACTTTGGGGATTCATCTTATAAAATTTGACATGAGGAATTATGTGCCTTCTGACAGATAATATTGCTTTTTGCCGTTCAGATACTGCAAATGCGTTCTTCAGAAATCCTCAGAGACAGTTAAATTAAGAAAACACATTGTGTATTATACAGTGTTTTCTCAATAGGAAGAAAATAAATCACCCCTCGTTTCATAGTAAATTAAGAAAAAACAGCAGCCTGTGGTTTTTTTATCCGCTGCTAAAAACAAGTATTATTTGGTCTAAACTTACAGTGGAATCATCTGGTGAAGTCCCTGTCTTCGCGGATGAAGAGCACAACATGGAATCCTTTGAAAGGAAACAGTGAACAGGTGAGGGAAAAGCACATAAAATCATGCCAGAGGCTAAACTTGTTAAAATGCAACAGCCATTTGTTGTATGAGGTGATGTCAGAGGGACAAAGGTAATTGGCAGTAACATGATGTTGGTCATGATGATTTGACCCTCTGCAACCATAACCCTTTTTGACCCCTGTAAAAGAATCTGTTAGAATCTACTGGAAGCTATTTAGGGACAGAAAACTCATTCATCTCACCACAGCAGGAAAGTAGTAGCTTGACAGTATGTGATTAGTAATTGGTAACATTAAACTGATCCCCATCTGACAATGAGACTTGAACCTGCAACTGTATTTGCTGATATTTTGGTTCTAAAGTTAAAGAAATGGCATCGCTTTGCTAATACCAAATAAATGCTCTGTATTGTTTAAATGAGGTATACTTTTAGACAAGGCATTGGCATTTTTTAACTTTGTTCATTGTCATCTTGTTATTTCTTACATCTCAAGCATTCAAGCTATTCATGCTACTAAGATGGTCTGTAATACTCATAGCCCATAGTAATTATTTCTGTATTTATAAATACAAGTTGTGAAAAATGTAAGAAAATTCATAACCCTACTTTTCATCCCGGAGTATGTCTCAGCTTTTATATGCTGACATCTCAGGAATGTCTGAAAAGAATTCAAATCTCAGATCATTACACAAACGTGCCATTGTTACAGTAGTCCCTCACTGAAGGCTTTGTATAAACGCGAACAGTGCCCCCCTCTTGCTTTCAGGTAGATTCCTGGAGCACTCTGTCTACAGCAAACAGCAGAGGCATCTGTGGTCCACGTATACCCCAACATCCACCTACTGTACATCTCAGTGCGAACATCTCTCCAACGCAGTGCGGCTTTAAGAGAACCGGGGCTCTTAAATCTGAGCTTGGCTCCTCCTACCTCCATGATGTCAGTCGGAGGGAGAGCGAGAGGGAGAGAGGTGAGCAGCATTGAGGAACTGAGTTCATACAATACTACTGAGACATCTACAGCTTAGCAGACAGATACGGTGAACCGCCTATCCCGGCTCCTGTAAGTGATGCTGCACTGAGGCACACTTTGATCCAACTCCACTGGGGGGGCGATGCGCTCTATGCATCCCGCATTTAAGAGTTTTTTTGGGGGAGAGCGCGTACAGCCTTGAATCAGTCAAAACAAGTGGTTATAACATTAAAATAGGTTTAAGCTTTCACTTCTTCATCAGAAGTCTCTCTCTGTTTTTTTCGCCCTCTTGGATTTAAGTTTGATGTGCGGTTTAAGAGGCTTTTAACGCACACACGTGCAAGTTTGCTGCCAGCTGGCGAAAATAGGAATTTCAAGGCAAATTAGGCTAGAGAGACAAAGTTTATGTAAAACAAGCGTGGATCACTGCGTATCTCCGCCTGTGGGATTGTGAGCCCAATACATCCGAAGAGGAATTACAGCGTCCTTTAAGTTGATCGCTGTGCATGCCCTTTTTCTCTTGCACGGGAGGACCACATTTTTTTAGCACATGGATAAGTTTTTGTAGTGGATAACATTTTTTCTACGCTTCTTTCCGATTTTGATGAGGATCCTTTCTGCCCGTTTCCCCCACTTCACATTAATTCATGGCACTTCTTTTTTGTGAATCAGTGATGTCTCTGCGCGACGGTACTCACGGTTGATTTTTTTCATCGTATTCGAACGGAAAGGTAAGCTTCGATCTTATTTACTACTTTACTGTTAAAAACAAAATGCATTTTACTTTAGCGCTCTCTGAATGTAGGCGCATATGACCGCTCTATCCTGTGTGCGTATTTGGAGAGCTCCATAACCTAATTTATTTACTCTGTACGTACTGAAATTTCGGTAAGGGTGAGGACATGAAGTACATATATATATATATATATATATAAAATCAAGGACAACAACATAAACTGGGCGAAATTCGGGGGCTGTAAAGCCTAAAAGGTAGTTTGATAGTGTTGCGACAGTGGGTAATTTTGATGCTGAGTAGGTTTTCCTAGAGCTGCTCCAAAGATATAATAGGCGTCCCCATGAACCGAGTGTAAATACAAATTATCCATTTACACGGTGCATCGTGGAGCATCTAAGCGGAGTTGTCGCACCATGAATGTGTACCGCGTGGCCGGTCACGACTTCGGGCTTTATTTAGTCTTGCTCGTTGCTGATCGCTAGATAGATAGGCCTACTTTCCAAGAGCATCCAACAACAGGGACTTTTCAGCGCAGGTTTCTCAACAGCTTGGCCGCTAAGCTCGGTGCGTGGGTGCGCGGCAACAGCGCGCTCCTGGTCAAGCGGTTTAGCTGTCACAGACCATAACCTCAGGGGCTTTCATCCTGTTCACACTTCTACTCGGGGGGGGAAGCAAACACGGAGTGAATTTGTTCGAGGAATAATAGTTCAAATAGTCAATATGAATTCCACTTCTTCCTAGAATTAAACACCACGGTTGGCTTTTGTAGATAATTTGCTATACCTGACCCGCATGCATATTATTATTGTGGCTGTTTTGAGAGGCCTGTTAAACTCAGTATTTCCTGGAGAATAACTTCAAATGGTAATGTGAAGCTCCCGAGATGTGCCAGATATTTTGGCAATATCCTCGGCGGTTTATATTAAAAAGGGAGTCAGTGGATGATGGAAGCAAGGTATATACTTTATTTGCAAAACACAAAAAAAATATTTTATCATTCACATCCACATTTTAAAATCGCCAAACGCAACTGAACCAACTGACTGTAGTCTTTAATATCCTTGCATGACATGCTCCAAATTTGTTTTATGGCTCTTAGAGGTTGAACTACAGCACTACCGAGTGCTGAGTTTTGGGAGTCATTAACTTGCTCAGGGACACACTATGTGTTCTGAAGAGCTAATACAGTAAGTAACTGTGGTGTCAGGGATTCTTACCAGGAATGGTGTCTTTCTGCATTTGCGTTCAAACTCTTTCCACAGTTATAATTAGTTTATATAATACAGTTAATTAAGGATTTCTCCACAATTTAAGTTCATTTTAGTTCCTCTCTTGGGTGACTTTCTGATGACACACTGTAGCAGATAGCAGAAGGTGTCCTTTTCATTCTTCATCAACTATGACTTATTAAATTTGACTACCTTTATAAAATGTATCTTTTCTGAAATGATTTCAGAATCCACAATGGAAAACTTTTGGAACATTTTGGAAGCGTCTTTCCACATCATTAAGAGAGACATTTATATTTTAGCACTTATTCATAATAGTGAATTTTTTCACAAGTTTTTCATAAGTTTTATTATTTTGATAGTTTCTCTGACTATTTAGGATTGAATTTAGGATTAGTCAACCCAGACCCATAAATAAAAATTTAATACGATTTTAAAATGTACTTACAAGTTATATTTAACTTGAGAGATGACGTAAAACTGCACCAATCGAATCGATCACTGATTTAGCTTTTGGATTTCCATGTATGGACTGCCCTCTTGAGGTCCATGATTACAGCACTGATATTTAGCTTGTCATCTTGGAAATAGCGGAGGTCATTTGTTTACCTGTGTAGTAAAAGTCTTCTTATGCTAGTTAATCTAAGTATTAAATTGATTCAGAGGTGAATATGCAGTGGCTCAGTCAGCCAAACAGCATTGCTTGAATCTACTTAAACATTATGCTAGATATTATGAATCAGAACTTTTTTTTATGTAGTAGGTAACCCTCTTTTTTAGTTGAACTTCACTCTACATACATTGCTGGTATTATTTCCATATCGAGGATATTTTTTCTTACAGTATATTACCTTGCACTATTATATTGTCTAAGCACTACAGCTTAGGCAATATAGACATTGCTGAAGTTTCCCAAGAGAAAACAACTTTTGTTCCACCACCATGTGAAGAGAATTGGTCTAGCGGTGTGCACTAAAAAAGAACTGACTGATCATGACAGAAACCTGGTCTGTCAGACTGTCAGCGATCCTTAAAGCTGTTAAAAGGGAAAATGCTCATGACAATCAAACGTATTCCATCTACCGGTGCCCTCTCTTTAAAATCTCTTTGGATCCACAGGCAATATTGATATACAACTGTGGTAAAAACCTGGCTTTGACAGTTAAAGGACTCCAAATGTCAGAGTAACTACACTGAAAGTTTCCAATAAGGGTATCTTTTAGGGGTGAAGGTAGGAGGTGGCAGTCGATGTATGTCTCCTCTCCCACTGCTCCCTTCAGCGGTTGCAAACCACAGGAAGACCTGTCCATCACACTGTCGTGGAAAGTGATCTCGGGCCAGCCTGCTCCTCTTCGCTGTGTTTCCCAAGAGGGAGGCTTGAGTTTGCCTACTGGATTCAACCTGCTGTCTGGGGCTCAAAATAGCATTTCAGCAGACTAGTGAAATGTAAGCAAAGGAGACACTCTGACTGACACCTAGAATCCCCCTCCTCTTACTTTTTCCCCCTCCAGCATAATTCCTTTCTCACCTAGCTGATCCCTTATGGACAGGTTTTTAAAGAAGTGTGACAAGTGAAAATCACTGCACTTGTTGAAAATCATGGTTCAGAGAAAAGATCCCACATCAAATTAATAGAATACCAGGAGTAAATATGTTCAAGGGCAAGGCGTACCTCTCACTTGTTAAATAGTTAATATTTTAACTTCATTAGTTAAATAGCTACAAATGTGTATTTATCCTGATGTATATGTATATCTGAAATAGAAAAAAAAAAACGCATTTGCAACACCCATTAGCGATGCAAGGGTGTCTTGCTTATTACTACATTTGTACTCCTGCATGTACTGAATGAAAAACATACTACACGCCTTCATCCTGCAGCACATTATTGTCACTTACCAGAAAGAGGAGATCTAGATCATGCTTTGATCTTTTCTGTTTTTTTCACTTCAGCGAATCACATCCCATTTAAGGATGTAATTTAAACTTCATTTTGCGTCGTGCGAGCTCAGCCTTACACTGCATGGCGACCATCACAGTAAAGCAATTGCTGCTCACTCTAAGAAAGATGCACACTTCAAAGTAAAGTGTGTCACGGTTACTAATAGGATATATCTCATCGATATTTTGACGTGACAGTACAGCACTGCTAATATTGCACGTGTAGAATGAGTAACCCTCACACAGATCAATGTCATCTCGCTTTTTTTTTCTGTTCAACTGTTCTTTAATGAGTCTCGTGCGACTGCTTTGTGAAATGTGGGAAGTCTGTGTCTACACATTTCATGAATGCCTTGCAATTGTTGGAGATTCAAAACCAGCTTAATTAAATTCTTATTTTTAATCAATTCCCCTTTGTCAGCGGGCAGAAAGCTTCAATAGCTATGAACGCTGTTGCCTTGCCAATTTAGAGGACCCCTGTAGTGCAGTTTAGGTAGTCATACTTTTTCTACAGAATACTGTCTCAAATGGATGGAAATTTTATAAAGTAGGTAATATTATACCTGGATAGCAACAAGTCGGGTATGCGTACAAATTTAAAGTAGAATCTGTAAACTGTTGTGTCGTGGCTGTCATACACATTTGCCATCCTTCGACGCAAATGTGTGTTTGATTTCAAGGCAGCCGCCTTGTGAATACAAATCGATATCTTGTGGATATTCATATAAGGTTAACAAACACTCACTGGGAAAGTTATTAGCTGTTAATTGTGCTGCAATGCAGATGGGTGGTTGTGGCTGTGGGGTGGGGGTATGCTTATAAGACTTTTAAGACTTTACCCTTACATGTTGATTAAAAACAGACCAGTAATATAGTATTCCTGTCCCCCCCCCCCCAAAAAAAAAAAAAAAAAATCTAGCAAAGAAGGATGCACTTTTGTAATAAGACTTAACTTCTGCCTATTAATGCATATGTGGCAAAACCTCAGTGGAGACCAGCGCAGCTGTGGGTGACACTACGGAATACAGTCTCTTGAGTAAATCCAAGAACGTTAAATGAATGACCTCATAGAAAATGCTAGCTAGCAAATCACATCACACATAGAGTAACTCACTTAATAACAGGTAAGGGTTCAGGGGGCAACATGTATTTGGTGTCACTGGGCAAACAAATTAATAATAACCGTGTGGTATATTAAATTAAAATGCTCTCACAGAGATCTAGTCTCTACTTCTCTCCTATCCTCTTTCTAGGTTTTCAAACAATAGAAAATTTAGCCTGTGACTGCAGACTTTAGTACGTTAGTAACCTTATTAGACCAAATCAGGCGAGCTGTACAAATTAGTATAGTGAATGGAAAAGCCAAGATAGGAGGTATAACACAGTGACGTAATGTGATAAGCAGGGATAAACAGGGTTTGAGTTTTTGTAGCATATTGACATATTTTTAGCTTGTAGTATGTGCATATGTCCATGTGCTCAGAACTGAAAGGGGGGAGCTGCAGGAGGGCTGCCATTTTTAAAATCTGGTATTTTTTTTCCCTGCAACCTTTTCTCACTTTCTGCCTACTGCAGCTTTAACCAGTGGAAAGCAGTCAATATTTATGCTACAATATGTGCTGAATTGTAAGGTATTACTCAGTATCGTCTTCCGATGAGCTACCTGGATTTTAGCAATCGAGGATCTTGCGCTTTGGCAAGCTTTTGTACTTGTACAAAAGAAAAATGTATAACAGACTCAAACGAATTGGGACTCTGTGCTTGAAAAGTCATCAGTGAATATTGTTAACTTATGTGAAATCAGCCTCACTGTGTTTTAAACATTTTTGCCTTGCAAACAGCAAACTGTGTGCAGTTTAAATTTAATGCTGGAGATAAAACATTTGCTAGCATGTAATGAAGTTCAGATTAAATTTCTCTAATTTGACTAATGGTGGCTCTCGCAATAAATCATTTCACGTTGTTGTTTCCTTCTACTGCTCTTACTTAAAACAATGCTTTTATCATACTGTGCTAGTTTACGCACACACGGACGTTCATGAAATATTTGAGAGCTCGATTGTTTACATTCCAAACAAATGATAATCTCCATTAATAGCTGCTGTCAAGCGGTACAACTCCAAGTGTCTTTGTGTGTGCATGTGTGTGTGTGTGCGTTCATGCATGGAAGCAACAGTGCTTAAGGCTCATTTCTGCTTTTTCCAAATGAGCCAAAGCCTGCGTGTGGATGCGCTTTATAAGGACACTACTGTAGCATATTGACTTAGACCGACTCATATATGATGGCGGAACAGCAGAACGGTGGTTAGTACTGCCTCAAAGCAAAAGGGCGCCTGCGTGGGTTCTCTCTTTGTACACTGGCTTCCTCCCACAGTCCAGAGACATACAAGTTAGTTAAATTGGTGATTCCAAATTGGCTGTAGGTGTGAATGTGAGCATGAGTGGTTGTCTGTCTGTCTCTCTGTGTTAGCCTGTGATAGATTGGCGACCTGTCCAGCGTGTACTCTGCTTTTGCCCTATGACAGCTGGGCTCCAACCCCCCACAGCAACTCTCAAATGGACAAGCGGTTAGGGAAATGGATGGATATAAATGAAGCTTTTATCCAATTTTTTGGTTCTTCTTTTTTCAGGCAAAGTAGTTTGTTAACAAGTTTTGAAAGAAAACTATTTCATTGTAACACTGAATCTAACTGCTTTCATACTTCTCAATAAAAATATTAAATGGTTCATTACAGCGATGAAATGGATTGATGGAATGCATGAACTACTAGCCTTTACGTGTCCGCTTGCTCAACGGATGTCATCAAAGGTTAATTGTGTAAAACTGCCATTAATTTGCTCTCAAAGACATGGGAAGGATGTTGGCTCATAACTAGTTAGGATGAAGAGGTCAAGTTGAAAACTCTCCATGAGGGAAAATAGTACTAATTACAGCAGAACTTGAATACCGTGTAATTTTCTGCACTGACATTGTGCGTTCTGTCTTTCTCTCTTCTTTTTTTCCCCTCTGGCTCGTCTGTCATGACAGATTTGCTGCAGTGAAAGTGAGGCTCCCATCTACTCTTGAGTATGGACTTAGCAAGTCAGGCTCATGTGCTGGTGGTCTTGCTCACCTGTGTGGTCTTACAATGCCAGGCCCAGGAGAGGGACTACACAGTGAAGGAGGAGCAACCAGAGAACGTCCGAATTGGGAATCTGCGCAAGGACCTGGACCTGAACCTAGACCCCAGCATCAGGCTATCCTCGCCGTTGCAGTTCAAGCCTGTGTATAAAACGGGCGATGTGCCTTTGGTGAGGGTGGAGGCTAACACAGGGGAGATCTTTACCACCAATCACAGAATTGACCGGGAGAAGCTGTGCTCCGGGGTCTTCAATGAGAAACGCTGCTATTACGAGATTGAGGTGGCAGTGTTGCCGGATGAGATCTTCAGATTGGTCAAGATCCGCTTCCTGATTGAGGATGTGAATGACAACGCACCCCTTTTCCAGTCCACTGTAATAAACATCTCCATCCCAGAGAACACAGCCATTAACACACGATACCCGGTGCCCTCAGCATTTGACCCTGATGTTGGGATCAATGGGATCCAACATTATGAACTAGTCAAGGTGAGGATTAAGCCTGTTTCATTATTGATATCTAAAAAGAGAAAAAAAGGAATAAAGTATTTTGTTGTGGTCTTTGAAATCTTATTAATGTTAAAATGGAAAATGAAATAAGGCGGTATTTACTTATACATTAGTGAATTTTCAAAAGATTATTGGAAGTATTGGAAGAATCAAGTTTTTTAAATATCTGGTTCAAAGTGGATTTTGTAATGAGCTTTTTCATTAATGAACCTGAAATGTTTAACAGACCTCCGATGGATCTAATGCTTTTTGTTGGTTCTTCCGATTTCGGATGTTGTATTTGATTCTTTTACGAATTACGATTTTGTTTAAAAATCACTGTGTCTGAGTCCCTAGCACTAATGTATCCCTGTTTTGTTTGATATGTGCTGAACTCTCAACTGTAACAAATTCATTAATAATCAAACTCATCCAGGTATCAGAAAAGAATTTCCACGTAAAGACTAATTAAAATATCAACTTCACTATAATACTCCATGCTGGCAGCCTAAACTAAATGCTTTCTTCCAAATTAAATGGAGTAGTAAGTGACTGAAAGAATATGGCCCGAAGCACTGTGTTACTGGAACAGCATTCAAGGTACACGTTTACTGAAAGGACTAAATAAAATAAATAAACTTTAATTGTCTGTTATGTATGTAACTTTCCGAGCAGTTACAGCCACACATTTGAGAGATTGAAAACGATTGTAGTAATTTGTTTTGGAGAAACACTTTTAAAGAACAAACACACAATAGAAAGTATGAAATTAATTGTCTGACTTTCTTCGAAGCAAGCACAATATTCAGTGCTCACATTATTGATTAAGCTGTGACAAACTCTTATGCCTGCAACATGCCACCTGTGTACATCAGGTCTGAATAGCTGACTATTTGTTAATTAATGAGCTCTTACATCCTTTTTCTTTGTCAGTTTTGTAGACTTCATTTAATACGACTCAGATTCTGCATTAGCTGATTCTTTAAACCCTTTATGGTGCTGTAGAGTGTAGTGCTATCGTGTATATATGCATACTGCAAATGAATTCCCAATTTGCATTGAAAATATGACCTACTTTTTCATACAGTGCAATATGTTGGAGAGTCTAAAAGATTAGATACCAGCCATTAATATCTCCATATGTTTTTCATTAGTAGAGAAGGCTGTTTTCACTGTGTATTAACAGAGAACATGTAGCAGAAAGTGCAGACACATCATAAACTGCATGTCCAGCAACAGGTTACATATGCTAAACATAGCGCATTAAAGCAGGTGTAAAGGAATAAACTGTATTGTTGTAATATGCATCCAGTACAGAACTAGGAAAAGCCTTTTTTCTGCACTGTAATATTCTTTGTTACCTAATGAATTCAGCTCCAAGTTGAAAAATGTAAGATATTATCATGTGTTCTTCAATTATAGTCTAGACAACACTTAAGGCTTTGCAGATAAGTAGTGAAGATTACATGATCACATAAAACGAAATTATATAACTGTAATAATAACAAATGCAAAAAAGTTGTTGTACTTAAGGGAACGGTGTGAGGCAGCATGACAAGTACACCGTGGAGTCTCAGATGACGTTAACATTGTGTAGGAATGAACAGAATCATTGCTGTCTGTGTCTGCCTTGAATACCAATTTGCATTTTTAAAGAGTCTCCCCACTGCCAAGACCTCTCCAGCGCAATGTCCTGAATTGTTCATGCCTGGAAAATCACCAACCAAATGTTCTGCTCATTACGATGATCATTTGCAATAATTTTCTTTACCCTTTCTACAATATGGAGCTTTCTAAAAGCTGTACCTAGGCTGTGGTTGTGTTATCTTTTCCAGGAAAGTCTTCTTTCAGCATCCTTGGCTCCACAGCCCCGTTTCGGTACTTCTCATTATATTCTCATTGTATTCAAGATTAATTTGCTTGTATCCCAGGTTCCATATGAGTAAAACGATGTAGGGTGAAGCATTAAAGTGAGTTGGATGCACTTTCAGCCTTTGGTATGTTTTATTTCAGTGGTGAAGTAGAAAGCCAGGGGTTTAGGGGGGAAGGAATGTGTAAGCAATTCCTAGAATAGCTCTTGGCCGCTAAGCCACCCTTGGACTATCTTTGTATGGTCCTGTGAGATTTGTCTCAGAAGCTCCCTCAGAATGATAGTTTGCCCAGTTTTTTTCTCATGTTGTACAGGGCACAGTGCTAAAATTGCTTCCATTGTGTAGCACAATGAGCCATACTCAGTGGTGTGTCACTCCACATGTAACTTGCCTGAGTTGTCAATATACAGAAGAAATGAAAGAAACATGGTGGCCTTTTTTGTGCAACTTCCTTCTTTTTCAAAGCCAAGAAGGACAACGGGTAATTTCGTCCTACACAGTGCTCCAGCTCCACATATAATGGTTGGTAATCATACTTTGAGCAAAACTCCACCATCAGTGCAGCGGTGTGTTACGTCACCTGAATTGAATAGAAGTTGTCCTAAGAAATGGTCAAGGTCAGAGAAAGTAATCACATGCATGACTGGAGAAGAATCCCCCACGAAGGGAGATTTGATCACTACATATTCACAGGATAAGTCGGGTCAACACAGAAACGTACTCAGGACTAAATGAGATTTTAGCGTTTGTTTTCCTCTCGCTTTTTACAATTTCAAAAGTTGGCACCGTTCTTTATTCCGGTGCTTGGTACTTGACATGTGCCCTTGCATTCACGTCAGCATCTTTCAGTAGATTTAAAACAGAATATATTTAGTTTAAATTTGATTCTGTCACTAGCTTGACTATGTTCCACTAATAAAACAATGTCTGTATTTAGGGCATTTATGCTTAACCTTATTCCAACAACATATTTTGTCTGAAGTTATTTCCAAGGCCAATCCACTGTTTTGTTTTGTTTTTTTACATTTCTAACTGAAATATACCTTAGATTTGAAGCGGAGTAGTCTTTTTTTCTGGTACTCCAAGTCTGAGCCTGACCAAATTCATTCCCAAACTGATTTGAAGATGAAAATTTATTCAAGCTTCATTCCCATGTAGCAAGAAAAATGTGATTAATTCATTGCATGGCGCCTATAGGCATTGAATATTTGGGTGGAGAACTTACTCTCAAGCATTTCTACTTTTCATTAGCATCCTATTTTGACACATTTTCTTCTTCTAGGGGTTGACGAAAAGAGGCAAACACTTCCTAGGTTCCTTTGTCTTAATTATATGCATGAGATCATGGCCAGGGGCAAAAGGGGATGAGGGATAGAGAGAAAGAATGAGGAAGAGAGAGAGAGAGATAGAGAGCGAGAGAGAGAGAGAGAGAGTTTCTATCAGCATTATAAAGAGGTGCTATAGCTTGTGATGAATACCTCTGCCTATTTAGTCCCATCCATGGGCATCACCGTGACTAGAGTCTTCCTGATATATTCACAGCCCAATCTGAGTCTCCTCTGAGTTTTAATAAGGTCATCAAATTGAGTGAAAGATGCATCTACTGATAATCTGAGGCACTGTCGGCAAAATGGGGTTCAGATTCATCCTTCCCTCATCATCTGCCACCTCTGCTTCTGTCAGTGTCCCTCAATCATTTTCATTTAAATTAGCCAACTCTGATTAGATTTTGTACTTCACAAACCTCACATATACGGTGCTCTAATCCCCCCCTTGGCTTCCAGAGAACCTGTGGCCCTGTAATGTGGGATGAAAGGCAAGTCATCAAAGTTCAAGAAGACATGTACCTGTACGGAATATATGAGGTGGCAGAGCAAGGCATGGTCTAATGTGCACACTTGACCGTTTAGAGAGCTTTGTCCTTCTCACTCAGCCTTAAGGTTTCCAGTGAGTGATTCATGCTAGTATTTGGCCTTTTCTTAGCCTGCCCTAGATCTTATCACAATCCACCAGACTAATTCTGCATTCAGGAGGATGCACAGCCTGAGAGATAGCTCTCCCCAAGTTATTGAAATGCGGTGAGTGCTGCCTTGTCAGTTGTAAAATTGTGTGGAAAAAAGACAAAAGCATAGAGGAAACGCTGGCTTATAAATCATTGTGCAGCATTCCCTTTGACACATGCTAACTCGACATCCTACTATTAACATCGGGCTTTGCGAAAATATCAGCGTGCAGCTATACTGTGCCGAATCTGCAAACTATTCAAACGACTGAGGATTGAGGAGATCTGTATAGCTCGAGTAGTGCTTAACAATACAGCCCCTAGAATGTTGTCTTGGACTTTTCAGTTAGAAATACTTCTGCTGGGTACATAAAGATTCAGCAGAGTTTATCCATAAGGCAATTTTTTTTTCTACAGTTCCACGCAGAGTTTTATATGCAATGTCTGCTTATCCCTATATGACTTTTGCTTGCCAGAAGGATGACAAAATAAGGTCTGAAAGATCATTGCTGCAGTGTTGGCTGTTTTAAGTAGTTCTGTCAATCACTGACATGTTGACAACATTCCCTCTGCAAGCAATTTTTCAGAGTACACAATAATTTACATGCTGCAGCTGCACGTTTTCTTGTGTCGGCTACAAAGCTATGTTGGCACAAGGACAGTTCTAGATGTTGAAACCTACTGAGGACTCTTGTGCTCACAATTTGGTTGAAGTGTTTCTCCCTTGAATAAGCAGAATGTATATATCTTAATCTCATTTGATAGCTGTGCCTAGACAGAGTAATCTCTTCCAACATTATGTGCAGCATGAAGCTTATCTCTTTAAAGAGGATGCTTTTTCTTGTTTTACCATGAAACTGCTTCTGACTGAAAGAGCTTCAAAGGGCTTCTTTGTTTCATAATGTGCATGCAGCTCATTCATGGGCTTGATCGTCTTCTTATTTCCTCCCCCTACTCTCTCTCTCTCTCACTCTCTGTTTTTTTCCCTCTCTCCCTCATACTAGTATGCTATGGTATGGATCCATACCATGTATTTGTCAGGACTACGAAAATAGTGAACATTAATGCTAGTTTTTTAGGGGGGTGGAAGGCAATTACTCTTAGCATTGAGTGCCAGATCCTCGGGTTTATCATGTGGATTATTCTTGTATTTGTTTTTATCATCCTCCAGCTTTACTTTTGCCTAGATTTAGCTCCTCCTGACTGAAAAGCATTTCTAATATGCAGACTTTTTAACTGTCTTTCTTTTTATGTATAGAGACTTCTTGAGGCATGTGCAAGTGCTTTATTGGTGTGTCTCCATTCTTGGCTGTCTCTCACTCCTATGTCAAAGTTTAAATGTTTATAAAGACAGCTGTTTTATTTTAACTTGAGACTGTACAGAAAGGTTGAGTGAAGTCTGATTTTATTGATAGTAGCAGAAACTGGATGATGAGGATAAAAAGGTAAACAAATCTCTTAAAGTAGTAGTTAGTCGAAACAGATCATTTACTAAAAAATGGTCATTTGAAAAGGATTTATTACCAAGTATTTCATATATTTTTTGGGATGTGTTTAGAAAGTGTCAAAACAAAAAGCCTGAAAAAAAGCTGATGATTAGCATGTTTGCACATTTGCAGGGACCCAACTGAGATGAGCAGAGCAGAGCAAAGAGCCAGCTGCCTTTGTTGAAGAATTTCCCAGGCTGTTTAACTTGACATTCATCAGGATGCATAAGAAGGGCTACAAAGGAACCTGAATAACCTAAGGAGAAACCTCAACAAGATGTTTGTTGTTATAAGATAATTGAAAAATCTGCAATTTAAGAACAAAAATGCCCAAGGATGCCTTGGAATTGTTATCACATATTTTTTTGTTATTACCCAAGTCAAAATGTGATGTTCTTAGTTATGGTACTAATATATCAGTCGAGTCTGGTTTTATTGAAGTGGCTTAGCAATTTTTGCACCAAATGAAACTCACACTGTCTTGTGCCAGACAGTATAAAGGGGAAAGCCCCTAAAAAACAAACAAAGAAACAAAAACTTAAGGATAAAATCCTGTAAGAAATGTCATTTGAAGTTAAAAACAATGAGTGGACATGTAAAATGCTATTTAACACTAACAAGCTGGTTTCATTTTGTTTCCATTATTCAAATAGGTATATAAAATCAACACCTACAATTAAATATATTGTCCTGTCTTTGCAGAGTGTCAGTGAGTTTGGCTTAGACATCATTGAGACGCCCGAAGGTGACAAGTGGCCGCAGCTTATTGTTCAGCAGAACCTGGATCGTGAACAGAAGGATACCTTTGTCATGAAGATAAAGGTGGAGGATGGTGGCAACCCTCCCAAATCCAGCACAGCCATTCTCCAAGTCACCATTTCTGACGTCAATGACAATCGCCCCATTTTCAAGGACAGTGAGCTGGAAGTCACAGTACCAGAAAACGCACCAGTGGGAACATCGGTCGCTCAGCTTCATGCCACGGATGCAGACTTGGGTTCCAATGCGCAGATCCACTTTGCCTTCAGCAACCAGATCTCTTCCTCGACCAAACGTCACTTTGCCATCAACAGCTCTACTGGACTTATCACTGTGAAGCAGCCACTGGACAGGGAGGTAACTCCTGTTCATAAACTCATTGTCCTGGCCAGTGATGGCAGCTCCACCCCTTCCAGAGCCACAGTGACTGTTAATGTAACAGACATTAATGACAATGTTCCCTCTATAGACACTCGCTACATTATCAACCTGGTTAATGGAACTGTTCTGCTGTCTGAGAATGCACCTCTGAACACCAAAATAGCCCTAATTACTGTTACTGACAAGGATGCAGATCTTTATGGCAAAGTAGCTTGCTACACTGACCATGATGTTCCTTTTCGATTGAAGCCTGTCTTTAATG
The DNA here is from genome assembly GCF_041146795.1 of Maylandia zebra. Lineage (NCBI taxonomy): Eukaryota > Metazoa > Chordata > Actinopteri > Cichliformes > Cichlidae > Maylandia > Maylandia zebra. Next base: position 42,666,110 of record NC_135168.1, on the reverse strand, counting down.
ATCAGTTTTTACTCGAGACAGCTGCTCCTCTAGATTATGAGACGACTCGAGAATATGCAATTAAGATAGTGGCCTCGGATAGGGGGACACCTCCTTTGAACACTTCAGCTATGGTCTTAATTAAAATCAAGGATGAGAACGACAATGCGCCCATCTTTCCCCAGCCAGAAATCCAGCTTTCCATACCGGAGAACAATGACCCCTCTACACAGTTAATAAAAATAAGCGCCACTGACGCAGACAGTGGACATAATGCAGAGATTATTTATACTCTCAGCCCTGATGCGCCTGATGGGTTTAACATTGACAGACGGTCAGGAATTCTCTCTGTTGGCAAACGACTGGACAGAGAGAAGCAGGAGAGGTACTCATTCACTGTCATAGCGAGGGACAATGGCTCTACATCCCTGCAGAGCAATGTCACTGTCAAGCTAATTGTCCAGGACCTTAATGACAACAGCCCAACTTTCACACACCCTGAGTACAACTTCTATGTGCCTGAAAACCTGCCTCTCTATGGAACTGTTGGTTTAATCACAGTAACGGATGCAGATGCAGGAGATAATGCTGTTGTAACTTTGTCCATTTTGAATGGGAAAGACAATTTTATCATTGACCCCCAAACTGGCGTGATCAAACCCAATATTACCTTTGATAGGGAACAGCAAAGCTCCTACACATTTATGGTAAAGGCAGTTGATGGAGGACAACCTCCAAGCTCCTCCTATGCCAAGGTCACTATCAATGTAGTCGATGTGAATGACAATCGCCCCGTGTTCGTCATTCCGTCCTCCAATTACTCATATGACCTAGTGCGAACCACCACCACCCCTGGTGCTGTGGTCACCAGAGTGTTTGCCATTGACAATGACACTGGTATGAATGCTGAACTGCAATACAGTCTTATTAGCAGCATCATCATTACATCTAGGGTCTCCCCTCGAGGTCTCTTTGCCATCGACAAAACAACGGGTAACATAACACTGCAGGAGAAAATAGTTGCAGCTGATCAGGGGCTGCACAGGCTGGTAGTCAAAGTCAAAGATTTAGGCCAGCCGGAGTCATTACATGCTATTGCACTCGTTCACTTGTTTGTAAATGACTCTGTGTCAAATGCTACCTTTATACAAGAGCAACTGCGAAAAAGTATGGAGACACCATTGGATCGCAACATAGGGGACAGTGAGGTAGCCCCTCAAGCTAACGGATATGTGATTGTCGTCATAGCTATCATAGCAGGGACCATGACTGTCATCTTGGTGATATTTGTGACCGCTTTAGTGCGCTGCCGACAGACACCCAGACATAAAGTAGTGCAGAAGGGCAAGCAAAGTGGAGAGTGGGTGTCACCTAACCAAGAAAACCGTCAGATCAAGAAAAAGAAGAAGAGAAAGAAGCGATCTCCTAAGAGCCTCCTCCTGAACTTTGTGACCATAGATGAATCCAAGCCTGACGACCCCACGCACGAGCATGTTAATGGTACACTGGATCTCCCTGTGGAGCTAGAGGAGCAAACCATGGGGAAGTACAACTGGGCAACCACGCCGACCACCTTCAAACCTGACAGCCCCGATTTAGCCAAGCATTACAAATCTGCATCCCCTCAGCCTACGTTTCAAATCAAACCCGAAACACCAGTGGCCCCAAAGAAACACCACGTGATCCAGGAGCTCCCCTTGGACAACACATTTGTGGTGGGATGTGACTCACTCTCCAAATGCTCATCGACTAGCTCCGACCCATACAGTGTCTCAGAGTGCAGCTGTCAGGGGGGATTCAAGACTGCGGGGCAAAGCACCAACCGACAGGTAATTCATGACTTCCTTTTTAAACCCACCCACACTAGTCCCCACTCACGCTCCCCTTGCTGTCCTCTGGTAGGTGATGTTAAAGGGGGTGGGTGGGAGCATGAAGGAAGGGGATTTACCTACACAGACCATGACCATGTCTTCATGAATGTCATTTCCACCTAAAAATGGGAAGAAATGAAACAAACAAAAATGAAAGAAAACGTAATTTGTTGCAATTAATGCAGCAAACCTTCCACTGTACTGTTGTTAATCCACCCTGTTTTCATTTTGACCATTTAAATGCAACCATAACTGTATAATCATTTACCATAAAACATGCTCAGCTTTCAAAATCCAATCTTTGAGCAATGGAAGCAGAACAACTACAGTGGCTAGCTGTTTTAAAATGGACAGGGAGTAGTTGCTGGCGGTGCAAACTGGGATATGCAGCAACTCTGAATTTGAGTTATTAGGATGAATGAAGCTGTGACTATTTGGCTAACATTGTCAAAGGCACAAGTGTGAAAGTAAAAGTGCAAAAAAAGAAAAAAAATGTGCTAAAACAACTTGATAAAGAAATCCCATATTTTTGTGGCTTCAGTCGTGAAAATATTAAGTCCTAGCTTAACTGTGCCAGTGCTTCTTTGTGGGAGTGAAACTCATTTGAATGCCAAGGTATAGCAAAGGGCTTATGATTCCCTAAGAGATATTTGCCAAATGTGAAGTGCCCCAATAAATAAAAACTGGCAAAGGGAAATAAATGTAAATCAGAAGTAAGGAGAGGTGGCCTTGCTCTGTGCTGACAGCCAGAGCAGAGCGCTGTGGGGAAGACTGAGTACTGTTTGGGGCGGGGGAGAGAGAGAGAGAGAGAGAGAGAGAGAGAGGGGGGTCACAAGGATCAAGGTGACGCAGAGCCTTGAGACCAGTATACATAAACACCAAGGGAGCAGTAAAATAAAAAAGCCAGCCAGGCCAGTGTTGCATTTAGCCCATAAATGTCCTACTTTAATGACCCCAATTATTGTTATAAATGGCATATGTTGATTCAAATACTTTACATTTTTTAAATGGTCTCACATTAGAGAGGATCACAACAAAGGTTTGCCACACTGATGTGTTGCAGTTTGTGTTCGACAGGGTGATGTTGTTGTATTTCTAATACGTGACAAAGTAATATCATGTTGATATTTGACCTGCTATCACTCTGACGATGGAATTAATGAAGGTTGATTGGTCTGTGCGTGGGGTCGTAATTTATTCATACCGATCTGTGTGTGTTGCCATAGTTTTCCCTTAGTGTCAAACATCCAGTTGATTTTTTTCTAGCTTTTCCAATCATTTCCTTGTCTTTCGTTTTGCTTCTTTTAAGATTTTTGATGATTCCCATTGTTGCTTGGTTGCACTAGCTTTCGTTTTTGTTACTGTTTTGATCATGACTTTCACAACTGTCATTCATGCAATTCTGGGTCAATTTCATGATATTGCATCAATAATTGATTTTGTTTGATGAGGTGCTTGCTTTTCTTTGTGTCTAGCATCATATTGCACACAGTTTCTCGATCTTTGGTTCACTTCTTTCTTTTTGCTCTCACTATGCTTCTATTTGAGATCTAGCAAGCTTTAAAATTCATCATAGCGTAGTTGTGGCAAATGACTGTTGATCCTGTGAAGTATTGTACTTAGGCTAATTTATGAAGACACCCACACAGACTTGATAGTCATTCCCTTCATCCACCTTTTATTTGAACCCCTAGTTAAAAGCTATGCTCTGCCATGGTACATTATACATAAGCCTGCTACATGCCCCTGGTACCAAAGATTTCATCCATAATGTGTTTATATGACACACTGACGAGTTGTCAGAATGATTTTCCCCTCTTACAAGTAGTGGCTGCCCTGAAATATGCAGAAATATTCAGCCTGTGTTCAACCATCCTAAATTATTATCCGTTATGAATTTTATGCATCAAGGATTGAAATTGATTTCCACTCATGTTACTGATCAGAGTGAAGAATTGTTATTTTTATTTTTTTTTGCAAATAATTTCAAATCAATGAATATTTAATTAGTAAACTTTCTGCCAAATCTCTTCGGCTATGGTTCTATCTGATTATTTCTAAGGTATATTTATCCACACTTCTAATAGAACATGGGTTTAATATTCTCATATTCTGGTATTATATCCAACTAATATTTCAATATTAGCAAAAAAAAATTGTTCTCATTGGTTTTCCTCAGCAATCCATCTTTAGTGATGTTAAGCTGGCAATATATCTATTTTTTTCTCTCTGTCCCCTTGAGCAATTGGCAAGTGATTCCTCCCACTTTACACATTAGATTTCCCACAAGTTTAAAGTGTGCTTATTTAAAGCCTATGTCATAGAAAAAAATAGCATGAAGCTTTGCCTGATGAGAATCATTGGCTGCAAAGGTTAATTAAATGCACTAAAGGGTTAATCACTCGTAATACAGTATGATTAAAATCACTCTAATTGGTTTGAGAAAGAGGCTGATAAGAAAGAAGAAAAAGGCAGCTGTCCTTTAAGATTATCAGGAGTACCATAAACTAGCCTTGAGTGAGTCCTGTCCTCAGGATCCAAAGCGATATGACAATAGATGCCCAGCAGCCCTGTTTGCTAAAGGACTATTAAAATTGAATCTGTTTGATTTTATCTTTACGCTTCTTCAAAGAGACTACATTTTCAAAGTTTTAAATAGCACTTATAAACAACACTTCAAAATGTGTATGATTCTTGATCTGATGTGGTATAAACATAATGTTTGAGAACTTGTAGAGATCATTTGTAGTGTGGTTCTTAAAAGAAAAACTACATTTGGTCTGTAAGTGGCAGCTATTCACTCTCTGTTCAGCTTAACTTAATAAAAAAACTCCAAACGCGAAGATCATAGGTAGTTTTCCCTGTTCTTCATCAAAGTGACGCAGTTCTTTTGTGCATTAAAGTAATATCTAATTGTCACAGAAGAAGGTGAAAATGAAACTGACAAAAAGCCGAGCCATTGAATAACAATAGAGAGGGAATGCGGGAGGAGATAATTATGGTTGAAGGTCAACAAAACGTTTCCAGGGACTTTACAGATGTAGCTGATAAAGACTAAAGCTTGTAAAAATACTTCAGAGACTACAGATTTGTGCCACCATATGGCTTCATTATACAGTAAGAGCTATAAATGCAAATCTCCTCTTTTCCCTCCCTTCTCTTCCTATTTTTTATGCATCTCATCATTTTCTTTTAACCCCTACCCCCTCGATATTAGAGGTCAATCTGCCTCCAGTGATGAGGAGCACTTGTGAGCGTATGTGATTTAGAGGAATCAGATCAAATGACTACCACCCTGCTTAAGTGATCTCAGACATCATGATGAATAGGTTGGCTAATATTTTCTTATGTTTGGCCCATAATTCTACGCCCACAGTGCAGGAATTGAGATTAACAATTTGTTAGTGTCTTCTGGTACCACTTCACAGAGTACTGTGCAAAAGTATTGAGCTCTCCTTGATTTCTTGATTTTTTCATTCCAAGAAGCCAGACATTGTTCTCAATTTTAAAGTTGTCCTAAGGAATAGTTCTCCAGGCTTCCGGAAGGTCTTTCAAAGTTTTTCTTTGGACATTGGCTGCTTTTTTTCTCTCTTTTTCAGTCAAATCCCACTACCTGACCAGTTTTAGAGGAATGTTTTATTATTATAGCATAAAAAACACATAACTCAAGGGATAAGCCAGTGATGCCTCTACAATATAGGCCCTTTTTTGCTTAAATGTGACACAAAAACATGGTGCCAGTGGTCTCCATGGACAAATATTGAGGTATGTCAAATTACACAAAAACTGGATTGAAACTCAGTGGCGACAGGTCTGATGGATTAATTAATCCAAATGTAACTTTTTTGTTTCAAATCATTGTCAGTATGTATGTAAAGCATGGTGGAGGCTTTGTCATGGTTTTGGGATCCATTTTAACCAGTGGTTCTGGGAACCTTGTCAAAATTGATTACTAACATAAAAAAGTGTCATCAAATTTTGATCCACCATGCAATACCTTCTGGAAAGCATCTAAATAGCAATGGCTTCATTTTCCAGCATGACAATGATCCCAAACACACTTCAATAATGTAAAAATAAACCTGGGTGGAAAAGCACAGAGTGGAACACTCGGTCATGGATTGGCCTCTGCAGAGTCTGGACCTGTGTGGGATCATCATGACAAAGAACTGAACAAAAGGCAGCCGACATCCAAAGAAGAGCTTTGAATATCCTTCAAGAAGCCCGGAGAACTATTCATGGAGACGATTTAAAGAAATTACAAGAATACTTAAGAGAGTTCAGGCTGTCTTAGAGATTAAAGTTGGTCATACCAAATATTGACTTTGAAGCTGGTCAGAATTGTATAAGCATTGTTTTTGCCTTACGTGCATACTGTATTCCCATGTATCTTTGCACATTTTTTAATAAATTTCCAAAAATATAGCAAAATATCAAGAAATTGGATGACCACAGTACTGGACATTGAATAAATAAAGATATTTTATAGATGTATTGGATAACAAAGGCAATATTAAACCTTATTTGTGCAGAAATCTTTTATTTATGCGGGGGAAGGAATGGGCCAGTAACACTTGCCACCTATAGTTTGATGTTTGATTGCAGGATGTTTGTGCTTAATGGTAGTGGGTGCACAGCCGGGCATTAAAGCTATGATTTCACAAGGTGATCAGTTTCAAATCCTTGCAACTGATTATGGTTTTGTTTGTAGTAGGGTTTTTTGGTCATTTTTTGCATTTTATTATTATTATTTGTTTATTTCTGTTGAGTCATTGTTGAGTCATTGCATCTGTAATCACTGTGCTTTGTTAATGTGAGCACTATCAAGACAGATCCTTCCCAATCGCAGATATGTTGGTACCTTTGTGAGGAACAGCAAAATGTAATATTCTGTACATATCAGAGGACCCACTGGCAAGGGTCCGAAATAAAGACTGGGCCTAAATTGATCCAAATATTTTTTTTTCTTTTTTGAGGGGAAATGAAGAGTGCTGCACTAGTGTGGTGGGAGAGAAAAAAAGACAAATTGGGAGTGGTAATTGGATGAGATTGCATGCTCTGATAAGTACAGGAAAATGCACAAATGTGTGATACCTGTAGCATTCTTCAAGGAAACCTGACAAGATAATGACTTGATTGCCAGCCGTACCTTGAAGAATGCTTTATTTTTTATTTTTTTATTTTTATTTTTTTAAATATCATCCACACTCTTTTTGGAGTTTTCTTTAATCAGTGTTCAACGTAGCCTCACACTGATAAGGCTACAGCATAGGCTGCTCAGAGCTCAATGATATTGTAACTACAATCTCCCTATATCTGTCTGTCTCTCTATATTTCAGGAGATGGCACTGAAACCACCACACTATGGCACACTCTGTGGCACAGGTACAGCTCGCTCCCACAGGATTAAAATCAATCTCTAGCTCCCAAAAGAGAGAAAAGAAAGAAAAAAGAGAGAGGGAGAGGGCAGAGGGAGGAAAGGAGGAAGGCAAGAACTGAAGAGGTGAAAACAAGTACTTTACTGCCTCTACCGCCTCAAACCACACCTCTTCACACAATTGAGCGAAAAGATGAATTTAGAGGGGGGGGGAAGGGGAGTCTCAGAAAAGAACAGACAATGCTTCATGTTGCTGCCTGAAACTTGACAAAGCCCTTCATGTGAATCTGTTGGAAGTTGGAAATGCTTTACTGAGTCCTCTGCTATTATTTACCTTTGTCAGTGGGGATGATATTGTATGCCCCATACCCTCCTCAAAAAATGTCCCACTCCAGCACCCACTCTGTAAAATAGGTGTCAAATACAGTCAGTAGATCTGTAAAGTATGTTTATATGTATGTATGTATATCTATCACAGAGTTGATGGTGTTTATATTTATTGATTGCCTTTTATTTGCTTTGTTTTCAAAACTGCCTGGTGGCCATTTTTATTTTCCTACTTTCTATTTTTTGTATCATTTGATGTTGCTCTATCTGGGCTTGCTCATGGAACTAATGACTTTTAATATATTTATGCTGCAAAGCCTATGATCTGTAGGCTTCCATTAGTATTGAGCCCGCTCACAGTGTATCATGTCTGTCACCCTTTGCCTCGTTTATTTCCACTTTTGCAACTGATTACATTGTTGGTGACAAGTGTGGCTGATGTTGCAGATGCATGCATGGCCCTACAATACCAACAGATTCGCAGTGCTTTTTAGCTGTGCTACCGTTCGCCATGCTGTTATTACACTGGTAGAAATGGTAGGACAAGTTTAATACTTTGAGCTAAGCCACAATCACAAGGGACTAACTGCTGGGGTTATAATCAAAAGCTGTTTATGTAGGGCAGATTTGAAGAGCACTAAGCCTAACCTTTTGTGTGTCGCTTACTATTTCGAAGTCAGAACTGATTTAACTGTTGGGACCCATATTAAAATGACTCCAGATGGTAGGGGAAAAAAATCATAATTATAATCCTCTGGCAGTCATTAATATTTCTTGGGTTCAAGCAAAAAGTGCTTCACTTTGTACACTTATTTACACTGAAAAAAAGAGAAACGTATTTTCTGATGAGAACAACACTGAACACCAAAATAAATAGGTACTCCAGGATTGAGTTTAAAAACAAGCAATAAGTTAAGATTTGATTTTAAAAAAATCCACTATGATGCACTTAATACTTATTATTCAGAGCAACGCTTTTTTCTACTTTTTCTCCACTCATAGGACCACCATGACACATTATGTCTTATTGAATCATTTCTACCATGCACACCAGTAACTGGCTCGATGGGTTTGCAGCGTTATTGTTCAATAATCCTGTTAATTGATAAGCTAAACGTCTTTAATAGGTAAGGCCTAAAAGGCAACTTCAGTACAGAAATATAAACATAGAATTAGAGTAATTAAAATGGACAAAGTCTGTGTAGTCAGTTAGAAATGTGCGGCTTGACTTGGGTAGGTGCTGTTTTCCCTCCTATATATAGTTAAATGAAATGACTGCACAGACAAGATGCCTTTTTTTCATTTTGTTCCAGTCTTTGATCTGTCATGGTTGTACAGGCTGTGTCCATTTTAAAGCTTTTAATTTTATGTGTGTCACCTCTTTGTAAGGCAGGTTGTTATTATTTAAGGAGGTATATTCATGTAATTATGGTATCAAATGTATTCACTACTGCGTAGGAGCCACAGTATGAAATATACATAGCATCCTAGCACTGTGTAATAATTAGATTTGCCTGATCTTTGGGGAAAAGACAAAAAAAAAAACATGCAGGGGAAAGCTTTTGTCCTTGTAAGGGAGACAGAAACCTCACTTTTATTCAATGTGAAGTACAATATGCACCTTACATGATCTTTGTAATTGACTTTGATTTGCCAGTGTGGAGAAAACTGTAAATGTTTTGTTTATGTATGTGTGCGCTTCTGAAATTTATTAAAGTCTTTTGCATTGTATTGCATATTTCGATGACTCTTCTTATTCATTGTTTTAAGCATCCAATATTAGTTTACATCACACAGTTTTCTGCACACGATGCCGTGTCTGCCTGATGAGAACAGTGAGACTATAATGAGGCCAGCACATGTTGTAGAATAATTTGTTGTTTTTCTCATATACACTTAGTTGGTAACATTAAGTATTGGTAAAACAGGCTGTGGCCTGTAAAAAATATATGTAGCTGTGTTGGTTGAGGCAGCATTAACAGGTCAATTTCAGCCACAGAAAAACACCCATACATTTCTTCTACATTTTGCAACAGTATAGCATTTAAATAGGCAAAAGAAACAAAAAACAATGATTTATATCGCTAATTAGGAACAGATTACAGATAAATAAGTTATGGAAATCTCGAGAAGAACGCATCCTTTGAAGTGCAGAGACAGAAAACAGCCAAACAGGAGCTTTTTTTGGACCGACACTTTTTTTTTAAAATTTATCTTCCTTCCATGAGAGCTGATAATGATCATTTGATAAAGATAACTCAGCTATTATGATGTACAGTAGGGCACGAAAACAGGGGTTTACACATCTGAGAGAGACTGATGCTAGAAAGTACAATAACCACTGCTCAAACATTGTGTTATGTGCTGTTTATGCGGATTTGATCCAAAAATACAGACTTGAAAGACATAAAACAAAGTCTGAGTCGAGACAACAGAAAATGTTTAATTGCTTATCAGAGTTACTTCATAGTTTGAAACCAAGCGAGCTAATCAGTTCCCGTGGGGAAAGTGTCCTTGGTGATTTGAGAAAGTGGTGCACACTCAAGAAAAGCGTTCTCCAATGGAGAGTGCATAAATGTCAACTTTCTATTAATAGATAAATGTAAACCTGATAAATGCATCGTCTTGGCGTAAAAACAGAGAGCGTAGATAGATAATAAGGTAGATGTATCTCTTTGAGGAACACAAATTCAGCTTGATTTTTTTCTTTCATATATAATTAGGCAATACATGTTTTCAGATGAACCATAAATAAATTTAACAGCCAACCATTAATGAGTATTGACATTTGTTCATGAGTGGTATGTGTTAGATGGAGTTTTCTCCAGCGTCTTGGTGCAAAGTCCAAATTAAGAAGGAAGAAAGAAACAAGAAAAGGAAATTTATTCAGTGGATGCTGGGTTCTAGCTCTGTCTGTGAATCACTGTTTTTCTTTGTTTGTTTTTTTGTTTTTTGGTTGTTAGAAAAGGCACACAAAATCCAGTGCTTTTATCTTTTTACATGGCTATTAAAGCTTGCCCCATAGCTACATTACAGCGTGTCACTGAGCAAAGCATTAGCAGAGTTTCTTTGTTGACATATTGATTCATGATTTATGAGACGGCAGTGTTCAATTTCATTTACCAGGCCAGGAAGCAAGTTATATGTACTAAGTTTGATTACTTATTGTATAATGCAATGATACGTTTGCAGCTGGAGCATCATATATATGGACCAACATGCTGGGCTTTACACAGACACACATGCGGCCAGTGGTTATGTTCGTGGAGAGGCTTGCTAAATGCCCTTCATTAAATTATATGGATATGTTTCTTTTTCCACTTTGTTTGCTTAATCATTTAGACAGTGGCTTCTTATTTTCCTGTAATGTCAGCTATTCACTTCGTTATTTAAGATTGCATCCTAATAACTAGTTGGGAATACTTCACAATACTCAGAAAGTATGTGTGAAGTTTGTTATACCAGACAAAGATTGCATAGCTGGCCCAGTGACTTTCCTCAACCTTGAGAATGCATGCAATCAGTGCAATCAGTACATCAGCCCTGTTATCAGTTCTTTGCCTCTAATAAATGTAACATAAAACTAAAGCATGTCTGTTATTTATGTGGTTAAGATTGCAAAGGAGTAACTGAGTAGGCAAAAACCATTACACATTGATTTTACAAGTCACTCACGTTCTCTTCTGGGATCATTGATATCCGCTGTAGACGGTATAAAATTACAATTCAAGATTACAGATTTTTAAACCAAGTTCACTTTTTAAATGGTGAATTGGTGAATTCTGAGGATGGTATTGCATATATTTGATGTCTTTTTATGTTATAGAGAATAACACAGGTTAAAGTGAAGGCATTTAATAGTTTGGTTGTCTTTGGGGAGGTGTAGGTCAATTTAACAAGCAGCAAGCATGCTCAGGGTATGATGTGAAGTTGTCCTGAAGCAAAACTGACTGTGTAAGCAGAGGCTATTTATGCATGTGCTGTGCAGTGGTGCAGGAAACAAGAAGATGCTGTGTTTTTTTTTTTTTTTTCTGTTGCACTCCACTCAAGGCAACACTCCACACAATTGCTGCCAAATCTCTGCCAAACTGAATAATTCAATCATCCCCCATAGCTGCAGTGGTCTATCTACCTTTGTGTGTGCAACAATCAAATCAGTGTGGAAGCCTGCCGTGTGGTTCTTTCTGAGACACTGAGTAGCTCTACAGCCCGGAGATTGTTTTCATTGAAAACAATTGTGTTGATTAAACGAGGTGTGACTGTGGAGCAGGCATCTGAAGAACATCGATTGCTTGTACAATTGTTTGTTCCTTGTTAAAAGTGTGATCTAAAACAGTGGACGCCGTTAGTGTGCAAGGAGCATATGGTTGGCTGGTGTGCCCTTAAGACAGTTAGTGTGCTTCTGTATTTCCAAAAATATCCCAGGTAAAGAAATCCATTGTGATCGCTTGTGTGGGCTTAATAATGCCTTTTGATTAATGACCACATAAAATTCTTAAATCACAGTTTCGGGTGGGTTAACATGGCTTTATCAGGACCTGATTTATATTATTCTTTTTATTGCATTTTATCTTTTGTGAATGTACATTACTTCATACAGATAAATGATCTTTACAACATTTTTCAGCAGATAGCAGCCTTCCCATTTCCCTTATCCCACAATTCTTTGAGGTACTCGTGTGGATTCAAGCTTTGCTTAGCTCTAATTCCCCTGTAAAAAAAAAAGAGTACTGTAAAGATTAGGCAAAATGTAAAATTGTTATTCTGTTTTATATGTTTGGCATAGCTGGACTGGCCATCTGGCATATTTATTTATTTTTATAACAGTATAAAAAATGAAAGGTGATGGATTGGCCAGATGCTAGCAGATGTGTAAAAATAACTTAGTTGTTTGGTGGTGGCTATGGCGGAGCTGCCACAAGAGGCCAGGTGGATGAGGGAAAGGAGAAGCAGCAGGAGGAGAGACCCAAGGTGGCCGCTGGTCCGAGTGTCAGGTGAACTGAACTTCAGGTAAGAAGTATGACCTGCAGTCTGGGTCGGATTTAAACCAAGTTTAGGTGGAGTTTATTTTCGTTGTGCTGACTTTTTACAGTCAGTTAAAATAACTCGTACTGCGTGGTAGCTAGCATGACGGAGTTTCTACAGCTGGGTGGGTGCTATGATGTTACTGATAGTGAACTTTATTTTATTCATAAGGTTAGTTAGTAGAGTTGCCAACCGTCCCCTAAAAAGAGAAAATATTACGCGTTTCAAATTGAGGTGAAAAGGAACACAGTTTGTCCCGTACTTCAGCTACAATGGAAAAAGACACAAAACTGGAGTTTTTCTCTGTCTTTACGCTGCAGCTGCCTCTTCTCTCATTCAATCATGAAATTGATCAATGATTAGCTGATCGGCTTTTCTCTGTTGTTTGTTTATCGCCCACTTTGCGCCAGAAAGAGGAAACCAGCGGATGTCGCGCTAAACAACAGCAGCACGTTTAAGCTTGATCAGCTGTTGTTAGAATTTATTTAATATTAATTTCTAGTATCAGCTGATGTTTGCTGGAGCCACAGCTGTAAAAGCTGCTGGTCATTATGTCGGTTTGGTTATCTGGTGAGAGGGAAACATGAAGATGAAACCAGGAGATGTCCTTACTAAATCATCAGAGCTGAACAGGTGATGGAGAAACAGGTTTACCTTTTAGATGACATGAATAAGTTGAAGGGAAGTTATGAACTGTTTCTGAGAGACAAATAACACCAGGATCCTTTCTGTGTAGCTGACAGCTGGTAACTGTGCAGGGGCGGGTCTAGCAAAGCTTTGCCAGGGTGCAGGTGGGGCATTAGTAGGGAGAGGGGGGCACAAAGAAATACTTTTCTTTCTTATTCTCATTTAAAATATCTAGCTTTTATTAAATAATTATCTGAATCTTACAACCAAAGTTTTTATCTGATGTACAACTTATAGAAATCATACATAGACCAACAAGACAGTTTAAATCACTGTCACAACAGCCTTCGTTTTCAATCAAAGGCTTTATGAGTTTTCCTATAATACCTGGTGGGCCGGTCTCTAGTCAACATGCCCGGGCCGATTTTTTGTCCTAGTCCAGCCCTGATGTTTGGGTTTTTTTCTTTATCAGTTTTCGCTACCTGTTGTGGACATCTGTAAAAAAAAAAAAAAAAACCACTCACATAAAGGCTGTTTGAGTTTAAATTAGTTCCTCATTACCAGCCACAGCAGTGTGCTGATACAGAGTAAAATCAAAAGTGCTGGAGTCATTTCATCTCATTTGGTGTAATTTAACTACAAGAAAGGTTTTCCTCAAAACGATTTGGAGTCAAATGTCATATTCTGCAAGTAGCTTCACACAGTACTGTTTTTAGAAGATGTAAAATATGATTCGCAGCAGTGAGCAGATTTTTTCCTGCATCTTCTGTCACAGAGGATTTTATCTGTGGACAATGGTTTAAATAAATTGGGTTCTAATTTGCCACTGATATTATCTGGTGAATGGTCATTAGTGTTATTGTTCTTTAACTACTTTTAGTGTTCATTGTAGTTTACTGTTGCTGTTGTGTTTTGTTTTCTTTCCTGTTAATGCAATAATGTCAGGGCATGCAGTCTGGGAAGTGTGTAGCTGTGATGGAGCGGGTGTGATCATTGGTGCTGGTGTCTTCCCATTGTGAGAGAATTAATAGTTTTACTTTTTTTAAAGCATACAGTAGAATACCTGCATGCCAATCTATTGTGCTATTTCATTGCCACTTCTCACTATGGATCACTGTTTAATACTATGTGATGCTGTCAAAATTGTGCGAAGCAGATATTCTTTTCTGAAATGTAGCTGGGTTGCTTGACTGATGGCATGTAATGACTGGTGATATGCAAATCAGGGTTCAGCTGTCTGGATCTGAACACTACTCTTTTTGAAAGAGACTAACAATACTTCGTGTGACAAAAACAACCACTCCTAGGAATAATGTCTTCGCTCAAGAGAATTAGTCAGTGTTAAGGATGTTGTCATGGCAAGATGCATGAATTTTTGCAAGCTGAAGGTGGCCAGACTAGAAGGCGGCAACTTAAAGACAATGTCCAAGGAAGGCTATGTCTGTGCTCCCCTTAATCCTGGTAATCCTCCTGCAGGATTCTTGATTTGCTTTTGTAAAAGAGATTGGGAGATGATAAGATGCTCGTCCGCCTCCTTAGAATAGCTGATAATCTGGTTTGAACAGAGGAATGAGGGGGTATTTAGCTTGCCTTAACATTTGCCCAAGCAGATGGCGCTGACGGGGGAAGGCACAACCTTAACCTTCATCCCCCTCCCTCTCTGCTTGGTCTACTTTGAGGGGGAAAAAAAGAACAGTGGGATGATAATCAATGTTGTTTATTTTGCTGCTTGACTCTTTAAGTACTTTCAGCCAGATTATAGGCTTTTGCAGGGGATAATCAGGAGACCGCAGACAATTGCTTTTTTCCCATCCTGACAGTATCCCCCCACGAATGCGTAAAGAAGGCGATTTAAAGTAGATGCCAACTCTTAATTCCTGATTAGTCCCATTGCAAACCCTGTTAAAATTAACTGGACACTGCGCTAATCACTACATTTTGAACACTTGCTGTTCTGGTGCAGTGGACATACCGTATCCAGTGAGTAAGACGACTTCCCACAAGTGATAAATCCATTAACACTCCCTTTTGAGGCTTTTTCCTCAGTGTGGTTACACACAAACACACTATGAACCCCCAGAAAGTTCTTGAGGGTAATTGTAACACTTCAGGACTGAACCACTAGTGGGCTGACGTATTATAAAAAGAGACAGAGACAAGCCAAGGTCCCATCAAAGTTTTAAGGTAATTTAAAAAAAGCCAGTAAACAGCCAATATTAAAAATAATACATGTTAAGACTCTCTTCTCCCTGAAAATTGTAAGTATACAATTTAACTGTTAAAAAAAGGAGCAACAGTAACTTCTTTTGGTTTTTGGACTGCAATATCTTCAGTAGCATTTATGTAAGCTGTAAGCATGATGGCATGTAATCCATTAAGTCATTTATATTGGTTCCCTAAGTCTACCTCTCTACACTTAATACCTCTGGCAATCTTCTCAGCTTGGACTGGACACCTGCAACAAAAGCATTTGAAGAAATGAGATCAGCCCATTGACTAATTAGAACTGTGCACGGCATATGCGAGCGGAAGGACTATTTAACTAAAGCATTTGTTGCATCCATTTTTTTTCTTTGTCTCTGCAGTTGTGTGCTATAACAGGATATTGTGCATAGCTGTCAGGCTCAGTCTGGTGTAGAAGCACAAAAGACAAGCAGCCCAGAATCCATCCTACTCAAACATGTACACGGTGCAAAGTTAATCCACATATACACAATGACATGCTGATTGTCTTTGTGCGCTCTCACTTCATCCAGACACAAGCAAAATAGTCAAGCGCTCTCGAACAAGCCTTTTGAGGGGAACGGTCATTTTCAAAACAATTTGCATGAGACACACAAACATTATACATTGTAATTGCACCTATCAGCACAGCTTGATATCTTTGTGTGATACTTGCTGTAATTGATGCAGTTATTGCATTTGTTTCTTCTCGTCTGTGCTGTGCTATTTAAGTGCTTCCTCGTAATAAAAATGTATTCAATGTGATGTGCTTGAAAGCTGATGTCAGCAAGGAGGTATGTACAGAACCATTAACAGAGAATATTAGATGGTGAACCACATAAAGCTAATGCTAGGCTGTGGTAACACGCATCATGCAGCTCATACTAATTGCTTGGACCTTTCCGTGTACCAGAGTTAAGACGTCGCTGGCTCTTTGAGGTTCACAAAAACAAAACAGAACACATCAGTGCCTTTAACTTAACTTTTTGACCCAATGCCTTCAGAAACGGCTTTTATTATGCAGCAGCTAGCACTGAAAACTTTAGCTCCAGTGCTTGGAAACATATGCCACAATAAGAAAAGGAAAGAGACCAAGATCTTGAAATGCAAAAGGATAATAGAATCAAGGAAAAGTCTTCTTTAGTAATGTGTGAGAAAGTCACAAATTGGCACACAGAATTTCAATGCATACAGTATTCAAAAACAGCAGCAAGCCATTCCCAAGATCAGTCATACTATTTTATAGTATTCTGACAGTGTCTGTATTTTTTGAATGGCAAGAGACTCTTTATAAAATGATAAGGTTTCATGTCAGACACTTGTGCTTAACACTCACCTTTTAAGATAAAACTGCTGTTAAGACTGCATTATAATTGTGTTATGACTGTGTTATAAACTAAAAAAATAAGTATAACAGAACGCTTTTACTCTATTTGCATTTTGTGCTCTGTTTCTCTTGAGCTAATGAAACCAAAAGGTAGGAGTTTGTACACATAAATTTGAACATCTTAGTGTCATACAGTACTGATCTTACAGAATGTCCACAATATATCTTTTTATATACACTTTTCAGCAAAAGAAATGGAATGGCACAACTTAGATTACCTGTAATCCACACATATAGATATGCACTCCCTGTGATGGAGCAGACATGTGTTCCAACCCAGAAATAATGGACAACACTTCAATGACTTCAGTGAATTGTGCCGACCTTTTTGTATTGTGTGGATGATTGTGTGATGCTCCCTCAGATAATGACTGTGCCCTACTTTGACTTTGAGGCAATGACCTGAAATAAGGCACACAAGTGAAATCTGAGTCTCGATGAACCTGGAAGTGATTAAGGTCACCCAGACACACCACATTTGTTTGCCGGGTGACTCACATCAGCCGATGTCTGCAAATCATTTGGGAGTGCATTGTGGGAATCCTTTCCAATGCAAACAGTGACCAGCACGCTTAGGAAGACTTTCAGAATGATTGGTACTCCTGTATAAGTTTGATACAAGTCCATTCTGAGTTCAACTCTACAGATATACGAGTTTGTTTTTTTGTTTGTTGTCAGAGCACCACTTTCTGAATGTTTTTTCCTGAAAACTATAGTTTGTGACATACTTCTTAGACTGTCCAACAATATTAGCAATATGATGAGAGTGCAAAGCATCAAAACATGCAGTGACTCATGAGAATACTATTGCTATGCATTAGCTCTGGACACTGACTCGACAAAGGTAGACTTACTTACTCAGAAAAGTTAAGAAAGGGCTTTATTAGTGCAAGTGCACAGCAAAGTACAGTGGCAGTGAGTCAATGAAAGTTTTTTTTAGGAATATAAAGATACATCCAAGTACTTAAGTATGCATCACATATAGGGAAGTAAAACATCAAGCAAATGAAGACATCACAAAAGATGATGCATTACTGAATCTTGCATTCATCTCAACTTAACTCTATTCAGCGCTTTGATACATTATTTAACAAAGTGACTGAAAAGGCTGAGTTGCAGACTCTGAGTCTCACTGACATGATGCACATATGACTTTGGGGAAAACATGGATAACATGAGATCATGTCTACCTCTTGAGGGAAGGGTGCACTGCGTGGATCTCTGGCTTGTTTTTGTGCCTTGCTATTCTGCTGGGGATCAGTAAACAGATTCTTGCAACAGCCATGGTAAAAAAATAAATAAATAAAAAACTATTCTTCCTCTGCTGTGTATGTAAATCAGAGTAGGGGGATGTAATGAAATAATGAATTCTCCCTATTTTTTTTTTTTTTTTTTTTTTTTTTTTTTACAAGAGGGACTTATGGGACTCACTATATTTAGATAGAACAAAGAGATTGCCAGCGGTGTCCAATCTCTCTAGTTAAGTTGTGGAGTTTTAGCCAACTTGTCAATGAAGAACTGCTTACTTCAATGCTTAAAGACATGCTGGGTAAAAATGGAGCTCTGTGCCTCCCTCCAGACAATTTCAATTAAGCCTCTGTGGGGCTCAAAGAATAGATGTGTCAATAGATGGTAATTTTTTCACCTTAATAGATTACGGATGTTATCAGTAAGATCACTGGAGTTGATTCTGAGTTATGTGCAGTGTGTATTGTATTGGCTACATGCATAGCAAGCCTGTAAGATGACCCGCCCTGCCAGCAAGAATTGCTTTGTCACTCAGACAAATACGGCAGATGAATGCTCAGCATGATGCTGGGTTATTTGTCATCTGGTGTTCTCTTTCTAATGGGTTTACTGTTTATGATCCAGGTCAGAGAAGGACAAAGCACTCCACACCAGAAGTTACAGCACAATCTTAAGAAAGATCACTCGATAGAGCCTAAACTCTCAACTTTTTAAACTGTTTTATTATTCCCACTCTACTTATCAACTTAACCTCCAGCAAAATATAATCATTTTTGCTTTTTATACTCATTCTAAACTGCTTGGGGTTTTCTCTTCAGTAAGTGGGGTCTTTACCTTAAAATATATAATATTTTAAGGTAAATATTATAAACACCCAGCTCACCCCTGCAGGCGGTTTATCTTTCAAGCTCGGGTCCTCTACCAGAGGCCTGGGAGCTTGAGGGTCCTGCGCAGTATCTTAGCTGTTCCCAGGACTGCGCTCTTCTGGACAGAGATCTCCGATGTTGTTCCCAGGATCTGCTGGAGCCACTCGCCTAGCTTGGGAGTCACCACACCTAGTGCTCTGATTACCACGGGGACCACCGTTACCTTCACCCTCCACATCCTCTCGAGCTCTTCTCTGAGCCCTTGGTATTTCTCTTTATCTGCCGGTGGTACATACCGTGCAGGGGCTTGTCCTTCCATGATGGTTCCTTGTCTCCCTCCTCTTTCTTGGGTTTCTGCTGCCTGAGGTATTCACTGAGCACGCTGTCAGTTGGGGCCATCTTCTCAATGTATTCTTGGATGTTCGTTTTCTCATCCTGGACTGTGGTGCTGACACTCACCAGTCCCCGGGCCCCTTTCCGCTTAGCGTACAGCCTCAGGGTGCTGGACTTGGGGTGATACCCTCCATGCATGGTAAGGAGCTTTCTTGCTCCGTGACTTCTATCTCCTCCTTTGGCCAACTTATTATACCAGCTGAGTACCTGATCACGGGCATATATATATATATATACATTTATACATATATATATATATATATATATATATATATATATATACAGTGGGGCAAAAAAGTATTTAGTCAGCCACCGATTGTGCAAGTTCCCCCACTTAAAATGATGACAGAGGTCAGTAATTTGCACCAGAGGTACACTTCAACTGTGAGAGACAGAATGTGAAAAAAAATCCATGAATTCACATGGTAGGATTTGTAAAGAATTTATTTGTAAATTAGGGTGGAAAATAAGTATTTGGTCACCTCAAACATGGAAAATCTCTGGCTCTCACAGACCTGTAACGTCTTCTGTAAGAAGCTTTTCTGTCCCCCACTCGTTACCTGTATGAATGGCACCTGTTTGAACTCATCATCTGTATAAACACCTGTCCACAGCCTCAAACAGTCAGACTCCAAACTCCGCCATGGCCAAGACCAAAGAGCTTTCGAAGGACACCAGGAAAAGTATTGTAGACCTGCACCAGACTGGGAAGAGTGAATCTACAATAGGCAAGCAGCTTGGTGTGAAAAAATCAACTGTGGGAGCAATCATCAGAAAATGGAAGACATACAAGACCACTGATAATCTCCCTCGATCTGGGGCTCCACGCAAGATCTCATCCCGTGGGGTCAAAATGATCATGAGAACGGTGAGCAAAGATCCCAGAACCACACGGGGGGACCTGGTGAATGACCTGCAGAGAGCTGGGACCAAAGTAACAAAGGTCACCATCAGTAACACACTACAACGGCAGGGAATCAAATCCCGCAGTGCCAGACGTGTTCCGCTGCTGAAGCCAGTGCATGTCCAGGCCCGTCTGAAGTTTGCCAGAGAGCACATGGATGATACAGCAGAGGATTGGGAGAATGTCATGTGGTCAGATGAAACCAAAGTAGAACTTTTTGGTATAAACTCAACTCGTCGTGTTTGGAGGAAGAAGAATACTGAGTTGCATCCCAAGAACACCATACCTACTGTGAAGCATGGGGGTGGAAACATCATGCTATGGGGCTGTTTTTCTGCCAAGGGGACAGGACGACTGATCCGTGTTAAGGACAGAATGAATGGGGCCATGTATCGTGAGATTTTGAGCCAAAACCTCCTTCCATCAGTGAGAACTTTGAAGATGAAACGAGGCTGGGTCTTCCAACATGACAATGATCCAAAACACACCGCCCGGGCAACAAAGGAGTGGCTCCGTAAGAAGCATTTGAAAGTCCTGGAGTGGCCTAGCCAGTCTCCAAACCTCAACCCCATAGAAAATCTGTGGCGGGAGTTGAGTTGAAAGTCCGTGTTGCTCGGCGACAGCCCCAAAACGTCACTGCTCTTGAGAAGATCTGCATGGAGGAATGGGCCAAAATACCAGCTACTGTGTGTGCAAACCTGGTAAAGACCTATAGTAAACGTTTGACCTCTGTTATTGCTAACAAAGGTTATGTTACAAAGTATTGAGTTGTATTTTTGTTATTGACCAAATACTTATTTTCCACCCTGATTTACGAATAAATTCTTTACAAATCCTACCATGTGGATTCATGGATTTTTTTTTTCACATTCTGTCTCTCACAGTTGAAGTGTACCTCTGGTGCAAATTACTGACCTCTGTCATCATTTTAGGTGGGGGAACTTGCACAATCGGTGGCTGACTAAATACTTTTTTGCCCCACTGTGTATATATATATATATATATACATAGGACATTCAATTCAATTCGGTTCAATTTTCATTTATAGAGTGCCAAATCAAAACAACAGTCGCCTCAAGGCGCTTTATACTGTAAGGTAGACCCTGCAATAATACATACTAGCTTAGGACGGTTTATTTTGTAGTCACTAAGAACTGCTTAACCATGATTTTATTTGACCGAAACTCTGTTAGGGATATGGGTTTATCCCCGTCATTTACTGTAACACCATCATCTCACATATTTTTAATATAACATTTAACCTTGAAAATATGATACTGCAGATGCAGAGAGACAGAATCTTTGCAAAGTCAGATATTTTCATCCTTACCAAGTAGGAAGGGGGAGTAATGCTGCCATGTTTGCCTTTTGGAGATAACACCTCAGAGGTCATTTGAATGACTTGTTGTAATGTGGGTCACATCAAACACACCAGGAAACCAACTTCCTGACATGTGAGATTTTTACTCTTTTGCATTTTTTTTTTTTTTACTATCGTTATATTATTACATAGCTGTGACTGGTGGAGTGCAATGCCACACATATGGGGCTTGGTGATAACACAAGAGGCTTTACACATCAGGTTTGTTCAATATTAAAGTTATAGAGACTTCCCGTTATCCCTCCATTAGATTTCTCATAAAATAAAATTTAAAAAAAAAAATGTTACAGAAATGGAGCCCATAATCGTATCCTTAACATTCAGGATTAGAATTCCTCCAAAACTAACTGTCCTTGACTACTTTAAAGGAAAACATGAAAGGCGGTGCATGTCAAGACACACATTCCCCAGCAACGTGAAGATTCTTGGCTCTTATCTGTTTGATTTTGCACTTAGGGATTTTTTCTTCATCTTTTCTCTTCAAACATCAAGTGCCAAAGTCATTTACATGTGCTAGGGGCAACCAGAGTTAAAACACAGACATACAACTTACTGCTGTCTAGAGGCAGTGTATGAAGAAAATAAGGAAGTTGTAAGGGATAGGTAAAATAAGGCAGCAGAGGAAGAGTAAAATGAAAGGAAGGTGAGGAGGAAGGGAGGAGAAAGAGAATGAGAGAAATGAGGACAGTAGGAGGTGAGTGCAGTGAAACACAGAGAGGGTAATTCAATTTGACTAAAACTCTGTCGCTTCATACAACAGGGGATTGGCCTAACCACCAAAATGAATTAAAATTCATGAACTTTTGAAGAGAGAGCTGCCAGCAGGAAGTGGAGAGGATGAGACACAGTTAAAGCAGATATTATTTTTTTCTAATTACAAATAAATGAAGCTATTAGTTTACCTTAAATTAAAAGCAGAAGGGTTCCCTGAGAGATATGCGATCCCATGTGTAAGTCATTTAACACTGATTGGGCCCCTATTGAGCTATATAAGTCTCTGTGAAAGTATCTGTCTATGTGAAAAAATACCTTTTGGCTATAAAGAAGTGAAACTTTTAGCCTGTTAGCAATTCCATCCTCTATATAATATAATCGTATACCGAGTCACATGTCTGCACGGTGGAATTTGGCATAGACAGAACACACGCAGCCGATTATTTGTAATGCTTCCCAAACCAGACAATCAAAAGAAAATCCAGTGTTTGACTTTGATCCATGCACAATATAAATAACTAATTTATCAATTGTGCTTAAAGAGGCATACAATGGGCAGAACAGAGAACATTGTGTAGCCGGGATAATCCCTTAGAAGATTTA
This sequence comes from Maylandia zebra, assembly GCF_041146795.1. Taxonomy (NCBI): domain Eukaryota; kingdom Metazoa; phylum Chordata; class Actinopteri; order Cichliformes; family Cichlidae; genus Maylandia; species Maylandia zebra. The sequence goes on along the minus strand of NC_135168.1, from coordinate 42,643,185 downwards.
TCCTGACGTTGCCTTGAGGGGAATAGTGGGAGCAAGAAGCAGATCCTATTCCCTCACTCTCTGTCTCTCTATCTCTGTGTCTCTGGATACATAGCCACTATCTCAGCTCCTGATCAGCCCTATTTAGTTATATTGCATTGTGTTCTTTGATATTCCAGTTAATCCGTCAAGTGAAGAGATTTAAGCTAAGATTACAATGATTCAATGAACTTTTGATTACTTGTGTCTGTAGCCCTATGGCATTTTCTTGATGCGCTGTATGTGCGTTCATATGCATTTGTTTGCTCGTATGTGTTAAGTGTGGGCGACTTTGACTGTTCCGCGTTAGAGTAGCAAGAGGATTGGAGTGATGTATCGATGGTCTGAAGCTAGACGGCTTCTCTCAGGGTACTCTGGGGCTATAGTAGGTGGTTCTAAATGTGAATAGTAGCGCAGATACATATTGTCTAAGAGTTTAATTTAGCCTAAGAGTTGTTGTTTGTTTTTATTCTAATCGTTGTTTTTATTCCAATTGTCTCGATGTAAAGATGAAATCACAGGCTTCCACTTTACGACTGCCCGGGCTCCCCAAATTTAGTATGCGAGCTTTAATCCAAGGTGAGCTCTCATGCCTGGGAACCACACAAACAAGCCAGCATAGATTTGGATAACATCTGTTTTCAGTTTTCTATCAGTTGGAGCATTCTGTATGTGCAATTACTTGAACCAATCACATGCAAAAGCTTTTTCAATCTGGCTCCTTGAGTGCTGTCACTAGTTATTACAGTGTGTGCTGTTTAGCAAAAGTGCTTTTGCAGTTTGAAGAGCATCCCAAGATATTAGTGGCATCTAATTGCATTACCTGGAGGAGACTGATGGCGCCAGTTAAAATGGCTGGAACCTTCTCAGACTGTGTTGAGGGCAAGTGCTTCTTTACAACTTATACTACATGTTTCTGACTGGAATCTTTTGTCGACTAAGTGATATTCTGACAGCTTTAAGCCTCCACTCGCCTCACCAAATACCCTTATTCCCTCAGCAATCATACATCTTACCATTAATCCACTTTCATCCATGTGAAACTAAAACAATGACAGAATGATAATGGCAGCTAATGTGGCCACATTTTGATTGCGCAAGTCAGTTTTGTTCTCATTAACTTATTCTGAATTGATTCATGCATTCATGCTTGTTTACCTAGCAATAGTGTAAAATGTCCCTGCAGTGCAATCCATATTCAAGCAGGCCAGCTGTGAGGCTTTCTGCAGCACTTGTCCATTTAAGCTCCAAAAAAGCCAGATTGTTTTCTTGGTTTTTCAGCGTTCAATTGCTTCTAAATAACCCTTGATCAAATCTTTACATCTTTTCAACAATCCATTACACTGCTGACATTTTTCATGCATAATGTGCATAACAGAGATCTCCAAGTGGCTTCTCTTTGGCAAGGTGACAAAAATGCCTTTTTAAAATGTAGACTTTCCATAAGAATACAAAAAAAGTCATCTTGTGGGCAGCTCAACATCATTTTCCAAAGAAGCCACAGGCAAATTTTTATGACTGAGAAGACAATAAGGTGAAAACTGCCGAGTGACCCTCATGGGATGTGTCTCTAGCCCCTTCTGTCTTCCACTTCTAGATTTAGAAGGGACTGGAGGGGTTTTTAATGCACAGTCCTCACACAGTCCAGTGGGACTCTCATCTTGGGAATAGCATGCCAGTTTTATAGAGCAGGGAGTGGCAGTGGAGAGAGACAAGGGTCCTTAGAGACGCCTGGATGTTTTCCATATTAAACTGAAGAGAACACGACTTAAGATCTCACTAGTGAAATGACTCATTTTCAATGTGAAAATGCCAGTTAAATGATATGGAAATTAGCATAATTATGGAAACTGTGACATATCTAGGTCTGTTGTTGGGCTGAGATTTTATCCCACTTATACTATCCTACTCCCTTTCTTAGTCTCTTTTTTCACTTCCCACCTACACGTTCCTCTAATCATTTCCCACCCTCACTTTTCCCCTGGACCCTTTTTGCACCACCACCCTTCTCACTAATTCCCCAACCTCTAACTCCCTGTTTTCTCTCACTCACTTCCTACAGAGAGTAAAATATCCATGGGCAGTTTAATCACATTAATATGAGCAAAGGATGTGAGGTAATAAATCGCTTCTTTCTCTCAATGAGCCATAAGAGGTGGTGATAAAAAACAACTTTTCTGTTGTTGTGCGCTTTTGCCTTGCAATGTGAAAAGAAGCTGTGTTTGAAGTTCAGATTAGTCTTCAGGGAGTCCCACCTATTGGGACTGTTAACCTTTAGCCATTCAGCCATAAAACAAGTGAGTTCCATTAAAATACATAATGCATGAAGGCCGAGATTGCATGCCATTGATCAGCACTTGAATAAATTGAGTTGAAATCTTATTAACATAACCAGTTACACATAAAGTGAGATGAATAAAGTGCACTATAACACCTGCAAAAATTAGCTACCATCAACCACAGTTTGTGATGGTTGAGGTGGTCAGGCTAACTGAAGCTAATTTAAAAATAAATTGTAATGAGCTATAATTCCAGCTATTTGTGCAGTGAGATGCTGGAGTTTTAGTCACAGTTTGTTTTCCTTTTTTTTTTTTAATCTTTTTTTTTAACATATTAGTCTGGATTGAAATGTCCTTTTTCTATACAGTACACACTCAGAGATCAGGCTGTGACCCTTTCTTCGATTTAATTCTGGAAAATGATTCCTCTGTATCACGACAGCAGAGGTTCACTTCGAGCAAGTAACACCGTTACATTCTTTTTCACCTTTTACTCTCTGTGTAACTAGAAATTGTTAATGTTTCATTGTTGTTTATTGTTTGTTCTTTTGGCTGGGTTTGAAAAGTTACCATGAGATATGCACACGAGCTGTTTAGCGCGGTGCAGCGTGGCCTCCAAGGCAGCTTTGACTCATGGCGCCTGGCTGCTTCAGATGTGGTAACAAAGATTGCTTCCCCCTCCTCCCCCGACAACCACACGACACTCTTTAAAGCATGAGCATGTTCCTCCTTTTAACGCAATTAAGAGATGGCTTGTCATCTTGACAGGTTGCCTTCATCTCCTTAAATGCGTGCATGCTACAGCAATAAGTCTTTACGGTACTGAAACACCACATTACTTTTTTTTTCACCATTTTTGTTTTCATGTCTCAGACTCCCTGTCTCTCTTGTATTAGGAATAATTGGGGCAATTAATTCAGGTGGATGCCCATTACGCCATATGTGTTTTCAGATTAAGTGCGGAAAAGGCTCTGTCGCCTGACCCCATGCAGACTAGGAGATGACCCAAATTGAAGCATGTTTCCTCCCACCCAAAGCTCCCCCTTCCCTCCCAGATTTCCCCTCCGACACCCGACATCCCGACGTCCCCACCCCCCTTCCGGTCCCATGCCAGCATCTCAACAACAATGCCAGAGAACGCCTGCCAATGGTGGCAGCTCCTTAATGAAATAGTAATTGTGACTGTGACTTGCATGCATCAGTTGCTTTCCTGTTCCGTTCTGTTTCATTGCACAATACAGACAGGAGTCTACTGAGTTCCAGCTTCGTAATTTCATTAATGCTCAGTGTTGCACCTCTGCGCATGGTTTGTTTTCATTACTACTTTACATTAGCCGTGATTGCATTGCCTTATTGTTTGCAGACGTAATATTTTAAGACATGCAGTTTATACATAAAGTCTACCGCAGAGTCTACAACATGTGTCTGTTGTAGAGTGACAAATAAAGTGTGGTATGCAAGAAGCAAGATCGAATATTGCCTAAAAATTGGCACAGCAAGTTTTCCGTGGTATGGTGGTGGTAACAGCTGTTCAGAGAGACACGAGAGCATGGAAATATTTAAGATCAATATATCTTTGATTTCACTGGGAGTCTATAACGGGCCTCCAATTGTACGCTTCATTACTGGACACAGGGGCCTAGAGTGCTGACCAATCCCACCTAATGAAAACAAATGCACTTGCAACCTGAAGAAAAGAAACACACTACACTGCAGTTAACATTCCACTGTCATTTTGTATGAGAACTGCGGCTGTAGTATATCCTGAACGGCAGACCTAGCAACTCAAGTGTGTCATTATGTGTGGGCAGGGAGAAGGAAAGCCAAAAAGTGCTCTAATTGCAGACTTCTGCTGAAACTAAAAAACAGATTCTATCTATCTATCTATCTATCTATCTATCTATCTATCTATCTATCTATCTATCTATCTATCGTTACAGTATTAAACTATTCTTTCATGCAGATGTTCATAAATGGTAGTGTCGTTCATCAGAGCACAAATGAGATCAGGACTATTATTTCCAAAGTGCCCATGCTGATCTGACATCAGTTTTAGCTTCAGATCATGTTGAAAATGGAAGAAAAACAAGGACATATTTAGTGATCCTAGATCAGCGTACTTTCTCTGAGGTGTTTGATGAGAGCAGCTCCAGATTAGATTAGAAGCCTTACCCTGATGAAGGTAATCCATCATCTTGTAAGCAGGAAAGAAATTATGACAATTTAGTTCCAGCAAGTCTGTCAGAAGCTCTTAGCTTTTAGTTTCTAGCGTTGCGTAACTACAAACAGAATAAAGAAGTACAAATGAAGGCTGGTGGCTCGACATGTTTTATAAAACTTGGGGGATTTTGATTTGTGACCATGACAGAGATTGAAAATACATCATACGCTGAAAGTACCTCTTTTCTCTTTCCTGCTTTTTGTTTCTCTGTTTCACCTTTTGCCTTACCACTGCAGGCAAAACAAAATGCGTGCCGCTTCCATTTCATCTGCTAAACTTGGAGATAAAACACGTATAAAACTGGATGTTTTTTGAATGTTTCACCACTTTATTCCAGTTTGTGAGACGACAACGTCTTTGAACTTGATTTCCCCCCCAACGGTGCAAGTGCTGTGTAGCCCATGAAGTAAGCCTTCTTACTGGGCACTGAGGGAACGAGCTGATCAGCCTCTCAACACAAATCTTTTGTTTTTGTTATTCATGTCATATTTCTGTCAGGTGTGGCAGCTCATCAAGCTGAAATAATGAGGCCACATTCCATGATTAGTGACAGACTCTTTAGATATTTATGTGACAGTAAACTGTTTCCTTTGTCAGACAGTTGGTTCTTGTCATTATTTCACCAAAGATCCTATTTTCTTTTTTTAATTATTATTATTCTTATTATTTGTGTTGCTCACAAGCAGTGGCATTTCTCACCACAGCACTCCTTTTGCAGGACTACAATACCCCCTCTCCCCCGTCTCCCATAAATAATTAAATAAATAAATAAATGTATACTGTCGGTTGAAGTCATAAATCCAGAAACCACTTTATAAGTGGGCGTATTAATTTAATTGAGGCAGAATCTGTTTTGTGACATGAAAGATTAATGTGGGTGGAGAGTTTTAGCAGCTTAGGAGTTTAAATGTTTATGCATTTTTTGGTTTTATAATTCCTAATACCCATTAAGTGACATTAAATAATGTAATTTGAATAGCAATTTAAGTATTCCAGGATGACGTTTTACTTTGCTCCCGCGGCACAGTCGTAGCATAAGGTGTTTACTGCTTGAAAAACAATACCTGTATATCTCTGACACAGCACCGTTATTACGCTTCACACTGTTCTCAATTAGACTGAAAGTATGATACTGATAAAGGTGATCAGTGAGTGTCTCAAACATATCACAAATGGTGTGGTAAGAAAAGCCAAGCCACATATTTATTCAAGTGAATCCAAAAAAAGTGCAGGTTTTGGATGAACTCTTTGTATGCTGCCTGCACAGACAACAGCTTGACAGTTGGTTTCAAAGAACATCTCAGCACCTGAAGGGAGGTGTGCAAGGAAGGGGAGAATCACAAAAGTGGTTCACTCATGCACATCACACTGTTCTTGTTTTTATTAATTCCCACTGTACATCTCTGCAGCACTTAAAACAGACTTTAGCTAGCACCCTCTAACTCGCATCAAAGTCAGCACTTGTTTATTGTGTCAGCTTTAGTAATAGACATTTGCCCAAACAACTGACAGTAACATTCCTTATGCAAAATAGGCAAGAGTGAATTTCCATTGTTCTCGCTGTAGGGTGGTACTGGTTTCGCATCAATTTACAGGGGAAAGAAAGGAGATTATGAAATTTCAAATCTGAAAACGGTAAATGATATAGAAGAAAACCCTTTGTGTCCACACAGATGTTTGTTTGGATAGATTTTCTCTAGTTCTAATAATTTGCTTTGCTGTTTTACAACACTTTGCACCCAGGAATTTTCTTTATAGGTGACAACTCCTGTTTCAATAATAGCTGATTTGAAGCTGATCCCTTCATTTTGCCGCATATGACACGTTAAAACTTAATTAACTCTCCGTCCGCCATAATGAGGAGTGTGATGTGTGAGTTGAGTGCCAATAAGGCGCAGTGGGGAGAGCTCGGCAAAAAAAAAAATAAAAAAATCACACTAATTTAAATAATTGACATTATACATGCTGTGTTGAATAAATAATTAAATAAATAAATAACACCTCTGGATCATAGCTTGGGTTTCTCATTAGAAGGCAAACTGTGCAACTCCGTGCTCAGGAATGAAAGTCAAGTGAAGCAATTGCAATAATTACAGCAGCAAGAAAAGTCTGTGCCTGTTGGGAAGGGTATAGGGGCTTCATGGAAGGCAATGAGGAGGGAGGCGCCGGCTGTCTACAGGTGCCTCTGATTAAGGGTAATCTGGCTAGCCCTCCCCTTTTTTATCTCTGCAACAAGCCCTGCTGCTTCTGGGTGCCTTGAGCTCCGTAGCTGCCTGGCGTAATGAGCTCCAAAGCCACACAGTAGATGCCCTGCAGGACAGTCCCTACAGAGCTATAATGAGCACTCCAGTGTACCAATTCGTGCTCCCCACCAAGGGGCCCTAGAAGCCAGCCTTCATTCAGACATGGGTGGGCATGGCTTGTTCACCAAACCTTCAATAGCCACCTTTCACTTCAACTCCCTTTCCAAGGTAATGGCATCCCATCTGGACTTAGTGTGATGCCGTTGCGTGTGTGGTATGAGGAATGGCAACATCGAGATCGGAGTGTAAGTCAGAGGCGGCGATAGAGATTGAGCTGCTGCAAAAATAGAGAGGAGGCAGGACATCAGAATAGAGTGCCAGGTAAAGAGTGAGGACAGCTGAAGTAGCTGGGGATAGAAAAAAAAGGTAAATGAAGGTAGAGGGATAGAGAGTACTATAACTGACAGATAGAGTGAGCATAAGAGAAGGAGCGGAAGGTGAATTGTAAAATGAGGGAGCTGCCCAGTTAGATGGGAGACAGAGGGGTGGAGAGAAAGAGAGAGGAGTATCCTGGTATAATGAGGTCTATGGAGGAGGGTGGGTAAAGAGAGGAGGGGGTGTCAGAGTCCAAGGTGAGATAGTGGAAGAGCAGGAGAGTGAGAGAGAGTGAAAGAGAAAGAGAGGCTCTTTTGCCAAACAGCGGTCCCTCTGTTGGTGCTGGGGTGTATCTGTGTGTTTAAGAAACTGCACTGCTGTGCTTTTGCTCTCTTAAACAACCAGGAGGTAGGTGAGAGGATCGACGGGCCTGACCACAGAGCAGGGCTTTGAAGCTGCCTCACGCTGCGAGAAACTGTATTGGATTTAGAGAGACTGCCTTTCAAAATGAAAAAGCGGAGAATGAAAGACAAAAGAAATGGAAAACTAAAATAGAGAAAATATTACAAGAGAATAAAAAGAAATATGCATTATGCATGAAGTATTCCTCATACATGCACTTTCTGCAGTTATCACTAAAAGATTAGCATAACAATTAACATTTTATAATGGCCTACATGCCAGTAGCAAGATGGGGATGAAGAACATGATGTGGGATTATTCGCCATCATTATGTGGCCATAAACAATTTTCAGGGCTAGGAAAGATTCTGTTTATTTTTCAAATTAGTTGTCTTTTGCATCAAAGCCTTGTATTTTCCTGCATTTTGCATTTGTGGATGTGCTTCTCTGCGTGAACGCCTGCGCGTGTGTGTGTGTGTTCTAAGATGTTTGTGAAGTCCACAAGTAAAAAGGCCCTCATCATCTTTCATCTGTGCTGCATTTATTCTACAGTAGCAGTGCAGCAGCTGTTGCAGCTATATTTTTTTCTCCTTTTTTCCCCCTCCACACGTATTTTGTATTGCGTATAAAATCTTGTGCATCTTCAAATAGCACGTTGTCAGATCACCAGTTGTACCTACTGGCAACTGAAAAGAATACGTTATCATTGTCTGAAGAAATACGCTTGGGAGGAGAGTAAGTGTACAGCATTGTATACAGATACACAATAGACACCGTCAAATGAGTAACTTTTTTATACTACAACAGCTACATCTGTATCAGAAAGGATTAGCATGGCGGGAAGGATTGGACAGTGTGTCTTATTTTAATTGCTGTGTATTTTAAATAAATTCCCAATGCTTTTCTTCTTGAATAGAACCTCTGTGGGGACAGAAACTGTCTTTTCTGAATACGGTTCCATATGGGAATAAGGATTACATTATTATTATTATCTTGTGAGGGATTAAGGATTTGTCTCATTTTGTCCCAGTGAGTAGTGTTGCCCTGCAAAATACAACTAAATCACAACACAGTGTAACAAAATACATATACTTAGTTTTATTTTTTTAATAACAGCATCTCATGCATGGAAAACCAGTAACATTTTTCTAAAAAAGATACTGAAATTAAAAACGACATTCGGGCTCAGTTTTCAATCCATCATAGAGGACAGATCAGTGAAATTTCCTGTTATCTAAATGCGCAGCTTGACATTTTATTTTTGCTGTCATATTATTCTGTGTTACATCAATGTCATCCTATTGTTGGGAACACGTGATAAAGAGCAATGCCAAGCAGTAGACGTGTCTATATGAGAACTATGCAACACGTTTTAGCTTAAGAATGGAAGGAGTGTTCGCTTTCTACTGCACATCTAAAATGTACACAAATTGGTATCATTACTTGTTTCACATGGGTCACTTGGCACCAGTGCAGTATTAACCGAGAGGACACCAGAACAAAGCGCCGCCCACAGCCACAATTGACCTTTGGGGTTCTGATCTCTTAATGTGTTTCTCTGTGTTGGTGCTGATAAAGCTTTTCTTTTCCTCTGTCCAAATCTATAAAGGTTTTTTTTTTCAAAGATGCTGGCAATGCGAAGTGGGAGACACAAATACCCTCTCCATTCCACGGTCATAATCTCTGCCTCTGCCATCGATAGCTCTAATAGGTGTTTAGAAGGCCTTGTATGTGTCTCCATTTGATAGCCTGCTAATGGTTCGACATGTCATTCAGAGAAAATGTTTTGTGTTGAGTGGGCGGGATGGAAGCAAGATCAGAATTCACCACAGGAGGCCTTGGCTGAACAACTGAAACATGTAATCAAAAGCCCCCCAAATAAACCCCAACCCCCAAATCTTGTAAAACAGAGTATTTTCACTAAGTTAATCTATATTCCCACCTGAAAGAGATGAAAAGATGTGCATTCATGCTCAAAACACCCAAGTTATTTTGTTATGGCTATCTGGTAATTGTCAGGGCAGCCTCTTTTAAGAAAGTCCCTTTTAAATTATTGAATCTGCCAAACGATTCACTGCTACATTTAGTCACTGTAATTATGAACTCACCACCCCAGCATAATACTGTGTTTTTGTGTATTTGACAAGCCATGTGTGATTGTGTGGTGATTCAAAAAAGTTTAAAGCCAGTTCTCAAATGTACACTTTGTACCATGTTAGATCTAAAAAGAGAGACGTTGGTGTCGGCGATGTGATTAGCTTCAGTCCCAGTTGGGCTGCAGAGAATGGAATACATTAGTTGACTAGTAGATATGTGAATTATATAATATTAGATTGATGTGTCCAATTGGATTTAAATGACAGTTATATTGTGTCTAAATCATATTTAAAACTGAGTGTCATATTGGATTCACAAGAGCAGACAGTCTCCCATTGGAGTACCTGCCAAAAAATAGATGAATCTATGAGTTAATTCTTAATCATTGCGAAAATGGATTTTAAAGATATCTGAAGTCTCGTCGTGCAATTTTTAACATTTTTCATTTCTTCGGTTGTTCATTAATTAAGAATTGTTATATATTTTTGTCCTATAATAGTCACATTACATTTTACAGCAAGAATTAGTTCGGCGGAGCACAGTAAACAATATATATAAATATAAACTGTAAAAACAATATGACTTTTTGACATTCAACACCACCATGGATTAATTATATCCTCTTTCCCAGAAAGAAATCCATTCATAATACTTTCTGACTTAACTCTGCCTTTTACACCAGGCTTCAGCAGCCTGCTGCTGCTACTTGGCCACAGAAGTTCTCCACTGGGGTTTAACGCAACCAATGAGATTATTTATGCTTGCATAGCAGCTCTGTCTCTGAAAAAACATGTTTGTATTGCTAAAACCCCAATCTGCCTACATGTCCTGGTTCATGTGTGGCCGTGACTCCCCAGACTGAAGGTTTGGTCGAGGTCTCTCTTTCTGCTAGTAGTGTGGAACACATGCCTGGCACGACCAGTGCCATGGGGGGAATGGCACACAGCTGGTTTGATTGGACTCTGGCCTTAATCGCCCATGTCTCTGCCATCAGCGCTCAAGGAGCAGTAACACACATGTTAACTGTGCTCATACAAGGGAAACTGATTGGAGCCTTCTAGATTTATTCCTAATCAAATACTGAATTGTGCCCAGACAGATAAAATGCTGGTGTCGCTTTCCAAGTCTGGTATCAGTGTCTAACAAGAAAGTTTGGGCTAGGTGTTCAACGAGCTACTTTGCGGTCTCAATTTTTCAGCAAATGAAGGGGGCTGTTGTCAGAGAGCTGATTGTAGGGTGCAAAATACTGGGTGACAATCTGCGTGTCAAGATAAATACATCTGCTCCTGAGGAAATGCCATTAGCCATGCATATTTTAATCCTAAATAACTGTTATAAAAGGTTGCAAAACAAAAATACAAGGATCTAAAAGGTCAGTATTGAGCAGCTTAAACAAGAGTAGACTGCTCATCTAAACGAGAGCATCTCACCTGTAACTGATGAGAAGTGCAAGTTGGAGACTTTGTTTTTAATTCTCGTTCCTCGGATGTACTGTTATGCATCACATTTATCATTCTGACCTCTTTTGTCAAACAGCAGTCGAATCAGAATGCTTTTTTTAATAACACATGCACTGAATAATATAACTTGCTAAGATGTTAAATATTGTCATTTATCAAAAAAGCCATTGCCTGACCATGAGAAGAAGTCAATAACAATGTGTAGCTAATGTAATTTTGAATACACTTAATGCTCTGCTTAGCCGACTAGAGAGGGGACTGCAGTAATAAATCGGTTGACTGTTACTGATAAGCTTAACAGCAAAGCAGCATCCAAGCATTTGAATGAGGGCATTAATGGTTGTTTAAAACAGGAATAATGAAGTGACAACAGCAGTGTTGTGTTGCCTCTTGCTCTTGAGAGGAACGTCTGCCAGTGGAGGAAAATGGTGACTTGCTTACTTCTAAAGGACATCAGCAGAGAAGTAGTACTTCCAGTCATCAGAACTTGGCGAATACTTTAATTGCAAATGACAAAAACAAACAAACAAACAAACAGAAAAAACAAAACAACGTGGCCTCATTTCAGCATTTCATTTCATTTGTGTCAACAGCTTCTCGTGCATGCGCACAAACTTAAAAGCGTACGCACAGGGAGACCACTCTTAATCTTTTTGACGCACACATGTGGATGCTCATGCACGTTTGCTTGCGAAATACACATAGAAGCTCATATGCAGTGCACAAACACAAAGCAAATGTCCTCACAAAGTAGATGAGCTCCATTCTGTGTCGAATCGAAAGCATCTGCAAAGCCAGTTGCTCTCGGCCGTGGAGGCGTGCATCAGCCGGCAGAGGCGCCTGCTTGGTGTCCCAGGGTGGCTCGCGTAACACTTGGCCTGCTCCCTAGCCACTGCCGGGATCAGAAAGGCCCACTGCTATCATCCGGGCGCTGGCAGCAGTGAGGCTAGGCTTAGAATGACAAATTGGTTTGAGGGAGTGAGTGAGGGAGAGAGCAAGCCAAGAAATATACTTTGAAGAGAGAAATGCATTCCGGGTTTCGACAAGCATGCCATATTATATGGTCAAGTGTACAAGTCTGACTCCTGCCACGCGGATTGATCGAGATCCCAAAGACACTTAAATGAGGCGAGGGTCTTTCATCGTGACAATACCAAAGAATTTATCTTAGAAAGTCACCCAAAATATGACTGGATTACAGAGCTTTTCAGCATGCGGTCTCTCGTCTCGTGGCCTCAATTTTCATTGAACTGCCCTTTTATTTTTAGCAACAATAGTTTAGTAGTATTTGCTTATGTTTCACAGTGTTGGAAATGTAGAAATTTCTAAATGCACATTACAATATTTCCAACTTTATCCAAAGAAACCCGAATTATTGTGTAAATCAGGATGTTTACATACAGAAATGCATTTCAGATAATTGTAGAAATAATCTGAAAAAAATATATGTTGTGTAATACATGCTAATGTAATTTTCTCTGATGGATTATTGATTCAGAATGTATTACTTGCTTCATATTTCAACAAACTCATCATTGCCACCATCATCAGTGATTACAGCCAGTGAATGATGCTCTGTGTTTATGGTTTGGGAGAGTTATTCTTTTCAAATGAAACACGCAGGGAAAAATGGTGGTTAGTGAAATGTTATCTTTATTTTGGACTGAAGTAGAGCATGAACTGATATTTAGCCACTAAATATTGCATATATAATACATGGCATGTATAGCATATCACTATTACAAGTATCAGCTTAAAAAATTGTGTGTCTGTTTTCTGTATGATGGTTCTGAAAACAAAATCTCCTAATGCAAAGTCAGAGCAATAAAAACAATATTAAGCTTCTTCAGCATATTTTAGATTATCGGAAACCCACATTCGGTGAAATCCGACTGTTGTTAATCCACAACAAAACTGCATTTGTAAAAAAAAAACGTTCAAAATTATAGGGGCAAGAAAATTCCAAAATAAATGGGGAACGGTGCAACTATTGACACTGGCAAGCTGTTTAATGTTGGAGGTCCACAGCATTCTGCTCAGCCCGAGGAGGAGACTGCGTACGAACGCTTTGCATATTCAAACAGGAAGTACTTTATTTATCGCGTGCAATCAAATCTACAATTGACTGTATAAGGGATAATCTAATTAAACATTAGCACAATTATCGGTCTTGGCCAATTGGATAACTGACTTATTAACTAGTGTTGTCTTCTGCTGTTTTAAGCAATAGTTGTTTTAAACAAGCAGCTTTGTAGGTTGTAATTACATTTTCTGCAGGCTTGTTGGCACCTTGGTCAAAGGCAACCTCCTGTGTGGACTCCCTCATGTAAATAAGAGCCCCTTTCCTTGCCAAAGCAATCATGACATTGCACTGGTGTAATGCTAGGCCTGCAAATAAGCCATGTCAGAAGCATACGCACAAGACACCGGATGTAGCCCTCTTGAATTCCCTCTCTCAGCAAACTGCAGAGATGCACCATTTGGCATCTCTGGAATTTGGTTTGAGGTTGCAGAGTATTTTACTTTTGTTGTCAAATTGCTTTGCAAATGAGGCCCACTCTGGCATGATTTCAAAGAGCTTGTGCTATATGTGCAGCTTCCTTCAGGCACTAGTTTCTGAACCTTCATCATTCTCTATGCATATGCACAGTACTGCGCTAAGCTCACATGGAAGGCTAGATAAACATGCCAGGCTGGGAGGAAGATGGAAGGCAGTATGCTTATGTCTTGTCAGCCTGTCTGTATGTTGATTTTGTGTTGTTCAACTTGACTGGCATGGTCTATCTAATAACATGGCAGGTAGACAGTACGAAAGCCTCGTAGGTTTCTACCCATTAAAATGATATTCAATCATTTTTGATGCGCTTTTTTTTGCCCCAAACCACGCCTTATAATGATTCAAGGTTCGAGCGCCATTCACATTGAAATGTTGTGTTGCTTGAAGCCACATCAAAATAATTGTTTTGATATGTTCCGTTTTTGACTTGGCAATGACATTAATAGGAGGTGATTGTACAATGAGGATAAAAAGCATTTTTTGAGGTATGTTGACTAAATTTCAGCCATGAATCCCCTGGCTCACAATTATACGTTTTTAGTCTGGGCATCATGGAACAGCCATTGCTTTGAGATACAAGTGTTGCACATATTGCGTGTCCTTTTGATTGCATGTCCAAGTCAGCCACTAAATAATAATGCAGGGATTGAAACAAAATAGCCCAAGGCTCAGAAATTGCTAATGAACATCACCAGGGTGCAGCTGGGGTTGCACTGTGTGATAAAGGCATTGAAACCTTACTTCATGTTTCAAAGGCAAATAATCTGTGGTCGATTTCTTTATACTCCAAACATCTGTGTCACTGCCTTAAAAGTGTCGGGAGACAATAAATGTGCACTAAGGAAAACTACAGATGACTCGCTAAAACGAGATATATATTCCAACGTGTCATAGTTTCAAGTGTTAACTTCAGCACTGGACATCTTTATGGCATATGTTTCTGTGGACTGATAAGCAGTGGAAGCATGATCTCTGTCATCACAATATTACAAATATGTGTTTTATACTTGTTACATTTTCTCCTTTCACTGCCTGTCTAGAACTATTCTCACTTTGCAGAGAACTGGCAAGCAACGGGAAATCCGTGGAGAGGCAAAGAGACAGAAGGCAAGAAAAAGAGAATATATTTGGTGCTATGTGCTGCAGATCAAAAACGTGGCAGTCACATGATCAAAGGCATTTGATAATCCTTGAACTACAATGCTTCTTTAATCCTAGCGAGAGAACTATATTTTATTGGGGGAGGAGGGCTGAAACAATGTTGGGGTGACAAACAGAGCTGAAGAAGCAGTAACTAGCTGGTAGAAATACAGTTTACTAAATGTGGCACAGTACTTTTGTGGGAGCTGGGGAAGAAAATAGTATAAAGCCTCCTTGTGTGGGGAGAAAATGGAGGCTGAGTTGATGGGACTAGAAACACAAATGTGCCACAAGTCAGTGTCCACTCAGCACTGAATAGTGCTCTTGTTTTTTTTCACTATACTTGTTGGGGAAGTTGGCTCGGTGAATGTGACTAGACTGCCTTATACTACATCTGCCACACAGAAACAGAGTGCAAGCTACACAGGGTTTGGGCTACGACTTCTCCCAGTCAAGTTGAGTTTCTGGCTAGTTCATTTTCCTGAAGATTCTTTTATACATATGTTTAAAAAATTGGATGGTTTACAAAAATATGCTATATAATCAAATGGCAGAACAACAACATACCAAATTGTATTTATTATTTATTAATTTTAATTCATTGTGAATTTACATATGATATATTACACTTTTAAAAAAACCTATGCAATTCTTGAACTGCAATATTTCATGTTGGGTGTAAAAGCAGCACCATCCCTATAGAGCCTGAAGGTTTTCACAACTTGCAAAAAACACTTGTCCACAAAACATTGTAAAGAAATTTGAGATTTTGTTCAGGACTTAAAGTAAAGGCGTCCAAAGAATTAGACAACTCTGTGCACAAAGGATCAGGCAAAAAACACATATTGAATAGATGTGATCGGTGAATTATCAGGCACAACTGCTTTAAAACAGATGTCGCTCTGTAGTGAAAATCATTGCCCAGGCTCAGACACATTTCTGAAAATCATTGTCATTAAACACAGTTCATCCACTAGATGAAAGTTAAAGCCAGGAACATTATAAGAGAGTCTATTGTAACACTATCATGAAAGAATCTGGGGACTATTTCTAATCTATATATTATACAGCAGCAAAGCTGAGAGTAGAAAAGCTTTTTTAAAACCTGAAGTGACATCCACACAGAGAGCGATTCACTCATCCATATCACTTTGAAGTTAATGTAGGTGCAGACTCTGGTTGCCTAGGTAACCCTCTAATGCATTTACTACCAGGTCATATGTCAATCAACAGTATCCTGCACTTTTAGCTGTAGTTGCTTCAGTTGCTCACCTCAAATCTGAGAAACGTTGACTTGTTGAGGTGTATATGGCTGCTGAGTGGAGTTTTTTATACCTTACAATGCAAAATAAAAAAAATAAAAAAACATATATTTTTTAAAAACTTACCCATTTTCTCAGAAAGTTGTATATCAAAACTTTTTTTTTTTGTTTTTGCAAGAGCATGATCCCGGAGCCGAAGAGAAGACGTAACATTTTTATCACCTCACACCTGAAAAGTTTTACTGAAGCTTTACTTGTGTTCAGTGATGCACATCTTCTCTTAAATGTTTTTTCTAATATCACACAAGATTAATAGAGACAGAAAACATATAAATGACAAATAGTTATTTATGAAGTCTTTTATGACAAAAGATTTCAGATTTTTATTATTATATCTTAACAGGCACATAAAAGCCCATTTTTAACATTCACCTTTTTCAGTTCTGTTGTTTTTTTTTTTAAAAAAAAAAAGACAAAGTAAAAATCAAGAAAACTTTCATCTGAAACTCTTCAAAGTATGCTTGTTCTGAAGAAATTTAAGATTCCGTGTGGGAAACTTTCAACAGAGAAGCAGACAACTCACAGGTCCTCAGCTGGCACTGTCATTACTATAACCTTAGACCAAGATTGTGTTGGACTGTGAAAGGAGTAGCACACAATGTACATTTTTTGGCAGATTCCCACATGGAATATCTTTAAAAGAAATACTCCAGTGACTTTCAGAAGGCAGTCAGTCTCATTGTTCAAGAACCATAGAACAACTCTCTGTCCCATGCAGCTTTTTACGCACATGTTGGTAAAGTGAAATAAAAAAAAAAGAGTATGTATTTATAGCAAAAACAAAAAACCCTTTTAAATAACAAGTATAAATATTTTGCATATTTTTGTTTTCATTTGTCTTTTATGCAGACTTTTAGCGGAAAAACTGTGCGACATTTATTAAAGTACACAATTAAGACTTACACAGTTTGTGAGCTGCTGAGTGAGGCTCCTAATTTATATGATGAGAGTAAAGACAGCGAGATAGAAATAGAGCTCATTCTTAGATTTTATCAAAACATTTCCAAGAAATCAGAAAGATAAAATTGTCTTATATTTTCTTCAGAAACTGTAATATATATGTGTGTAACATGCGCTCTCTCTGGGCCTCATCCTATTACAATGACCAGCCCATGCATGGTGAGAAGACAAAAACATCAATATGTGGCATAATCCAAATCCCTCTGTTGCAAGCATTGTCAATAGTCTTCATTATCAGATGCAAAATGTCCCAGACAAAGGTGAGTTGAAAAATGACAGTCGTTTTTACTTCCATATGTTTTCCCTTATCACCTCTCTACTCTACTGTCTCTCCTGTAACTGTGCGGAGATGAGCTATGAGCTGTTTGTCAGAAAAGCTGTACAGTTTCCACGCTGATGAAACACTAATGATTATTATATAGATTCAACGAGTGAGTTAAACTAGGAATTTATTAGAAATGGCATGAGTGAAAAGTGGTGGTTAGCTTTATTGTTTTTTTTACTTTTTTGCATTTGATAATGTCTCTTCTTTAACAGTATTTGTACTTCCAAATTAAAGTAGTTGTTAATTTGGATCACATATTGTTTTGTACAAATTCAACAAAACAAAACAAATAAATAACTAAATGCTTTTGCATAAACATCACATTGTGTGTTCAATAGTTTTAGCATATTTGGCATTGGTGGTAAAGGGAATATTTTCCTGAATGCTTTGTGTGAAGTTTTTGCAAGTCATGCCTTGATTAATCGCCAGTATTGATGGTGTGCCGAGTTATCTGTACATTGCAAACACTGTGGTTCACATTATAATTGATTGGACTCTCTTTTTTTCTTTTTTGTCACTCTCCTCCTAACTCTACAATATCCTGTAGAATCTAATATTCACAATTTTGGAGGCAGTGTTCAGAATCAAGGTCATTCATTTTCCCCCACTGGGAACATGCAGAAGGAAACTCCATTTCCTGCTCCTACCCACAAAGAAAATAATTCATGTTTATTTGTCACATCAATTAAGATATCATGGTTATATTGCCTACTCAATCTGTAGGGAAAATTTTGTCTACTAATTCCATCGTCCCAGCAAGGCCCATTTATTCATTTATATTTCATGACCTGGTGTTTACGCTACAGTGAATGCCTGGCTGATTTTTTTTTTCTCCCCTCTCTTAGTTGCCTTGTCCAGAGAGGTGTTCTCCTTCTACGTTGCGATGAAATATAGATGTTAAGAGTCTGGAGAGTCGAGTGTCTCATCTGTCCTAGAGAAACCATAAGGCAGCCATTAATAGTGTCACAGAGCATCAGACGTACCACAGGCACATAATTGGAAATGAGGACATAACTGAAAGCACCTGCTTGAAAATCAACAGGGCCTTCCCACGAGGCAAGCCCTCGGTAGATTCCAAAAGAAGTTTTCCGAGCCCCTCCGCTTCCCTGCTGGTTCTGTTTCACCCATTGCTCTTTTTTTTTTCATTTCTCACTGAGGTCAGCTCAAGATGGCTTATTGTTTTTTCTTTTTTTTTTATGATGGCATTGTGAGTATGCAAATACTTTGGATCTTTGCATAATCACAAGCAGCAGGACCATCTGTTGTTGGCTTGTTGACTTACCTTGTGTCTGCTTTTAATGGTGTTTTCTTGTATCTGAGTGATGTATTGGTGTATTAACAATGTGATAATCATTTAACCTCAAAAAATGCAGTCGGGCGTGTACGAAAAATCCGAACATATGTTCAGCGAAATCTTCTGACAAAGAAGGATTTATAATCTTTGAGCAGGGATAGAAATAAGGGAACACAAAAACAAATAACAAAAAAAATCACTCCGCTCACGTTATGTCAGATAAGACGACGCTGTCAAGATAGAGATTTAAAATGTGACGCTTGACAAATGTTGTGATCTTGGCTTAGTGGGTAGTAAAGAGTGGGAGTTAACCCCCACTTAAAAACACAGCAAAAATACTAATAGCAAGGAATAGTAAATAAGATGAAACTTTATGCAAGGATATGCCTCCAATGAAACATGTCCCTGATAATGTTTTTTTTTTCTACTAGAACCAGAGCCAGACACCAGAGAAGTCTTTTAACTCACCGCCTCCCATTTGTCCTCATAAGGTAAGCTCCAGTTTGCTTTCAGGCAAGGAATAAACAGCATTATGTGAAATAATTACAGATATTTTAAGAATGCGATGTTCTTATTAAGCTGTGATTCTGTGTCTATTTGCAATTTTGCATTTGTAAATTAGCTGCATAATATGTCAAGACCCTTTTCATCTTCTCACATATCTGATGTTCCATTCACCATATCATTGCAAGACTCTTTGCCAAATGGTGTGCAAAATGAATTTGTTTATCATGGGTTCTTAAAGAAACTATTTTCATTTCCAAGACAACAGTTTCATCTGTTTTCTGTTCTTCCTCTGTGCGTTCTGCTAATCGTTCGAGATTTATTTAACATGAAGCGAGAAGGGCAAATTTATTCAATGCTAATTAGTCTTGTACATGCACAGTCAAAGTCATCACTTCACTGTGATGGTCTCAAGTCGTCACCACACACTGACTGAAGTCACTGTCCCCTTCAACCTCTACTCCTGATGCGTGACTCTTGCAAATGTGATAATGTGCCATGCAGTGAAATTCGCGCAATTTCAGTTCACTTAGCACCAAACGTGTCAAAAATGCCTGTGTCCTTTTCTGGATGAATGGGCGTTATGGCTGAGAGTGGCTTATTGCAAGAGTGGACCTTGGTAAAAGGAGCCCAATAGATGGAAGCTGTCTGACAGGCTGTCATCAACTGTTCAAAGCCTAACACCGCTCTACATCCCTAATGCACAGCTAGCTGTCTGAAATGACTTTGGTGGCATTAAAATATGCAGACAGTGGTCGGACAGTAAATAATAACAAAATATGATACCCGTTTCTCTGCTCTGTCACTGGAAAATCACTGGAAAAAGTAAATTATCTGCATATCTATCATTGTAGAATAAGAACGCACATCCATGTAAGGCATGAACTTTTCAAATTTGGGTTGCTTTTGGTGAGAAATTACAGCGTGCCGTAGCTCTAATGGGGTGTTACAGATGTGTTAATGTAAGAAGACATCACTTTCGATTGCTCCACATACTATGTCTACGTCTTGTTTCCTCTGGACCCCATACTTCTCTCTCTTTCACTCTTTCCATTTTTACCCAGCTGATCAGGGCTGATGTAATGGGGGAACACTGTGGGTTTGCGGATAGTGTTATTCACGTTTTAGCTGTTAGCAGCTGAACATAATCTCCCTCTAGTCAGCTCACATTAGTCTCCATGATCCACACCAGCCCAATATGTGCAGCGAATGCATTGGGCCAGCTGGGGTAATTTAGTATGTCAGTCAGTTCAGGAGGCTGGTAAAATGAGTAAATGGCTGGATATGATTTATATGTAAAGAATATTCTGATTATAATGGCTCTCAGAATAGAATATCCACTGGCTTTTTAAACTTCTCTTCATCTGCATTGTGTGCATCCCCCAGATAGATAGCGAAATGAACAGAGGGCTTTTAAACTGACTACTCTGTGATTATATTAAGAATGTGAGAGTGAGAGAGCGAGGAGAGGGAGGAGATCGGGTGCCCGAGCACTAAGTATATATAATTGCTTCTTGACACATTGGCCAAATTCTGCAGTGCCAGGATCTGAGCGAAGATGATTAACGGCTGTCCAAGTGGGTGGGCACTGCAGGTCGTTCAGGGCCTTTGGTTTCCATAGTGATTCTAGTCTAAAGGCCATATATTGCATAGTGAATATCCCAGAGGTCCACACATTGTTAAACTACAATTATAACTCACATCAAGAGCATTGTCTGTCCACCGCAAACTCTCTTATTCACCCACCAAGTGTCTTGCTGCGTTTTCCCTCTGCTCATCATTTATTTTCTCTTCTTATTTTCTTAAATTGTCTCCCCTAGCTGGCGAGAAGATAAAGAGTAAAAATTTTGCATTATGTGAATAATTGATGTGTGGGCTCACCTCAGAGCATCATCACACTACGGCAGTCGGGGTAAGAGGTGAGGGTAAGATCATATTTCTGACATGAGGCTTCAGGCTACAGAAAATTGTTTCACATGGGTTTTCACAAGGTTTTCCTGTGAATCGACAGCGTGAATAACAACTCCTCATTATAGCACAACAGGGTAGTAATAAAATGTGAATAGGGATGCACATGCTTGGTTCTGTACATAAAGTCATGTGCGTCTGACAAGCTATAACATACAAGTAGTTCATTATAATACGGTTCTTGGTATCTGAGGTGGCTGTGTATAATAATGTGTGTGTAAGCATGCCAAAGTATGTGTATGTCTTTGTGAACACCACAATTTAAATAGGTGACAGATGGAGAGGACAAGGGATGGGGGTGGGGATCAAGCACCTCTGACAATATGGGGCCTGCACTGCACCTTGTTCTTGCCAACTCTGAAATAGCTACGGTAAACTAAAGCCGTGTGACTCCGGGATGCCATTTCACAGTTTTGTTTTCCTCGCGTTTCACAGTTTTTATTTCCACAAAAGACAAACTCTCTTGTGAAATGTCACCTAACAATGTAAAGGTTGAGTGATGAGCATGCGAGAGAAACACCTTGCTTCTTGAAGGGTTAGACTTTATTCTGTGAAGTTTGACAAAGACATGAATGTAAATGCGCTGAGTGTTACAGATAAAATTCTTAAGACATACAGTGTGCAGGAGCTTTTTAAAGCCAAGGAAAGGCCACCGAATAAACACATTTCAATGGTGATTCACTCTGTATAATAAAAGGAAATCCCTCAGGCATCCAAACAAAAGGCCTGTCATGCAGCAATTAAGCTTTGTTATTTGCGTCAAGCAGACTATGGATAAGTAATGTATCTTCCTAAAGATGTACGTCCACATCCTCGCACATGCAAGTGCACGGGCAAACACAGTCAGTCACTCAACTCCAATTCATTTGAGGTAAATGTAATCTCAGAAGACAAGCAGCAACAACCCACGGCTCCATCAAGGTGCCTGGGGTTGCATTGGTGGCCATCGTCAAATAAATAATGCTTTGTGACTGAAAAAAAGACAATCCAAAAGGTCATCTGTGACCTCTGGGACCAGTGCTGTGCAGCATCTGTCACTAGCAAGCACCGCATGTCTGTGTCAAATGGCAAAAGGTATGTGGTGCAGCCAGCCTGCCATGTAATGAAGGGAGTAGGCCTCTATATACATAACATCACAGTCACAATTGTATTAAGAGGGCTCCACAGTATCCTGGCTCATCTGCAGGACATCTTCTACGCACCATAGTATAAATGACAGAATGGAAAATTATCTACAATATTATTAAAAAAATACACTTTTCAAGATCATACCTGGCATATCAAGGAAGAAATTCATGTTCTTTGGAAATCTAACTGAAAAAAAAGGATAAAAAAGTATTTGACATCCCCTTAATCCATTTAATCGGTAATGAGGTTTAGGTAACTTTCAGGATGTTAAGTGAACAATGGCTATCCTCTCTGATGATATTTCACTTGTCACATAATTTCCGTAACAGCAGTTAATGGTATCAAATATTCAGGGTAAAATGATGAAGAAATATATAATCGATGCTTTCCTTTCAGCCAACTTACAATTCTCATATATCTGCATCAGACCACACCTCCGTGTGGAACAAATCAATAATATTCCATTTCTAACCAAATTCTTCTTTTTGTATGGTGAAATCCGATCTTTATGGACACAGTAACAAATTGGATATCCCCACAGTCACATTGGAAAAAGAAACACAAGCTCAGAGACAACATGGGTTGCTCTGTAAAAGAATGTACCATGCATATTGTTTGACGAAATTGCGTACCACACAAATTTCATTCTGAATTCTCTCAAAGTGCAAATGAGGCTCACTTCTGTTAGTATATTTCCCAGATCCCCTGCACTGTACTCTCTCACATGCTGGCTGTCCTTTCCTCTCACTCGCCACGTATCTCCCTCCCCACATCCAGCTAAACCAATCAGGGATTTGAGGGCCTCGCCTCCAATCAATTACGACCCAAATCAGTGCAGAGGCCTTTGATATAGAATCATTTGTCAAATCAGTGCAGATGGCTGAGGGCAGGTACCCTTGTGCTATAGGCCATATCCATGTGGAAATCTCTGCTCAGGGTGGGCTCTCCTGATGCTCCCCAACCTATTAATGGGAAGTCATTTTGTGCGCCAGGACTGCAGTCCAGCTGCCTGGTCTCCTAGATTGCTAGTGTTTAAGCATCTTAGTCAAACAGAGGATAATAGCAAATGATTTGAACTTTGTAGGCAAACGGAATATGAATCTCATGGATCCTACTTGAAGTTTTCAAATGGACTGTACAACGACTACAAGAGTACCCGTGTATTTTAAAACTCTAAATTATCACATGCAACTAGAGCAGGGCGATATGGCCAAAAATATTTATCACGATATATATTTGAAAATTTGCGATAACGATATAACCGACGATATAATTGATGCGAGACAAAATACAACTCCACAACATTACTAGCGCAAAAATACAACCTTCCATTTATTTTCACTTAAACAAGAAGCTGGTTTTTATGTACATTAAAGCTTTATAAAAATGTAACAGTGCAAATGCAAATTCCTTGCTGAAAGTTTAACCAAAAGGCATTTCCAGTAGAAATGGGCTGACATATCCTGAGCATAACCATGTATAATATCCACTGAAGTTAAAAAGAGGTGCTTTGCAACATTAAACTGCAGTGTGCAGTACGCATTTTTCGGACCATAAGGTGCACGGGATTATAAGGCACATTAAGCGAAACAAAGCAGTCAGATAAATCAAACTTTATTAAACTCATTCTTCTTGCTTCCTCCACTTCTGTACCATTGATTCATTAATGTTGAATTCTCTGGCAGCTGCTCTATTCCCATGTTGTTGCAGTATATTAATGACTAACCTCGTATTGTGGATGGATTATCTCAGTTGTTCTCCTGACTGAAGTTTGGTCCGTTTACAGCATCCTGCCATGCGATTGCATTTGTTTCTAACCATGAAGAACCTTCACGTTAACTTTTATAAGTGGAAAAGTGTTAGTGTTCGTCCTCCAGCTTCACTGTTTATGTTATGCTAACATAGCTGTGTCGCTAGCGATCACGTAGCACATCATTATATACCAGCTAGCCCAACTTCAGTAACCCTACAAACGTCACTGCTGTTTAGTTTCCTGTCTTCATTTATGTTGGAAGTGATAGCAGAGCTGTACGTTTGATTTTTTTCAGAAATCTCTCAGTCAGAACATGCAATATCATGCTTAGGTAACTAGCGAAACTAGCGAGCTAACTTCCGCTAGCTTCCTGCTAACTTCTAACTCCGTTAAATGTAATAACTTTTGTTTTCATGGATGCCTGGAAGTTAAACTTTATAGTTACACCTGGTAAAGCAGCAATGCTGATCGTTTTATTAAAGATGAAAGAATTTAGACAGTTTTTAACTCTAAGTGATGCTGCAGTGTTGTTTGACCTGAAGTATACGGAGTTTAGGACCCAGATTACTCCCAGATTTAAGAGCATCTTAGTCCGACAAATACGACAATAACAACGGCCGCTTGCATGTTCTGCAAAAAAATGTGCTTTGTTGTGTATCTGACGGACAAACACCAAACCAGTTCCACATCACGGAAGTTGCACCATTTTTACAAACCAATTCTGGTTCATCTGTTTCACTCAACAATCGGCCATGTGCGTATGAAAACAAAGGCACTGCGCATGCGCGTTTTACTCCCATTCTATCGCGATATTTCATTTTCCTATCGTTGCCTAACATTATACCGGTATTACCGTGAACGGTATAATATGGCCCAGCCCTACATGCAACCTGCTGTGACAAAATACTTTAGTACATGAGCTAATCCACTGCAAATGGTGCCCCAGAAATACCAAATAGAAATTCAGATTTTCATCATGCGAGTGCTGTTTACTTGTGCATGTTCACTTTTGAACAGTTGAAGAGAAAACTTCTGAATACAACTAAAACTGAAATACAGCTAAACCTAAGACTTAAATACACTAATTCAGATTGTGGTAATAGTAACTTAAGGTCAAGAGTTCCTGTTCACAACCAAATTTTAACCAAGCAATAGCAATATATAATAGTGAATAATCAGACAATGCTTATCAAGAGAAAAAAATATAACCTAAATATATTTAGAGGACATTGTGAGTGTGCCTGTCTCACCGGTGCTGTTTGATATGTCCTCCTTAGGAAAAGGCAGAATTAAAAACATTATAAATACAATATTTTCAGTGTATTTAAGTTCATTTAAGTGTGATTGGGCTACTTTAATAAGCTTGCCAAAACTCACCTCCTAAAAAAGTCTTCAACCTTTAGCCTTTGTTTCTTTATACTCTTATATAAAGGGACCTTGGGTTTCAGCAAATTCAGCAATAATACATATAACTAAATAATTATTATCTTTTATTGTTTTTGTTTTGAAAACCCAACATATTTTTAGAGCCTCTGTAAAGCTCCCTATAACTTCTTATAGTGATTTATCATAGCCTTCAGAGTTTCAAACCAAGTTGCTTCTTCTTAGAGTATCTCATGTAGAATCTTGTCTCAAGCGATGACATAGTGAGCTCCTTTAAATACCTAGGAGTTTTCATTTTTACGATCTAGCACATTTCTAATAAGATATTGGCAGACGTTAAACACGGCATCACAGGAAGCTATGATGGATGGTCATTGCGAGATTGGATCAGAACTGCCATCTAAACCAATCCTCCAACCTACCACCACCTACTCTTTGTGTCTAATCTAACACTGAGCATGATAGATGGTTCTGGAAGCCCTTTTACAATGTGTAAAAAACAATATACATGTAAGTATATCTACACATTTTTACTTATATCATGTTACAGAATGAAATTCTGTTCTGTTGTAATAAATAAAAACTCAAAAGAATAAAGATAAGATAATACAACCCTAGTCTGGTCATTGTCATCATCATCATCAGTGACATTTTATTCTCTTATATTTTGTGTTCCCACCCGTTTTTTTCTTTTTTCCTGGGCATGATTAAAAACTCTCTAAAATGCACAGAAATGTTTTTTAAGGTCTTGAGGTTTTGAGCTATTTTACAAGCAGTAGTTTTCTTGGAAACCAGTTGCAGAGTTTGGCGTCATGCAATATTCTTTGCACTGTGAACATCAGTGAAACAACAGTTTCCAAGGATTCCTTGTGCCAAGCCAGCAGCACTCATCTGTTTTTTAAGGCACTTTAAATACTAGATTTTATTTGGCATCATTATTTAAGGATACTTGTAGCTCTTTCTATACTTTCTAATAACTGCTGCAGATGTGTTTGAGGTTTTAAGTCCCTAATATGCAGGACTATGTAGCAACAGTCAAAAATGCGAAGCTCCAGCTGTATTTGCGGTCACGTCTTTTCCTTGGTAACCGTGTCTTTACAGTTAACCTTGAATTGGAAATTATATGTCCAATCATTTGTATGGCAGTAGAAATAACGTGATCTCATCCAATTGTAAATTTGCTGTGTAGTCTCTGGTTTTAATTATACACTTTCACTTAAAAACAGTGCAAATACTGTAAGATTATGCAATAACATATATTTTTTTAAATAACTGGGCAATTTCACAGGGTGTAGTTTTTTTGTTTATTGTAACAGCAATACTGAAACAAGACATTGTCACAAATTGTCATTAGGCAAAAGCTGTGTTGTTAGGCTTTCGTGTTTAATGACTTAAAAACAGCATTATAGGCTTCATTAGTTAGCACGTCGGTGCAAGCTAGATTATCTAGGAATAGATTTGAAAAGTTAAAGCAAACATAACTTGTGTCCTTAGGTTATCTGACTTGTCAGAAAAGGCATTAAATAATAAATGATTAAAAGAACATAAATAAATGTAAAAAAAATATCCTCAAAATCCAGCATGTTTAATTTATAGCTGAACATTAATCACAAAATGCTCAGCATTCAGCATTCACGGGTGAGGTTTAAGTTATATAAAAAAGCTTCTTTTAATGATTTTATTCATGAGAAAAGTATTATTCAATGCCTTCATGTTTCAGCGATGTATCCTTGCTAAGATGTATCCTCCCTAAGATTATAAATCAGTGCAGTGCAGTGGGATGTCATGGATGCCAGCCCTCAGTTCTCTGTGCAAGAATAAGATGAGTTCCCTCTAGTATTTGATGCACATTGAATATGTCTTCAGATCAACACAGCACAACTGTTTCCCTGGCAGACAGAACAAAGATCACAGAAATCTGAAATGCAAAGTAAACGTTAAAAAAAAGAAGCACAAAAGCAAAACAGCCTTACCCTAAAAGTGAGAGTTTTGAGCACTGTGAACACATTTTAACCCAAAACTGCTCCTGCAGCAATCAGCATAATCATCAGCCTGCTGCATTCTCAGATAAGATAGTGGGTGCATTATCTGTCCTCCAGTTTCACAATTTTACTCATCATACAAGCAACACTTTCACTGTAGGTGGCAATCAAGCTGCATTCTTAATTGATGTTAATATGTCGCATGTTTTTGGGATGTCCACACTTATTTATTTTATGAAGTAATTATATTACTTGGAATTTACACACTACTAGTAAACACACACACAAAATGTTCAATTAACAAGTGTTTTGTCAAAAATATCCCATCATACTGTGGGAGATGTATTCCTCTGTCTCTTTGACTTTTGTTTTAATACACTCTAGTTTGTGCACCATTGCCAACCGTGTGCACCACTTTGTTTCCACAAAGTGAAAGCCAGCTTTTGTTTTCTCTACAATTGTAAAGGAGATATATGCGTGTGTATTTATATTATGACACTGATTTCATGATCTCTGAAATGCTTGATATTACTTAAGACAGAAGAGAATAAAAACCAACAAATGAAAGAGGAATCCGCAGTTAGGAAATGATTACAAGCATGTAAGCTCTCTAGGCAAGAACAAGCTGCATTGCTCGGGATAGTTTTCTCACCCTCTGCCTTTGCATATTTCACACTGGCATATCTTTCGAGATGTAAGTCATACTGAGAGATTTGACTCTGCATGCTAAAAAGGCATAAATACAGGGGAAAAAACATAACCAGCAGATGACCTTATTACACTCAGTATGTAACATGCAGTAGCAATATTGCCTTTATTTGTCATTATTACCACCCGCAATTACTGTGAGTAGGAGGAATATTAAATTGACAAAGAGGGCCTCTGACTAAATGTTAAGGAGCCCTCCTGTCATGTGAGACACATTCCTACTGTTCTGAGTGGGCTGGTATGGCTGTGTTTTACTACTTACGGATATTCAATGGAAGAGCACAGAGCGGGTCTTGCTGTAATAAGGCATTTACCAATGCAGAGTAGCACTGTGCGCTGTGAGAACATATGTTAATGCACTTGGCTGTGGCCAGAGAAACAGCGAGAGGTTTGGAAAAAAAAACACATGGGACTGGCCTCCTGGAGCACACATAGCCTTCTACAAAGATATTAATATGAGTCAGTGGTGGAAGAGGAGGAAAAATTACCCTGGCAGTGAGGAGACGTTTGTTTTCATGATGGTGATGGACCCCAATTGAGTAAAGCAGGCTGGAGAAGAGAGGATACTCTGTATTGGATGGCTTTTGAATTGCATCAGTGGCACACCTCTAACTGGCTCCTTTGCCAGAGAAGCTGACAACAATGTATTTGGGGAATATATGCATGAAGGAAATGGGAATATGTTTATGAAAATAGCCTCTAATTTATCGAGACTGTTCTGCTAAGATTTTTGTCTGTTTTCAAGAAGAGATCTTGTAGGCTGTAAGTAGAAGTAGGATTCAAACCTAATTCAAATTTTGTCATTTGAGTGTAATTTGGCCATCCTTTATCACAAACCATGTCAAGCTGCCATGTTAATTTGTCCTAATACAACGCGTGGCAGTACACATGCATCATTTGTGTTGAAGTTCTTTTGGCTTGTTTTTTTTTTATCTAACTTTGAACAACATGTAAAAACATAATGATAAGAAAAAAGGAATTAATACAGTTCACAATAACTGCTGTGAAATAACTGGCGTCTCTCTTTTTCCTGCAACCTACTAGTTTAAGCAGTTTACAATGTTTTAATTTTTTTCTTTGCTAAATCCTATGCAAATTTCCGCTCACAGAGTTTGCATTTTACTTGTCAAGATTTTCTAAAAGTTTCAAATGTTGGTGTATTTCTACTCCAGCCTGGCTCGTTAGCTGCTAACCTTTACTGTTCGGGCCAGCTCTATGGTGATGAGGGGGAGGCAAAAAGACAGCATCATAACGTTGCATGATTTGTTTCCTTTTTCACAGGGCAGTGCACATGGCACAAACATTTAGATAACTGTTACACCAAAAACTTAGCCACATACAACCATTGTTTGACTCTTTGTGCACTGTGTCCTAGTTACATGCTCACATCCTACCACACTGGACCTATCTCTGGTTATTCACATGGCTACTTCCCTTAAAGGAAAATATTTTCCAGTACAAAAGTTTCTGTTTAACCCAGACTTTCTGATCAGTTAACCTAAAGCACAGCACTTGTCACCTTCAAATGAGTTTCTGAGGTGCTAACAGTAAGTTGTGAACTTTATATAGAAAACACCATGGAGACATGGTCTGACGCTGCTTTTAATTTAGCCTCTAATGTATTGTGTTATTTTTGTGCCACTATTCTGAGCGCACGTAAAAGAAAATTGAGCGCACGTAAAAAAAAATTGCAGGTGCAAGTGTTGCATTTTGAGGAGAAATTTATTTTGAGCGAAGAAAAGCTGAATTTGAGTGAACAAAATTCATTGCTGCGTGCAAAAAATGTATTTCAGTGTTTGCTATTATCCACACACACACAATAGCAGCCCCTGTCGCTCAGTTTTTGCATTTGCGCTCACTCGCAATGTGTTGCTTGCGCTCTCAACATTTCTGCCCGTGCGCGCTCAACTCTTTCTGTACACCGTTATATTTGTGCCACAAAACCAGCCAATCACAGATTTGGATGCAAAAAAAATCTGATTGGCTGTTCTGGTCTCCATGTATGTATCTGTATATATATATATATATATATATACACACACACACACACACATATATCACACGAAAAAGGTCAAGCCGGTCATTAACATTGGGCCATAAATTTTCATCAACATCACAGTGGATGTCTTCGTTGTTCAGGCACCGTGGGAAAAATCTCCTGGCATGACGAATCCAGGCTTGACATTGCTCAGCAGTTATATCACCACAAGCTTCACACATGGCTTGAAGAAGGGAGACATGCTCATGGGGATTGCGATCATACACCTTCCACCTCCATGTAGAGAAGAATTCCTCAGTTGGGTTGAGGATAGGGGAATATAGTGGAAGATAGAGGGTCATGAAGCGAGAATGTGTTTGAAACCATTCCTGAACCAGCTGTGCATGGTGGAAGCTGACATTGTCCCACACAACAACATAGACGATGTCTTCTCCCTGACAGGCCTGCTCCAGTTCATTTAAAAAAAACTATCAGGTGTTCAGTGTTGTATGACCCTAGAACTGGTCTACAGCCACAACCACACCATCTTCAGATATAGCTGCACCCATTGAGATGTTTCCCCCATGTTTTCCAGGGACTGGGATGGTAGCCCTTTGTCCAATAAGGTTACGTCCTCTGCGTCTAGTTTTTGCCAGATTGAAACCGGCCTCATCAACAAAAATATACTTGTGATGATTCACAGCAGCGTCCAGCTCCATCACCCTCTAAAATGATAATTTAGTTAGTTTTTTTTACAACTAATAGTTGTCAGTACTGTTTCAGTAATTGCATGCCAGTTTAGTGTTGTACCTGAATATATTCTGAACGCAGTTGTTTCACCCGGACATTGTTCCTCTCAAAAGGAACCAAGTAAATTTGTTTCATGGAAACCTGGTGCTTCTTCAAAAGCCGGGCAATCGTTGGAAGGCTAATTGATGGCACATTGGCAAAGGTGTCATTGCTGTTCTCAATAGCCTGTTTGATTTCAGACAGCCATGTGTCATTCCTTGCCCTGACCATTTCCACCACAGCCAACTCCTGCTGGTCAGTCAAAACACGTGGGCGACCACCACCAGGTTGTCTCCTGTTAATTCTGAGGACAATCATATACTGTCAATATTGAAGTATTACAAATTACATTACTGTAAACTGACAATTACATGTTGTTCATCTATACAATAGAGTACTATATTTTAGAAGTGAAGTTGCTGTAGCAGACATACCGGTTTTCTTGGCGAAAAGTTCTGATGATAGAGCTGACAGTTGACCTTTGTAAATTAGGCTGTACCAACCTGGCAGCCTCAGCCATGGTAAGGCCTCTGTTAACCTCATGGTCAACAATGATGGCCCGGACTTCATTAGAGATGATGATGCGTTGTCTTCTGCCTACATTTCTCTGAAGACCATCTCTCTGTCGAGGAGCACCACCACCTCTTTCTCTTTGTCTGTGCCCACCTCTCTGTCGAGGAGCACCACCACCTCTTCGATGAAGGTTTCCTCTCCCTACGAGTCTATCCTGCTCCATATTTGAACAGTGCGAAGTCTCAAACACAGTTCTACTTATATGGTAACTAATTGTGATCATCAGAGGGAAACAATTAGCAATTAGTATTTCTAGATTGAAAGCTCTTGCAGCAATGTGTAACTTACAAATGACCAGACAACAATCAGTCAAGTTGAAAATCCATGGACATAATGAATGATTCACTGATTAAACATTAAGATCAGTCGAATTAAATGACAGACAAATGTATTAAACTGAATAATAAAAGATGCAAATCAAAAATTTTATAGTGATAACATTATGAAAGGCAGTAACTGTGAACGAAACATTTATTTAGATGGAACACTTATTTTGTGTAGTGAAAAGGATATTTTCACTACTTTTTGAAAATATGCTGAAATGTTTGAAAAAGGTGCACTTTTGATGATCTGTTGTGATATAAGTCCTAAGAGTTTTGAAAATGTACCAATTGCTTATGAAAACTGCGCCAAACCAATAAAAAAAACAGTAATGGAAAAAAATATACTTACTGTAACAATACCCAGAACTTACCTTTTAAGTTTTACGGTTACTGGACTATTATAACTACAGTCTTTTGGTTATATTAAACCTATATGAGCTGTTTGTTTTTAAAAAAAGAACAACACTTTTCACCACTGAGTAATGAAAACACACCTGTTACCAATGCGGAAAAAAACTATTCTGGAATATAGAAAGACAATCAGAATCAATTTCTTGGAGATGAACCCACACTGTTGGTTATAAACACAGATATAAGCCAATTTTAGCTGCACAAAAACGTCATCCTCATGCTAAATTTGATCGCTTAAGATATAAATTGATTTGTGTGTAGGGAACAGATTACATATAACTGGAATAGAAAAAGAAGACGTATT
Organism: Maylandia zebra; assembly: GCF_041146795.1. NCBI lineage: Eukaryota > Metazoa > Chordata > Actinopteri > Cichliformes > Cichlidae > Maylandia > Maylandia zebra. Next base: position 42,610,689 of record NC_135168.1, on the reverse strand, counting down.
TCTGAAATGAGACATGTCAACATTTCAGCGAGAGGGCCATTATTCTCACAGAGATTAATAAAGTATTATCACTTCTTGTTGTGGGGTTTTCACTGAAATTTATAACAAGGCCACTGTCATCTAATGTTTCACGAGCTTCTATGTCTGATCCTTACGCCTGTTGTAATATGTGAAGAATGACATTGAATGTCAATTCAATAACATTGATAACATTATAGCTACCATTTGGCAAATGGCAGTGTGTTTAAGACAGAAGCATCTACCACTTTTAGGAGATCAGTACCATAGATTTAGTGACAATGATTAATCAGTATCATAACTGTGTTTCATGTTCGTCAGAGAATGACAGTGGTTCAGGCTCTTTTCTCCACACTCGAGCTTGTGATTCACTACGTATTTGCACATCACAGTCTTTGGATAATGCTTCCATAAGTGTCAATGAGGAAAACTGTCAAATGTTTCAGTAGGAGAGCGATCAAATTGGTGAACAACTCATATTACAACAGGATCTTGATAAACTAAGGTATGACACATTAGTGGGTCTTTCCATTCTCTTTTTTTCGTGTTTCCTCCTTGGCAGTGCACTTTATTAGATAAACCTCACTGTTAATGCTGCTCAAGCTCTTGTGACTCACTATGGAGGCAGACATGCAGACAGGGCTGAACAGTTCAATTATTAGCCATTGAAACATGTAGCGTCTGCTCTTATGTCACCAACATTTACAGTATATTTAACTTAATTCCTGTCAAATTCTGCATCAGTTTTTAAATTGGTATAAAAACCACTGGACAAAACTCCGAACTGGATATCACTGTAGAATAGGGTTGCCAACTCCCTGAAAAATAAATAAGGGACACCTCGTGGCCAGGGCCGGGCGACCCAGTTGTCTTCACCCTTCCCAGTGTGGTGAATTTTCTAGCTCTTTTTTTGTGTGTGAAATTATTTTTTTAACCATTTGACTTGAAGTTGATTTAAGTACATGCATATTCTATTCTTTGTGATATGAACACATGGGAAACAAATGATCATTTAGCCATTTATTTTTAGCTCAAAATGACAACATTAACACATAAAACAGGTCTCTTTCTTAAACAGAAGCCTGTCATGCTTAACTTTTGAGAATATAAGTAAATCTTTCTTTAAAAGAACTCTGTCCTGCTTAACTTAAAATAATAGAAAACAATAGAAAGAAAAATATTCTTGTAACAGTGCACATTTAGTGCATTTAGTACAATTGGCTTCAGTTGAGGTATTATTTCAGCTTTTCTAATGCTAATCAGCTGCTCCTGTTTGTAAACCCGCTTGTTCCCATGATTACGCATCATAACTCATCATCATTATTCATCTATGTATTACTTTTATGTATTAGTCATCAATTTGTTGTAATCATCCATCCTTGCAGTTGTTTATTACACAAAATAAATTATATTATCACACTTCTGGCCACATAGCGCTGATATTCATTGCACATGCCCATATTAACTTTTTCCAGCCAGGTGTTTTCCTTTTCCCATTCTTCCCTTTCTCTGAGGGGAACAAACATTGCTGCTCTAGTGCTGGGCTCACACTGTGCGATTTTTGGCCCATTTTGAGCCGATTTTTGAGTGATCGGACCGATTTTGGCCTTCATCGTGCGTCGTGTAGTATACGTGGGGTAACGAGAAGTGATTAACACCTCACGACCAGCTCCCGATCATCAATCGCTCGTGAGGGTGTCACCACAGGCGCTCACACTGCTCACGCGCAAACGTAAACGTTGGTGAAAAAGACGTTGCAGCACGGCTGTGCAGCGTGTGATCTGGACACAAGCGATGGAGGCACAACTTGTAGAACTTTGGAAAGCTCATCCGAGCCTTTTCGATGTGGCATCACAAAATTATCACGACCACAACAACCGTGAAAATAGTTGGATTTACACTGCTGCTCAATCACAGCTGCCTGATCAATGTTTTTCATTAGCAATTTAGCAAAGTTGATGGTGGTGGTGTGTCTGTGTGAGTGAAAGACAGAGAGAGCGAGCGACAGATTTTCTGTTATAACCTTCATGTTATGGAGGCACAGTGTGAGCACTCAGGTCGCATCAGAGCATCGGGCGGTATAGTGTGAGAGTACATCGTGACATACGAACTTCTAACCCCTGCGAGTCAATCGTGCAGTTTGAGCAGGAGCTGAATAACGTGACTGAAAAAATCGCACAGTGTCTGCCCAGCTTTAGGTGTACTGTCATCCGAGACTTGCACCGCAGAGTCGGCGTTTGTTCCCCTGTTGGCCATGCTTCTTGTTGTGGTCATCTGTTGTCTTCCGGTATTTTCTCCGCAAGCGACCTTTCCTCGACCAATGAGATGAGCGGTAATCTGAATTGTCATACTCGAATTGTCATAAGTGTGCTGTCAGCTCATTGGTCACAAAGCAGGAGAGGGGCTGGGAATTATGTTTTCAAACAAAGTGTTAATTCCATAAACATTTATAGACTACTTTTGATTCTCACTGTATTACGGGACAAAGTGCGTCCCTTATTAGCTCAATACGGGACGTGTACTTTTGTTTCGAAATACGGGACGATTCCGTATTTTAAGGGACGGTTGGCAACCCTACTGTAGAACCTTTAGCAGACATGGTGAATAAAACCGAGTTTCTAAAAAGTGGGCAAATTTTGACAATTCTTTAGACCATGACAACCTTAAAATCCTGCCACTGGCGAGTAAAAGAAAATGGCTCTCAATACATATAACATGAGTTTTTTCCGCAACAATATTACAGTTAATAGCACACTAGGGTCGTATGACTAGTGTTGCTAAAACACTTAACTTTTTTTTCCCTGTCTGTCCTTTCATATTGTGTTTTAGCCAGCAGCAAAATCTTCATTTTCTTGTAGCAAATAATATTGTAATAATGCAGAGACTGCGAGGCGGATATAAAGCCCTGGATGTTATTATGCATTAGTAAGATTGTTATCATCCATTGTGACAGCACCAGCTGACATGCTATCACCAAACAGGGGGAAAACTAAGTGTAGACAAGGTGGAAATCAGCAAGGGGCACGAGTATCTTCTCTCACTTACACACTATCTCAGTCAGTGTGGCTGTGTGGAATATATATATATATATATATATATATATATATATATATATATATATATATATATATATATATAATTCAATCAGGGCAAACAAACTAGGCAGTGCTTGTTCTGTCCCTCTACAAGTCAATCCACAACACTGCCATTAACCAGTGTAAAAATATCTAGGGCCTGACTTCAAGTGTTGGTGGTACTGTAAGAAAGAGCAAGGTATGTCTTCTGTGCTATAACTACTTGATATTGGAAGGAACCAAATTGAAGATTGAGTGAAAACAGAAAAACAGTGTTTGGTTGGTACTTTCATCATATTATTGCTTCCATAAATATATCTAACATTACTGCTTACCATTCTGTCTTATTCTGTTTTTTTAAGAAGGAAGTTTTTTTGCAAGAAAATGTGTCATTGTCTCAAGATGGTTCCAGGAAATTGCTTTACTTTACTCCAGTGGTCTGTACAGTCCCCAGATCACAACCCAATAAAACACTTTTATGGTGAGGTGAAGTGGGATGTTCATAGCATCTGTAACAATGAAAAACTGCAAAAACTTTGCAGTAAAGTCACAATAGATCGAAATCCTAATGTAACATCTTTAGCAACTTATTGAATCATACTTTAAAAAAAGGGGGCATCTCTGGAGGTCAAAAGATGACCCTATTACTTAGGTGTACTTAGAATTGTCAATGGAAGTATTTACAATAGTAGTAAAGGACTCGACTTCAGTTAGAGACCTCAGGCTGAAATATTCGTTCCGTTCCTTGACTTCTTAGCATAGACACCATGACATCCTAAATTTGCATAGCAGTAAAGATCAATGTAGCTCTTGGAGGCTGCGGTGACACTTATTCAAAACAGCTCCTCTTTTTTCCCTAGTGTAGTCTGGAGCAAAAGGAGGTGAGAAGGCATTGAGTGATGTGGGTAAAGAAAGCCAGACACTTCCTCAACTGTAGTCAACCTCAAAGAGCATTTTGTCATGTATCTTCACTTGGTAAAGTACCTGCAACCCTCTTCACATCACTACTGAATCAAGGTGTGCTTCACATGGTTTGATGCTGTTTGATGCCAGTTGAAATATGGAAAAAGTAATGGCAAAGTAAGAATGTTTTATTTCTTTTTCTCTAAAACTGGCATAGCATTTTTTTTTTGCCTTTTAAGCACATGAATGATTTTTGGTAAGTGGTAATTATTAAGTTAGATGTCACTGCATTATGAAGGATGTCCTTCAAGCTGTACCTGATTTCAAGGGACAGCTTGACAAAGCTCACTTTGAATTTGGTTGAAAGCATGTCTAATTGAATTTTGATACGTAATTAAATCAAGCAATAAATCAGCGCAGATCCCACTGCAACCGACAATTCAACACTCCTGAGCACCACAAGCTAATTATGATGAAGTTATTATCTCAGCCAAAGGGAGTTCTCTGAATGGCTCCTTCTGCATCATGTAGAATCTTTTCAACTAGAATGTACTCAACCTTGAGAAAAGGGCATCTTTCATAATGGCTCCAAAAGATCCTATAAATTTTACTTGCTCTCTTGGTAATGTATCCATGTCGCAAAATTGTCCCACTTAAAGCTTGATGATTTCTTAGAGCAGTCACAGCAGTGGAATGTTTTTGACTCACTTGTGCACATTCACACATTAATACACCAAGTTAGAAATGATCCGATGTACGCGAGCGATTGCGGCTGGTAGTAATTTCTGTCAATAATCCCTTGATGTGTAGGAAGTGGCTATATCGATTTAACATGGATTTAGAGCATCATCCTCATCATCTGTTTCCCGCCCTCATATGGTTAATCAATTATATCCCCTGAGATTTAAGTATGCTTTAGATGCCATGCACCGCGCATGTAATCTCATGACATAAGGTATTAAATGAAGTCTAATTATAACTTTGCAGCTATGTGTCATGCCGCACTCTTTTAATACCTTCCCTAAGAAGACAAATTGGTGTGTGCTGGATTTTGATTTAGTGAAAAATAAAATCTTAGGACCATCACATGATCCTGGTAAATAAAATGGGTTTTAATCACCAATCGGCTTGACTCTACACTACCTTTGACACGAGCCCAAAGACGTGAAAAAAGGACAAAATTCTTCAATTCCCAAGACAACCATACTAGTTCTAGCTCATATGGTTTTCATAAATGAATCCTCTGCCACAATTACTGGAGTAGCCTCCTTCTGCATAATTTGATGAGCAAAGAGAACATTGATGAACTTTTTTAATTATTATGCCGCTTGGGATTCTGACACAAACGCCACAGAAAGGGAGGGGGTCCACCAGCATAGCTGCCAAGGAGCTTTTCCCCCTCCTTTCTCTCTTTTCCTCTTCCCACATCACCTTTTTTTTAATTCACCCAATTTGTTGGCCCAAATGAAACAGCAAAAGGTTAGAGTGTGGAGTAATTAACAGCAGCTAGCTTAATGAAATCAGGAGGGGCTGGTACACTGGGAGGATCAATACTTCGCTAAGAGTGAAGCAAGAAGGGGGATTGTCCAGGGGAAACACACACATATACAGACCACTTAATAATAATAAGCTAATTAAAAGGCAACATGGTGTCCACTTGTAAATCAAAACTGGTTCGAACATACGGTGACATTATTGCTGTTTAGTAATTGTGTTAAAGAAATGTTGCTCCTTATGCACACTCAAGAAGTTTACAGGATTTACACCGCTCTCTGTGGTTTGCTGAGAGGGTTTCCCTTTAATGAATGTCAATAAGTACATCAATACACTTTGGACAACTGAACACCAGTGCAGAGGGAAATGGTTATTCTATTTATCTAAGGCTACACTTAAGTATATTGAAGACTTTATTAGCCTCTTTCGATGAGGAGGTGTTTTGTTTTGCAACCGTTTTATTATGCTGTCTAAGGCATGCTGTGTTTGCCAGATATATAAGAGATGTAAACTTGAACTCTGCTCACTTTGTCTTGACTGAGACATCCATGTCTCTCGAGTCTGCGTGCATTAGCAGATGGCATGCACATCCAAGTTTTCCGTGGTGAATAGTTATGTGTGCATATGTATGCATGTGTCTCATTGTTTTGAGGCTACCTGACAGTTGACAATTTGCTCCTTTTGATAAATTCGGACACATCCATCTCTTCCTCTGGGAAAGCAGCTGATAGCGGGCCATGTGCTTTTCTCCCACCGTCTCCAAAGAGCTCAAGTAATAGACCACGGCACGTTTTTTTCAAATACTCCAATCTTGTCAAAGTGCTGCCTGACCATTGTTTTCACAGACTTCATGCAGTAAGACTAACTGAATTGCAGAAGACCCGAGTTTCACCAAGGAACCCTAAGTTGCAGTCAAAACAAATGCGAAATATACAAGTTAAGAGACCGTGGCCAACTAGAAAGGTTCTCGTCTCTCTGGCTTGCTCTGTGCTTCTCCCTACCTTCAAAAGTATTTACACTATGAAATAAACTGTTATGTGGGAGGCTGTAAAGATGGGAGCAGCAGATCTCATTAGTGTTAAACTATTAGGAGCATGAGGACCCCAGGGATGAGGGGTTTTAAGGCTTTCACTGTAGCTTGAAGTTATCACATCATATGCTCTTTAAAAATGTTTTCACAAACTGCAGTGAGGAAGTTATTTTTTCTTTTACTTTGAAGTTATTGCTAATGGAACTTACTCAGCAAAGCTTATTATTGTGATACTTATATCTTAATTGCTAACATATTAGAGCGGTCATAATTGAGCATGGACCTTTGTGCCATGATGTTAACAGAGATCAAGAAAAAGTCACAAAAATGATGGAATAACAGGAGTCAGTGATTTGATTGCCATTGTGTTAATGGATGCCTGTGGAAATTACTGGATTATAAATGTGTTACATGTTTGTGATATGTGGTAATTTAACTATTTTTGGCTCCCAGCTGTGTTTCTGTGGTTTTAAAGTGCACTTGAATGTGTTTAGAGCTTGATGAAGTTAAAATTGGACCCCATTGTGGCTACTAAATGTCATTAGAGTGTGGTGTAATTTAATATCAGTTTGTTGTCCTTCTCTGGTGACATATGTTTACAAATAAGTCTCTGTTTGTAATGTCCTTTGGACTACAAATGTATCTGTAAGTAAAATACAAGTCTGGGGTGTTCTGAACACCTAAAAATTTTATTGAAGTTAAAAAAAGATAGATGCACCTTTCAAGAGTTCAAAATTGAAGCCAAGTGTTTTACACCTGCATTCTTTCCTCTGGCCGGTAGTGGACAGCTCAACAAAACAAAAGTTTGATTGATTGTGCAGTCTTTGAAAAAATAAGGTTACTGTTCTCCTGTTAGATGATCTCAGTAACCAGTTCCTAAATGAGTTTGTGATCTATGGTTTATGGTCTTAGGTGTTAATTTTAAATCTTATTTTGGACAACATGATCTTGTAAATCATGTTCCCCTTTAGTGTCAAAAAGACAGCATAGCATTGGAGTACCTTATGATTGTCAATAGCTACCCAGGGGCAACCTCCATAGCTGAAAGACAATGCAATTGGAAAAAAAAAATAGTTCCTGTAGGCACCGCTTGAAGCTCACTCCAAACTGGAGTCAACACCCCCCCACCTTTAGCAGCATCGCAAAATTTCTATTTTTCAGACATTCAACTAATAAAGCCCAGTCAGCATGGGAGCAATTGTAGGTATTGACTTATCAGTTCAAACACTTGATTTAATTAGTTTTGTAGATCAATTAGTTGTACTTGGGTTTAGTTTTAATATGCTATCTTATCTCTGCACATAAAACACGATCTCTGTAAGGCCTTTCATGTTATCTCATTAGAAAATGTAAGGCAACCATTCTTTAGACTGATCACTTTGCACCTTTGTCTCATGCAAAGAGTCCAATAAATATGTTAAAATAACAGGAATAATGAGGTGAAACCTGACAGTGAAGAACACGTGCGGTAATCAGAATATGTTTAGAAAAAATGATCATCGTGATCATGAACCACTACGGTTGAACAGGCATACACACGTTGATTTAGTTACTCATACAAACGTGGTAATGGATTTATTCAATGGATAAGTGGGCCCAGTGAGACTCTGCATGGGGTCCAGAATTTGTACTTCGCCACAGGCCAAGTATTATAAGTTGGAACAGGAATAAATTTTGATTACCTTGGACTCATTTTTTATACTCAATATGCAAATGTATATGTACTTAGGGAGACTTCAATACTGGCCCATATATAAGCGTAAGATGAAGGAAAATAGCCTTTTTAATATCCCTAATATACACATAGTGTTCATGTTGCGCTTGTCTTGCATACTGCGTGCACAGTTTCCACTGTAGATGGAATATTAGCTACCCTCCTGTAACCTACGCTCAGCTGGAATGCACTCATTTCTGTGACTTTTGATTTGTTTTTTCTCGGTTTCTCTACCACTGTAGCAGCTTGGCATGCCAGAGCTCAGACCATTGCTTGTGAAGAAGGTTTGTCATAGGACTTCAACCTGCCTTCAGTTCATACTGGAACTCAGTCAGTAACTCAGTCCTCTAGTCGGTTCACTATCAAGTCTCATTACTAGCAAATATTTTGCAAAACATGCCCTCCAAAGCAACAATATGTCCTATATGTCCCTTTTATTCCTATGTACAGTGTACCCACAGTGTCTCAAAATTAGGATACATTTGGATACAGAAACAGAGCACAATAAGGTCTGGTGTTTTTAATCAATTATTTATCCAATATTTTAATGATCAGAGTGCCTGGGGTGATCAAAGGCGAGGTTTGAGCTCCACTGCCTTTGCTCGCTAAGACATCCCTCTGTACTTTGATGTGGTTCACCAACAAATGCACTTATCTTAAGCATAACTCTCTCCCAGGCTTGCATATGAGTGCTTTGAAACTGCTAGTTTGAGAGGCGTAAATCCAGAGAGAGGGTCACTGACCAATCCATACTGAGGAGAGAAAAAAAGAGAAAACTCATACATTTATGGTCTCTGACAGTCAGATGTACAACTACTGCTTTGAATGTCATCTAAATATGAAACAACCACAGGTCACTTTCTCAGGTCCCTTATGTGCATTATCATATATTTAATTGGTTGGCAAGGTCTCTAACTTGAAGTATGTGTCACAAGATGTTGAATAAAACATTACTTGAAGAAGAAACAACTGCCCGGTGGCAGCCCTAAGTAAAATTCTGCTTTAAATGACCAGTCATTAGATGCAAATGAGTAAATCTTCAGACAGACTTGACTGGTGTTGTTAGTCTCAAATGTGCAGACAAAATACATAAATAATAAAATAAACATGTACTTCTCATTTGCGTAAACAGTAAAGGTACATTTAAAGAAAGACACCGATATATGCCTTTATAATATTTTTGTATTCCTTATAATCTGATTATGAGTGCTTAGTAGATATTTAGGGCATAATGTGATGATGAAATGATAAGTGGAGTGTTAATTCTAATTACAAGCTTATGTAATCTACTTTGATATGAGTGACATTGTCTCCATATGTAGAAGAGATTGTTAAGAGTGCATCTACAGTTGCAGTTCTTGAACAGGATACTTTTGAAATTGATGTGCTGCTGATTTCATAGTAATTACAGTGATTCATATGCCAAGCAAGTATCGTGACTGTGTTAGAAAGATCTTAATCATATTTTTGCCTTGCAGAAAATTTAGATATGGAGAAAAAAAACATAGAAATAAAAGAAATGGAAGGTGGCTTTGAAATCTGCCCCATTTGCAATAATACCTAAGACGACACAATGTAAAAATCCTCGCAGCCAGCAGGATTTATGAGCGAAAACAAAACGAAGGGACATTTCCCATCCTTCTTTTCCACTAAGCAATTGGCATTGATAACATACCTCCTAATTCATTTGTTTAAATCTATTGCCACAAGGTGCCAGCAGCAGCATTATAGTGCAATTGTAGTGAAACAGCAATACATCCAGTGACACAGCATAAGTCAAGTGTAAGCACAAAAGTAAGGCCTAGGCAAGGTTTTACATTTAAAATTTTCTCAGTTGAGTCATTTGTTTACTAATGGGTTACACACTACCAGTTGTTAGTACCTGCTCCTTGTAGGCCTTCTTACACTGGTTGTACTGGATGGTCTGTTTTTGATTCGAGTTGTGAAGCTTGTCGTTTCTGTTTTTCTCGAGAAAAGTATTCTTTTGTATTGTGCTCAGAGGTCTGACTTCTTGTAGCCAAACCACTTCAATAGTATTGAAGTGGCTTCTTTTCTAGGTACTAAATTGTCATCAGAGGCCATCATGTTGTGTTACTTTCAGGCATGTTTAGGTTTGTGTCACTGTTGTCCATGCTGGGGAATATATGATCAGTAATATTGCAAATGAACTTTCATAAACAGTTTATGCAACATAAGGTTGTTGCTGCCTACAAAAGATTTTTTAAAAGCCATCATTTTCTGTATGCACATCATACTCTAAAGCCAATATTAACATATGTTAACTCCATATATTTAGACTCCAGCTTTTGAGGGAAACACTGCTAAATGATATGCTTATCAGCTAACTGCTAGCTTTGCTTGTCTGCCTTTTAGTGTTGGCTTTATCAGAGCTTTTGTGCTATAAATGCAACAGTAGGGTGTTCTGGGCACAGTGGATGATGATGAGAGGTGAGATGGAGCCAAACCGTAAATGTATGTGCTGTAAAACTATAACAATGAGTTGAAAGATACTAAAACCCTTTATGGATTCTTATTTTTTTCTTTTTAATTTAACTGGCCACCACAAAGAACCATTTTGTTTTTAGTGAATATCTTGGGGCGTACTCCTCTATCGCTCAGTCAGTAACAGCATCCCTTGGCGAATAATTATGGAGGGATAATCTGTTGACATGAACTTGTTTCCTGTTCATTGTTTTACCGTTCCACCCCAGTAGTCCTCTCAGCTTCTCCCCTGTCTAAGTGGCACTTCACTGCCACATTTCTTCTATTTTCTTTGCAAATAAAGTCACGTATTCAGATTATTATACACAGTACAAAGAAAACAAAATTGGTGATTAAAAATTAAATACTCTTATCTCTCTGTGAGTTATCTAAGTCCCCAGAGAGAGGATGCTATTTTGCAGGCTTGCGGGTGTCTTTTGTTCCCAATTTAGAAGCTTGTCACTGTTTATTGTTAATTTTTGACGCTTCATTTGATATTCTGTTCACTTTCCTCCCTGACATGTGGAGAAAACATCTTTATCAAAGTATCAGATGTAGGGCTTCTGTTGTCAGGATGTCAGGTTTGCCCTATTCTTTACTTTTCTGGGGAGCGGGTGTGTACTCTGCAGCCTGGTTTGCTGGCGAGCCAACTGGGCACGGAAGTGCACTGCACAAAGTTTGTATCCGAGCAAGAAATCAATATGTATCCTTATTCTCAATTCCTACTTCAAAAAACTCTCAAATCTACGTGGTTCTCGATTGTGAACTCTGATTGACTCTAAGAACACCGGAAAGTTCCCCGTGCACTTTCCTTTGCTGAGTTCAAATATCAATTTCAATTGTAAATTCTCTATAGAGTTACAGTCAGACAGCGATGTAAAAATCTGTCATCTTTCCTTGCAGGAGGCCTGTCAATTGGGGAAGATCACCTCTGTGAATGTGAGTGCTTACCATTTTTTCTGCTCTCTCTTGCATGTTCACATCTATCAGCATGAATGTTGCCTGATAAAGCACTTGTTTGGACTGCTATTATATTTTACAGCAAACAAATTAACACTGTCAGCTAATGTTAATACTTGGGTGAACATTACAGATGTCAAGAACTGTTGTCTTTTTCAACACAATAATTATTTACTCTGTGCAATTAGAGTCAAACACATCTCACTAACGAATGTTTGACGCTCACTGTCAGATGCACATTCCTCCACAATATTATTTTTTAACTGCACAGGTGTGCCATTATATTAACACTGTATGGTTTAAATATGGTTACATGCAATTGAGCGCTAGTTTCAGACTTTAAATGCTTTTTGTCTGGAGTGTAACACATTTTTTGTTTTGCTTAAAAAACATGTCGTTCCTCACTAAAAATAGCAAATAATAAACAGCTCTGCTTATGCCGTTGGTTGAATCTTAAACAAAAAGCACAGATGAAAGTCCATTGCTGGATTTGATTCTAAAAATTCTGGAAATAGCTAACAGAAATGGCAAATCTTCTTATTGTGATGGCCTTTTCCGTTTGTTATAATCATATTCTAGTATAAATACGACTAACGCGAGTTAGAGCTATAAAGCCCTCCTGGCCACATGGTAACGTGTGACCAAACGACCAATAACTTGTGTCCATAATAAGACATGTGAATGAGATAATTAAATAGTATTCACGAGTTAATAAGACATGGGAATTAGATATTAAATCGTGGCCACAACTTCATTATAAAGTGTCCATGACTTTGAATATGAGATAAACAAGATCAGAAAGCTGCAAGGTGTCTGATCTTTTAATTGTTGCCTGAAGCGCATAGAGCTTTGTTCACGTCTGGGCTCAACCATCAAGTCAGATGCTTGTAATTTTTGCCCTCTCAAGATCTATACGTGTATAAAAATAGCATAAACAACAAAATTACAAACTATTTTGGCTGTTGCTTCAGAGCAGGTTGTTGTTTTTAGGTGCCAGGCTGTGTTTAAACAGAACACAGGTTATCAACACATCCGTCATGTCACGTATTTTGATTTCTTAGCCACTACTCAGTATTCCTCAATTATATAATTCCTTAAACAGAAGAAAACAACAGACATGTAACAGGACTGAGAGAGCGAGAGCTGGTTCAGGGCCCCTCCCACTGCTGATAATGCAGGATATTATTATAACTCATCCCAAGGTTAAAATAAAACAAAATTAAATCAAATTTATAGATGCTTCATGTGTGATAATTTCCCTAAAGAGCTCGCTTGATGCTGTCAGTAAACAACAGATTCTGTATCTTGTGGCCAGGCATTAATAACACATGGCAACAATTTAGTTATCATATCTGTATTCCTAACTGCCTCTTAGCCACAAGTTATTGATCTTGTCATCACAAATAACTAACTTGTTGCCATGCAGTAATATTTTGTCCACCAGTGTCCCCATCAGGCTCCATAAATAGCTGAAAGATGTTGTCAAATTTCATGTTGACAACAGTATAATGTCATAAGTATTGAAAAGCATCGTCTTATTACTTTAAAAGTTGTTTGTTGGATACATGACAGAGTGAAATGTTTATTCATTTATCACTAAATCCCATCCAGTATATGTTCATAATGTTTCACTGTAAGGTTTATGCCACAGCTGACCTAAATTTAGACTATTGGTAATAACAATACAATGTAATGGTAAATCTATCATCAAAATATTTTTAAATGCAAAAATATAATAACTGTTGTAATCCATGAATTTTCAAATTTGCTGTTTTATAAAACAGCTGAAAAAAGTAAAGCACATCATTATTATTTTTTGATTAAGGTGCCAAATCACAATTATTTACTTGGCTTCCTGAACAGAAAAATTAGTTTTAGTGGTTGATTGTTATGCTTGATTAATTTCTGACTTCTCACAGCAGTCCTGTGTGCTGGCTCTGTTATGGGTATAAAAGCACAAATTCAGTTTGTCATTTGCCTAATAAATAACAATATAAAACACACATCTGATTTCAGATGTGTGTTTTCATGTTTTATGACAGGTAGTCTAATAGATTTGTATTATGTCTGTAAGCATCCTGAGGGATGAGGAGTGTTTGGGGGAATCACAACAGGACTGTTAAAGTTCTTCCTTACTGTTTGCACAGTAACTTGCAACCCAACTTTTCTGCAGTTTCAGCATAATGTTAAGCGGCAGAAAATGCTTGTGTTAAACTCTCACATTAGTTTTTTGACTACACAGTCAGAATTATTAATAACATCTGTTGCTTATTCATACTGAAGTCATCATGTTGGTGACATTTCACATTTCAGTGTGAGACCACAGTTTGCCAGGACTGGAGATATTATATGTTTTGTCATAACAGTGTCACACAAAGAATATCAGAATTATCAGTGTATAACAGCAGATGACTCAAAGACTGATGACAGTCAAAAAAACCACCCAGTAATCTCTCAGCCCACTTGCTAGAATCACCTCCTTCTTGTGTTTTCCTGCTAACTCATCATCTCACAAGCAGCGGCATATCACCTTACACATAATAGGCAGAACTGGAACAGCATGTACAAAAAATATCAAAGAAAGGACTAAAGAAATACCTAAAACCACATTGGTTTTTATTTATTTATTGCCAATGTTGCACCACCTTCACATCAAGCAACACTGGGACATGCAGGACACTGCTTTTTGGATCTTGCCATTGCTGTATAGCCGCTTTTTTTCACTCTACATAAGACACGTGTGACATGACAAATCGCCATCTCCTCTGAACAGATTTATGCAGGTCTAGGTGTGCCCGCGAGCTGATCCTTATCTGAAATGGCAGAGCCAATCTCCCCTGATTCACTCCTAAGTGGTCTCTGTTTATCACTCAGTAAGGTGGTTGTCAGCCAAGTCCCCCTCTGTGCACCGCTGACTTCTTTGCTATTTTGAGAGAACGGCAGTTGGGGGGGGCAGTATATGTAATAATAAAAGCCATAGAGCTGCAGCCTACCAGAGAACAAGGTGGCAACCACTTGGCCTCCCCTCTTCTCTATCTAAATATAGCCGACTTATAATCCAGTAACCCGTGAATTCATCCCTGCCAGGGTGGTTACCAGAGGGCTGGTTTTGGATTTTCGAGCTTGTTATATGGTAGAACTTGGCATGCACGTCTCCTGTTCGTTTATCTCTGTGTACATACTTCTCAAGGCAGTGTTTTATCTGGCTGAACGGGCTTTGTTTGGTCTTGATATCTCTTACAGCAGCTTGTCTTTGGTTTATGGATTTCTGGCAGCTTCTTTAAATAAGTGATTATGCTTAGCAAAACACTCACCTTGACTCCTTGGTGAATGTTTGTTTTTGTTTGTGGTGTTTGTTTTTCGACATTAATGTTTTATTCGCATTAGTCATTACCTCTGGGAGCAAAACTTTTATTTATTTAAGACCTATTAATGGTATTTAATTGTAATTAATATTGTAGCTCCGAGTGACTTTGTAGCGAGGGCACCATGAAATCGAATTAGGCTTTTCTTAACATCTGGCATCAACTTGAAGGAGCCTGAATAAACAACAGTCTAAAAATGAAGACACTCCCTCATGCAAAATGATTATGTCCTAATTGTCACGGGCAGCTGTTTGTTCTAATAGATTCTGGGAGCCATTGTTGAAGCAAGTTTTCAGTAATTAGAATCATGTGGAGAGAAAGCGTGCTTTTTTGTAAAGCTGCCAACCTTCCGTAAGTGGGCTTTTTCTTTTGCTGGAACCTGGACATTGCATTTGCGTGCATCCTCCAGTAATTTGAGAAACAGCTGCCAACGCTGTTTGAGAACAAGTAGATATTTAGACCACTTGAAAGCGTGGGCAAACATGGCACACATAACTATATAATTTTGCCAGCAAGGTATTTCTTCTTCCACTCTGTCTTAGAAAATGAATAAAACCATGAGAAAAAAAAGGCTCTGTGCTGTAGAATATATACCACCAGAGAATCTCCCGCCATGTGCAATAAAAAGAAGATTGATTTTAGTACTACGTCTTGTGTTTTTATGTATTTGAGAAATTAATGCAGCGCATGTGAACAAATACATTATTCCTCCAACAAAACGCTTTTGTTTCAGAGTTTTTATGTCAGACAATAGTTGACGGCTATGTGTGTTTGGCTGTTTGTTTCTTTGACTGCATGCCCCCTTTTTCTGTCTTTTTCTTCTTATTTCTCGTCTGTCTTTTTAAGGGCATACGCACACTCAAACTCTCACACACACTCGCACAAACGGAGAGCAGGATTTGAGGCCTCGGGTTCCAGATGAATCAAGAAAGAGAAAAAAAAGAGTATTTAACAAACTGCTTGAACATCACAGTATTGAAACCACTCAGTTTGTGCTTTCAGGGTGCTAATTGTGAGGATTTAGGTTAGGCAGCCCACTCTAATAATTTTTAAATGAAGCTTTTTGGTGCACTTTGTTTTTGGCAGCTTGTCCTTCTTTAGAACCAGACTTTAGTTCGCTCTCCATCTCTCCTCTGTTTCCTTTGCCTTATTTAGACTTATCAAACAACAACAACTGCTTTATCTATACACTGTGGTGACTATGGAAAAATATGTGTGCGCAGCTTCTCCTGAGCTTAAAGGCGCAAGTGTTAATGATGTTTTTAATTCAGGACATGCATATTGCTTTTGTTGCTATAGCAATGGAAAATCAAGATAGTCATTTGTGCCAGTTGTATTTGCTCTCGGAAAAAAAAAAATCTTATCAGTTTGAATAATGGGATGAATAAAATTCGCCGCAATAACCGAAGCTGAGGGCGTAATTATATTTTATACGTTTTATGCCTCTATACAGCGTGATGCAGTATGATGTTACTGAGGGAATCATGTGTAGACATAAATTCAAGCTGCAGTCTATATTACAGAGACTGCACTGTGTTTCACCATGGCTGCATCAAACTCAGATATCCTCATGTCTGATTTTGTCTTTGTAAAGGAAACAATTTTTTTATCAAAGTAAAAATATAAAAGTCTGTGGAGTCTAAAGATTGCCCACAATATAAAGGACTGTAACCATGTAGTTTGCTTTCTGTTAGATTAGCAAACATGTTAACGGAGATACTTACAGAGTATATTTCTTTGTTAGCTCCAAAGAAAGGTCACAACATAAACTTCTGTAAACCTCCAGAGAAATCAAAGAAGCCTGTACTGTTGAGAAGAAAATGCCCACACTCCTGTGATCCCCAAGACTTTACAAATCAAAGTCTCAGCCTCCACACACGTTTCCACTTCTTTTGTGTCTAAATTGGGTGAGAAGGAAAACTAGGACATACAGTATTTCAACCTGTTAATACACATCCCATATACCACAGGACCTGTACTGCACAAGTGTCAATTACAAGCCTTACAGATACCCTATATAGGAAAAGTAAATTAATTATTTTGTGCCACTATTGTGAGCGCACGTAAAAAAAAGTTTGCAGGTGCAAGTGTTGTATTTTGAGGAGAAACAACAACAGCATGTTCAAGCTTGATCAGCTGTTGTTAGAATTTATTTAATATTACTTTCTAGTATCAGCTGGTGTTTGCTGGAGCCACAGCTGTAAAAGCTGCTGCTCATGATATCGGTTTGGAAACATGAAGGTTATACAAATCATACATATATACCAACAAGACAGTGTACATCACTGTTACAACAGCGTTTGTTTTAGTTCAAAGGCTTTATGGTTTTTCCTATAATACCTGGTGGTGTAGTCGGTGATTTTTTGTCAGTTCATCCTTATATATTATGTTTAACCCGAGTGACCACCCGGTCAGCTGATGGGTAACAGGCATCTCCGAAAACGTTAGAGCAGTTATGCAAATATGTGATGTCTTGATGAATCGAGCAGATATTAGAAGTTTACACAGCACCATTCTCACATGAAAATATCTTAAAAGTTTATTTTGTGACCCAGACAGAGTAATATTTCAAACTCCGCCACTCTGAGTTCCTCCGCCACTGCCTCGTTTGAATTTTGGACGAAATGGATTTTGGGATATTGCATTTTGTCATTTCGAGCTGATTGGAGACCAGAACAGCCAATCAGATTTTTTTGCATCCAAATCTGTGATTGGCCGGTTTTGTGGCACAAATATAACGGTGTAGAGAAAGAGTTGAGCGCGCACAGGCAGAAATGTTGAGAGCGCGAGCAACACATCGCTCAGAATAGTGGCACAAAAATAACGCCATATTTAATAGGCCTGAGACACCCAAAACATTTTGCCAATATAAGGTCACTGTCTCAGTTATTCAGTTTAAAGATGGATACACTATGGAGTTACTGTAAAAGAAGATAAACACTAGATAACACAAGTCATGAAAAACATTTAGGCATGGATTTCCCTTGGAAATGTCATCTCACTATACTCATTCGTCTATGAGTAAGTGTTGCTGTCACTCCTTCCTTGGTGTTAATATTCTGTCTTTGTCATTGGTGGTGTCCTTAGAGCAGGGATGTGAAACACATTTTACATCGTGGGCCGCATACAGCCCACTTCGATGTGAAGTGGGTCGCACCAGTGAAACACAATAAACATGTAACATTACAGAAGACATTGATCATTGTGCCTGTAATTATGAATTTAGACTATAGAGTTTTCAATAGTTAACAGAAAATGTTCGTGTGCTTCGGTGTAGTATGGGTGGCAATGGACGGTGGGGCTCTATATCAATCAGAAAAGCTGTAACACTAAGGGCCTTATGTTAGACACCCTTGCCTTAGGGGGATGTGACCAGAACCAATACCTGTGCTACTTTTCAATACCAAAATTCTAAAAAAACAAAAACTATTTTTGTTTAAGTGTCACAGATAAAAAAAAATCAAAGAAAACAAAGGTACATATGCTGCTATTGTTCAGAAACCGATGGGGACAGCATACATCTTGAACATAAACATGTGTTCGTGTCTACTCTTATATGCTATATGCTGAACTATATGAACCACAGAAAAAAAACTTTGCATGGAAGATGGCGGCTAGTGCCGCTGGCCTGACTTATTGTTACGAAAGACAGTAGAAGTCGGGGATGGAAGTATTTTGCATTGTTATGCTGAAATACCGTACCTTAAACCTGTATTTTAAGATGACAATAGCTGTGGTGCACAAAGAATTCTGGGGCTATAGGGGTCTGTAGAAAAAACAGGTTTCTGTTTTGACCTCGACAAACACTTTTCTGCTGACTTCATGGCCTCAATCACTCATTTTAGGTCACACTGAATAAAAACGAATTATTGTAAATCTTTGTTATACATGGTGTCTCAGAAAGAATAATCTGATTTCAAAAGGCTATATATTATTAAAGTGATGGAAGTTTCAATTTTAAAATACAGCACGTCTGAATATAGAGTTTCACATGTAAAATAATGTTCACAAGTGCTCAGTGTGTTTATTCATTTTATACTTAATATTAAATCCCATCCAGTATATGTTCATAATGTGTAATACAGTGCTTAACACATTTATTAGACCACCCAGTGTAAGGTTTATGCCACAGCTGACCTAAATTAACAGTGTTGCTAATTACCAAAAATCATTGTTTATTTTTTCTGTAATGCTTAATCTACCAGTACACACAAGTTATTTAATCCAAATATTTTAAAATGCAAAAATATAATAACTGTTGTAATCCATGAATTTTCAAATTTGCTGTTTTATAAAACAGCTGAAAAAAAGTAAAGGACATTATTATTATTATTATTATTATTATTATTTGATTAAGGTGCCAAATTAAAATTATTTACTTGCATTCCTGAACAGAAAAATTAGTTTTAATGGTTGATTGTTATGCTTGATTAATTTCTGACGTCTCACAGAAGTCCTGTGTGCCGGCTCAAATGTGTGAATAAAAACACAAATTCAGTTTGGTATTTGCTTAATAAATAACAATATAATTTCAAACACATTTTTGACTGATTTCAGATTTCTATTTGTGTTTTCATTTGTTAAACACTGTGTTATGTGCTTAATGTCTGTACGCATACTTAGAGATGAGGAGTGTTTGGGGAATCACAACAGGACTGTTAAAAGTTCCTCCTGATTGTAGTTTGCACTGTAACTCACAACCCAACCTTTCTGCAGTTTCAGCATAATGTTAAGCTTAAAATGCAAAAGTGTTCGGTGCGTCCCTCTTCTGGACGCGTATATCTACACGATAGTCAAACCCATACTTTTGTGAGCGTGTCTGGAGTCAATGTAGCCACTGCTACTGTTATTCTACCAGCAATCATGTAAAATTCACAAACTGCTCTTTCTAACAGTACGTGTTTTGCTTACTCTTTACTATGTTTCAAAATAGATAATTGTCTACGATATGAAACTGCATGTTAGCTAACGACTTTTAATTGATGCGTCATTCAACAATTTACTTCTTCAGAAACCAGCGGGCAGTGTCACTGTAGCTAAGGCCATCTTTTATACTGTTTATATAAAATACACACTACCTTTTTATTTGGAATTGGCATTATGATATCAGTTATGTCCCATAGGCTATAATGTTTGCAATGGCTAAAAAGATAAATAAATGAATGAATGAGCTAACATATTGGAGCTAATGATCGACTTCATAGTACCATTAGCAGGTTACCTTTCCAACCATTTCATTCAGTCTTTTCGTCTTATAAACAAAGTATCATGTTAACGTTTTAAGTAACAAGTTTGTCACCACCTTGTTGGTGTCTTTAAATTACTTTATAATAAAAGATTTTATGTCTAAGTAGTGATGTTTTTTTTTTTTTTCGATAGTTGGAAAAAATGGCTACTGAGTATTGTGTAATTTTACTGGTACTGGAACAAACTAGTCTCTGATACTGTAAAATATCTATGACCTAAAGCCTACAGTGTAAATGATAATTAGTTAAACACCAAGCTCACCCATGAGCCTTACCCTACTTACATGTTAAGGTTAATTGAATCAACATCTTGATATGAAATGGTCTGGTCTGTATTTGTATAGAAGAAATAGAAATGGAAGAAACAGGACTCAACAATCACAGTTTCAATTGATGATAACACTGGTTTAGTGAATCACTAAAGCCTTTTATTCTGTTTGCCCCTTCAGTCAAAAAAGAAAAAAAAATCTCAAGTAAGTGTTGCGGTTAACACCATACACATAGTTTTGAGATTTCTGCCCTCACCCCAGCACAATGGCTGTGAGAAGAATTTTGATTGTGGTGCTCAAAGCTTTGATATATTTTAAAAGATTAAACAGTGTTTTTCTGTAGAAGAAATGTCCTTGTTTTTCCAGACAGATCTCACTTTGAAGTATTCATAGTAACTCCTCACTGCTGAATAAAACAGTCTTTAAAAAAAGAAAACAGTTCACTCTGTTCTATGGATTATAAAGAGTACCTTTAACACTACTTCTAGAATGAAGCATTGCTGCCAATATTTCAATGTAATTTCTCAACTCTGTAGTCTCTCTATAGTCAAAACAAAAACTGAGATTTCATTCATCCTTGCAATGGGGTGAAGGTAAAAATCTTAGAGGTGGATATTTCAAAACCTGGACCGATACAGTGGGTTTTATTCATTCAGCAATCAGCCCATTGTTTATGACCACTCACAGGTGAAACAATCATATAGGTTATCTCCTAACAGCAGCACATGTCAGGGTCTGGGATTTATGCGATTTAAGTAAAGAGTGAGCTGTTGTCGTCAAAATGCGGGACCGGGGAGAATGAGGAAGCGTAAGGACCTGAGACGCTTTGACAAAGGCCAGATTGTTTGAGCCAGACGACTGGGTCTAATAACAAGGGCTGTTTGTGTTAAGCTGTGATGAGTGAGAGGAGAACCATAAAATGGTGACAGGGTGTTTGTTGCTGAGGAATGTGGAGCAAGTCTGATCCAGGATGGACTTAAAAGATCTGCTGTCTAGGTCTGTCTTTAGTATGAGAGTAACTACAAATTTAAAAAAAAATGTTCACCCCTTACCTCTTAAACTGCTTACAGTCACTATAATAATGTAGGTTTCTGTATTGTTATTATTAGTAGTAGTAGTAGTATGATGATCATGATGTTCATATTAACAGGACAGAAGCGTTTCTCATATAAACATTTCTTATCTTCTGGTGTGCCTCAGACCCAGCGCCGTGTGACGTTCCATCTTCCAGACGGTTCCCAGGAGAGTTGCAGTGACAGCGGGCTTGGAGACCCGGAGCCTAGCATCACTGCCAGTACCACCCAGCCTCTTCCCCTTAGCTTCCCACAAGAGGAGTACTATGAGCAAACATCACCTAACAGCCGGACCGAGGGAGATGGAAACTCAGACCCTGAATCCAGTGAGTAGTATATTTTTGCTAGATCTGACAGCAGGCAAATCCTTTCTTTTATGTTTTTCATTTTTATTATTGTTTGTGCTTTGTGAGGCTGACAGCATAATTTACAAGTGGCCATCTGTGTTTTAAAACAGTACAATTATTTACTGAGATTACAGCTGTGATTGTAATTGTAACAACACAGCTTTGCAAACACTAAACCAGCCATTTTTGTACAAAAAAAACCAAAAACAACTAGCTATGCATGTTGTTTTTGTGAGTTCATTCTTTAAGCAAGCAAAAAAAAATCCAATATTTCGCTACGTACTCATTCTTAGTGTGTTATATTTGACAGTTTTCTTTATACAGATTAAACCAAACACCATCTCAGTCATTTTAAAATATGCAAGTGAATTGGTTTCATTAAAAAAAAGAAAAACACAAGCAGTGATTCTGTCATGGGAAAGCAGAATAAAATAAAAAGGATGTAATTTGCACAATAGTGTGTTTGCTACTTAAAATTTATTTTGTAAGGTTAATTTTTTTTAACTGTTGTCCAGTGTTAAGCTGTACAACGTAATGGGAATTATTCCTCTGAAGTTTTAACTGTGTTGCCAAATTGTATTTTAATGATTCACAAGACAGCTGTCACTCCATGGCTTACTGCCCACTGCTGTTTTCCATAAAACAAGCCTTTTTAAACACAGGGATACACAACTCCTTCCTCATGCATATACATTTTAATAGTTGCTCAAACAAGTTCCAGATGGAAAAAGAAATGTCCTTAAGACAGTGTAGAAAAAAACCAAAACAAAACAAAAAAACTCTGGGTTTTTTCATCAGTGTCAGTGATGAAACACAAGCAGCATACCAGAGATGCTGCTGAAATTATTTCGCCATATATGACAAGACAGCATGAACAAGGCTATTGTGGGTCCCAGTGAATCCAAGTGAATCCGATTTCATTTTCTGGATATAACCCTCCATCGTATATTTCGGACAGGACTGGTGTAGATCTTCACTCTGTTGATTTTCAGTTTTCTGTCAAAATGTGAGACCGTTTTTTCTTTTTCCTATGCAGCATATAAGATCCAAAGAACACTGAAAAATAGCTTTCTTTGTATACACCTACATGCAGTAAAGCCATTGTGTCATTGTTGTAAGTGAGACAAGAGTCCCTGGTGTCTCCCCAGCATCTGGGCTGACAGGTTTGGGGCCTGGGTGTCAGTGTGAGTGTGATTGTGAACGCTTGTGTTAGGTATTAAACAAAATGGGCGACATTGTGGTGATGGCCTTCTGTTCATGGCAAGATTGTGAAGTTATAACAAGACATTTTTGTACGTTTAAAAAAACAGTTTTCACACATCTGTACACATGCATTTTTATAAATGCATGCAGCACATCTCCTTCCCCAGCTGTTCTCTATAATGTATTCACCATGTTGACAGTAGTGATTCATATGTGATTCATTCGAATAGTGAGGCAATTGCTCATGATTCCATTAATATACAGAGACATAAACATCTCATACTTCATAAACTTGCTCAAATACTCCACTTATTACCCACTTTCCCTCTGGGGTAATATTTGTTGAAGTGTCTTAGCTTTAGACAGAAGACCATACTAATGTAATAAATGCATGTGTACTTTTACAAATTGCTGCATGAAAAATCCTAGTGAGTGCTGTATCGGAGTCTAATATAAGTAGTTGGATATTAGAAAAGCTATTTCTAGTTATTTGACCACAAAGTCACGCGTAATACTGTATTAAAGTCAATATAGTTCTAACAGATAAATAGTAAAGGCAGGGAAGAGGAGAATGGATCATTTTCAAAGCTAATGTGCAAGCCATATAAAGCGATTTGATTAATATGCATCTTGTGTAATTTAGCAGAACCTTGATGAGTTTACAGGCTCGAGGAAATTACAGGAAAATCTCATTTTAATTCCTATAAAATAGATCTTTCATAAACCATGCATTTCCACCTAAAACCAAGAGTCTTTTTCATTTGCTTTTGGATGCTACCGATTCAACACACAACACACTTGCACATCATTTCAAGGCAGAGTGAAATTCACCTGACTCATCGAGCTCCATTTTCTTCTTTCAGAAGTTAAGTCAGATAAACTCTGACTCTGTGCAGCTCAGTTCAAAAAGAGAGATGGATCCTGTGCACGTTGACTGTCTCAGAGATGAGTGTGTTGGTGACAGAGGGGGGCCTAAGATGGATTAGATATGGTTTTATCAATGAGCACCAGGCTGGCATGGCAGTGGCAATCTCTTATCGTGTCGTCTCAATTTGTAAAGCAGAAAGAACAAGGAAAAGTGTAAAGAGGAGAGAGGAGATGGAATGACTCCAAGTGAAAAGTGAGAAACAGAGCTGAGAGATTGAAAGACCCGAGCAACAGTAGAACGAGAGAATTTCGAGAGTCAAAAGCAGTGTTGTTTCTTAAAGGTGCTTCAGCTAGAACCTGAATGTCAACTTGCTCTGAATAATTGTCTGTGCCAAAGGCAAGCCATGTGGCCTTCTTATGACAATGAATTTCTCAACTCCTCTTTAAACCTGCATCTTTATTAGACCACCCTCTCTTGATATAAAGTTCATATGACATTTTATGTTTCTATTATTTATGAGTAAGGCGGCTGTTCATTTTATGGGTTCTTGCCTCCCCCTCCAGGCTTATTTCACCACCCTGCCATCAGTCTTAAGCTGTCGCCTCTCTTGTCACACATTATTTCGAAGATTTTGTTAGTTCTTCTTCTGTCTCGACAAATATATAAAAAGTCCTAATTAACATCATTTGCACGTACGTTTTTATGTCAGAGCTGTATACGTCAAACAGCTGGCAAGTGCAAAACTATACAATCAGAACAATTAAACATGGTGAATAGTTCAAAATGGGACATACATGTAATTCTTTGCTTTGGCATCTACACTATGTTTGTGGGTAGCGTGAGCATACTCTTGATCTGTCAACCTGTGTGGACACTGACATATTTCTGTGTTAATTTTTAACCTCACTTTTTATCTGCTTCACTTTTTTTGTGGTAACCTGTGCCGTTAAGCATATGTCGGACTAATGATGACCTGAAAGGCTTTTGAAGAATGATGGGAATCATCATGTCGCGAGCAGCGATCAGTGCTAAGCCCTCAGACAAAGTGGGGCAAAGTGGGAGCAAATCCCTGAGTCTAAATCCCTCACATTTTTCAAACAATACACAATTTTGTTCTCCGGACGATTTGTAATATACTTATTTCTTTCTCCTGTTGTTGGAGTTGAGGGATTTAGGAGCTTGTACTTTTGCCCACTTACAAGCAGCTCAGCAAAGGCAGTTCCGACGAAGTGCATTAGCCTCTGGAAGGAACATGAAATATCTGCACAGCACAGTGCCGTATCTTAATCTGTGGCATATGGCTTTCAAATGACCAGCTTACACCTTGTCTGTCTAAGATCTAAATCTGCTATTAAAATAAGCCAATCCTTTTTAAATACTCCAAATGTAATACGATTACAGTTCTGAATGTGTTGCAATGCATTCTGTATAAATCTAAAAAAAAAAAAAAAGTAATTACTCATCAAATCAGAGATTTCAATCATTATTTTTTGTGTGATGTTTACTTTAACATTTTTGGGGGGTCTTTTATGGCACATTCTATAATTCCTGTGATACCAGCAGACAAATAATCTGATTAAAGGCTTGCAAAGTTCATACTTTCTGGGGGTTACATTCTCAACTCTTTGATTTCTGTAGGTCCAAAATTTTCATAATGGCTCTCAGACTGAGTTTCCAGTTGGCTGATTTACAACTGCCCTTTTCTTGTCTTTGGAAAAGGCCACTTGACTTGATCTAGTGTGCCAAACACGTTGGTACCACTTGAATTTTTAATACTTCTCTAACCTCCAACTCTACTCAGTATGTCTGGCCGCCCATTCGCTTGTGCTGAGATTGGAATTCAACTGTCTAGACACAATCTGCCAGCAAATAAAGGGATTTAATGAGGAAAAAAATAAGTTTGTGGGTGATTGGGACTGTGCATTACGAAAAAGTATAACACTACAGTTTATCATTAAAAGCAATAGTTTAGCACATCATTATGTGACAGCAGCAACATTACAGTGTTCAGTACAGTTAGCTGCATTAATTATTCATATGAGCCGGATCTCGGTTTCACTTTGAGGGTTCTCATATGCAATTAGAAGTAATGAATGTGCTTCTTAATTACATTCATTTGTGCAAATTTCCATTCCCCATTGAATTTTTTTCTGTGGAAACATTGTGACACTGACCAATGGCATATCATTTGCAATGTGACTAAATCCATTCAGCATAGAACAATTAGCTGTAATTAGTGTTACAATGTCATGAGCGACCAGGGGGAAAGACTAAGCTGACATGCAAGGGAGAAGAGGACCCTTGTTCAGAGAGTTAAAAGTCCAATATTGTAGCAAGAGCCAGATAATTGGCTGACCACAGGTTAGAAAGATGATGAACTGTTGTAAGAGTAGTTTTTTTTTTTTTTTCAGCTTTTATGTGCAAGGTTGGCTGAGCAGGCATTCTCTTTGATAGCAATGCCACACTTACTTTAGCTGCCAATGCAACCTTTTACTTTTGCCGGCCCATCTCATCATCTGCTGCTGACAAATGAGCAGCTTCACAGGAGTAATTAAGAACCAAGTGCCTTGCTTAAGGGTACATCGCTGGTGGTTGAAGGATGGGAAGAAGGATTACCTTACATATTGTCATGTTATCTGACTTATTCTGGCAGCAGTGTGTATATTTAATTCATACCGCACATAAAATGGTAATGCAGCCTATTCCTTCTCTTGCAGTTATCCCACAATCTGCAAGATAACTTCTTCAGACTAGTTTTTCTTTCACATCATTTGCACCAGTTTGCTTCCTGCTATATATTTCTCCACGATATAAATAAATAAAAGCCTTTGTGCCTTCTGGCTCCCAGAACTTTTTTTACAGCTGCCCCAGTGGGCCTGCAACAGAGCTAAA
The DNA here is from genome assembly GCF_041146795.1 of Maylandia zebra. Taxonomy (NCBI): domain Eukaryota; kingdom Metazoa; phylum Chordata; class Actinopteri; order Cichliformes; family Cichlidae; genus Maylandia; species Maylandia zebra. The sequence continues at coordinate 42,583,752 of NC_135168.1, read as the reverse complement.
TGAAGCAACAGTGAATATTAACCTACATAGATTGGACCTTTCCTTTCAAGATGATTTTAGGTGCTTTTTCCTGCATTTTCTGATCACTGGGGGTCTAGAACTGAGTTGGAAAGGGGATTTAAATGGACTCATCTGTATCCTTCTCATCCAACTGGGATTTGGTGGAAGTGCTCAGTTGTCAGAGGTGAGGTGGAGGGGAACCCTTGTTTTATCTGGTTCAAATGCCACACCAGTTGTCTTGGAGAGAGAAAGAGACGAGCTATTGATCTGGAGGAGTCAACTCAGCTCACAGAAATCTCTCTCCACCCTCCTTCAAACAGCTGAAAAGTGTCATGTTAGAAACCTCCTTTTCCACAGTATTAGGGCCTGTTCTTTGTTGGCCTGCCAAAGTCTTCTGTGAAGTTGAGACAGGAGCTTTCTGGTGCAATCAGACAGAACTTACCATGAAAGATCTCGAGAGTGGCAGTTGTAGATTTAAGACATTTTAACAGCTCTACATATTGAAAGTTGAGCATGTTATTAGAGCTGAGAGCTGCAAACTAACTGCATATTATCCACAAGATATTAGGTAGATATATTTTTAGTACACCACTGACTTGAAGTCCTAACTATGTGCTTTATGTGGATAAATGTACTTTTTTCAACTATTGTAGGGGATTATATTTCTGTTTTAAATGAAAAAATGTTTGTGTTATTATTGGATCCTTTGATACTTTTATTTCAGCATCTGTGAAAAAGGCAATAGGGAGCTGATTTTTTATTTTTTTTAAATGTTTAATTTCACTATGAAATAAATGCTAATTGCACAATGTAGTGGCTATAGAATCATGAGATCATCCCCTTTTAGGTTGGTTCCCCATAAGCCTTTTTTTTCCACTATGCTATTCTGTCTGCCACTATGTATCAACATACGCAGGGAAAATGTGAGGCACAGTTGTGCAACCCAAATAGGTAGAGGAGAGTGGATTTTTTCCCCCAGTACCTATTGGCAGCTTTCCCCAGGTAGCTGAAATGGTGGATGGTGAAACAAAAGGAGTTACTGTGGAAACTCTACCTAGAAAAATAAAAACAGCCTGGTTGTCAGGGGAGGAAGGCAAAGAGGGAGAGTGATATAAACCGAAAGTAAAACAAAAGTGATCATGACTGGTTTACACTCATTGAGCTCCAGGGCTTTGGAGCAGTTCAGAACCAACGTACACTTAGTATTATTTTAACTAGATCACCAAAAAAAAAAGAAACAAACAAAGAAAAAGAACATTATATTTGTCACAGTGACACAAGGAAGGCTCGTCTTCTTGCACATTTATGCATGAGCGTCCTCAGAATGAAATTTTTGAGAGAAAAATAAAAATATTGGCATGATACAGTGTCTGACTGTCCAAAAGCTCCTTTTTCAAACTGACTCAGCAGCACTGTGATACGAGTGGGTTTTTGAAAGACGTACACAATTAAAAAACGTATTTGAAAGTTCTTAACATGTTCAGTATGTCTTATGTCTGATTTGGGAAGGAATCAATAGCTGCCAAGTTTGATCGTATCTCTGGACAATGTATTCTGAACTCGGCAGGGCTGGAGAGAGACTTCAAACAAGGATAGCCGCTCAAAGGCCCCAGCCAGCAATCCACTTTGTTCCATTTCACTGACTCTGTGATTCCCAAACTGGAATATGGCTCAGGCTGCATATAAAACCTGTAAAATATTGTGTTTGAAAGAGGTGAGTGTTGTGAGTCCTCGATTTCATAGCTGATTTGGTCTCAGTATTATCAAACATGAATCATCAAAAGCAAAAACAACACACTTGAAGTAAAAAATCTGCGAGCTATGTATTTGATGATAATGGTGTCTGGCATATGCATGGTGCGATTAGCTGTAGGTTTTTATAGTCATATATTTTAGTCTGGTTGGAAATAAACAACCACTAAGCCTTGTCTTGAGCTTCTGGTCAGAGCTCCTCAGACAATAACCAAGATGAATTTTTAAATTTGGAAGAAAACCTCATCACATATTTGGATCCCACAATGCTCCAAACATTTCCTAAGATCTCTCCTTCAAGTATGATGACCTGAGGTTACACCTGACTGTAGAGCAAGAACCTCTGAGTCCCTACAGAAGCAAGAGGAAAACATGGGAAGCTATAAAATATGGATTTGCTAATATTTTATTCAACTTAATTAGATACAGATAGCTTTCACAAAAATCCCAAATGTAGATGACGTTAAAAAAAAAAGGGAAAGATGTAAAAGTGAAAAATAATATCACCTCTGCACCAACCTGCAGCATTTGATTGTGCAACCAACGCTACATTCAGTTCAAATTGGCATGCTGGCTGCACTGTTTTAGCACCTCTGCTTTGACTACAGAAAATAATATTTACATATCCAGTCACTAAAACATAGGTAAGCAGTGTCTGGCCAGTGAAATTTAACTTCTTGGGTCTCAAAACCGTGTTCTGTCTGATTAAAAAATAAATAAATAAATAAATAAAACAAAGCAAGATGGATTAGCTACTGCTCTTTGATGGGAAACTGATAGGAAGACCAGAACTGTCCCAGCAAACATCGTTGAAATATTTGACGTCATTTCTATGGTCAAAATCGTCACATCACAGGTCAAATCAGACCTTTTCTTACAAAGTGAGAAATACTGGCAAGGAAGAAATGACATGTTTTAGCCTTTGTTTTATTTATTTATTTATTTATTTATATTTTTAAACAACAGCTAATAAGGTTAGTACTACAAACTGGTTGCACAAAGTTTAGAATCTTTTAATATTCTTTTAATAAAAATAAACAATAATTTTATGCCATTTATAGTTTTTTACATATAAATTCTATTTCATTTGTTGCACAGTAATTAACAGCAACTCTTATGATTAGCCCCTCTCTGTCCATAATGTCGGGAAACAAAAGCAGGATAAGCTCGGGATTGCTATTATTTAAACACAAAGAGCTCATAGGAAAAGTGCTGAACCCAATGACAAGAGTGTTCACGTTCGACTTACACTTTTGAAGTTGTGTTTTCTCTTTTTCCTTTTCATTGATTCTACCAAGTTTCTTTTCCTTTTCATTTTGGCTATTTAGTTTTAGTATTGTTCACAAAAAAATCTGAAGATCCCATTTCTGTTCTGGAAGGAAAGACAAATCCCTTTGAGTTTAGAAGGTCATGCCTTAAAAATCTGCTAAATCTAACATGTGGCGCTACCTTCTGTGGTGACCCCTTGTGAATAAGAGACCAGCCGAAAGTAACTTTATTCTAATGATTAAAGATATAGTAGGGAAAAAAATTGAACACAGAATTCCTTAGGAGCTTTCATTTTTGAACTATTTTTCAACCATGATTAGACGCCAAGAAAAGACCACCAGCTGACAGTTATTTAGCATTGAAATTTGGGGTTTTTTTTGGGTGGGGGGGGGGGGGGGGGGGGTCGTGCCCTTGGCTCACCTTTCACCACTCTTAAATCACTTACGATGTGCAAATTATTATACACATGTGCAGATGCTACTTAGCAGTAGGAAGTAAGTTAGCAAATTACTCTGTGATTTATTATCTCGATAGATAAGTTGTATGTTGCTAATCACCTTGGCAAAGTGTGGTGCCGCACACAAGCACGATCACCATTTCTGAATTACGCTGCATGCCATACCACCGGTTCTCATTGAAATTACAATAAATAATTGTGGGTGTTGCTTCCCCTGTGAAAAGCGCATGGCATTTTTTCTCTTCCCACACAGCACACCTCTCCTTCTTTCTCCGCGTCCCTTCCTTTAAGATATTGCTGCATATTAAAATGCATGGTCTCATCCCATTCTCATTTTTCACATGCAGTCGGTCTCAAGGATAAGGATGGCCTCTGCTCAGAAGGACTTATTGACCAAAATAACTGTGCATCAATATGTCTCCTGAAGGCTGAGCAGACCCAGCATCACATGAGTTGTATTTTCACCAACTCTCTCAGCCTTTAATGTCATTGACCTGGGTTGTCCGGATACTCTGCATGCAGTACACCAATAGCGGGCTAGAAGCATATGGCAAAGACGTCTTAAAGCTTCATTGTCCTAAAAAGAGCACAATTATTTACACATCAGGGGAAGCTGAATAATAGAAGTGTTCTGACAGATGAGAAAAATGAACATTAAGCAGATATTTACTTGAAGAACAGCCTGCTGTGACTAAAGTAAAATTATATTGCGGCTTTTCTCTGCCTTATTTTCCAATACGAAAGCGTTATGAGATTAACTGCAGTTTTGATTAGATTCAATTTACAGTGATAGCTTCAGCATTGCAGCAATGACATCAATGATATGATGACAGACGGCTACAACTATGATGCCATCTGTCTATATTTCACGTATTAGCATATTTCTGCTAAAATGTGTCATTCACAAGAAATGCAATATTTTTCTGTGAAATCATTAATTTCACAAGCACAAGCATAAAACTGCAATAAATTTCATGCTTAACAGTACTCATACACATACATACCCAACTGATTTCTGATGAAGTTACCAGCTTTTAATCGAGTTGGCTGAAATATAATAAAAATATATTTCTATATGGTAAAGAATACAGGTTACAGTATGTTTTGAAATTGTATTCTGAATTAACACAATCATTTAATCCGGGTGTTGAATGCACAAGCATGCTTGGGATTACTCCACTGCATTATATGGAACCTAACCACGCTCAATCAATGTATACACCGACTGGTTGATAAACTGGTATTCATGGAGATGTGGAACCCCTCACATGCTGGTAATACTGATGCATGGAGTCAGAGTGTGGTGAGAAACGACGGAAGAAGTTGTACTGAATGAGTGCAAGAAAAAAGAGAGAAGAAAGAGAGTGAGGCTTTCAGATAGGACAAGGGGGTTGATCTTCAGCTAGGCCCTCCAGGACATGTTCGGCCTAACAGAAAATGACAGTGGAGTTCAAGGAGGCTTGACACTGAACACATAAACCTGATTGTTGTGTACTCTATGCTGCAAGAAAGCTGAGGCATTCATCACATCCACCATCACAAGTTTGTGGTGCACTTCTGCCCGTGCTCTTTGTGAGGCATCTGTGGGGACCTCAAGGCAATGTAGCACTCGTGAGCAGTCTGCCACTCCATGCATGCAGAAGCAGACCTGGTGCACAAAATACTTGCCAGAAGCTCCTGCGAGCAAGCAGACAGACTGTGTGCTGTTGTCCCCATTTCCCCCTGACACCTGCATGATTGCATTGATTTGTCCTTATTCTATTTAGCCAGATGTCCCACTGGATTTCAAGCGTCAAACATCTGTCATCCTGACTAATTCAAAAAGAAAAAATAATATTGACAATTTCCAGGATTTTGTGGAAATTGTACTACTTCTCTGGATTATTATTCCATTTATAAGATATTCAGGCTAAAACAGCAAAACATAACACCAGTGGTTGCTGAAAAACAAGACACCCTTTTATTTTATTTTCCATTTAGACATCTCAACACTCTTCAAAGTTCTAAAATATTCTTTTACTGTAAACAGCGTATCCGAAGTATTTACTGACATAAATGCGGTTCTTTGGATGTATCCCTCGGTGTTCATTTCAGACAGAATGGTAAGAGAGAGAAGAAAATACTGGGTGAAAGAAAGGCAACGTTAGAGAGAGTGAGTTCATAGTATTAGCAGAAATAGACTGAAACATCTTCTGAAGCTAGTTACAGGCACTAGCAGCAGCAATGTCTTTGTTATGATAAAATCGGGGACCTCTGCAAGTATGCCCTTGATTCTTCAGTTGGCTTAACTCGGCAGGTCACCAAGGGGAGGCAGATGCTGTCTTGAGGCATGTCCCATTGCCTCCACGAGGGCTACTGCTGGTGTTGCTGAGCCTGTAGAGGGGATGGGGGGTTGGAGGTGCATTAAGCCTCAGCTTAGCCACCACAGGCCAGCGCTGGGGATGTTGGAATGAGCAGAAATGCTCATTTTGATCCAGTGAGGTATAATAATTGATGATCAGTCCTGCTGTCGCATCTGGGACCCACTGGTCCATGCTATAATACACCCTTAATACAACACATGGTGGTGTGGACAGAGGTGCCATGGGGTCTCATGCTGACTTTCATTTCATGTGGTATAATGGATGATTGAGCGAATACAGTTCCATATAATGCACCATGGAAAGCCCTCTCTTGCACCTTAACTTCTTGAATAAAAGGCTGAATTCATCCCCGAAGAACTTGAGACATTTGATCACTAAAAGCTCTCTTTTAAGCTGTTGTTGCCTTGAAGCGTCTAATTATAGTTACAGTTTTCTAAACATATAATGCAGAAGAAAAGCACAAACACTAAAATGTTTGAGATGAAGGAAAGTAAACACGAAGAGTAAAAGCAAAAAGTAGTCAGCAACTGTCAATTTGGGAACATTTTAGTCGTACAGAAAATGAAAGTGCAGTTTAGTGGCCCTGGAATTTTGTCAAGAAGATCTTTGAGACCACGCAAGACAATATTTCTCAATTCTTCAAGTTAATGAATTGGCAGAGAGTAAAAGAGAAAGTCCTGTGAGGAAGGACATATAAAATCTGCTCTTTTCTGAAGTTCAGCTTCATCACTCTTAAGGCTTAAAAAAAAATAAAAATAAAAAATAAAATAAAATGAACATCTTATTTGTTGTTTTGTTTCTTTATTAATCACCCTTGTTGTCCAGAGAGACACAGCGCATGCAGACCCTTTATATGCCAAGCATATATATAAAGCATTCCTACAGAAGCACATACATAGGAATACACCTTGATCGGCATCTAGCTGAACAAACCTCCCACGTTGCACAACTACAGTTAAGAACAGAGAGGTCGAACACAAAGCACTAGCATCGACAACCTAAGGGTCTTTGAAAACCTCCCTTGTAGATCTTTCTTCAGTGTGATTCTCCTGCTGCAGGAGATCAAACAAAAAGCAGAGCTGCCCAACACGAGATCAGTCCAAAACTCGAGCAAAACAAAAAGTCCCCCAGTCTCCCCTCCACACAAAACAGGTCTCACGTAACGTCACGATTTCTTTTAAAAATTAACATGAACCGCTTAGAAAGTTAGAGTTTCAGCGTAAATGCCAAAAGCGATCAATAGGTTGCCATTATCCTGGTCACAGTGGACAAAATTTAAACCATTGAGCAGCTTTGTCTGTTCAAAAAAGGAGCTCTGTTTCATGTTTGTTGTCATTGTTGGTCGTCAGTGATCCGATCACATTTTAATCACAGTACTCGGCCTCATTGATTTCAGTTTACCACAGATTGTGCAGAATGAAATATTGTTCTTTTTTTTTTCTCCATCAGTGGCAATTATCCAACAATAGGAGCTTGATATTGCAGCGTATTAGAAGGCATGGTGTTTGTGAAATACTGGGTTTGGGCGACTTGTGTGCAGCAGCCAGGATTTGAATATAACAAGCACACACACACACATTCACATGTGCAGCAGACACATGCCTGTGTGCTCTCGAGCAGGCGCTGATATACACCCACAGGCCCACTTATACTGTCAACAAATGCAGATAAGAAAGACAACTGGACACATAATTAGTGAAGGGATGCCTTTTCTTGCCTTATCCCTTATCACTGATTTTTCAGAACAGCATATGTATGTTTGTTAAACTTTGTACTCACAGTTTCAGACAAACCAAAGCCAACACGTTACACTTCCATACAGGTTTCTTGCCCTGTCTTTTACAAGTTGTGTTTTTAAGTTTATAAAGTTCTGGCTGCTGGTTATTCAAAACATGTTCTTGGCTTTAACTATATTTTACTTGGCCCATACTATTAATGGCCATATTTGCAAGGGTCTGTCTGAATAGTATGGCATATGTTATTTTAAATAGAGGACATTAAGAGTTTCTTTCCTCATCATTTCAAACTAGACATTGCAGTTATTAGGGCCCGAGCACTGAGAGTGCGAAGGCCCTATTGTATCTGCTCCGTTTCTTATTATTATTATTATTATTATTATTATTATTATTATTAGGGCCCGAGCACTGAGAGTGCGAAGGCCCTATTGTATCTGCTCCGTTTCTTATTAGGGCCCGAGCACTGACAGTGCGAAGGCCCTATTGTATCTGCTCCGTTTCTTATTATTAGGGCCCGAGCACTGAGAGTGCGAAGGCCCTATTGTATCTGCTCCGTTTCTTATTATTATTATTATTATTATTATTATTATTATTATTATTATTATTATTATTATTCACCCCAAACAAGGGCCTTTTTGAGGGCCTAAACATGCTCAAAAACTCATGAAATTTTGCACACATGCCAGGTCTGGTGAAAAATTTTGTATTTTAATGGTTTTACATATGAGCACTGGGAAATGGCTCTACAGCGCCACCTATGCCTTGTTAAATGCAGCCCTACGACCACATGGTTTGAGCTACATGTATGAAATTTGGCACACATGTGTATCATGCCAAGACGAACAAAAAAGTCAGTGGGCCCATTGACGCAAACCCAACAGGAAGTCCGCCATTTGGAAGAGAAGGTGACATTTTGGCTCTAATTTTGCCATTTCCATGCCTCGAACTTTTGCGAACTCCTCCTTGGGGTTTCATTTCTTAACCTTCAAATTTGGACAGTGTCAACTACACCCTTGTGCCATGTTAAATTGCGGAGCTTTTGAGTTTTCACAATACTATGAGGCCGTGGCGCCATGGCGAATTTCGATGACTCGCCATGAAAATCTTATTGCCTCTCATTTTGTCATACATTTTCTGACCTTGACCAACGTGAACACATATGATAAGGCTCCACCCCTGAACATATTTCAACTGCCATATTTGACATCAAGGACAGCGCCACCTAGTGGGAACAGGAAATGTCATGTTTTACACTTTGGGGTACAGTATAGTGATGGGTGACATCTGCAGCCTCAAATTTCTCCAGGAAAGCCTTAAGGAGTTGGTCTTGGGTTACAGTGAAAACTGTGAGTTTTCGCAAAAGGGTGTGACCCCAGCAGCATGGCGAACTTTGATGTCACGCCATGAAGAAACAAATTAGTATAACTCAATGAAATCCAGTCTGATCAGTACCAGACTTTACAGGCATGATGTCAGACGCGCCCTGAACAGATTGATGTGCCCATAATCGGAAATACGGACAGCGCCACCTAGTGGCAACAGGAAATGTCATGGCTTTAATTTTGTTGTACTGATTTTCACAGGTTGATCGTGGCCACCTCAAAAGCGGTGAATATCACCATCAGTCCCTCGTGATGCTTCAGTGCAAAAATTGTGACTTTAAACTGAACGGCGCACCCTGGTGGCAACGCTGTTCACGATGAAAGATGAAGTGGCTTTTGAGGGTCTTGGCAAGTTTATAGAGGCTTGAAATTTGGCACACACCTCCAATGTGACGAAGGCTTTGTTGTTATGTGATCATTTTCATTGAATATCCCAAAATGGCTCCACAGCGCCCCCTACAAAATTTCAAAACCACAGCCCCAGCTCTGTGTTTTATGTATGAATCTGAAACCTGGTAGGCTTATAGGAGATATCAAGATGTACAAAAAAGTCTCTTGGAGCAATATCCCAAATCCAACAGGAAGTCAGCCATTTTAAAATTAACGTGCAATTTTGGCGACATTTTCTCCTCTTTTCAGGCTTCATACTTTGACGAACTCCTCCAAGGGATTTCATCATATTGAACCATTCTCCAGTGTGTGGAATCTAAAGACCTTTGTGATTTTAAATTGCGAAGCTTTTTACGTCCAGGGAAACGGGGTGGTTATGGCGGCACTTAGAGTTTGAATCACTCGCCAAAAAGCAGTAATCTGCTGTCACTCAAAAACACAATATCCAATCTCTCCCAAAGGTCGCAGGCGTGATGAGACTCGAGCTCGGAAATGTTTGTTATGCCATTTGTACATAATGGTTAGAGCGCCACCTAGTGGAACGACTAACTAATCATGAATGAATGAGTTGAAATGTTAGCTGGTGGTTAAATGCATGAATTCCATCAATGTGACATCAGATCGGAGGTGCTGGTTTTAGGTGTTGGGCGTGGCTCGACGTGCCGGGGGTGCGAGGGCCCTCATAACGCTGCTTGCAGCTTTAATTATTATTATTATTATTATTCAGGCGAAACAAGGGCCTTTTTGAGGGCCTAAACATGCTCAAAAACTCATGAAATTTTGCACACATGCCAGGTCTGGTGAAAAATTTTGTATTTTAATGGTTTTACATATGAGCACTGGGAAATGGCTCTAGAGCGCCACCTATGCCTTGTTAAATGCAGCCCTACGACCACATCGTTTGAGCTACATGTATGAAATTTGGCACACATGTGTATCATGCCAAGACGAACAAAAAAGTCAGTGGGCCCATTGACGCAAACCCAACAGGAAGTCCGCCATTTGGAAGAGAAGGTGACATTTTGGCTCTAATTTTGCCATTTCCATGCCTCGAACTTTAACGAACTCCTCCTTGGGATTTGGGCGTATAAGCTTCAAATTTGGACAGTGTCAACTACACCCTTGTGCCATGTTAAATTGCGGAGCTTTTGAGTTTTCACAATACCATGAGGCCGTGGCGCCATGGCGAATTTCGATGACTCGCCAAGAAAATCTTATTGCCTCTCATTTTGTCATACATTTTCTGACTTTGACCAAAGAGCACACATATGATAAGGCTCCACCCCTGAACATATTTCAACTGCCATATTTGACATAAGGGCCAGCGCCACCTAGTGGGAACAGGAAATGTCATGTTTTACACTTTGGGGTACAGTATAGTGATGGGTGACATCTGCAGCCTCAAATTTCTCCAGAAAAGCCTTAAGGAGTTGGTCTTGGGTTACAGTGAAAACTGTGACTTTTCGCAAAAGGGTGTGACCCCAGCAGCATGGCGAACTTTGATGTCACGCCATGATGAAAGAAATTAGTATAACTCAATGAAATCCAGTCTGATCAGTACCAGACTTTACAGGCATGATGTCAGACCCGCCCTGAACAGATTGATGTGCCCATTGTCGGGAATACGGACAGCGCCACCTAGTGGGAACAGGAAATGTCATGGCTTTAATTTTGTTGTACTGATTTTCACAGGTTCATCGTGGCCACCTCAAAAGCGGTGAATATCACCATCAGTCCCTCGTGATGCTTCAGTGCAAAAATTGTGACTGTAAACTGAACGGCGCACCCTGGTGGCAACGCGGTCCACCATGAAAGATGAAGTGGCTTTTGAGGGGCTTGGAAAGTATATAGAGGCTTTAAATTTAGCACACACCTCCAAATGGATGAAGGCTTTGTTGTCATGTGATCATTTTCATTGAATAGCGCGAAATGGCTCCACAGCGCCCCCTAAAAAATTTAATAATCACAGCCCCAGCTCTGTGTTTTATGTATGAGTCTGAAACCTGGTAAGCTTATAGGAGATATCAAGATGTACAAAAAAGTCTCTTGGAGCAATATCCCAAATCCAACAGGAAGTCAGCCATTTTAAAATTAATGTGCAATTTTGGCGACATTTTCCCCTCTTTTCAGGCTTCATACTTTGACGAACTCCTCCAAGGGATTTCATCATATTGAACCATTCTCCAGTGTGTGGAATCTAAAGACCTTTGTGATTTTAAATTGCGAAGCTTTTTACGTTCAGGGAAACGGGATGGTCATGGCGCCACGTGGAGTTTGAATCACTCGCCAAAAAGCAGTAATCTGCTGTCACTCAAAAACACAATGTCCAATCTCTCCCAAAGGTCGCAGACATGATGAGACTCAAGCTCGGAAATGTTTGTTATGCCATTTGTCATTAATGGTTAGAGCGCCACCTAGTGGGACGACTATAATCATGATTGAATGAGATGAAAGGTTAGCTGTTGGTTAAATGCATGAATTCCATCAATGTGACATCAGATCGGAGGTGCTGGTTTTAGGTGTTGGGCGTGGCTCGACGCGCCGGGGGTGCGAGGGCCCTCATAACGCTGCTTGCAGCTTTAATTAGGGCCCGAGCACTGAGAGTGCGAAGGCCCTATTGTATCTGCTCCGTTTCTTATTATTATTATTAGGGCCCGAGCACTGACAGTGCGAAGGCCCTATTGTAATTGCTCTGTTTATTAGGGCCCGAGCACTGAGAGTGCGAAGGCCCTATTGTATCTGCTCCGTTTCTTATTATTATTATTATTATTATTATTATTATTATTATTATTATTATTATTATTATTCACCCCAAACAAGGGCCTTTTTGAGGGCCTAAACATGCTCAAAAACTCATGAAATTTTGCACACATGCCAGGTCTGGTGAAAAATTTTGTATTTTAATGGTTTTACATATGAGCACTGGGAAATGGCTCTACAGCGCCACCTATGCCTTGTTAAATGCAGCCCTACGACCACATCGTTTAAGCTACATGTATGAAATTTGGCACACATGTGTATCATGCCAAGACGAACAAAAAAGTCTGTGGGCCCATTGACGCAAACCCAACAGGAAGTCCGCCATTTGGAAGAGAAGGTGACATTTTGGGTCTGATTTTGCCATTTCCATGCCTCGAACTTTAACGAACTCCTCCTTGGGATTTGGTCGTATAAGCTTCAAATTTGGACAGTGTCAACTACACCCTTGTGCCATGTTAAATTGCGGAGCTTTTGAGTTTTCACAATACTATGAGGCCGTGGCGCCATGGCGAATTTCGATGACTCGCCATGAAAATCTTATTGCCTCTCATTCTGTCATACATGTTCCGATCTGGACCAAAGAGCACACATATGATAAGGCTCCACCCCTGAACATATTTCAACTGCCATATTTGACACCAGGGACAGCGCCACCTAGTGGGAACAGGAAATGTCATGTTTTACACTTTGGGGTACAGTATTGTGATGGGTGACATCTGCAGCCTCAAATTTCTCCAGGAAAGCCTTAAGGAGTTGGTCTTGGGTTACAGTGAAAACTGTGACTTTTCGCAAAAGGGTGTGACCCCAGCGGCATGGCGAACTTTGATGTCACGCCATGAAGAAACAAATTAGTATAACTCAATGAAATCCAGTCTGATCAGTACCAGACTTTACAGGCATGATGTCAGACCCGCCCTGAACAGATTGATGTGCCCATTGTCGGGAATACGGACAGCGCCACCTAGTGGGAACAGGAAATGTCATGGCTTTAATTTTGTTGTACTGATTTTCACAGGTTCATCGTGGCCACCTCAAAAGCGGTGAATATCACCATCAGTCCCTTGTGATGCTTCAGTGCAAAAATTGTGACTTTAAACTGAACGCCGCACCCTGGTGGCAACGCGGTTCACCATGAAAGATGAAGTGGCTTTTGAGGGGCTTGGAAAGTTTAAAAAGTCTTGAAATTTGGCGCACACCTCCAATGTGGTTAAGGCTTTGTTGTTATGTGATCATTTACATTGAATATCCCAAAATGGCTCCACAGCGCCCCCTACAAAATTTCAAAATCACAGCCCCTGCTCTGTGTTTTATGTATGAGTCTGAAACCTGGTAAGCTTATAGGAGATATCAAGATGTACAAAAAAGTCTCTTGGAGCAATATCCCAAATCCAACAGGAAGTCAGCCATTTTAAAATTAATGTGCAATTTTGGCAACATTTTCCCCTCTTTTCAGGCATCGTTCTTTGACGAACTCCTCCAAGGGATTTCATCATATTGCACTATTCTTCAGTGTGTGGAATCCAAAGACCTTTGTGTTGTTAAATTGCGAAGCTTTTTACGTTCAGGGAAACGGGGTGGTTATGGCGGCACATAGACTCTCAATCACTCGCCAAAACGCAGTAATCTGCTGTTACTCAAAAACACAATGTCCAATCTCACCCAAAGGTCGCAGGCATAATGAGACTCGAGTTCGGAAATGTTTGTTATGCCATTTGTAAATAATGGTTAGAGTGCCACCTAGTGGAACGACTAGCTAATCATGAATGAATGAGTTGAAATGTTAGCTGGTGGTTAAATGCATGAATTCCATCAATGTGACATCGATCGGACGTGCTGGTTTTAGGTGTTGGGCGTGGCTCGACGCGCCGGGGGTGCGAGGGCCCTCATAACGCTGCTTGCAGCTTTAATTATTATTATTATTATTATTATTATTATTATTATTATTATTATTATTCCGGCAAATGAATCGGCCTTTTGAGGGCCTAAACATGCTCGAAAACTCATGAAATTTTGCACACGCGTCAGGTCTGGTGAAAATTTACGTATTTTAATGTTCTCAGACATGGCCAGGGAAAATTAGCTCAGTAGCGCCACCTAGAAAAATGAAAAAGGCGAGCCCCCGGTATGGGTATGGCCTACATGTTGGAAAGTCGGTACACTTATATAACGTTCAGAGTCGAACAAAAAAGTCTATTATGGCAATGTCCTAAACCCAACAGGAAGTCCGCCATTTTGGATTGAAGGTGACATTTTGGCTCCAATTTTGCCATTTCCATGCCTCGTACTTTAACGAACTCCTCCTTGGGATTTGGTCCTATAAACTTCAAATTTGGACAGTGTCAACTACACCCTTGTGCCATGTTAAATTGCGGAGCTTTTGAGTTTTCACAATACTATGAGGCCGTGGCGCCATGGCGAATTTCGATGACTCGCCATGAAAATCTTATTACCTCTCATTCTGTCATACATGTTCCGATCTGGACCAAACAGCACACATATGATAAGGCTCCACCCCTGAACATATTTCAACTGCCATATTTGACACCAGGGACAGCGCCACCTAGTGGGAACAGGAAATGTCATGTTTTACACTTTGGGGTACAGTATAGTGATGGGTGACATCTGCAGCCTCAAATTTCTCCAGGAAAGCCTTAAGGAGTTGGTCTTGGGTTACAGTGAAAACTGTGAGTTTTTGCGAAAGGGTGTGACCCCAGCAGCATGGCGAACTTTGATGTCACGCCATGAAGAAACAAATTAGTATAACTCAATGAAATCCAGTCTGATCAGTACCAGACTTTACAGGCATGATGTCAGACCCGCCCTGAACAGATTGATGTGCCCATTGTCGGAAATACGGACAGCGCCACCTAGTGGCAACAGGAAATGTCATGGCTTTAACTTTGTTGTACTGATTTTCACAGGTTCATCGTGGCCACCTCAAAAGCGGTGAATATCACCATCAGTCCCTCGTGATGCTTCAGTGCAAAAATTGTGACTTTAAACTGAACGGCGCACCCTGGTGGCAACGCGGTTCATCATGAAAGATGAAGTGGCTTTTGAGGGGCTTGGAAAGTTTATAGAGGCTTGAAATTTGGCACACACCTCCAAATGGATGAAGGCATTGTTGTTATGTAACCATTTTCCTTGAATAGCGCAAAATGGCTCCACAGCGCCCCCTACAATATTTCAAAACATCAGCCCCTGCTCTGTGTTTCATCTATGAGTCTGACACTTGGTAAGCTTGTGTAAGATATCAAGATGTACAAAAAAGTCTCTTGGAGCAATATCCCAAATCCAACAGGAAGTCAGCCATTTTAAAATTAATGTGTAATTTTGATGACATTTTCCCCCCTTTTCAGGCCTCATACTTTGACGAACTCCTCCAAGGGATTTCATCATATTGAAGCATTCTTCAGTGTGTAGAATCTAAAGACCTTTGTGATGTTAAATTGCGAAGCTTTTTCCGTTCAGGGAAACGGGGTGGTCATGGCGGCACGTAGAGTTTCAATCACTCGCAAAAAGCAGTAATCTGCTGTCACTAAAAAACACAATGTCCAATCTCTCCCAAAGGTCGCAGGTGTGATGAGACTCGAGCTTGGAAATGTTTGTTATGCTATTTGTCAATAATGGTTAGAGCGCCACCTAGTGGCATGACTATAATCCTGGTTGAATAAGATGAAATGTTAGCTGGTGATTAAAAGCATGAAATCCATCAATGTGACATCACATCGGACGTGCCGGTTTGAGGTGTTGGCAGTGGCTCGACGTGCCGGGGGTGCGAGGGCCCTCATAACGCTGCTTGCAGCTTTAATTATTATTATTATTATTATTCACCCCAAACAAGGGCCTTTTTGAGGGCCTAAACATGCTCAAAAACTCATGAAATTTTGCACACATGCCAGGTCTGGTGAAAAATTTTGTATTTTAATGGTTTTACTTATGAGCACTGGGAAATGGCTCTAGAGCGCCACCTATGCCTTGTTAAATGCAGCCCTACGACCACATCGTTTGAGCTACATGTATGAAATTTGGCACACATGTGTATCATGCCAAGACGAACAAAAAAGTCTGTGGGCCCATTGACGCAAACCCAACAGGAAGTCCGCCATTTGGAAGAGAAGGTGACATTTTGGCTCTAATTTTGCCATTTCCATGCCTCGAACTTTTGCGAACTCCTCCTTGGGATTTGGTCGTATAAGCTTCATCTTTGGACAGTGTCAACTACACCCTTGTGCCATGTTAAATTGCGGAGCTTTTGAGTTTTCACAATACCATGAGGCCGTGGCGCCATGGCGAATTTCGATGACTCGCCATGAAAATCTTATTGCCTCTCATTTTGTCATACATTTTCTGACCTTGACCAAAGTGAACACATATGATAAGGCTCCACCCCTGAACATATTTCAACTGCCATATTTGACACCAGGGACAGCGCCACCTAGTGGGAACAGGAAATGTCATGTTTTACACTTTGGGGTACAGTATTGTGATGGGTGACATCTGCAGCCTCAAATTTCTCCAGGAAAGCCTTAAGGAGTTGGTCTTGGGTTACAGTGAAAACTGTGACTTTTCGCAAAAGGGTGTGACCCCAGTGGCATGGCGAACTTTGATGTCACGCCATGAAGAAACAAATTAGTATAACTCAATGAAATCCAGTCTGATCAGTACCAGACTTTACAGGCATGATGTCAGACCCGCCCTGAACAGATTGATGTGCCCATTGTCGGGAATACGGACAGCGCCACCTAGTGGGAACAGGAAATGTCATGGCTTTAATTTTGTTGTACTGATTTTCACAGGTTCATCGTGGCCACCTCAAAAGCGGTGAATATCATAATCAGTCCCTTGTGATGCTTCAGTGCAAAAATTGTGACTTTAAACTGAACGGCGCACCCTGGTGGCAACGCGGTTCACCATGAAAGATGAAGTGGCTTTTGAGGGGCTTGGAAAGTTTAAAAAGTCTTGAAATTTGGCGCACACCTCCAATGTGGTTAAGGCTTTGTTGTTATGTGATCATTTTCATTAAATATCCCAAAATGGCTCCACAGCGCCCCCTACAAAATTTCAAAATCACAGCCCCTGCTCTGTGTTTTATGTATGAGTCTGAAACCTGGTAAGCTTATAGGAGATATCAAGATGTACAAAAAAGTCTCTTGGAGCAATATCCCAAATCCAACAGGAAGTCAGCCATTTTAAAATTAATGTGCAATTTTGGCAACATTTTCCCCTCTTTCCAGGCATCGTTCTTTGACGAACTCCTCCAAGGGATTTCATCATATTGCACTATTCTTCAGTGTGTGGAATCCAAAGACCTTTGTGTTGTTAAATTGCGAAGCTTTTTACGTTCAGGGAAACGGGATGGTTATGGCGGCACTTAGAGTTTGAATCACTCTCCAAAAAGCAATAATCTGCTGTCACTCAAAAACACAATGTCCAATCTCTCCCAAACGTCCAAGGTGTGATGAGACTCGAGCTCGGAAATGTTTGTTATGCCATTTGTACATAATGGTTAGAGCGCCACCTAGTGGAACGACTAACTAATCATGAATGAATGAGTTGAAATGTTAGCTGGTGGTTAAATGCATGAATTCCATCAATGTGACATCAGATCGGACGTGCTGGTTTTAGGTGTTGGGCGTGGCTCGACGTGCCGGGGGTGCGAGGGCCCTCATAACGCTGCTTGCAGCTTTAATTAGGGCCCGAGCACCGAGAGTGCGAAGGCCCTATTGTATCTGCTCCGTTTCTTATTATTATTATTATTATTATTATTCACCCCAAACAAGGGCCTTTTTGAGGGCCTAAACATGCTCAAAAACTCATGAAATTTTGTACACATGCCAGGTCTGGTGAAAAATTTTGTATTTTAATGGTTTTACTTATGAGCACTGGGAAATGGCTCTAGAGCGCCACCTATGCCTTGTTAAATGCAGCCCTACGACCACATGGTTTGAGCTACATGTATGAAATTTGGCACACATGTGTATCATTCGAAGACGAACAAAAAAGTCTGTGGGCCCATTGACGCAAACTCAACAGGAAGTCCGCCATTTGGAAGAGAAGGTGACATTTTGGCTCTAATTTTGCCATTTCCATGCCTCGAACTTTAACGAACTCCTCCTTGGGATTTGGTCCTATAAGCTTCATCTTTGGTCAGTGTCAACTACACACCTGGGCCATGTTAAATTGCGGAGCTTTTGAGTTTTCACAATACTATGAGGCCGTGGCGCCACGGCGAATTTCGATGACTCGCCATGAAAATCTTATTGCCTCTCATTTTGTCATACATTTTCTGACCTTGACCAAAGTGAACACATATGATAAGGCTCCACCCCTGAACATATTTCAACTGCCATATTTGACACCAGGGACAGCGCCACCTAGTGGGAACAGGAAATGTCATGTTTTACACTTTGGGGTACAGTATTGTGATGGGTGACATCTGCAGCCTCAAATTTCTCCAGGAAAGCCTTAAGGAGTTGGTCTTGGGTTACAGTGAAAACTGTGACTTTTCGCAAAAGGGTGTGACCCCAGCAGCATGGCGAACTTTGATGTCACGCCATGAAGAAACAAATTAGTATAACTCAATGAAATCCAGTCTGATCAGTACCAGACTTTACAGGCATGATGTCAGACCCGCCCTGAACAGATTGATGTGCCCATTGTCGGAAATACGCACAGCGCCACCTACTGGCAACAGGAAATGTCATGGCTTTAATTTTGTTGTACTGATTTTTACAGGTTCATCGTGGCCACCTCAAAAGCGGTGAATATCACCATCAGTCCCTCGTGATGCTTCAGTGCAAAAATTGTGACTTTAAACTGAACGGCGCACCCTGGTGGCAACGCGGTCCACCATGAAAGATGAAGTGGCTTTTGAGGGGCTTGGAAAGTTTATAGAGGCTTGAAAGTTGGCACACACCTCCAAATGGATGTAGGCTTTGTTGTTATGTGATCATTTTCATTGAATAGCGCAAAATGGCTCCACAGCGCCCCCTACAAAATTTCAAAACATCAGCCCCAGCTCTGTGTTTTATGTATGAGTCTTAAACCTGGTAAGCTTATAGGAGATATCAAGCTGTACAAAAAAGTCTCTTGGAGCAATATCCCAAATCCAACAGGAAGTCAGCCATTTTAAAATTAATGTGTAATTTTTGTGACATTTTCCCCTCTTTCCAGGCACCGTTCTTTGACGAACTCCTCCAAGGGATTTCATCATATTGAACCAATCTCCAGTGTGTGGAATCTAAAGACCTTTGTGATGTTAAATTGCGAAGGCTTTTACGTTCAGGGAAACGGGGTGGTCATGGCGGCACGTGGAGTTTCAGTCACTCGCCAAAAAGCAGGAATCTGCTGTCACTCAAAATCAAAATGTCCAATATGTCCGAAAGGTCGCAGGCGTGATGAGACTCGAGCTCGGAAATGTTTGTTATGCCATTTGTCAGTAATGGTTAGAGCG
The DNA here is from genome assembly GCF_041146795.1 of Maylandia zebra. NCBI lineage: Eukaryota > Metazoa > Chordata > Actinopteri > Cichliformes > Cichlidae > Maylandia > Maylandia zebra. Next base: position 42,564,187 of record NC_135168.1, on the reverse strand, counting down.
CCACCTAGTGGGACGACTATACTCATGGTTGAACCAAATGAAATGTTAACTGGTGGTTAAATGCATGAATTCCATCAATGTGACATCAGATCGGACGTGCTGGTTTCAGGTGTTGGGCATGGCTCGACACGCCGGGGGTGCGAGGGCCCTCATAACGCTGCTTGCAGCTTTAATTATTATTATTATTATTATTATTATTATTCACCCCAAACAAGGGCCTTTTTGAGGGCCTAAACATGCTCAAAAACTCATGAAATTTTGCACACATGCCAGGTCTGGTGAAAAATTTTGTATTTTAATGGTTTTACTTATGACCACTGGGAAATGGCTCTAGAGCGCCACCTATGCCTTGTTAAATGCAGCCCTACGACCACATGGTTTGAGCTACATGTATGAAAATTGGCACACATGTGTATCATTCCAAGACGAACAAAAAAGTCTGTGGGCCCATTGACGCAAACCCAACAGGAAGTCCGCCATTTGGAAGAGAAGGTGACATTTTGGCTCTAATTTTGCCATTTCCATGCCTCGAACTTTAACGAACTCCTCCTTGGGATTTGGTCCTATAAACTTCAAATTTGGACAGTGTCAACTACACCCTTGTGCCATGTTAAATTGCGGAGCTTTTGAGTTTTCACAATACTATGAGGCCGTGGCGTCATGGCGAATTTCGATGACTCGCCATGAAAATCTTATTGCCTCTCATTTTGTCATACATTTTCTGACCTTGACCAAAGTGAACACATATGATAAGGCTCCACCCCTGAACATATTTCAACTGCCATATTTGACACCAGGGACAGCGCCACCTAGTGGGAACAGGAAATGTCATGTTTTACACTTTGGGGTACAGTATAGTGATGGGTGACATCTGCAGCCTCAAATTTCTCCAGGAAAGCCTTAAGGAGTTGGTCTTGGGTTACAGTGAAAACTGTGCGTTTTCGCAAAAGGGTGTGACCCCAGCAGCATGGCGAACTTTGATGTCACGCCATGAAGAAACAAATTAGTATAACTCAATGAAATCCAGTCTGATCAGTACCAGACTTTACAGGCATGATGACAGACCCGCCCTGAACAGATTGATGTGCCCATTGTCGGGAATACGGACAGCGCCACCTAGTGGGAACAGGAAATGTCATGGCTTTAATTTTGTTGTACTGATTTTCACAGGTTCATCGTGGCCACCTCAAAAGCAGTGAATATCACCATCAGTCCCTTGTGATGCTTCAGTGCAAAAATTGTGACTTTAAACTGAACGCCGCACCCTGGTGGCAACGCGGTTCACCATGAAAGATGAAGTGGCTTTTGAGGGGCTTGGAAAGTTTAAAAAGTCTTGAAATTTGGCGCACACCTCCAATGTGGTTAAGGCTTTGTTGTTATGTGATCATTTTCATTGAATATCCCAAAATGGCTCCACAGCGCCCCCTACAAAATTTCAAAATCACAGCCCCTGCTCTGTGTTTTATGTATGAGTCTGAAACCTGGTAAGCTTATAGGAGATATCAAGATGTACAAAAAAGTCTCTTGGAGCAATATCCCAAATCCAACAGGAAGTCAGCCATTTTAAAATTAATGTGCAATTTTGGCAACATTTTCCCCTCTTTTCAGGCATCGTTCTTTGACGAACTCCTCCAAGGGATTTCATCAGATTGGACCGATCTGCAGTTTGTGGAATCTAAAGACCTTTGTGATGTTAAATTGCGAAGCTTTTTACGTCCAGGGAAACGGGGTGGCTATGGCGGCACGTGGAGTTTCAATCACTCGCCAAAAAGCAGTAATCTGCTGTCACTCAAAAACACAATGTCCAATCTCTCCCAAACGTCTCAGGTGTGATGAGACTCGAGCTCGGAAATGTTTGTTATGCCATTTGTACATGATGGTTAGAGCGCCTTCTGGTGGAACGACTAACTAATCATGAATGAATGAGTTGAAATGTTAGCTGGTGGTTAAATGCATGAATCCCATCAATGTGACATCAGATCGGAGGTGCTGGTTGTAGGTGTTGGGCGTGCCTCGACGCGATGGGGTGCGAGGGCCCTCATAACGCTGCTTGCAGCTTTAATTATTATTATTATTATTATTATTATTCACCCCAAACAAGGGCCTTTTTGAGGGCCTAAACATGCTCAAAAACTCATGAAATTTTGCACACATGCCAGGTCTGGTGAAAAATTTTGTATTTTAATGGTTTTACATATGAGCACTGGGAAATGGCTCTACAGCGCCACCTATGCCTTGTTAAATGCAGCCCTACGACCACATCGTTTGAGCTACATGTATGAAATTTGGCACACATGTGTATCATGCCAAGACGAACAAAAAAGTCAGTGGGCCCATTGACGCAAACCCAACAGGAAGTCCGCCATTTGGAAGAGAAGGTGACATTTTGGCTCTAATTTTGCCATTTCCATGCCTCGAACTTTTGCGAACTCCTCCTTGGGGTTTCATTTCATAAGCTTCAAATTTGGACAGTGTCAACTACACCCTTGTGCCATGTTAAATTGCGGAGCTTTTGAGTTTTCACAATACTATGAGGCCGTGGCGCCATGGCGAATTTCGATGACTCGCCATGAAAATCTTATTGCCTCTCATTTTGTCATACATTTTCTGACCTTGACCAAAGTGAACACATATGATAAGGCTCCACCCCTGAACATATTTCAACTGCCATATTTGACATGAAGGACAGCGCCACCTAGTGGGAACAGGAAATGTCATGTTTTACACTTTGGGGTACAGTATAGTGATGGGTGACATCTGCAGCCTCAAATTTCTCCAGGAAAGCCTTAAGGAGTTGGTCTTGGGTTACAGTGAAAACTGTGAGTTTTCGCAAAAGGGTGTGACCCCAGCAGCATGGCGAACTTTGATGTCACGCCATGAAGAAACAAATTAGTATAACTCAATGAAATCCAGTCTGATCAGTACCAGACTTTACAGGCATGATGTCAGACCCGCCCTGAACAGATTGATGTGCCCATTGTCGGAAATACGGACAGCGCCACCTAGTGGGAACAGGAAATGTCATGGCTTTCATTTTGTTGTACTGATTTTCACAGGTTCATCGTGGCCACCTGAAAAGCGGTGAATATCACCATCAGTCCCTCGTGATGCTTCAGTGCAAAAATTGTGACTTTAAACTGAACGGCGCACCCTGGTGGCAACGCTGTTCACCATGAAAGATGAAGTGGCTTTTGAGGGTCTTGGCAAGTGTATAGAGGCTTGAAATTTGGCACACACCTCCAATGTGACGAAGGGTTTGTTGTCATGTGATCATTTTCATTGAATATCCCAAAATGGCTCCACAGCGCCCCCTACAAAATTTCAAAACCACAGCCCCAGCTCTGTGTTTTATGTATGAATCTGAAACCTGGTAGGCTTATAGGAGATATCAAGATGTACAAAAAAGTCTCTTGGAGCAATATCCCAAATCCAACAGGAAGTCAGCCATTTTAAAATTAATGTGTAATTTTGGCGACATTTTCCCCTCTTTTCAGGCTTCATACTTTGACGAACTCCTCCAAGGGATTTCATCATATTGAAGCATTCTTCAGTGTGTAGAATCTAAAGACCTTTGTGATGTTAAATTGCGAAGCTTTTTCCGTTCAGGGAAACGGGGTGGTCATGGCGGCACGTAGAGTTTCAATCACTCGCAAAAAGCAGTAATCTGCTGTCACTAAAAAACACAATGTCCAATCTCTCCCAAAGGTCGCAGGTGTGATGAGACTCGAGCTTGGAAATGTTTGTTATGCTATTTGTCAATAATGGTTAGAGCGCCACCTAGTGGCATGACTATAATCCTGGTTGAATAAGATGAAATGTTAGCTGGTGATTAAAAGCATGAAATCCATCAATGTGACATCACATCGGACGTGCCGGTTTGAGGTGTTGGCAGTGGCTCGACGTGCCGGGGGTGCGAGGGCCCTCATAACGCTGCTTGCAGCTTTAATTATTATTAGGGCCCGAGCACCGAGAGTGCGAAGGCCCTATTGTATCTGCTCCGTTTCTTATTATTATTATTATTATTATTCAGGCGAAACAAGGGCCTTTTTGAGGGCCTAAACATGCTCAAAAACTCATGAAATTTTGCACACATGCCAGGTCTGGTGAAAAATTTTGTATTTTAATGGTTTTACATATGAGCACTGGGAAATGGCTCTACAGCGCCACCTATGCCTTGTTAAATGCAGCCCTACGACCACATCGTTTGAGCTACATGTATGAAATTTGGCACACATGTGTATCATGCCAAGACGAACAAAAAAGTCTGTGGGCCCATTGACGCAAACCCAACAGGAAGTCCGCCATTTGGAAGAGAAGGTGACATTTTGGCTCTAATTTTGCCATTTCCATGCCTCGAACTTTTGCGAACTCCTCCTTGGGATTTGGTCGTATAAGCTTCATCTTTGGTCAGTTTCAACTACACACCTGGGCCATGTTAAATTGCGGAGCTTTTGAGTTTTCACAATACCATGAGGCCGTGGCGCCATGGCGAATTTCGATGACTCGCCATGAAAATCTTATTGCCTCTCATTTTGTCATACATTTTCTGACCTTGACCAAAGTGAACACATATGATAAGGCTCCACCCCTGAACATATTTCAACTGCCATATTTGACACCAGGGACAGCGCCACCTAGTGGGAACAGGAAATGTCATGTTTTACACTTTGGGGTACAGTATTGTGATGGGTGACATCTGCAGCCTCAAATTTCTCCAGGAAAGCCTTAAGGAGTTGGTCTTGGGTTACAGTGAAAACTGTGACTTTTCGCAAAAGGGTGTGACCCCAGCAGCATGGCGAACTTTGATGTCACGCCATGAAGAAAGAAATTAGTATAACTCAATGAAATCCAGTCTGATCAGTACCAGACTTTACAGGCATGATGTCAGACCCGCCCTGAACAGATTGATGTGCCCATTGTCGGGAATACGGACAGCGCCACCTAGTGGGAACAGGAAATGTCATGGCTTTAATTTTGTTGTACTGATTTTCACAGGTTCATCGTGGCCACCTCAAAAGCGGTGAATATCACCATCAGTCCCTTGTGATGCTTCAGTGCAAAAATTGTGACTTTAAACTGAACGGCGCACCCTGGTGGCAACGCGGTTCACCATGAAAGATGAAGTGGCTTTTGAGGGGCTTGGAAAGTTTAAAAAGTCTTGAAATTTGGCGCACACCTCCAATGTGGTTAAGGCTTTGTTGTTATGTGATCATTTTCATTGAATATCCCAAAATGGCTCCACAGCGCCCCCTACAAAATTTCAAAATCACAGCCCCTGCTCTGTGTTTTATGTATGAGTCTGAAACCTGGTAAGCTTATAGGAGATATCAAGATGTACAAAAAAGTCTTTTGGAGCAATATCCCAAATCCAACAGGAAGTCAGCCATTTTAAAATTAATGTGCAATTTTGGCAACATTTTCCCCTCTTTCCAGGCATCGTTCTTTGCCGAACTCCTCCAAGGGATTTCATCATATTGCACTATTCTTCAGTGTGTGGAATCCAAAGACCTTTGTGTTGTTAAATTGCGAAGCTTTTTACGTTCAGGGAAACGGGGTGGTTATGGCGGCACGTAGACTCTCAATCACTCGCCAAAACGCAGTAATATGCTGTCACTCAAAAACACAATGTCCAATCTCACCCAAAGGTCGCAGGCATAATGAGACTCGAGTTCGGAAATGTTTGTTATGCCATTTGTACATAATGGTTAGAGTGCCACCTAGTGGAACGACTAGCTAATCATGAATGAATGAGTTGAAATGTTAGCTGGTGGTTAAATGCATGAATTCCATCAATGTGACATCGATCGGACGTGCTGGTTTTAGGTGTTGGGCGTGGCTCGACGTGCCGGGGGTGCGAGGGCCCTCATAACGCTGCTTGCAGCTTTAATTATTATTATTATTCACCCCAAACAAGGGCCTTTTTGAGGGCCTAAACATGCTCAAAAACTCATGAAATTTTGCACACATGCCAGGTCTGGTGAAAAATTTTGTATTTTAATGGTTTTACTTATGAGCACTGGGAAATGGCTCTAGAGCGCCACCTATGCCTTGCTAAATGCAGCCCTACGACCACATGGTTTGAGCTACATGTATGAAATTTGGCACACATGTGTATCATTCCAAGACGAACAAAAAAGTCTGTGGGCCCATTGACGCAAACCCAACAGGAAGTCCGCCATTTGGAAGAGAAGGTGACATTTTGGCTCTAATTTTGCCATTTCCATGCCTCGAACTTTAACGAACTCCTCCTTGGGATTTGGTCCTATAAGCTTCAAATTTGGACAGTGTCAACTACACCCTTGTGCCATGTTAAATTGCGGAGCTTTTGAGTTTTCACAATACTATGAGGCCGTGGCGCCATGGCGAATTTCGATGACTCGCCATGAAAATCTTATTGCCTCTCATTTTGTCATACATTTTCTGACCTTGACCAAAGTGAACACATATGATAAGGCTCCACCCCTGAACATATTTCAACTGCCATATTTGACCTCAAGGACAGCGCCACCTAGTGGGAACAGGAAATGTTGTGTTTTACACTTTGGGGTACAGTATAGTGATGGGTGACATCTGCAGCCTCAAATTTCTCCAGAAAAGCCTTAAGGAGTTGGTCTTGGGTTACAGTGAAAACTGTGAGTTTTTGCAAAAGGGTGTGACCCCAGCAGCATGGCGAACTTTGATGTCACGCCATGAAGAAACAAATTAGTATAACTCAATGAAATCCAGTCTGATCAGTACCAGACTTTACAGGCATGATGTCAGACCCGCCCTGAACAGATTGATGTGCCCATTGTCGGAAATACGGACAGCGCCACCTAGTGGCAACAGGAAATGTCATGGCTTTAATTTTGTTGTACTGATTTTCACAGGTTCATCGTGGCCACCTCAAAAGCGGTGAATATCACCATCAGTCCCTCGTGATGCTTCAGTGCAAAAATTGTGACTTTAAACTGAACGGCGCACCCTGGTGGCAACACGGTTCAACATGAAAGATGAAGTGGCTTTTGAGGGGCTTGGAAAGTTTATAGAGTCTTGGAATTTGGCACACACCCCCAAATGGAGGAAAGCTTTGTTGTCATGTGATCATTTTCATTGAATAGCGCGAAATTGCTCCACAGCGCCCCCTACAAAATTTCAAAACCACAGCCCCAGCTCTGTGTTTTATGTATGAGTCTGAAACCTGGTAAGCTTATAGGAGATATCAAGATGTACAAAAAAGTCTCTTGGAGCAATATCCCAAATCCAACAGGAAGTCAGCCATTTTAAAATTAATGTGTAATTTTGATGACATTTTCCCCCCTTTTTAGGCCTCATACTTTGACGAACTCCTCCAAGGGATTTCATCATATTGAAGCATTCTTCAGTGTGTAGAATCTAAAGACCTTTGTGATGTTAAATTGCGAAGCTTTTTACGTTCAGGGAAACGGGGTGGTCATGGCGGCACGTAGAGTTTCAATCACTCGCAAAAAGCAGTAATCTGCTGTCACTCAAAAACACAATGTCCAATCTCTCCCAAAGGTCGCAGGTGTGATGAGACTCGAGCTTGGAAATGTTTGTTATGCTATTTGTCAATAATGGTTAGAGCGCCACCTAGTGGCATGACTATAATCCTGGTTGAATAAGATGAAATGTTAGCTGGTGATTAAAAGCATGAAATCCATCAATGTGACATCACATCGGACGTGCCGGTTTGAGGTGTTGGCAGTGGCTCGACGTGCCGGGGGTGCGAGGGCCCTCATAACGCTGCTTGCAGCTTTAATTACTGTTAATTTTCTTCCAAGTGAAAAATGCGCATACTGCCATAGAACCCTGGCAAAATCCATCTGTCTTACCTTTGGAGCATCTGCCATTGCTTACAGGGCCGTCCACCTCACGAGTCACGGGGACTTAGCGACATCTGTCCCAACAGATAGAAAATCAGGATAGGGCCATCCATTCTGTTAACGCTCCACTGAACTCTGTGTTATGTTCACCATAATTTGCTTTTGGTTGCTGCAGCATCCCGGAATATTGCTTTGCAGCAGCTCAGACAAAGTCGACTGGTTGTAATGTGTCCCTTTTCGGCCATTCTGCAAGCAGATAATTTGATAAACCTCCAGACTTAATGGCTATGCTGCATCCTGATAAATGTGGGTAATATGACAGGGGACACAGGATTTCCCTAACAATTTCTGAAGAGAAATTTGGCTATTAGGATGATTTGATATTTTCCGGAGAGAGTACATTTGATCTGAAGGGAATGCATTTTGCTGACATTCAGTGTATTACTGTATGACTTTTTTTTTTTACTTACTGGAACCGATTCGTACATTGTTTATTTTGTTTCCCATCTTGTTCATGAATGTGGATGTAAATGCTGGATTTGGACCTCTTCAGGCAACATTTCATTTGAAACTGTTTTTCGGAGCGTCACATACCAAACTCATATTGCGGAGAAAACAAAAAAGTAGCGTTACAAAAACAAACTATTACTCAGTTTCCTATTTTTGTTTCCTGCTCCATATGCTCTTTCGCTTCTCCCGAGCAAGAACGCTCTCCACTGCACACATACAATATTATTCACAATACATTACCCTTTTATATATTCTTGAAAACACAAATCAGAATAAAGTTAGTGAAACTGACCATGCAGTGACCCAAAAGCTCTCTCTGGTCTGCCTCTCTCATGCTTTGTCTCAATCTTTTGAGGGTAAATGCGTCAGCTATTGCTCATATGGTAAAATATGCAATCTGTGCCTGCCAGTCTATGAGCGAGTTTTGGGTTAATCCTCATGAATACGTGACTTTGTCTGCATGAATAAATAAAAACCTGCTCACTGGGTAATTGAGGTGCTGTGCCACTAACAAACGAGGACACAATTTGTAAATGAGATTTTTTTTCCTTCGCCAATCTAGACCTGTGGTGATTTATATGAAATGAAAATGCTTACCAAAAAAGAAGAAATCATATTGATTCAAAAAATAATGGAGATGTGACAGCGAAATTCACACCTGAGGACTCTTGTTTTGCTTTTTTTTTTTTTCTGTCAATTTTGGAGAAGCTTAAGGGTATGAATGCCCCATTGTGTTAATGGTGGGTGAGAATACATGAACAGTAAATTTCAAGCACAGAACATTTATAGCGCACTGCTGAAGGTGGGGGGAAAGGAGAGACAGAGACAGACCCTGGAAAGTGTTCTATTTTGTATTCTGAAAGAGCCCCAATTTCAGTCAGTTTTGTGCTGTGTGTGTAACGGATTCCATATGTTGATTCCCTTTATAGATAAAAGCTACCTGTTTTAGGGCTACTGTTTTGACAGAGCACTTTCGGATTCACCGCAGCAACATCCCAGATAATGGGAGCCAACAGCCTAAAAAGGTTTCAGTGTGTCAAAAAATAAATAAAAACAACAGTGAGGTTACTTAAACTGAGATACCTAGAGCAGTTCAGAGAACTGAACATTGCTGCATGTGTACCACAAAACTGTAAGTTTCAATTTGGACCCTTAATCTGGTTCAAATTTGCACCGATCTAGTTTATGTTCACGTGTGCTAAGCATGCACTCCAGAATTTTGACCTTTTGAGCTCAAAAAACTAGTCAGCAGTTCCGGTACTTAAAGCCTTTCAACCTGGAGTAGTCCGTATACATAAAAATCAAAAGCTTCTATTCTATTTACAGCCTGATTTTATTGCAAACATTACTCAGCTAACTCCATTCCCCTGAGTCAGTCATGGGCTCACCTCAGCTACGACGTCTCAGCCTGTAAACATCTTTTCTTTATGACAAACCATGTTCATCAAGGCTTCTTAAAAACCTTAAAATAATCAAAGCAGATTTCATTTTGATAACATTAATGGGATTATATTGCTCTAAAATGTAAGGGCTTTGACTCTTATTAGCTTTAATTTTTATTTGATTCAGTTTGAAATCATGAAATGATTATTTCTTCTCTCCAAATATGTAGAATAGAAAGAGAATTTGAATTGTTGAATATTGACAAATCCGTCAGATAACATGTTGACCTTGTAAAACGTGTTTTTTGGAATTCCATTGATTGTTTTTATTTGTATATTCTTAGATCGGTTCCCTTCACCTTGTGTTTGTAATGGAGAGTCTAAACTGATATTATTTATTTTAATAAAAACCGATCATTGTGCTGCAGCTCCTAACTCACTAATGGGCACGTATCTTGCCAAGTTTTCTCTGAAAGACCAATTTTCATTAATACAAATCTGAAATGTGTCAAATTAGAATGTGGAAATGCAAATGTATGAAGGTTAAGGTCAAATGTTAAAACTGTATTGGTTTTTGTGAGTATTGTTTGTTTGCCATTTGTATTTGAATGTCCCTGGTAAATGCTGTGAAGGCCGGTTCATGTTTGCTCAGGGACTGACAGAAACAATTAGCTTCTTTAACACCAGGATGCCCGTGAAGTATCATTGCTTCTATCTCAGGAGACAAGAGTTATAATGGCTAACAATTTGGGTAGCATTTACTGTAACAGCAAAAATACACAACTATTATGATACTTATCTCGCAAGATATGATGACGACGAATACCTTGGGAACGAGATAATCAAACTCAGACAGGGCACCTACAGCTTTTAGCCCATCGTTTACCACCACAGTACACTTTTCTGGTGTTCGATATCCCACCAAAGCAAGCCTTGAGATGTGCATTGATTTCACTGGTGTCCTCTTTGCCAATCCTGCCCCTCACGCCTAGTGCTTGACCCACTTATTTTCTCATCTTTCCCTGTTTTCTCATGAGAGTTTTGCTTGCACACTGCTTTTCCCATTACAAGGTGAGTGGATGCAGGCCAAGTATGATTGCATTGCATAGGCTGTCTCTCTCATTCGCTCTCGCTCTCGCTCATTCTTTTTCCCACTGTGACTCACACGCACACATACACACTCTGTCTACCTGAATGAGTTAGGTGATACCAGGCCAGTCAGCCAACAAATAAATCACCAGACAAATTGACATATATGCCACAAGAGAGACCGTCATTAAAGGAGTCGTTGAACACTGCGTGCGCTATAAGGATTTCAGCAATGATGGATATTGACAAAGCAGTGTGTTTAAACTAAACTAAAACCCACACTGACCAACTAAATCCACAAATTACTGATAATACAGGGCAAGACAGAGCTCTTCCCTTTCTGTTGGAATTATGGACATCTAGTGATTAAAATGGAATATTTAGACTTGCCATGTTTTTATTATCTTTCAGTGAATGCTTTATATCTACATGGGAGTGAGTTCTCTTCCAAAAGACCACCATGTGGACTCCCTCTGTCCTTCCATGTTTTACAGAAGTTAGTTTTTTCTTCTTTAACTTAGCCACTAAATCCAATACACTTTATATTATATTATATTATATTATATTATATTATATTATATGATATTAGCTGGCTGGTGATCCCCCTGGCACCAACTAGTCCTGTGTGAAAAATGCGTATTCTCAAATCAGTTGGTGAGTGGTTCCTGGAGGTGGCTGGCTGTTACTAGATGAAAAAGCTTTCAAAAAAACTTCACCATAGCTCATAGTTTCATAGATAATGCCATTTTTATGCAATTTAGATGGGAGTCAAAAAAAGGTTGCATGTGTGGCAGACCACGTATTATGGCAGATATTCATACCAGATATTCAAATTAATAAATTTACAATTTCTTCATGTAGAAATACTGCACATCACAGGCCTCCGAGTACCCATAAGGTCATACATTTTTAAGACAACTTAAAAAAGTATGCACATAAACTTTTAAGATAATTTATTGCAACTTGTTGTTATCCCGCAAAATCTTTTACAGTCGAATGTAAATGAAGTGCACATTCAGTGGATCTCTCAATAGTAAGATTGTTAGATTAGATTATTATTAGAAATATTCACGCGGAGTGGCAACTCGTGGCAGTTTCTACACTATGCCACATTGGCACCACCCCTGGTTATCTGCAAAACACTCTGAGTATAAACTGTTTCCTACATGTATTTTAGCAGTCCCCCAGTTTGCCAGTGGCACAATTACAGTCGATATAAAGCTGAAAGGCATGCAACCAAATATCTTCTATGTGCTGTTTTAGGATTTGGTTTGTTTGTGTAGTAAATGCGTGATTGTAGTTTCAAATTTTTCTAGGTTCATCCAGATGCAGAGCAACTCTTGTAAAATCTTTTAAATATTTGCACTTAATCAGGCATCCTGTGTTTAAAGTGGAGACTTTTTGTGTTATACTAACACCATTGTATTTTTAATAGCAGAATACATACAGTAACATAAAAAAGACATTGGAATACTTATTTAAAAAAATGTGGAAACAGTACTGTACAAAAGGCTTGAGCCAGCATTCATTTATTTATATTTTGCTTCGAGGGAGCCAGATTGTCTTGCAATTTTAAATGGGCCTTAACAATAGTTCTTTTTAAAGGTCTTGAAAGTTTGTTGGATATTGCCTATCTTGCAAGATAGGTCTCATGGTGTGAAAAATCCATATTTAAATGTTTGGTTCAAATCATTGTCAGCACATACAGAGGAGGTCAGGAGAGAGGTACAACAGTGAGTTTCTGCAGCCGTCTGTGAAATACTGTGGAAGAAACCGCAAGACAGTCACAGTTTTAGGGCTGCATTTCAGCTAGCAGTTTCAGGGATGTTGTTAAAATTGATGGGATTATGAATGCAGAAAAGTACCATCAGATTTTGATCCACCATGCAATACCATCTGGAAAGCATCTGATTGGCAATGGCTTCATTTTTCAGCATGACAGTGATCCCAAACACGCTACCAATCCAGTAAAAGCATACATGAGTAGAAAAACAAATAGTAGAACACTATCAGTCACGGATTGGCCTCTCCAACTCACAGATGCCAACATCTTGACAGAAAACGGAACAAAAAACGGAGCCAATATCCAAAGCAGAGCTTTGGAATGTCCTTCAAGAAGCCTGGATAACTATTTCTGAAGACTACTTAAAGAAATTACAAGAACACTGCTAAAAAGAGATCAAGCTCAGAATCAGAATCAGAATCGTGTTTATTGGCCAAGTATATGTGCAGACACATACAGGGAATTTGGTTTCGGTAGATGGTGGCTCTCAAGCACAGCAATGTAAATCTCACACACACACCCACACACACACAAGTGTCTATATATACACATTACACATACATACACAAAGCTGTGTAAACCAACTATAAATAACGAATCTAAACTTATATACATAAAATACAGAAATGAATGAGGTGGAATGAATACTACAAAATGTACATAAGGTGCAGCTGCAGTCTGGCAGTGGGAGCAGTGTGACAGGTCAACTGTTAAGAAGGGAGATGGCGAGGGGAAAGAAACTCGCTGTGTTGAAGAATAAAGGTAATCATAGTAAATTTTGACTTTCAAGTTCATCCGAATTGTCCAAACTGTGTTTTTTTTTTTTTATGTATTTCTGTATTTTGGTGTATGTTTCAAAATAAGAAAGGGTGGCTGAAAACATTTGAATATTTGAAAATCGGTCACACACCCACAAAAACCATTTCTTATGATCTGGTATTTTGCAGGTACTTACATTTTTGTTCCAACACTTGTTTGTCAGAAAGAATAAAGGAGGAAACGTGTGTGAGAGGCAGAGTGAGGCTGGTGTCTTTGGAAGGATGCATAATATTTCTTAATAGTTTTGGAAGCAGGCTTGTGGCAGGTCTGTGGAGATCCTCCCTTCCTTCCCTGGATTATCATTTTTAAGCAGCATTCTTGGGAGCAACTAGAATCAGCATTATAAAAGCCAAGGATGGAAAAAAAAATGGACCCAACCATTTAGGTTATTTCACAAGTGTATTTTCCTCCATATGTTTTGCTCCTGTTACTGCTCACACTGATCCAAGTGTGTTTCAAGTGTAGTTTTACCTCAAAAGCAACAGCACTGTGTGAGCTTCACTTTCTCAGGCCAGCTAGTGTTGTAATTTGAACTCATCTAGTTTTAGGCATGTGACACATTTAGCATACTGCTGTTATATCATCAGAATAATGCCAAGAGAGCCCTTTGTTCTTGATTTTTGTTCTTAGTTGTTGTTGTTGTTGTTTTTAAGTAGTCATGGAGTAGTAATATTTTGTTATCCAATCTTGTGGCAATGCAGTGTTTCTACATTTCTTTTAAATAATTCATGCAAACCTTAGCTTAAACCCCAAAATATCAATTGTGGTCTCGGGATGGTACAGGGAAGACTTTTTGTTCTAAAACACTGTCAACATATCCATGGATTCCACAAATATTAGACAAAGGCTTTTTTTGGTAATATATATACAGTTATTATCCTTTCAGCAGTACATATGCACCACGGCAAATCCTTGGGAGCAAGTTGCAATTTTATTTTGAAACAAATGGTGAAGTTACAAATCAGTATTACTATTGATTTTTATTGGAAGGTGAATTACAAAGGATCCATCATGTGAATTGGCTAAACACACAGCCTGGGTTATGCATGTAAGACAAAGCCAATTTTTATTAAGTGGAAAATCTGAACTTCTTCAGGTAGCTTACCTAGTTTCTGATTTTTCTTTCACAGCAGTAGCATTTGCATTTTTCAACAGAGGCAGGATTTGAGCAAAGACTGTGATTGCTCTCTTTGCTAGTTAAATGTTTAAAGAAGACATGCAATTTGAATTGCTGCAGAGCTCATCAATATGAAATTGGACTAGTGGAGGGAAACAGAATGTAAGGAGGCAGCCCAGCAGCTGGTATGCCAAGATCCACACTCCGATACTCAATTTTCCACCACAAAAAAAAATTGCATTCATCCTTGATATCAATGGCACATATATTTGGGTTACGTATTAGCACATTTGTGGTTACAATCTGGGACAGAATAGCTTCTAAGGGAAAGAATGAATGATAAATATTTGATACATACAAAGAAAAAACAGTTATTGATTCAGCAAATACAATGAAAATAGTGTGGATAATAAATTTTATTTCCACATTTTCACTGTTTTTAATGACAAGAATAAACATATCTGTTAACTGGCACAAAGCAGACTATATTCATCTAGGGAGAACTTCCCTGGGCCTCCAAGCTTGTTATCTGTCACTCAAAAAATGATCCAATAGCATCCATAATGCTTCTAAAGCCCTCCCGTTGTCTTCTGCCCCTGAATCCTGCTGTGCTTGAAGATGTGTCGGCAGCAGCAAATTATTAAATTGTATTTTCCATTCTCAAGGGTTGTCAGCAGCCTTGCAACAAATAGAATTTCCCAATATAATTATGGTTACTAGGGGGAAGGTGAAAAAGAAGAGCCAAGCAAGGATACTACTGGCAAACAATGAGACTCGGGGTTCTGACAAGTATTACCTACTTGGCTCTTATTATTATTCTCAGGCCCAAATTTGACTGATAATCTAACACTGTCCTAATACAAATGTTTCTCAAAGGAACAAAATAATATGTGTGGAGAGACAGTCAGAGTTCAATAGAGTTTCTGTCACCGACTCTTTCTGCTGATAAAATGCACTAGGCAGCAGGGTGAAAGGGAGCCATTTGTAGAGTTGACAGATTCCATCATGAATGACTTTAGCATACCTGAGAGCTGCTCTTTCCCTGCCTTCAGCATGCCCTCTGCAAGTGATAGGGGTGATGAATCAGGCTTTATGGGCCTTCAGAATGCCAGCGAGGCCAATCTGTGCGAATGGCTGTTAAAATCTGACATAACTTGACCAGGCCCCTTTAACAAGCTTGAAGTCATACTACACTCACAGTCCAGGCACATTTGTATGATTCTCTAATAATGCTTGGTCCTCATAAGGTGCTCGCTGACTTTCTGAATACCAAAGTCAAAAGGGAAAACAAATATTTTTTCTTTGCAGTAAGGCTCGTGATCTTCCTTGACTTCTTCACTGGCTTTTCACTGCTGCTGGCAGTGATGGAAGATCAACCGTGGTTGAGTGGGTGCTAGTAAACTGCCCTTGAACTGAATTATTCCTTCTAACAAAAGAGTGCTAAAAAATAAAAAATTAGAAATGGCAGTGAAAGACAGCTAGCAAGACAAAAACATAATGAAATCACTCTACATGTTCTTTTCTGATTTCTAATACAGTGGCCGTGAAAGGAAAAGAAAACAATGTGCTACCTCATTGTTTCATTATTATCCAAAGTTGATGAGTTAATCTCTTTGAAGTTATTTCCCTTTCATTATTTAAAACCCCCTCCAAAGCACTACAGGCAATCAAAATATATACAGACACAAATCACAAAGTTGGAGAAAATTTAAAAAATTACAAAAAAACGTAACTTATCAAGATGAGTTATTCTGACAATTGCAGCAGAGTACAATGCATATCATGTAAGATAAACAGATGGAATTTGTGTGGCGTTTTCTCGAGTTTCATCAGACACTCAGATATTCCTTTCCTCTACAAGCCACAATCACACAAAGCTAAACATAGAGTTCATTTTTTGTCACACACACACCAGTGACATAAGTGCAATTTTTGGCTTTTGTATAATGCCCAAGGACACTTCAATATGCAAAGTGGATGAGCTGCGGATTGAATCACCATCCTGGTGGACAAAGCACTTTTTTTTCTTCACCTGAGCCAAAGCCGCTCTTAATTGAAAAGTCGAAATGTAGCTTTTCCAGCAGAAATTGAAGTTGAGTGTTTTTTTAGCATTGCCAAATGGAGCTTTATCAATGAGCACAGTTCACTCCAGTGCAAAGCATAAATCCTGAATTTTACAGTAAGTACACCTGTGTTTGTTTTTGCATGGGACAGTCAAATTAATGTTGTATGCTAGCTTGTATCAAAATGTTTCTGATTCCTCAAAATTGTATTGCTCTATTTCATTTTGAAACAACACACTGAATCTATTAATCTGTCTCCACTCTCTGTTTGATTTTACAGTGACCTCTTTTTCTGAGCTTCATATCGAGAAGTTTTTTTTAGCTGTAAAAGCCTCTTAATTTTGTTTTGTTGTTGTTGTTGTTGTTGTTGTTGTTTTTTTATCTATCATGTTGCCTTGACAACAGATTTAGCTAATCCATAGTGCATGGGCCACAACTGTTGGGCCATAGAGAAGAGCAGAATGATGCACAAAAATGGTAATATCACCTGGACTTGGATGTGTGATGTCTCTGCACTCTGATCTTCCCTCTGAATATTTTGTTGATGTTTTGAAGTCACATTTTCACACAGTGATGCTATGTGCACATCTATGTGTGTGTGTGTGTATGTGCATGTGTGTGTGTGTGTTTGCACATTTTGCCAGTGGTCTGGCAATCATAGGGAATAACACAGCTCCATGATTGCACACTGCCCTTGAAAAAAATCTATTCCCAGTTGAACTCAAAACAGCCCAAAGTCTTTCTCACCAAACTCAATATTTTTCCTGTATACATTCTGCTATAGGTGGATAAAAAACATAAAGAAACAGTGGTATTTGTGGCAACGAATTATAGCAGGACTCTAAAGTGTAACATACAGTCTGCCCACACATAAAGACAATCTTATTATTTCTAATATAAGTCATTATTATTCTCTAGAGATAATTATTTCCATTCCACTAAATAATTAGAAGCTTATATCACTAAATAAAAATAGTATGGGATCACAACTTAGCACAAGCTTTGTTTACTCTGAACAAATACATCGTAGCACTTCCAGATTTAAGCATTATTTTCATCCACATGTCAGTTGGATTTTTTTCAGGCTCTGACTTGCTTTTTCTTCTTGTTAAATGTCAGTAACAGGTTTTGACATCAAAACTTAAGTTAGCAGTATCCATCCTGTCATACTGCATTTGTAAACAGCTTACGTTTCCTTCTATGAGCTTAGGAAAGGAGGTGAAGCCTGACAGCAGACAAGGGTTTTTAACAAACATCCTCAGATGCATACATAATGCCTCATTTCAAAAAAGAGGAAGTTTGCCGCTCCATTTCATACATAGCATTTCTCTGAGCGCCCAGGGGATACCTTCTGTCCACAACTTCTATGGGCTGCATGCACTATACTTAGCAACCCTGCATCATACTGTATGGTTTCACAGTTCACCACTCCCTCTATCTATGCATCAAGGGAATGAGTGATTTAGTGTAAAAAGATTATGCCTCCTGAGGAATTTATGTGTCTATGCAGAGTCAAAGTTTCCCAGTATAATCCATCTGATGATGAATTACCTTGAGTTTTTGCAGGATTAACTTTGGTTTGCTGGACAAACTTAGAACGTCGTGCATCAGCAGCAACATGCTGTGCCCATGTTGTGTAGTTATTGATTGATGTAGCTAAGAAGTACGATTGCTGTCCTACACAGCAGCAGACAAGGCCAATGGAAATCCTGTGGATTTCTGTGGCTCAAGCAGATTTAACTCATCAGCAGAATAGGAATCACTTGGATCCTCAGGGAGTTTTGCTGGGGATACATCAAGGGCAGGTGTGAGGAGGCAGGTGACCCGTGACCTTTGGCTCCCAGTAACTGACCTTAGAATGAGAGATCTGTATCGGAGCTAAGGCTTAAATCTTCCTTATTGGATCAATTTGATGATGTATAGAGTGTTATGCAGGAAGCTTAGGATAAGAGCTCAATATTTAAGTATAAAGACACCCTTGGGACACAGTGTATCTGTTAAGTCACTGCTCTGTTTTCTGCTTAGATCAAGAGTTAACTCAAAAAGGAGGCAAAAAACCCCAACTTAGAATTCTTGTTAGTATTATATTGGGGGAAGGGGGGTCATTGTTAATGGAGTGCGTGTGTTTAGTTCCTTTTATAGGTTTTGAATTTTCAGAAAACCTCAAAAAGAGGAAATAAATACTTGTACCAATCAGAATACACAGAGATTTTAAGGGCAAATAGTATTCTGTCAACTTACATTCCAGAGTTACTTTATTGAAAACAAGTATCATATTTATTACATGACATGTAATTGGCACTAGTCATGAGGTGGCCTGATGGCTAAAACATCAACCAGGTGGGAGTTTGAAATTTCTCACCTTTGGAAGGAGCAAAAGTAAGCAGATGGCAGGCCTTTAGGGTCCATAGCACATTGTCGACAACGAATTACCGTCCAGAGGGGAATGGGATGGCTGATAACCTCCATCCCATGGTTCCATCTGCTGAATCCTAAGCAAGGACAGTGCATGCAGACATGCAATGACATTTTGCAAATATGATGTAGAACTGTATAAAAGGTGAATGTGGTGCCTTTTTTTAAACACAATTTTTTCTAGAATGTGTAGCCTTCCTGGAAAAAGTAAATTAAGATGTATAATAATGTATCATTACAATGTAGCAACAGAACATTTTGTTAAAGAAAAATTTTATTTTTCTGTAATATAATAGCTGAATAACAGCTCATGATTACTGGTGGTTTAACAAACCAGATTAGATGGTCATTCAAAAGGATTCAACCTGGCCTTCCGTGCAAAGCAAACTCTAAACTGTTTTCATCTAGTCAAAGCTCCTCCGCATGCCCCTTTAGGGTGATCTAGAAAGAAAAGAGTTAGAAATAGCAAGCAGACTGTATCAGAAAGCATATGCCAAGGCCAAGTCTCTCTTTTGTCTTCTAAAACAAAGTGGTTCGTCATGTTGCATACATTCACTAGGTTTGAAAATAGGCTTTCATTACAATGGGACTATCTCAATCCTATTGTTACAGAACAAGGCAATGTTCTCAGAATGAAACAGAAAAGAAATAATGTTGTATATAATCGCAGGCCTTTCACTATATTCTCCGACTAGGTTTAGTCTAGCTCCATTCATGCCTATGCTAATCACAACATAGCCTGAGCAGGAGAATTAGCGCCAAACATAACTGAGTCTGTTATAATTGCACAACAGGAATTGGCATGAATGCTCAAAGCCATCAGTATAAAGCGAATTACTTCTTTTCACATATGCCTCAGATATCTCAGTCTCAGTATTTTGGGACCAGAGGAAGAATGACTACATCGAAAAGTCCTGCTCTATTGAAATTGCAACCAGTGATGCAGCCACTTGCTCCGTAAACCCTGCTGCCCCACAATATTGTTCAGCCTATTTGTATGTGACAGGGGTCCCTTCTCCCGCCACAGTTCTATGTGGAGCAGCTACAGTAAGAAATCACAGCCTCTGCCGAAACAACAGCTGTTTGTACTTATGTAATGGCTGCAGGATGACTGTTCATATCCTGGCTCGTTGAAGCTGTCACAAATCATTAATCTTGGGCCTGTCTGTGGGGCCATGCTGTCAAGTTGCCTTTGGACAACTGTGGCTAGACAGGAGCAGGACATATCATTTAGGCAGGTGCCTCATACCTTCATAATATTACAAGATCGCTTATAATAATCTAACCTTACCCGCAGCACTTGCCTTTGAACTTGAAGATTGAAGTGGGTGGATAAGCTACACGGTGAACGCAATTTACACAAAATAATCATGCAACATGCAATGTAATCTGTTCTTTTTATGTGTACACTTTTTCTGTTTGAGCACAACTAAAAAACACAAACAACAGCAACTGCACATTTCTTGATCCCAGAGAGAATTTATGTCTATTTCGTTGCCTTGTGCAGTGTTACATAGATGCATCTTGTAAGCATGCATTGTTGGTATCACTCTGCAACACAGGCACCAGATCATATAGCACATCAGAGGGCTTAGCAGCGGCATTAAGGGTCTCAAGTAACTTCTTAACACAGCAAGACATTGAAATGACTCACTGAGGGAGACTACAGCGTATGCCCTCTTCTGGCAGTTAAATGCAGAGAGACTTCCTTGGATGCTTCCATGCATCCCATATTGTGCTTAATATAAGTGTTTTACTAACTTTATATTTTACAAATACAGGGTTAGTCATTAAGCCAAATATTAAACCATCTGCATATTAGCGAATAACAAATTACATTTATTTTTCTTTTTTTGTCATATGGATGCATGTTGTGTGAATGTTTGATTGCAGTTGTACACATTTCAGATCCAAACGCGATGACTAAATTTAATTAATACTAGGTTAGACTCTAAAAGAAACATTTGATTTTTAATGGAACATGGACCCTGTGGCACACTGTAGAGGAAAAATGAAAGTGATTTTTTTTTAATTATTTGGTTTTTTGGTCTGCTTATTGCTGACATTTTGCAAATTAGAACAAATAAATTCTAACATTATTGAACCATTAAAGTGAGATGTAGAGTTTGGCCCAGCTCATAATTGCTTTTTCAAAGACTAGCCTTGGAAGTAATTAGAGGTCAGAGTAAAAACACTAACCGCTCAGATAATCAGCCTGCCATCAACACCTTAGGGGCTGTATTGTGCTATCAGCTTGACCCTGCTTGGAAAACACACTCGCTCTGCCTTATTTGCAGACTTTACTCTTTAGACACAAAGCGTTAGAGGATTGATTAGTGCAAAGGTCGCCATGTAATACTCCCAGCATATTTGTGGCCCAGGAAGCTATTGACTAAATAAAATGGATTGCATCATACTTTTCCGAAAGACTGCTGTTTAGCTGTCCCATTTTGAGCAGAGTAAACTAATTAGGCAGTGCCTTTTTTTCCCCCTCTGCAAACAAAATCTCCTTTTATTGCTTGACCTTTTCGCTGACAAACTTGTGATTGAGTGCAGATTTCATTAAGGAGAGAAACTCATCTTTATTGATCAAATTAAGAGACAGGTTGTAGGAGATTGTAAAATGCTGAAAGGTGGATTCTGATGAATATAATCATAATCATAAGGCGCCAAACCACCCCGTCTACTTGGCGACCTCTTTTTTTAATGTTTTTATTTTTTAGTTTGTCCTTTTTTGATTAATCTCCTGCATAGATTTCAAATAATATGGTTACATCGAAATACAATGTTTCATTTGAATTAGACCCACGTATTGTTATTCCTTTAACGTAGTGTCCGTGATCATTTGGCAACAGGTATGATTTGCAAATAGCTGTGAATAATATATGCTGGCCTTCACATACCAGTGTCTTGACAGGTTTAAAGAAAAACAATACTGGGCTTTCACTAGGAAGTCATGCTTGTTTATTTATGGTTAATTTAATTTATTTACAGTATTTCAGCTTCAATAATTGATGTAGCATCCATGGATCATTCTTTTCACTAGAAGGGAAGACAGCATCCTATTTAATTTTGTTATTTTCCCATTAAAACCTGAGAAAACATCAAAGGCAGAATGATTTAATTAACAATGTGGAGAGTCTGTGTACAGCCATCTGCATTTTGCAAATTACTCTTTGCTGAAAATAAGAGACTTATCAGGTCCATACAGACATCGCTGCACACCTCAAAAGAAGTTGTGTTGACACAAGGAAGGGGAAAATACATGTCTCCCCCAGACAGAATTATCCACTTCACAGGTATTTTCAGTTTACAGTTTCCAGGTTGAAAAATTAATATCCTTTCTTCTTCTGCCAGTACAGTTTACAGTTCTTTGTTGTGTTTGCTGCAAAGTGCAGACGGAATGAAGAGTGGAGGGAGAGAAGGTGTCAGAAACGGAACATTTTTGTGATTCACATTCTTATAGCATTTGAATCCTTGATAATTGTTTTTGACGGGTCAGGGCTTCAAGGAAGCTGCTTCTTAATGATTATTTCCCATATTGCCACTCGGGTTTGCCAGCTTTAGGTTTGTTTACCGGTACTTGAAGCGAAGATGTGCAATATAGCCAGCCAACTCCAACGAGGGCTCTCAACATGTTTGATAATGACAATGAATAATAGTTTTGATGAAAATGGAAAGAAATGTCAGCTGGGGCATGTTAACCACTTTAAATGATAATTGGGCAACCTTGCTCTTTATAAGCACATATGAATGAAAGGGCAACTGGAATCAAGGGGATGCGAGCCCACATCACTTGCAGTCTCAAAGCACTGTGCAGGCAGCTTGTTTTAATCTCTAACAATATTATAGAATGCTGTGTATTCCTTTTGCTTCTTAAAGAAACAAACTTTTGGTAAATGGTAAAATAATAAGTGTGAATACATTTCCATACTGAATTTCAAATTAGACATTATTTGGGTGACATGCTTGCAAATTAGTAAATTGACTGAAAGGTACCACAAAAAGTCAGCGTTGGAGAGAACTGAAAGAAAGAAATGCAAGAATTGGTCCTAACTATAGATCATGTTTGGATGAGGTTGAGCGTACAATATATTTTTAGACTGTATCCAGACGAGCACGGGAAGTTGCCTTTTCCAAAGCGTGATTTAATAAATCAGACTACCTGAAATTGTCCCGACAATAAACAGCAAGAAGAAGGCAGAGAAGCGCAAATAGCACGAAATCGAGACAGACAGAGTAGAGACAAAGACCGTAGAACAGTGAGAGAATCACTTTATGTTCTTTCTAGGGGTGACAGTCCTGACCAATTCCATTTCATACCTATGTTTTGTTGCAATGTTCCTCCTTCTGCTTGACATTTCTGGGTTAGAAAGTGCCTATTACAGGCTCCTATCGTCATGTTTCACACAAATTCACATTAGATAGAAATTATCTTTTTCTCTGTCGAGGAGTGGTCTTGTTCTATTATTCTAGTCATGAGCAAGTCACCACAGGTGAAGGCAAAAGGAGTGCAAGGTAGAGTGTTATGATGATAGAAATGTCACATTTGATAGAATCACTTTAATTGCATGTGTGTACTAAGTTGTTCTTCAGCGTCTGCACATTGTGTTGGCTAATGCCATTCTTTTGATGGCATTTGAATTCACAGTATTTCATTGGACAATGTGGAGAAAGCACCCGGTGTTCCGTCTTTTGTTTTAATAATCTTTATAATTATAGCTTGAATTAATCATGGATGACCTTTTGTAAATATTTGCAGAGGAACCCATTTCTGGGAAAAAAGCAGCAATAAAGTCATTAAAATGGGGGGGAGGATGGTAGTTGGGCACAGTATTAATTAAAACAAGACTTATATCACTATGTCTATACTTTTATCTCAATACTACTTGATTATTATTATTATTATTATTATTACTGTTAGCCTTACTGTTTATTACAGATGAGAGCCGGGTATGCTGGGGAGTTGGTTTAAGGGATTGAGTGTCATCAATCAGCATTAACCGTCAGCTCTGAGGTATCGACTGATGATTCACTACGCCAGAATCTCCTCTGACTCTAAAATGAAAGGCAGCAGTAGCAGCAATAACACGACACAGAGACACTCAGTTGATTGGCACCTCATTGAGTCTGGCAGGGGAGCGTTTGATTGCACTAGCTGTCAATATCACGTAATTGTTTTTCTTACATACATGGTGCCCTCTGTTTAGTCTCTGTTTTTCATTTCTTTCTTTTTTCTCAGCAGGCTCTACAACTGCATGTAGCTATTTTTGCAGATTTTTTTTAAAATTAATTACATTTCTTTTCAATAATACATATATACTGTATATATTTCAGTTAGTATGAGTTTGATGCAAGTGACCGTTCTGTTGGTAAACCTACATTTACATTCTTGTTAATACTGTGAGCATAAACTACCATGTCATGTATGTCATCTTAACATCGGTGTATTAAGATTCATACCCCTTACTAGACAGCTAGATTAGCAGCGTATGGCTGTAAATCTGTCCTTGCTAGCTGCCCCAGGGTGTGTTGGAGTAGCCAGTTATGCCTTGAAGCTTTAATTGGGTCCCTCTCGATTATCACATTAAGTGTGTTACTGGAATACATATACTGACCACACTTCTGTCTCACTGTGTGTTCACTGAAGTCAAGCTCAAATTGAATTTAAATCTTAAATGACACCCATAACTTCCAGAGGAACTATTCAGGGCTGCGAGTGCAACCCTGTTTTCCACTCCAAGGTCAACAGAGAAGATGAGATTTAATTGAAATTGAAGCTGTCTACCTGATAGTTTGAAATAATTAGCAATGTCAGAGTGGAGAGAGGACAAGTCAGGGATGAAGACAAATAAAAAGGACATCAGCGCTAGATAAAAATGGCAAGTCATCAATTCTAGTGAATTGAATGTCACTGTGATTGACTGGACTTGCCTCTGGATGTCACACATGAAACTTAACCAGGGAATGTAAACACCACAAATGATACCGAAACTTTGTGAAAGATTTATAGAGACAACTGGGCAGTTTAATTTTTTTTTCTTTTGAAAAAGCATGTGTACTTTTGGAACTGATACACTTTCGCTCAAGGTATCATGTAGATTCGAGAGGCCACTAAATGTTCAGTGAAGACTAAAATTCTGTCTGGCAGATACACTATTATGTATGCTGGACCCCTAAGATCAGCCACCCTGTATGAGCAGCTTTCTCTTCCCAGCCGTAAAACAAACTCGACCACCCTACAGCCCCGAAAGACTTCAGAAGTCACTTCTGCTGGGTCCAACATTTCCGCACCAGTTAATAAAGGGGAAATGAATTGTATCAGTGTTGCTGTCTTTGCTCATAGTGAATAGGAAATTATCATAGAGATAGGTATTGGTGCCTTCACACACTGAATTACAAAGAGAGAGCCTGTTTCTGTTTCGCTCTCACACATGCACAGATATGTGCATGCCCACAAGCAGACACAGTATCTTAGAATAAAGCCCCAAATAGAGCTGGCTATAGTGATGTCAGTGTAGCCGGGGTGATTGTATCGATGAGCCGGGGGTTGCTGGCAATTACTTTAATAATTCCATAAACATACGGACATGTTAGTGACATCCAAGACTTTTGACTTTCTGCGGCAAACTACCTGTACTTTCAATCTAATTCTTTAAGTGTGCTAACACATATAAACGATATAGCAGATACAGCTTGCATTACCACTTTTTCTACCCTCTTTATGGACATTTTTTAATACAAAGAGGATGGTGTCCTGAGTGAATGAAAAATCAAAGGTGTGGCGTGTTAATATCTTCAAGTTAGCACACAGGACTAAACAATATAAAAGACAGTGAGGTCAATGGGATGTTGGCAGTCTGTAGCGCAAAGGAGTCACGTAACTGTTAACTGTCTTCTCCTCTGTGGAAAGCTGTAGCCACTGGAGGACTGCCTTCATCATTGCAGACAGAATACAATCAGTGAACCTACTTTACATAAGGCATAGGGCCTGTACTACTCTAAAGAGCTTTAAAGTCAATATCTAGTGTGATCACCTTTATTCCTGACAGCCCGAATTCTCTTAGGCACACTTTCTTATAATTTCTTTAAGAAGTCTTCAGGAACAGTTCTCAAGGCTTCTTGGAGGACATTGCTTTCTGACTTTTGTTTCATTCTCTGTCTGCTTACAGTAATGTGGAGGGCAATTCATAGATTGGTAGTGTTCCCAGAGGCGCCACGTGCCATCAAGTAAGGCACGCATCTTCCTAGAGTCTCCGGCCAGTTGGAAGCCTCCAAGGGCTCACAAACCTTAAACTTTAGCAGTGGCAATGTGCAAAGTTTGTAATGAAAGTCAGAGAGACCTGAACTGTCTGATTCTAAGTTATACTATTGCAGTTGTATCCATTTGTGGAGATATTTGCCTACAGAAGGCCTATAATCTATCACCACTAATGTGATCCCCTGCAGTCCACTAAAACCCCAAATGCACAGTGCTCAACAAGGATGACACTATGCGTCAGTTGAATGCTGATTGGTTGACATTTGCATGTGGGACAGAAAGGAAGTGACGGCAGAGAAGCACAAAAACATCAGAGACAAAAAACCAAATACAATATGAAAAGTACAGCTTTTTGAAATTATGTAACTTCACTCTTCTCCGTGACTGGTTGATGGACCACCAACAGCACAAGTACAAGTAGCCCACAAACCTGTGGTACCACATATTTTTCTCTCTGCCCCCATCAGGCAACAGACGTTCTCTGCAGGTAGACAGGCAGTCTGAAGCTCCCCACAGGCTGGCAATGGATTGCCCGTGTGCTGCCACTGCTAAACCAAAATTTCTCCATAAGGGGGCCCCACCTGACTGCACTCACTCCCATTACAAGTGATGCCAATCAATGAAAAGGATTGGCATCATTACCCTGCTAGGAGTGAAAAAAGGAAAAAGTAAAGAGGAAAATGAGAATTAAAGCAAGTCTGTGGTGAGCTGATAACATCAATTAAATGCAATGCTAAAAAGTGAAATGCTGCTTATCTGTAACATTATATTGTAATAGCATCATATTATTGTTTCTGTTTACTTTGATGTTATCTTAGTTAACTTAGCTTGCAGAGCAGCCTGACGTGTCCATCTCTGCTGAATGTCAGAATAAGTGAAAAAGCATCCATCTGGAGAACTATTGCATAAGAACAGTTAAAGAAAACACAACAAAGCCTGGCTCCTTGAAAGCGAGATATAAAGAAAGGATAGCTCAAGACTTTTGCACACTGCTAAATGTTGACTCCAACTGTACACTGTTATTATGTGCTATAGTTACAGTGAGACTGTAATGAATAGTTTTGCAACAAAATTAAGCATTTTTCTATCCTGGAGTAATAAAGTCACGGCAGAAACAGTTATTTTAAGTATCAAAAGTATTTTAGGTTGTTCTTTTTGTTCAGATTTTGAAGTCATGTTCTAGTTTTTATTGAATTATTTATGGACTTAACTTTATACCTCTTTTGCTTATGTTTCAGCAACTGCCATTTTCCACGCGCTCTGCCCCTCTGCATGTCTATCTGTGGCTGTCGCTCTCTCTGTTGTGAGCGTTAGTTGACAATGTCTGCACTCAGCACACCCCAAATAAAGTGCGTTGTGACAGAAACATTAACACAAGCCACTGAGTACCTCTGTGATTTTAGTGAGAGCATATCTGTCAGCCAGGGCCTGGAGGAGTAAAAAGCATATATCTGAACTTTCAGCGACTGGTGTTTGGGTGGAGGATTGTGACAGTCAACATCAAAACAGTAAAAGTAAAGCCGTGATTTATTGAATGTGCCGTTTGTGTCTGCTTTCATGTTTGCCAGTGATACATTATATGACTTTTCTCCTGCTTTCAAGAACATGGCGATGCGGATGAATTAAACATGTTAAGCAGGAACAGGTCTTTCTCTGAAAGCCTTACCCTTTTCACGATAACCCCTTTTTAGACATTCAGTGGACTTATCACAGCGTATAAATAGGACAGAATTCATTATTCAGGGGAGGTTCCAGTGAAAAATTAATAGTTGTCCCCGGAGGAGGGTCTGTGGTGCTTCGGAAAAGGAAAACCTTTAAAGTGTACATGCTCAGGGGGATTTGGGGAGAGTCTGCCCTTCATATTAAAACCGTTACCATGCTACCATACACACTGATATTGCAAATGCAAGTTTGCTCATCACTAATGACTGTCGCTAACGCTGTATACAGCCTCCATTCATGCCTAAGCTGTCTGCAAAATATTTTAAAGCTGGAGAGTGAAAAGGCAGGAGAAAAGGGCAGCATGAGTGTCTGCCTCTGATACTGACACCTTAAACAGATTACACATTTTCAGTATTGCCTATTAGGACAAAACACCAGGACTTTGGCTGCTGACTCCTGAAGAGAGACTCATTTTTGATAACAGAGTGAATGATTTCCCCTCAAAAATACCTCACTGTACAATAAACTGACATCCTGGCAGAGCACAACAAAAACATCAGGTCCTCCTCTCACCTTTGTCATATAAGAGATTACAATTTTCAGCATGTCCAGATTACTCAAACACTGAAAACATGCAGCCCGTGGTGCTGAGTGGTTTTCAGCCTGCCAGTTATCAGTTGAAAGATGGGCTTCACAATGTCTTTGTATCCGCTTCCTATCTGCTCGGCCATGAAGGCAATAACCGTAATGTATGGCTAAGGGAAAACAGAGCTAATCATCAATGACTGCAAGATATATAGCATATACAGTGGAACCTTGTTTATTACCCTCTCTTCTCCTGTCGTTGAATCCATCGGCTATACAGACAGCTACTGGACTGGAGAGCTTCTTCAATGTTAATTTGATTCATTCTTGTTTTCCATAATAATTGGGGGCAATGGGTCAGTGTGATGAATTTGCTTGTTACACGACACAGGAGGTAGCACGTCGGTGGCTGCTGTACAGTTTGTCTGTCTAGTCGTTTTTTTGTTTTGTTTTTTCCATCATGTGAATCAGGGGTCTCATAGTTATTAGCTATTTTCAGAAAATATCCAGTTCTTACATAATAGATTTGATTCTGAGGACCTGCTTATGCTTCAAATCAGCTTCCGATTTGATTTTAAAACGAAAGCTAAGAGTGTTATGAGTGGCATTTTCATTTTTAGATCAAAGTCATTTCCTAAAAATCATGATTGTTTAGATAGTATTCCTGCTGGAACAATCCAATCTTTTTGCAAATATCAGAGTGCTTTGTTATGTCCCACTTAATCAGCCTGTTTTTCTTTCTGTCTTAATTCTCCAGTAATGTTTTTTTTACTTCCTTTTCATTTTACACGCTTTATTTCCATTTCCCAGTTCTCAAATTATCTCCACAATATGGAAATGTTCAGACATTCATCCACGAGCAATGAATTTTAAGGTAGATCCAATTTTTTTAGTCTTATAAATATACATTTATGTATTGCTTTTTTGTTGGTAACAGCACACCTGTACAGTATATCTGCACTTTCATCCAGTGCCTTCGCAGCATACAGGTTTACAAAAAAAATAAAAATAAAATGAATTGCTACCCTTGTAGAAGATTTTCAAATGAAAGCATCAGAGTGTGTGTGTGTGTACCTACATCAACATGTCTTGTGTTTCTACCCCCCATAGAAACTCTGTGCCTCCACCTCTGTGTGTCATTGTGTTGATGAGCGCTGATTGCAGATTGTTATGGTGTTTGCACCTCTCATCTATCTGGCCCATGCTGAGTATTTGGCCAGGCCTGATTGTGTTGATGGTGACACCGGCATCTTGTCCTCGGGTGGGAAGGCCCAATAGTGGTCCAGACATAATGAAGGAGATGTAATCAACCAATGTCACACACAAAAAGTCAAGTGAAAGAAAACTGTTTCTGTGTTCTACCTTCCCGACTGTGCTCTCTGTTGATGGAAATCACACAGTCGTGGTTGTTGATGTCGGGGCTTGCTTTTTTAGCAAACGCTTTATGCTGGGCGAAATAGAAAATTTGAGGGTTTTTCTTGTTCTTCACAACAAAGGTGACTTGTAGATAAAGGAATTTGCATTAAATTAAGTCTGTACATTCTCTCTGTTTTGTACGTTCTCAGTGGGAGAAATGGGTGTTTCTACCTACAACATACTTTTAATCAATGGCAACAAAAAGAAAGAAGCAAGTGTTTGGCACTTGGTTGTTCAAGAGATCCTTTCTCTCTTTGTGCACTTTGTCCTCTCTCTGTGCTTTGTTATTTGTTTTGGTGTTCTAATCTCTGGCAAGTCAATAATATTCTTTGTTGTCTGAAATTGTGTGTCGGGAACAAAAAGGCCTCCTCCTTTTGTTGAAAGTACCTGTCTGTGACTTTTCACTCTCTCTCAGACTCCCAGATAAAGTAATCATTAGATGTTGTTTTCTGCCTGCAATTACTTTCAGTTACAATGGGTCAAACACTAGGAAAGCAAAAAGGGTCGAGAGAAGACAAGGCTAGATGGATTACAGGCGAGGAACTGTATAGGTCCCACAAGTGCTGATAAATACGTATGTGGCTCAGAGACTCACCGTTGTCAGGAATGTCTCCGTAAATGCATCAAAAGTAATTAGTCTAGAGTATATATGGACAACCTTGCTCCCTTCTTATCTGCATCACATTGTCTCCTTTACAAAAAAGGCCATTCATTACATCTGGCACTATTTGTTTTAAGAAGTAAAAAGGGGCAACTATTACTCTGCCACTTCTTATATCTGGCTTTGTATCGTTTGCAACAGAGAATTGCCCTAAATAATGTATTTCAGTGGAAAAATCCACACTGAGCTTGTCACACAAGTAAAAGTTCTCAGGGGTTCTAATGCCTGTTGAGGATGACCAAACAAGGCAGGTGCTAATCCCAACGTGTGTTTTAACATAATACCATAAATCCATGTTAAAATTAATTCCAAAGAGGCCCCTACAAACTGTTTACCTCAGCATAGCTTTTTTTTACACGACAGAAGTAGCTGGATTGGAGAGCCTCTTCAGAGTTAATTTGGACAAACTCTCAAGTTCAAACACGTCATTTTTCTACTGCCACAAAGGAATGCTTTAATTACTTCTACAGCCATCCCTTTGGCTGCAAGGACAGTCTGTTTATCAGTTCATGAAATAATGATGTATCAGCCCTATTTCCAAAACATGGGCCTTTGGGGGGCCCAAAGTAATCAATCAGTGGTCAAACTTGCCAGAGAAAACCCTCGGCATGTCCCAGATATAAAATATTTAAACTTTTGGGCCAACTAACATGTGAGGAGGACATTAAGAATCAAGACTTTGTGATAGCAAGTAATTCAAACCACAGTCCAACGTGTTAATTACTAACCTCATGTTGTGGATGGGCTAATCTTGAGCTCTATATTTTCCTTGTACTCATGCGTTTGTATTAGCATAATCATAGCACTGTAGCTAGCCACCACATGGCAGGTTATTATGCGTCAGGTAGCTCGACTTCATTAACACTCTAAACCTCAGTGCTACTTAGCCTTCTGTCTTTTCTATGCCCAAAGCTATTGCACTGCTGTGTGTTTGTTTTTTTTCAGAAATACTTCAGTCACATTGTGATATGTCATCTTTAGAGGGAAACTAGCAAGCTAACTTCTTGCTAAACTCTAGCTCCGCTAAACGTTCTTTATTCTCTTTGTGATGGATCCCTGTAAAAAACACGTTATTGTAATATTTGGATCGTTTTATTGGTCAAAATATTTTCACCATTTTGGTGCATGAATTTTGGAAATCAAAATTTTTAGTGTAGAAAATGCTTAACAATGTCATCTTCATCAGGGATTTTAATGTATCTCCTCCTGATAAAAGTAGAAAAAAATCAAACAGCATTTGAAGCTTACAAAGTTCATTTTCAGACTGATTCAGATAAATGTTGGCCCTTTCCAGTGAAGTCACAGATGTTGTCATATCATTTCCATCTCTTCAGAAATCCGTCTCAGCTTAAAGCTTTTGAGTACAACAGGAGTTCACACATCAGTAGACATCATCAAACTATAAGACGAGCATCAAAAATGTAAGCCCTGAGAAAGGAAGGAGGATGTTGAAATGCCGTCTTGTTTTTGTGATGCTGTGAAAATTAGACAGTTGTCTCTCCTTCAAATGACGATTGCCAGAGCTGCGATGAAAGTAATGGCATCCCTCTTTTCAGTGCAACACCAAGGGGTTTTAATAGCGCTATTATTATTAATGACCATCCATTTGCTTATCCAGATTGTACATTTGGAGTGGGCATAAGGCCGAGTGAAGTGATAAAGTCTTAGTAATTACAAACCCAATTATTTCTACTGAGATTCTATTTGTTTGAAATAATCTTTCATATTCTTCTATTTCTGTGTGTTGGTCTCCCTCCAGAGACAAGACACGTGCTTGTACAGAGTGTATCTTGTTTCTTTTCTTTTCCCAGTTTCTTTCTCATTTCCTATCTAACAAACAAGAACATATAATGTATAATAACACTCAGTCTGCACTCTTGATAACTGTGTTACCTGGTTTGATAACTTTTGATAAAAGTCGCAGACTTCATTTTAAAAGGCTCTTGCATCTTTTGGCACTGTTATTCCTGTTGGTGTCAAATTGACTGAAGCTGTTGTAACTCTACATAAATGCAGATGAAAAATGAAATGTCAGTGAGGTTAAATTAGTATCAGCAAATCCATAGCTACAGGGGCATTTTTTGACTATAAATATAACACTGGCAATATCTTTTACACGTTTAGGATGGAATCGTATTCAACTCTATTATATGGAAGGGCAGAGATGTTGAAAATGGAGAAAACTGCAACTGTGCAGCAAGACAGACAGATCCTAAACACATGGTGCAAATTAATATGTTCTTATATACTTTGAAATTTTGGCTCCTGAAAGTGTGACCTTAAGCTTTTTTTTCTGAAATATCTGAAAATTGTGGCCAGGTAGTGATTTGTGCTTTTAAAAGCAATAAAATATTAGTGGAAGACTGTGAGCCCGGGGGCTGTTTTGTGCATCATGGTAATTTAAAAGCTTAGCTTAAAGGTGTGGTATAAATGAACCAAGAATATAGATGGGTTGGATAACAATTTAACAGTTTTTTTGAGGATTTATGTATATTTGATAAAAAGCACAACAACACGGCACAGCAGCTTGTTGAAAATAAGATCCTCAGTCAATGCAGTACAGGCCTGGAGTGTGAAATAGTGCTATGAGCATCCATACATCACCATCTAATAATCAGATTGTTTGAGGTGGAGAAAGATGTGTTTATATTAAATAATTTTTATGAATTTTTCTACATTAATAAAGTTTTGTACTATAAATAACTTCTATAGTCTTTCTGTTAAAAATAATTTTACTAAATGACACATGCATTAATTCAAAAATATATAATATGGCTTTCATTTGAGAGTAAATGTGTTTGATGCATAGATGCATGCAAGTTTCTTGCAAAAGATTTGCAAAGACTGAACCAATTAACTCTGTAGGATGAGTCACGGGCCTAGTCCACCTTCTTGATGGCTGTTGGAAGAATTTAATGTCCTAGATGCATGCAATTATCCTTTTAATTAGCAATAATGAGTTTGTGCATGCTGAAATAATGACTTGAATCGTGATATGTGTGCAGACCTTAATGTGAAGCTCATCAAGATGTAACAAGCTTTGTCGGTAAATATCATCAACTGTCATGTTAAATATCTCATGCTATTGTACTGAAAAGGCCCAATAAGCTGCTTAAATTGATCCTAGCTATGTATGTGTGTGTCCATTTGTGTTTCTGCCTGTTAGAACATGCATGTTCTGATGAAGTTTATGGTCATGAAAAAAAATTAAGTGAATCTGAATGCAATCCGAAGCACTAAGCCCTCATCAACTTAAATGGCATCCTGTGTCACCAGCTGTAGTGCGTGAGTGTAAGTTCAAGAGGGCTGCCTGAATTCTTCTAGGCTCTTGGATTGCAGAGTGGGCGACAGGCAGTTGTGAAATTACCAATTTATTTGAGTTTGCCAAACAACATCATTAAGCAAAAAAATGAAAGTAATGATTAACGAATAAGCACACTCTGACTGGTCAGCTGGTCCAGTGAAAATAACTAATGCTGGTTACGTGCCAACAGAAAGGATTTGCCCACAGTAATTTAAGAGTTAGCAGAAGCTGTTCTATTCATTACATAAAAATGGCAAAATGTGAGTTGGCTGCTCATTTTTTATGAGAGCATATGCCAAACTAGCCGTTAGCCAAGCATTATGTGGTATGAACTGACA
This sequence comes from Maylandia zebra, assembly GCF_041146795.1. Taxonomy (NCBI): domain Eukaryota; kingdom Metazoa; phylum Chordata; class Actinopteri; order Cichliformes; family Cichlidae; genus Maylandia; species Maylandia zebra. The sequence continues at coordinate 42,529,959 of NC_135168.1, read as the reverse complement.
TAGAAAAGTGATGTGGGAATAGCCTGGATGGCTAAGAGAACATGAATTTGTTTCCTGGGATAAGATTAAAACTACACTTAAAGGAAGATTATTATCAGCGTGTCACCTGAACCCCAGATGACTAGAATAATATAAAATGTCTTTTAACAGAGGCTGTAAAAAACAAGATGACCATCTGTATGCTATAACACAGTTAGACACTTTGTTATGTCTGCCTCCAAAATGGGTTTATGCAGCTTTTAATTGCTTTTGTTGGTGTACTGGACCAAGCAGAGTGAAAAACATCTTCATGTGATATCAGTGCTGATGTTATTTTTTTCAGCTAAAAAAAACATAAATTACACAACTTAAAAGTCTGAGCAAACATAGTATACCTCACAAAGTTGTGTAAAGTTATTGGACCAAGTTGTAAAATGCTGCACACATTCCAGGCATTGTCTTCAACCCCATTATATTTTTAATTAAAAGATTGCAAGTACTCCCATTAGTGAGAGGCATTTGCATTATATCAACCCCACCTGGTTTAAAGTCAAATTGCGGGATGTTATTTGTTCTATATTTTCATTCAGCACCCAGAAAAACATTTTGGGAATGGTTTACACACCATCCAGCATCCTCACACCTTTCTCTTACACTTGTTCAATATTTATACAAGCTGTAAATGTTTGACCACACCAAATGGAAGGTCAGCTGAAGGTGAATGCAGCAGTTTTCGATCTGTGGCTGGCCACAGGATGTGTTGATGTTGCAGAACAAGAATGCTGAAAGGTACGGCTGGTATGCATATTCCCGAAAGTGTGACACACTGTCTAAAAATGCAGAATAGATCACCTAGACCATCAAACAGGCCATAAAGCAAACAGTATTTAATTTGGGAAGGAAACAATTATTTACAGTAATTGCTTTTATTAAATGTTAAATTAACAGAATAAACAGTTATCAGAGTTATTTTTCAAACGCATGCTACTCAGTAAAAATAAATCATCTTAAACGAGAACACTACGTCTGATCTCACTTCTATTACAACTCATTGTTTGCTATTATCCCCACTTGTCTGCCATTCAAATTTCCTTGAAGGGAATGTAGAAAAGTATGTTCACAGCATCAGGGGATCTGTGGCATCAGTGATGTGTGATTTCTCCCAAAAGCTCCGTGGGGTACAATTGTTCCCCCTGAATACAAAAGACAGCGGCATCACAAGCAGGCTGCGGCATACCTCTAGCTGACGAAGGCAGCAAGAGCTGTCAGCGACATCACTCATACCGTGTGCCCACCCTCCCGAACCCGCCGCCGCTGCCTATCCAAACTACCCCACCGGAATAGAAAATAGTACGAGCCCATGTCGTTGAGAGAGGCGGGTCGGTAAATATTTCATATAAAATTTGTAGGCATTGAAGGCTGTTGACATAGAAATGCGATGAGTTCAGTCTGTCTAAAGTCATAGAGGGAAAACGTACCTTTCATTTGTAAAAGCGTCACCTTTAAATAGAATCTGAGGAGGAAGGAAAAATATTGAGGACAAGGCAACATTTTCTGTGTGTCTGGGTGGGTAATAGGGCATTTATGCTAATTACATTACCTAATCAAAAACATCAGCAACCTAAAAAGGCATTACCAACAGGAGAAAACACTTGGAGAAAGATTGAATCAGCGCACGGCCGAGACTTGGCTTGGCCCCATTGTCCTAGCTCAGAGAATGAGAAAGCAGCATCCATTTTTCCCTTAATTAAGTTAGTGACCCTTTGAAAGGTGACACATTTACCGCCCAGGGGATTTATACACTCCCGCTTCACGGCTTCAGTTCAATATGGAGAGGACAGATTTGACTCCACGTGGATACTTCAAATATATCCTTACAATTTATACCAGGTGATTCATTTTCAGTAGCTACTCTTATAATTAAAGTTGACGTCGTGGTATTCAGTGTAGGGTAGCAACGATATACAAAGCATGTTCGCCGTGCCGTTACGCAGCAATCAAGACAATTCGTATTACTACTAGACGGTAATCACGATATTCATTTTCATTCATAAAAAGCCATAAAACAATAAACAAGGTGATAGGAAAATGTCTGGGAAAGAGACTCACATAGACTATGTAGAATTGCGTGTGGAAGAAATAGTCTTTCCAGCGTACTAGGGTCTAAGACGCCTTAATTATTTAAAGCATTCTTACTTATGCAAATACACTAAATAATTTCTGCATGACAGCTTGAAGCTGAGGCCTAGAGGAGAGATGTGATGTCTGAATGAGGACCCCTCTTGCCTTTGCATGGCCTAGGAACCATAACACTGCAGGCTTCTGGTTGCCTTGGTGCATACTGTTTTACATTCTAATTATCTGGCATGACAGACTTTATTGCAGAGGCTCAATGCTGAGGTCTCATCCCAGACTCATTCCACATGTGATGTCAGTTCTGGGATAATAAGATGAGATAGTCTGAGTGCTTAGCCTTGCCCATTTTGCCTCTTCATTGAGTTTTCAGATTTTTTGTTTTTTTCCCCCTAATTTTTCCAAGCGTGCAGCCTAATTCTTGGCCCAACGAGCATGAATTTTACCTGAATAAGATTCTGGAATGATTCGTATCTTTTTCACAGCTTATTTGACCAGATTTATTTTGGATTCTAAAAGATCAAAGGAGTCTAAGGAGTGGCACATTGACAGTGATTAAAATAAACAGTATTTTGTTAAGATGTTCATTAAAAATTGAATACAGTAAAGCCAATCCAAGACACAAACAGCAAGACATTTTTTTCTAACTAATTAAGCTACAGGGAATTCAGTGCATATTGTAGGTAAACAGACAGAGTCATGGGAATACCAATGGAAATTAAATGCTCTGCTGGTGTTTTTCTCATTACAAGATGAAATGAAACATTTATCACTGACTTTCATTTCACTAAAAGGCTGACATTTTCTGGGTCAACCATTGATAAGTGGACAACTTTCTTTTATTTGCATTATGATTCACGAGTTCATTCAGCCCTTTTACATCACCACAGTAAAATTGTTGTTTTCCAGTTCTCTGTATGTTCTGACCTGTTGTTTTAACTTTGTTTTGTTTTTTTCCCCTTCTTTCTTTGTCTGCTTTTTTACAGCCATCGAGGTAAACCTGCAGAAAGCCTTGGCTGAGGCCTCTGAGACCTGTACCCAGGAGTGTCTAATACTAGGCCACTCTGACAGCTGCTGGATGCCCCCAGCCCTGGCCCAGTTCCAGGGTCCTGGCAGCAACAGCCCCATCTCCACCCCTACCACTACTGCCATCACTGCTGCCCTCCCCTCTTTTGGTTTCCAGCAGAGCTGTGCCCGGGGAATAAAAGCTAACATGGGCAGCATGGGGGTCATGGATGGCCGCCATACGTTGGGCAGGTCTGTGCCCAAAAAAGATGAACTGGACAAAGGGATCAATCGTCCACAGTTCTACAACACCCTGGATAGACACTGCAGTAAGAAGGAGGACCCCATCAAGGTCATTCCCCTGGCAAGCTTCTCCTCTCCCGGGCAGCAGACTGGTGGGGGCGGCAGCTCTTTCTTACATGAGAACCAGTTGTAATAGTAAAACACGGATCTTCATTGGCTTAGCATACACGTGACTCCATCCAAAGATGGCCTACAACTATTAGATTAGTATGTATGCGTATTTGTGGGGTATGCATAATTGGAATAACTTGACCAGCTCAATGACCAGCTCAAGCTCAGTTTCACTAATTAAGATATCTGAGAATGGATTGGAGATAATTATGATGATGTTAAAAAAAGAAATCATGTGAAACCAGTCTGACAAGCGAGGAAGGAGCAAGCAAGTCTTAACATAGAAGACACATGTATAATAAATAAATGGTTATATGCCAAAGTAGATCCATCACAAAAAAAGGATAATCTTGCTTTCTGTTTGGTGAAGTTTGCTTAGCGATAAAAAAGGCCAGTGTACACCTTCAGCTCCTTGGGTTTAGTTTTGTGTAAGTGCATTCCAAAAGACAATTTCCCTGCACAGAAGCAAAAGCAAATGCAGTACTTTGTGTTATGTGAGCTAAATTGGGCTAAATGCTAATTACAAACTCTTGAGTGGATGGTTTTTTTTTTTTTTTGGTTTTTTTTTCTGTTGATGTTCTAGTGAAGTATTGCTTTGTAAAGCACATGGCACAAACCTTTTTGGTGGAGGAATATGTTTCTTTTGTCTTGTCTGGACATGTTTTAGAAGACTATTTTGGTCAAGGGGCTTCAGAAGGATAAAAAATGTCTACAAAGCATAACTGGGCCAATAGTAGACAGTGCTGCATCTTCGTCTTTTGCATTCTTTTGCATTCTACAATTCTACAATTCTACATTCTCACCCTGGACCAATGCATAAAAAAACCCACAAACACAAAGCGTTGCACATACACATACGTTTTTTGTTTTGTTTTTTTCATATGTGGTGATTGCTCTATGCCTGCCAACTCTATTAAGAAAATGTTCACACTTAGCATTGTCGCAGTAGCTTAGCCTTGAAAGGAGCAGACAGATGCGCTTTGGAAATGTCGTCTCTGTTTTCTTCCTTTTTGTTTCTATTTCTCTCATTTTGCTGCTGAGAAACATTCAAATGGTAACAGCTCTGGAGCCAATTATGAAATTCTCAGTCTAATTACTTTGATGTGTGATCTCTGTAGTGACCCTCATTGTGGTTTGGAGGTTTGGATTAAATCTATTGCTTTTCCTAAAACATGCTCTACGTGTGCAGACGAAGTGTAAAGGTGACAATAACACAGCAAAAGCAGCTTAACACTTCCTTTATTCCCACTGTATTTTAACACCTGTGTTCCTGCTATTAATTACTACTCTGTTTTCATTTCACTAAGTTACACTGCAAAGTTTCTATTATCAGTTTTTACAATGTGTTGACACTGGAATAATAGACCAGGGAGCAAAAATTTCTTCAGGGCTTTGAGTCTAGCTGAATTATTGATGTTAATGTTATTTTGGCAGTTATCATAAGAATAGGCATCGGTACTATTTGAAAGGCCCTCCCTGCAGGCTGTCGCTCACAAGGTTCGATAAACACACTACATCACTGCCGGTGTGTGCAAATTGTACTGATGATAATAACTACTTCAGACTAACTTCCTGCTGTAACAGATTGGGTGCAGTATAATCTATTGCTACAGCAATAAGTGACTTTGCTGATATCCATTTTTCTTGCCTGTAACATCCAAGCCAGGTGTCTACATCATCAGGTATGTGATTCATGTGATTAATTTTGTAGTACCACCTTGCAAATTGGGAACAGGCCTAAATCTATAATGCAACACGGTATTCTCAAGGGAGGGTGCAAGGCAAATTGTGTTAGTATGCTATTAGTTGCCACACCTATTCTCTCAGATCAGAGCTCTTATCCTTATAAAGGGGATTTATCAGAGACTTTGTGAAACGATCACTTAAAGGAACGGCGTCAAGGACTAAAAATAAAAAAAGAAGGGGCAATTCAATTTCACCTTAGTCAATTATGAAAATGAATCAAATTCAAAAGTTAAATCCTCCTATAAACATACACTGATGGAAATTGCCCTGTTTGGGAATCCAATTTCGACCTATTTACTAATACTTTCATTTTCTTTTCTCTATCATTTTCATTTCATATGATTCCACTGGTGTTGGTGTAGGAGTGCGGAAGGGGGGGCGGGCATCACACAATGATATGAACAATGCATTTTTAATCAAAAGGAGCACATATCAAAAGGAACATACATCATGATGTCACTGAAAATTGGAATATTATCTCTGCCAAATACAGATCCAGCACTTCATATCTGCCATCACAATGTCTAATCCAAAACCTGTCTCAAAATCATTAAAAGTCTTTTCAAGTTCTGTCTACAGCTATGTGAAGGGTAAAAAAAAATTCTTAGTAACATTTTTCCAAAATAAGAATTAGGTTTTTAAGAAATGTACCCATTAATTAATTCAATCAGTATAGGTAATGTCAGCTTGTTTCTAAATATGGTAATCTGTACTGTTCTCATATCATGAAAAGAGTGTATCTAAGAGAACATGTATGAGTTAACACACTATTACACTATAATAAAAATGTGATTGTTTAAAATACACTGCCCAGTCACACATGCAACGTGAGCACAATACTAACTGTACCCTGTGTTTTGACTTACTCTGCCTACATAACTCCTATGTACTGTAATATTGCAGCAGATCCATTAAAGACTACATGAAATACTACTTTTAGAGGGAATACTATAGCAACTGCATGAATGTACACCAGCAGGATGTTGCTTTTTGCAAAAATATGATTTTCTTTTATTATTGTTGTGTGGCCGCATTCATTTTGTTATATCTTATGTCCTCTCACGGGTCAAAGTGGTGTTTTATTTATTTTCAGAACAAAGTGCATACCATATGAATGTCCTGTTTTTTTTTAAGTAAGTACTCTCTCTGTGTCAAAAATTTTCATCCGTTAAAAAACATCAAATGGAAAGACTAAATGTCGACTTTGCATGATTCTGCTCTCACTATTACTTTTGAGTTTTTTAAATTTCTTACGCCCTAGCAATAGATGTAGAGACGACGCTATACATAAAGATGAGGATTCCTTTTTATTTTAAGACTATTTCTATTCGAAATGTGTTTCATGATTAACATGTCAAGCTGTGTCATAAACTGCATGAACTGTTTGAACTTCCACAAGGCCTTTTGACACTTGACTACGTGGTTCATGCATCAGTCATTAGAATTGATGTCAGTATTGATGTTTACTGCTTTACACGTTTGTCTGTCTTATGGAACAAACCAATGTTACACCGTGTACATGGTCAATCCTTGTGACGTGTGCATACCACTTACGCCTACGTGCACACAAATCTATCTATACATCTATACTGTCAGGTAAACCGGAATTTAAGCTGTACATAGCAGTACCCCTAAGAACTAGTAATAAGGGTCACAAACTGGAAAGACACACATGGTAAATACTAAAGCCTACTTCAATGCTATAAATCACTTTGTTCATAAAAACTGCAAAAGGGAAAAAAGTGAGAACTGAGGAGATGACAATCTCAGTTGTAATGTAAATTGATACATAATATCAATGAGGGTGTGTTTGAAAGTGTTAACAAGTGATGTTGTATGTGTGTAAATGAGAGAGCGTGTATTTCCTTGCATGTATGCGTGGGTGGGTGTGTATACTGGCATGTACATTGCCAGAGTATTTTATGTACACTAATGTATCTTGTAAAAAACTATATCAAAATACGATATAAGACTTAAGTATATGCTTGTAAATTAGTCATCAGTGAGTCAGGTCAAGTTTGCGTTGAGAGAAGGCTTCAGTGCTTGCCAGCGAATCTGTATTTCTTAGTTAAAGCTATACAGTCTGTGTTGTTATGCCTTTGTAAGATATCCCACATAAATCTATGAAAAAAATTAACTTACATGGTGAAATGATTTTTCCTGTCATTGAATTTTACTTGAGCCATTAAATATTGAGTCCTTGAAGAATTAATGGATCATGTTTGTCCTTCACTGTTAATTATTGTTTGATAAGGTTTTCTAAGAGCAGTGGTGTATCAGCGAAGCAACGTGAGAGCATACTGTCATCATATTCCAATTATGACAAATACAAGCTAATGATAGACGATCGATCAAATGGGAAGTGACATGTCACCTTTTTTTTTCACTTCTGCAAATTAGCACTTCTGAGGAAATAATGTAAAGAGTTCACACCTCAGCATGCTGTCTGAGAAGCTGATTCACCTAAATTTAAACTGCACTGTCAAGGTGTCGCCTAAAAAAGCAAAATCACCTAAATTTCAATGCAACAAGACTGCCTAATTCACAGACAAACAGACAGAGAGACTTTGAAACCAGTGGAAACAATTCCAATAGTTCAACTGCTGTTGATCACTTGCAATTCAGCAGTTCAGACTGTACCAAGTGGCAGAATAAGACCCAGTGCAACTGTCGGATTGTATCTTTTATTTGTTTTTTATCTAATTTCTAATTTTTGATTTCAATTTAGTTTAAGTTAGTTTGTGGTTTTCGGTAAGTTTTAAATAGTTTTGTTGTTTTTTACTTTGATATTATAAAGGGTTGTCAGCGGCAAATTTTAAGAAGATTAGAATAAGCATTGTAACAATAATACATGCATAATTTGTGAGTGACTCAGAAAGATCTAGACACAAAATTTGAAGAATTTCTCTATCCATCAATCTATAACAGAAGAGAATTCTGACTTTAATCTCAGAATTCTGAGAAAACCTCTTTTTTTTTCTTCTTTTCCAGAATTCTGAGAAAAAAGTCAGAATTCTGAGATTAAAGTAAAAAAAATCGTTTTTCTCAGAATTCTGAGAAAAAATAATTCTGATGAAAAAAGTCACCATTCTGAGAAAAATTCTGCTGAAAGTCAGAATTTCTCAGAATTCTGACTTTTTTCATCAGAATTATTTTTTCTCAGAATTCTGAGAAAAAATAATTCTGAGAAAAAAGTCAACATTCTGAGAAAAAATAATTTTTTGAGTTTTTTCTCAGAATGTTGAGTTTTTTCTTAGAATTCAAACTTTTTTCTCAGAATTCTGGAAAAGAAGAAAAAAAAAGACATGCCCAGTTTTTGTTTTTGTTTTTTCCCCAGTGGCCCTTCCATAATCTATCTTGTTAATCAGTTGTTGAACAATATCTTGACAACGACCATAGGACACAGGAAAATGTGTCTAAGTTGCAATCCCATCGCATCTATTTAAGACTGTATTTCCACCAGGCATGCATTGCACCCCATGACACATAAAATACTGTTTGTATGGTTTTTTTTAAACAAAGTTTGCTGAAACTGCATATAGAAGATGAAGAAAACAGTAAATAAGACAGCAGAAAAACTCCTATTTCCAAATAGTCCTCTGGTGAAACACCAAAGTATGATTTGAAACCATTTGAAGACAACAACAGGACTGTGTCGTGAACACACGAGTAGTTAATTTAGGTTTAGGATAAGTGAATAAAATGTATTATTGTTGTTGTTGCTTTTAATACAACTTTACCGGGTGTATTTGTCTTCCATGCATCTGACCGTCCCTGTCATCCATCAGCCAAGTACTCATCTCTCAATCTATCCATCCATGAGAACTTTGATGCCTCAAAGGCAAACTGTAAAACAGCCTCAACAATCCCCTTGGGCTATGAATTCTACCTGAGGCCCTTCTGGCTTAATGCTTTATCCACTATACTTTCATGAATACACAAGACCTCAGAGGGGGAACCTCAGGCATACAGTACACTATTGATGCTCACAACAACAGGACATGACAGGATCTCTTGGCACTGACTCCTAACTTGTGTGACACAAAGAGTCATGTCATGTAGCTTGTAAGACTTCAAAGCCTTTCTGGACTGTGTCATCTCGTAGCATCTTCAGCATATGCTCAGTCCCCAATCTCCTTAAGAGAGCTGGCTTTGACCTGCCCCATTAGTTTTCCATGGTAATTGGTTAATAATGAGACAGTGAAAGTCCCAAGGATGTCTGCACTGTCAAAACACATACCCAACTACACAAATCTGCATTTCCAGTAATTACTGCATATTTGAACAGAAAGAACTTTGTGATCCTTACAGTGACTTGAATGCTTGCCATGCACACACACATACACCCCACACCCTCGTTCCCATCTGCTAACAAGCACCAACTTATTGTAAGCCTACTTAGTTCTCAAGGTGTCATCTGTTGAAGTGTCAGGAGAACATATAGAGATTGTCAAACAGTACACTCATTTCAAATTGTAATTAAACTGGCCATCAGGTACCTAGAGGCTGTTTAGTCAACAGCAGGGTACTAATTACTATAAGATGACCTTTGGAATAATATCTGGTGAATTATTCATAGTTGAGAAAATTGCTTCGGAGACATGCCAACGACATCCAAGGGGCGTCTGAGTGTACACATACTCAAAGATTTCAGGATGGCTATAAAAATAAGGTCACTAGCTGGATAAAACAAGAACTTTTTCCTCCGTGAAAAAGAGGTGTCTGGAATAAAAGTATAAGGACAAAATCCAACTTTTGAAAAGAGAAATGTTGGAGAGAGAATCCACTGGCTTATGTAAAGGTAATGTAAAGGATTTTGAAGAGAAAAGATGTCTGTCTTGGGACGCCTTAAGAATATTAACAGCAACAACAACAAAAGCAGTGTGCTTAAAAACAGAAAAACAACTTTCTATATTATTTGTTATTTTCTACCTATGATGATCTCCAGCAGAGACATAAGGTAATTAATTTAAGTGAAAGAAATCAACACTTGTACATTTAAATTAAGAAAAAAAATTAGAGACAAAAAGCAAAGCACTGTTAACATATTTCAACAGATGCATCTGCCTACGTGACAAAACCATTAAAAGCATCTCTATCATGCTGGAAATGTTTCTGTGAAGTATTCTGCACTGAGCAGATAGAGGTCTAAGATAGTTTCTTCCCCATCTCTGTTTAACCTTTAGGGACACTTTGCTGAAATTACTGCTAGGATCTCATACAGAACCCTTCACTTTATTTCTAGGTGGCATAAGTAGATAGCTCTGAATCTACAGTAAATGATTAGACATCTGTGGACTCTTTCTTTTCTCCTGTAACAGGGAAAAAAGAAATGAATTGTCTTTTCACATGGCTAGTTCATTTTTACAGTCTCTCTATTAGTAAAGCAGAAAAAGTCACCCATGAGCACCATGACACTTTTCCTAACTTTATGGGGAAGTTCTCTGAATATCTGAATTCAATATGATCTCAGTCGACTATTTGTGCGATGCTTTGAAAGAAGGTCAGAAACATGACTCTTTATCACCATCGCAGAGGATTCAAATGATTAGCCAAAATTTGTGGTAATTGGTAGTAATTAACAAGGACCTTGTTCTCTTGGACATTGGAGAGCTGCCGCGATGCCAGATCCCACCCTCTCCACCTGCCATTAGAGAGCAATTACTGATAGGAATCAGTACACATTAACGCAAGATAAAATGTGTGCAGCTGCTTGTGTGTCTTTATTTAAAATACTTGGCTCAAAAAACTTGGTCACATCTGAGAACCCACTGTCATAAGATCTAGCATTCGCATAGTTTTACAAGTTAATCCACCTATAACAATTTATTAGGAATGTACCAAAATTTGACATTTATTATTAATATTTGATATTTATTTATTCATTCATTTATTACATGTCACCCAGACTGTGCAAAATCATTTCTTTGACATCCATAGCTATATTACAAATAATACCTATAGGCCTATATTCTTCTCATAAAGATACCCTTTCCACGTAAAAAGAAATTACATCGACAACAGATAACCAACAATATTCTCACACGTAACCTGCAAAAACATATTTGTAGAGCCTTCCTTTGAAGACCACAAACAATTGCACTTTTTGATGCACGTATCAGCATCAGTCCACAATTTAACCCAAACAACAGAAATACATCTTTGTTTAATCTCTTTTTAGTTCTTTTTATTAAGTTAAAATACAAAAATCTGTCAAATGACTTACTTACGCTCCTGTACTGAGAAAAATCCTAAATAACTTCAATTTAGTGTTAAACATTATTTGCATTGTTTTAAAATAAACCAAATCATTAAAGTTCTTTATATGGGAGCTTGGAGACAGTGGCTCAGGGTGATCATAATAACCAGCCTTGTTAATGACCCGTGATATAAATACTGGATTTATTATTGTTTTAAAAGTCAATCCCCCCAATTCCACACAGTAAGAAAAATAAGAAAGTATAAGTGAACAATAAATTATATGGAAGGCATTATAATCCACTACATACTTAATTCTAACGTACTGTGGCCTCTTCTTCCTTGGTGCAGCATAGCTTAAATGAATGACTTTTTTCAGTGCCTGGTACTCTGTTTATTTCTGCAGAGAAACACTTTATCTGAACCCGGTATGCTTAGCATGTTATAGGGTTACCATTTAAGTTTACCCACTCGACATGCTAATATTTCCTAGTGAAGCACAAACTGCAGCTGCTGATGATAGGAATGTCATTTGTTGTGTAAGTATTTAGCAATGCGCCTACTGAGTTATATAAAATTCTGACCCCCTCGTAGGAGAGACGGGAATAAACGGAGGATTATTAGAATCAAAAGTAATCAGAGATCCAGGGACAAATGTGTTAAACTCTGGCTGTACAAATATAATGGAAAGACTTGTGAAAAGGTTTGAGGTTTTTAGTTTGGAGTAAAGCGTTTCAGATCATGCAGACCACACAGCGAATACATCCACAGCTTGACTAAGCTTTTAAACTTAGTTTTAAAAAAAATAAAAATGATTGTGTTTTTTTTCCCTTAAATTGATTAATAACATCTATCACTAGCGCTGCTTTTCTCAGGGTTGTGGCACCTAGCAGAAAAAAGATGTTTGAAGGGTTGGCTCGCCTGATAAGTAATGAAAAGAAACGAAGTTCACACTGTGCCCCTTTCGCAGTGAGGAAGTACTTTAGTGAAACTGCTTTTACTGCGAGTTCTTTGTGCGCATCTAAAGACAGTATCACAGCCTGACAAGCCTGTTCGTGTTCCGCACACATGCAGCTTTCCTGCAGTTAAGGCAGCAAGTCCCTGAAGCTCTTCCTCCATGGAGTTTATTGTCAGGGTCTATCCGATGGTAGGATGCCTCTCCCTCCTCTTTGAAATCCGGAAGATCAAACAAAACAACAATGTTAACGCAGGGTGTGTTTGAGGTTTGAATATATAATCAGTTTCCAGGGATAGATGTTTTATTTGTTGTTGCATTGCTACTGTATTACTAAACTGATAGTGAAAGCATTAATAGATTGTTATGTCTCTTTACTTTGTGTTGTATCTATCCATCTATCTATGTATCCTACCATGACATGTAATGGACTTAAAAAAATAAAAATACTACAGTGGGCTTGTGAAAACAGATTGCAGTAACACTAAATGTGTGTGGTATGTCGTAATTAGGGCCAAATATGCAAAAGCAATGATACAGTTTGTCCTTCCAAAACAGTATTATACTTGGCAATCAACCTTTACTTTCAAAAACATCTTTGGCACAATGGCAAGTGAAAGCATGGCAGGATGAAAAGAAAGAAGCAACAAGGAAAATCAATATAGCAATTATGCGTGCAGATAATGGACACCAGGGTGTTATTTCGAGAACCCAAAAAGGAGAAGTGACATAAAGCCGATTCGAATAGTGCAAACAATTCATTTTCTCAGATCTGGTGCTTCTGGCATATATTTAGTGTCACCTGACTGCAAAAACGCAAGTTGTATTTTTTGTTGTTTTGCCATGGCTGAAATCTAATCACTAGGTTGTTCTTTATGTTTGTTCACAATCACCAGCCTCTGTTAAAACTCAGTTTCCCATTATTCTTTTACTGGTTACGAAAAGCCTAAAAACACAAGCAGCAAACCTGGTGATTAGATAATTGAGATTTTCGACAAAACAGTCACTCACACATGACATGCAAAGAGAGATTGGCATAGGGCAAGCGTAAAAGGAAGGACAGGGAAACCAGATAAACGCACACATTTATACACCTCCGCCACTCCATGCTTTTACCTGCTCGAAAGAGGTCACCTCCAGCTCTGTCAAGCTTTGCAGGTGGGTCAGAGATCTGGATTTGATAACTGGAGGGAGTTTAGAGAGCAGACATTTGACAAGCATGACAATGCTCTGACAGCCCTCATTGCGCAATGATTAATGACTGACATCCTTGTCGCCTGTCTCATACAGAATGCAAATGCAGCACTGTGAGAAAATTAGCCTAATATGTCCTATAATTGGATGCAGGATGTATCACATGAAGCAAGAACAGGGCAGCTTCTTCTTCTTTTCTTTTTTTTTTGCTCCTGAAACAAGGCTTTATTATTGAGAACACTACAAAGTAGGTGAGAGAGATGCTGCAGGATGATCGAAAATGACCGCCAGCAAATCCTTCTCATTTGTAGCAATTCATTGACATAGCAGTTAGTCCAGGGATGAGCAGATGCAATGTTTTGGATCTAGGCTTGAGAAGTCAAGCCTGGCTCTCTCATTTCATGCATTTAATTCCCCCTGGCTGTTTGGTCAGAATTTTGCCTAGTTACAGCAAATTTATAGATTGTAACATATACTATAAATCTGTGGTGTGCAGTGATTTTTACATAAAGGCAGACAGAGACGATTTGCTACATTTAAGAATTTAACAAGGCAAACTGTATCAGATCAAAGCACACCCTTTGTGCCGCTTGTCTGCGCTTTACATGGACGTCCTTCCTGGCTGAAGAATTGTAAAATTTTATTTCTGCAAATTACCAAAACTTATTTACTATTAGGTGACAATAGCAAATGCTGAAGGAATTTATTTGTTTTTATTATATTTATTTATCTGCTTATTTTAGCAGTAGAAGTAGTAAAACTTTAAGTATATAGTTCGACTATATTAGTGGGAAATTGTGCATGATGTATCAAAAGTCAAAATACGCACGTTTGTAGTGGTTGTGCTGTGAGGATGACAAATTTCTTGATTTTTAAGTATAATAAAATATGTTAATGACATCAAATCAGCTGAATTAAAAGGCTTGAGCAGTGTGTGACAGGCCTCTAGCCTGATGTATAAAAGGATTATTTTTAAAACAAAAACATGCTAGATCTTGTCCTTGAAAAGAAATCTAAGGCATTTTCAAAATATTCTTTGTATGTAATGGCGAGCTAGTTACCCACCACAGGCTAAATTCAACCCATGAAATCAATTAGCCAAAGAACTTGGTGAGCGCTGAAGAAGAAATACTTTGAAAGCATTCCTTGTATTTTGCTTTATTGTTAGTCCAGTGTTACAGTAACTTATTAACATTCTAATTTTTTTCATCAGTTCAGTTTATTTATATAGTGCCATTTCACAACAACAGTCACCTTAAAGCACTTTAAATTGAAAGATCAAGACCATACAGTATTCAAAAGAAACACCAACAATCACACAACCCCCTATGAGCAAGAACTCAGTGACAGTGGCAAAGAAAAACTCCCTTTTAACAGGAAGAAGCTTCCTGTAGAACCAGGGTGAGCCCAGGGCATCCATCTGCTGTGACCAACTGGGGGTCAGGGGAAAGAGGAGCAGGGAAAGAGAGACAGGACGAAAAACACATTGTGGGAGAAGAGCCAAAGTTTAATAATTACTAATTATTAAAAGGAGTAGTGGTGTATAAGAGAGGGATTTTAAATTCAATTCTCTATTTAACAGAGAGCTAGTGAAGAGAAGCTAATATGTGAGAAACAGGGAAATATGGGAGGTTTTTTTTCTAGTCCCTGTCACATCAAAAAAAAATCCACTGACATTTGATTGGAAGAATCATCTGTAATATTGAGATATTCAAAGCTGCTACTGAATGAAAAACATAGTCTTACAGAAAACGGGATAGTCACAAAATCTGTTAAATCATCTTAACAGCCTCAATTCTTTTCCTTTTTTTCACACGCGCACATACATCAGTATTCTGCAATGAATACAATTTCTTTTCAATTCTTTAAAAACTCAGGAAATAGTATCCATTAATTTGCTTTGATGGTTTACAATCTGGTGGAACAAAAAACTGGAAAGGCAGAAGATGATGGTGGTGGTGTAAGTTAATTATTGTTCACTCATGCCCCAGTCACATGGCCCTAGATGTTTTCGGTGACCACCTAACAACCACCAGTCAGAGTATACAAATTTTTTTCTAGTGGCTGGTGGTTGCTGGAGACAAATGTTAATTCTGCGACAGGTTAATGAGTGGATGAGTAATGAGTGAGTGGATCTTTCATGCAAACAGTGGGAAAACTGCTGCATGGCAATTTGCTAGCAACCAAAGCAAGGAGGGTTTTTTTTTTCTTCTATGCAGCATTCTTTCTGAGACAGCAACAGCCAGCAACCTCCAACATGAAATAAAGGCTTTTCCTATCAGTTGCCAGAGGGTTGGTATTTAACTGAAAATCTATAAAAAAAAAAAAAAGAGTTTGATTAAGAGATTAACAGTGAGTGTGTGCATATGTGTGAATGTGCTTGTATAAATAACAAGGTTCATTAACTTATATAAACTAATACAATCACACATAAAGTCCAGGGTTCTTCAGTAAAGCTGATTCATTCCGACTTTGCCTCATACCACCTTAGTGCCTTTCTCAAGATTTGTCCTGAGTTACTTAAAAATTAGTGGTATGTGTTCAAAGTTACAATAAAAAACAACTTTAATTATCCACATTAAATTAACAATATTGTGGCAGATGTTAATTTCAAATGAAACTCTCCCTGTAATTTGGAAGATCAGAATTAGACATTAAATTGCAATCTGTGGTACCACGTTTTTACTTTATATGAAGGTGAAAACAAAGGTTACTGTACTCTTTTATTAACACTGTTGATTTTGTAGTTTACTTCTTCTTTACTTCAATTGTGCTGTTTAGTGTTCATATTTCTGGAGAGATACCAAATCAGCATAATGGCACAATATGACTCACCTATGCTAACAAACAAAGCGAAAACCACTCACTCATTTAGAGATGGGCGGACACATATTGGTTAACTCCATTTTTGTAAATTCCTAAAATGCAGTATAAAAACTGTATATTCTTACCTAAATAAATAAATAGCATATATTAACATTATTTTGCAATCAAGCCATTTCAAAACAAAAATCGTTCTTTTTTAAAATATCGTTATAATCTTACTGATGTTTTGAAGGAAATTCAGAGCAGTTGCAACGCTGAGGACAGAACCAAGTGAACCGTACTCACACCACATAAAACTAAAAATGCCAAAAGTATTAGCATTTTTGTAAAGGCCTGACATTGAGTAGGTGCTCTAGGTGCTCCTTTCCAACAGCTGGCTTCAGAGTTTAATGAATATGCATATCGATGAGTTTTGTCATTGAGTGTTTTGACGGGAAGTGCAAGTTCACTCTCCCTACTGAGGGTCACTGAGCTGTGATGCAGAGGCTTCAGACAAAAGAAAGTTCACTTCAAATAAAATGTGACTATTCAGAAAGCTATACAGTAATCCCCTTGTTGAATGCTTTACATCAAGTGAGAAAGTGCTTTAATATAAGAACTGAATCAAAAGCACAGCTACAGTACACTTTTCAGTCACTGCCAATCAAGTGCCACAGACACAAATCAAACCTGACATCAAAGGACGTTATTTTATACTAGAGATGGCACGATACCACTCGTTTATGTCCAATACCGATACCGATATCATAAAATTGGATATCTGCCGATACAGATATGAATTCGATATTGTGTGTTTTTTAATCAATAAAAATGTTTTTTTAATATCTTGCTGCTTTTTGTATAAGTTCATACTCAAGTTACAAAAAAACAAACACTAAAGCTATTCTGTTATACCTGTATGCAAAAAATACACTGCACCCAAAACATTTCATAGTTCAGCAATACTGATCAATCTAATAAACTTAAACCTACCTACTCCATCCTTCTTATTCTGGTATTTTAAAGAGTAAGCAACCTAACCAATAGGGCTCTAAAACTCCCAGCAAAAAAAAAAAAAAAAAATAGGGAACCACCCCCCACCCTTCACCTCATGATGCTTAATCGACGTAATCAACTTTCATTTGATACAGTGTGAAAAAAAATGCACAGAACTCAATTATTTTTCAAGAATAATTAAATAGCTTCAGCATCTTTCTTCAACAGAATTGCAGGAGGCACAGATGGAAAAAGTAGTATAGCTTACTAGGGTATATTAGACTTAATAGTTACTATATACAGTAATGGACTTCTATACATTTTACATCAGATTAAAACTTTGAGCGTAAGATTCGGATAATTATTTATTAAAAGCTCGACATTTTAAATGAGAATAAGAAAGAAAAGTCTGTCTTTGTGCCCCCCCTTTTCCCTGTTAATGCCCAACCAGACTACCAACAGGTCTTGCACGCCACAGCCGCTCTATCACGTGACGCATACTGCTCCGACGTGCTAAGGTTATGAGGCGAGTTACAGCGTGTGAGGTGCTTTTTTGATATTTAAGGGATCAGATTACATTTTTTATTTCTCTCCAAATCCGATCCAGTAATTTAGGTCAGTATCGGACTGATACCAATATGTAATATCGGATCGGTCCATCTCCATTTTATACACAAGGTATTTTATGTTCAAAACAGAAAATCTAGCATTAATGTTTTGACAGTCATATTTTAAAAAGATTCTCAACATATTTTCATCATTGAAGTCAGCATTAATAATATTCTGAATGGATTATTGACATAAGACAATTAAGGACACCAAACAATGCCAAAAAGGTAACAATAGACAGAACACCATCGCTGCGACCTTCAGTCATAATCTCTCTTTGATCGTTTTGTTTGCAATTACAGAACAAACTATGAAAACCGCTCGAATAAGGGGGGAAATAATTGTCACGCTGCGACCTGATAATGCTACGACCCCTCTTCTGACAGGAAATTTATTGAAAAAAAAAAAAAAGCTGCTTTTGAAGACAAAAACAATTAAAAAGACTAAGAAAAAAACAGATATGTACTGTAATGAGCTGGAAACTCCTCTATATGTGATTCCTAAAATCAGGCAAAAATGAATTTCTCTTGTGAAGCTCCTCATTATCCTGATTGTATAATAGATATAATCAAGCAACAGTGTCCAATTAGTAGTCTATAGGCTTGCCTCCATCTAAAAAATGGAAGCCATAAATGAACAATTGACACTCTAAATGTGTTTCTCCAAAACTCTGGGGTTGCTCCCTAATCAACGAGTTATTGATGAATCCGAGGGCTTAAAAGAAAAAAAGGGCTTTGACATATATCTGTGATATGATGGAGGTTGTGGGATGTGAACAAACAGTCTTTTCCAGGTAGTTTGAGTGATTGCCTAATCCCCTGTAGCTAGATGATTGCAGAGCAAGGTCAGTTTGAAGGCTCAGACTGATTGAGTGCTGTCTATAGATGGAGGCTTGCTCAAGTCTCTGATGTCTTTAGATGGACAGCGGTTGAAGATTCACTCTGGTGTTTTTTAGCTCTTGAACCAAAACTGTCCAAACTGAATGACACTGTGTGCCAGTAGTACTCAGAACATACTAACAATAAGAATATTATGAGTGTTTAGTTGTTAATTTGAGGAAGCAGACTAACTTGTGACTTGTAACTTATGAACAGACTTAGTAGCAGTGCATTTTTTAATGTATTTCAAATCACATTGTTGCACTCCACCCTATCTAGAGTACTAGCTTTTAAAAAATACTCGACAACCATGCTGTCAACCTTCACTCCCATATTTTACTCTTGCCTGAAATCTGTTTGCATGGCACAGTTATCAACAATTTTTTAAATTAGTCCTTTTGCCAGCATTGTCAAGATGCATTTTGTGCATCATCGACACCAATTTATATCTCAAGCTGTCATTTTGTTACTAAACTGGGTTTTTGGTAAAATTCGACACTTCCTGGGGCTGCAATTGGATCACCCCCTACTGCTATGTACATTCAAAATACCGAGGGAAAGCGCTGTTCTGTGTATCAAACTCCACTAGTCTGCAGCAGAAATCCTTTGTGCGGACATCTCTGTGACAGCTCCTTGGCAACTTGTGCGCCTGTGTGCCACAAGCTCCCTAAGCTGACTGTTTGGATCAAGTGGGAAGAGGCAGCAATCCCAAAGAGAACAAAATAGCAGATCCCAGCAGCTTTCACAGCCGATGCTATGAGATTTACTAGACTAGAGAGGAGGGTGTGGAAGGATGAGTTCGTGTGTGCATGAGAGAGAAAAGGAGAGAACGAGGGGGAGGGAAGTAGATGTACTTTGAAATTATTTGAAATGTCAGACAAATAAGATTCACAAGAGGCATTATGTTTCCATAACGATGATGTGGTGAAGCTTAGGTGTGGTGTCAACATGCAAATGCATAAGATAATAAAGTGGTGACATTTTTTTTTCTTTTAAAAGGCTTAGGAAATGGATGAAAGAATGTTTTTCTCTCCTTTACCATGTGCACTTTGAAGTGTCAAGCTTGTGAATTGTGGCAAATTATGAACACATCTGTGCTCAAAGCAAATATCCACAATAAAAAAAAGTATAAAAGGTAAAGGAATACAGTATGTAAATGCAGTGAAAGTACTTGATTAGGTCAACTTAGCAACTATTTCCTTTAAAAGTTCAATTCAGTGTGTAATTAAAACTGCCTTTTTCTTCTTTTACAAGAAATGAACAGTATTTTGAGATAGTCTATGATAGCTAATCTTTTATGACGGCCTGCCAGGGAGGCTGAGACGCAACATGAAAAACTTCCATCTTCCGACAAAAAACAATAACAAATAAACATCCAGATATTTAACAACACTTTACCAAATACAGGAGCATAAACTGACGTACGAATGAGCCAATACTAAGCGACAGACAAAAATAAGTCTATAGAGTCGTATTTGGCTCACTTCAGGCTTTACTTTTTACCAATCTATATCCTTGTGGTTACATATGCTATAGACCTAAGTAAAGACCAACAAATATGAAATCATCATCTTCTACTGACCAATCAAGTCTTTGGAAAATAATTTATGGTGACATTATCCAGGGGACTTTCTATAGAAAGGGAACTTCTAAAGGTATTTTGTACTTTGTTTGTGCCTACAGATTTTATCTTTCTTCATCTTTTTTAAACATTATGATCCTAAAATAGTGTACGTACATATTCTTTTTTTCCAGTTTTTTTTATATTCATTCTATATTTGCTTTCAGACTGTTAAAGACCACCAGTGCTGCAACCCAAAAATAAAAGCTGCACATCTAAACATTAAGTTAATTAAAAACAATTATTATTCACCATATTTTCCTGTTTCTTAATGATAGAGGCCTTATAATGATAAGTCTGTTTGAATAGCAGTGAGTATTTCTGTTGGCTTTTCTTCTTGATTTCAAATAGACTGAATATTATTAATATGGTAGGTCTTTTCCAGTCTTACTGAAAAAACTGCTTAACGTTCACACACATATAGGCAGCTTTAATACTCTTCATTTTGACACACACTCACACCACTGCTTTGGCTGAGGTAGCTTTGTTGCTTTCACCATGTGTTATGTACAATTATGTATAATTCTTCCTATTTTGTAATATTATCGATGTATCTTTCTTTGCAAAAGCAGCAACCCTGCTGTCAGTGGACGTCTCCATGTTTCCGGTTATATACTGTAAATGCCATCCCGTCATGTAAACACACTTGTGACTAGGTTGGGAAACCAGACTGTAGTTTAACTTTTTGAGCTGTTGATCACCTTTGGATGTCAATTTAGCTTAATTGCCTATATTAGACAAGGTGAACCCAGATCGTGGAAATATATCCAGGTTGAGGTTACGAGTATGTTTTCACCATAAAGGTGTTTTCCAATGAACTACATATGGAGTGTGATATTAAACATTTTGAGGACACTGCACAAAAAACTAAGGTGCATGAATAGTATCTGAAAGTCATGTCCTGAAGAAATAGGTAAGGAAAAAAACAAATACACCTGAGAGCTGCATCTGGCCCTTCAGCTGATTCATATACTGTTTCATTGAAGCCAATTCAGAAATGCAAGACTGGCTACCAGGAAGCAATTTTTAGGTAAGGGAAAAGGCTGCAATATGTTGAATTACACAAGAAGTGTATTAAAATCATTGGCTGCAGTTCTTATGGAGTGATGAATCCAAATGTAAAACTTTTGATTAAAATTGTTATCAATATGTATGGAGGAGGTCAGGAGAGAAGTACAACAGTGAGTGTCTACACCTATCTTTTAAACACAACGGAGGCCCTGTCATGGTTAGGGGCTGGATTTCAGGCAGTGGTGTTAGAGATCTTGTCAAAACTGTTTGAACTGTGAATGCAGACGAGTACTGTCAGCGTTTGAAAGTGTCTGATTGGTAACAGCTTCGTTTTTCAGCACGGTATTGATCCCAAACATATTGTCAGTGCAATAAAATAAATGCACAATGAAACACTTCCAGTCGTAGTCTTGCTTCCCCAGAGAATGGGCCTCAATGTTATTGAAGCAGTGGACAATCATCTTGGGAAAGAACAGAATAAAAGGCAGCCACCATTGAAAAAAAAAAGTTTTGAATGACCTTCAAGAAGCCTGAAGAACTATTCATAAAGTCTACTTAAAGAAATTACAAGTAACTTTGCCTCAGAGAATTCAGTGGTCAAACTACATATTGACTTCCAAGTTAGTTAAATTATAAAAGCTCAATTTTAGCCTTTCTGTGTATGTTTGCACATCCCAAAAAACTGCATCAACTTCCCATTTCCTGAGCAAAATGAATAAAAAATTGAGTGTTGTTCAGCATGGTTGAACTTGCATTGTAGTGCAGGACTCAAAACCTTAGTGAAACAAACAAACCAAAACACAACAACTAAGCTCTGAAAGTAACCCAAACAAACCTGTTCAAAATAAAAGGCAGCATGGGTGGTTGTAAGGTGGAGAAGTTTATGAATCCTCTATCCAGATGGCAGCCCTATGTTGGCTTGGCTCCCTATGAAGCTTGCAGCAAATCATGTCTGAGCTGTGGAGTGCTGCTCCGATCAAAGCACCGGTTATACTGTCCCTCACTCCTTAGTAAAACACACTGTGCAGACCTTATAAAAAGAAAGAGAAATACATCAGCACCACATAACAGCACAGAAATTCAACAGCAGTCACAACATAAACGTTAGAAAACTAAATAAAAAATTATGTTTTTAGCTCACACCGCGTCGTTTACATTTAAAAAAAAATCATAAGCATAATCACGTAAAACACCCCAAACCTCCTTCAGGTATGAGCTCTCTTACACTGATTCTTAGGTAACCGAGCCTTAAAGAAACGGGCAAAATTGGTTCCAGTTGGCCGGATACTACACATCATTTAATATATTCCAGTCTATTACCACTTTTGTTCTGACACCTCATTCTTTTCCACCAATATATGAGAGGGTCATTCAATAGCTGACACCTCTCTTCCATACCGTAGTCACATCTCTGTTGCTTTTTGAGCATGTGTCACAGCTGAGAGGCTTGAATTTCAAGAGATAGATTTGCTGACAGAGACATACCATCACTCCTTGCAGTGAGGCTAGCACAGGAAATGCTTCACTGTAGAGGTGCAGTAGCCTTGTCACTTTAATCTGAGGTAATTGATCATGGCAGACAACAGCTGATGTGTGCAAGTCAATTGTAAGGGGCAAAAGGATGCTGCTTATTCAGATAAAAGATCTCTAGCATTTCACCAGTCACTCCCATTGATACGTTGATAGCATGATTGACAGCAAATCAACCTGGCAGAAAATACATTTAAATGTTGGACAAACATAATCGTGGATATCGTGCATTATTTGTGACTGCATAACATTTCCTCATTAAAGCATGCAATCCCTAACCAGACACTAGACAGCCTTTGGAGAGTCATTTAACTGTCAGAGTGCAGGTGCACAGGGAAAACCATTCAGAATTTAAAAAAAAAACAACAACACACATACCCTGGGACTTCTCAAATGCCACTTAGCATTCAAGGACTTTGTGATTCATTAGTAGCAGCAGACTGGTTAGATAGAAGCATCTGTTATCTGGTTCCAGTCCTTATGCCATCAATGTCACAAATAATCACATACAACAGGCGGCTTGCAGCAACAGGTCTTCCAACATCCAGTAGCCTTGTGCATTGCATTATACTATTCTGGACTGTTTTCATACAGACCTTATTGGTGTTTATTTAAATGACAGTATTACATTTTTCTCTCTGTTATTTTTTTTTATTTTTAGCTTTAATTTTTAAAGCTAAATATATAAGTACACCTATTAGAAGGAAATTTGTTTCAGTTTTCATTGGACTGCAACTCAAACTGTCACTGAAAAAGTTGCCATCAGTTAATC
This sequence comes from Maylandia zebra, assembly GCF_041146795.1. Classification (NCBI taxonomy): domain Eukaryota; kingdom Metazoa; phylum Chordata; class Actinopteri; order Cichliformes; family Cichlidae; genus Maylandia; species Maylandia zebra. Next base: position 42,506,113 of record NC_135168.1, on the reverse strand, counting down.
AGGATCTGTTCTGCACTTAATTAGCTGGGGGATGTTTGCTGAACACGACCAGCCGTTATACACTAGTCACTTTGGGTTTCAAAAGAAGATTTAACCGATAACTGCTCAATACAACAAAAGGAAAAGAAAGAAAAGGAAATAAGAGCTGCATTATTTGTGTCCCTCAAACCCCCAGTGCTATTGGAGGGGAACAATAGCAAAAAGAAAAATGAGAAGATTGTGAGCAAAAAATAGCATAAAACATCAAGTCAGAGTTTGGAAAATTAATAAGAGGCTTTTATTTTGCTAGTTTAAAAACATTAAAAATAGACCAAAGTGTATCAGCTTGCACCTTCTTCGGGGTGTAGAGAACCCTGTAGAGGACACTGGAGGTGCAAACTCACTCAAAAAAAAGCCCAGTTAAAAAAGGCCTTTTATTACCTTTTCTGGCTGGTGTTGAATATTCCTCTGTGCTTTTTTGGTGATAATCCTCTTGCTTTTTCTTCATGAAATTATATTTTAGTAGCTGTCTTTTAATTAATGATTAGATACAATCTGTGTATGCAAACCCTTAAAAACTAGATGCAACATTACAACTTTGTCTTTTCTATCTCTGTTGAAAGTATTTGCCTCAATACACAGCATGTTACACAACACCACAACACTAGATTTTGCAGAATTACAACCAAATATAATATGAATCCACACATTGCTGCTCATTCTCCATGACAACCAATTATGTATTGGACTAGAAACTACAAATTAGGATATGGCAACGTGTTTTGAACAGCCTGTTTATTGGTTATTGATTCCTCGGTCTCTATGTGGATGGTAGGGTAAAACAGGAGGTGGGGGGTTTCTGACCCATTTCAACATGCCTGTTTTCGCTGAGAAGAAACACCATAATTACCAGAGACTGTGAACTTGACAGTTGTTCTGTTTGAATTGTGGAAATGATGGAAGTGAGGATGGAAGAGCAAAGCCTCCTGTGGACATAATCACACTCTTGTAACTTAAAAATTATTGTGAGAACACACAACGGGCAACATGTGGTGAGGAATGGACAGCTCTTCTAAAATGGGAAGTAGGATTCTATTTTTACATAAGAGGATCATCATTATTGCTGAAGCCTTTTAGACACTTTCTCTTCTGCACAAAAGAAAGGACAATGCTTCGGGGTAATCTGTAAAATTGATTCAATTTAAATTAAATGTTGAAATATTCTGTTAACTTTATTTTTAAACAAGAGGACCGTTTTTTTTTCTTAGTTTCCAATTAATCTTTTTTTTTCAGATCTCATCCTCTTATTCTTGTACTAATTCAACTGTGTTTACAACTGCTAACTGCCGTGTCAGTCAAGAAGCAAACTGTTCCACTTACGTCTATGGCTTTGCTTCACAGACACCCCCTCATCAGTCATAATTCGTGATATCAGAATTAAACATCTGGTGGTCCGCCCATCCAAGCTGTTTTCAGTGTTTTTGATGTTTCGCTTCAAGTATCTTGTATCATGTACAGAGCTTAGACACACCTTACCAGCTGATGCTTCTCTCAGAATCTCTTTGTTTTCCTTTTTTCCCCCTTCTGATCCATATAGTTACAATACAACTGGAATTTACTGACACATATAATTTCCCTATCATTGTTGTAGTTTCATTTTTTTGATATTTGCTTTAGCCCGATATTACTGTAAATCTCAACAGGAGAGATGCTCATTTGTTTGTGGGTTTTATTTTCCTTGTTTTCTCACTCATTTTTAAATATGAACCAAAAAATAATCAGAAGTATTATAAATCCTACTTTCTGCAGGAGAATGAAGACAATGAACATAACTGCACAAAAAGACACATTAGAGGCTATGGGGCAAGATCTGATTTCCCAGATTTAAATTGCCGTGGACACAATAGCAATTTCATGGTTGTTCAAGTTGAGACGGTGCAAGAGATCTCTCAGGCTTGTCGACCTTTATCTCAGCAAACATCAGAATCCCTATACAAAAAAGCAGAAAATGAGCTATTGATTTTCCTTTTTTCTTTTGCCCCCTCACTTTCTCATCCCCCTCCGGTATTGTCATTCAATTCTCTAAATGAAGGTCAACATTGGTTTCCTTGTCACTGCCACAGAGACGTGGCAGAAATATAGCAATCTGTGTTTTTTGAAAGAAAAGGGTCTTTCAAAATAGGAAGGGGTTGCTTTTGTCTGTAGGGTTTAATTGGCTCAATAAAACTTCTCTTTAGAGCACAACAGTTTTCAATATGAGCAAGACGTGCGCACACACCATATGAGCAGCATGCCCGCATACTGGGAGAAAAGAGGAACTTTCAAAGTAAACCAGTGAACTAACTAACTAAAAGAAGAAGTCACTGAAGACAAAATAAAGGTTTAGATTCATGATTAATCTAAAGAAATAATGTCTGGCAATGTCAAAGCTGGAAACAGTCAAATCATTTTGTACACTGGTGTTAATTAGTCAGGCTATTTTCTATAGACTATCTCTCTTAAATCTATGTCTTTGGAAATGCCTTTATATACGAAACTGCCCCAGGAAATACGGATAACACTAAAAATCAATTATAAACTTCTATATTCATAAGCCATTACGTGTATCTGGAGTTACTCTCCCAGCAGAGGCTGTCTAAGATGAAACCCTTGTTACCTGTCTTGTGTCATGTTGTGCATGTAATCATCTTAGCATCTTTGCTATCTAATATCACTTGAAAGAAAAGAACAAAATCTGATGTTTTCTCGCACTCGTTCGTACCCACAGTGCAAGCCAAACCACAACATCCTGTTTCATTTTACCCGAGATTGTTTTTTTGTCATCTGATAGGCGGTGGCAAGTGCTCCTGTCATGTTGTTAGGTACATCAGTGGGATCAAATGCTTCCTTAAATCTGCAGTGACATCAGTGCATTTGACTTGGCAAGCCTCTCTCATCTCAATTCATCACCTCCCCAAGGTGAACGTGCTATCTTGCCAACTCCAACTCAGCGTACAGTACAGAAGCCTTTTTTGCATATTCCTCACACTTGTTTATGGTTTAGTGAGCAGGTCACTTCCCCTGCTTGCTTGAACAGCTGCTTCAGTGATGACCTCCCTCTTCCGAACAGGGCTTGGAAGACTACTTGTGTGCTGCTCCCTGTCAAGTTCTCCTTTGCTTGTGAGGCCTGCAGGTGACCTCACGCACAGCATTTACTAGGGCCATATGAATAATTTATCCTTTGAATTTAGCCCAACTCTGACATTTCGATGTTTGATGCCCACAGGCTTTGGCATTAACAATATAGATAGTGCTCCTTTCCTCTGCGCACCATCAGATAGAGTCTCAAAGCACAACCAGTGCGCTCTGTATCAGAACCATGGATATCAGGCTTGCTGCATGTTCCACACTCTGGATTCCCCTATTATATTAACTCTTACTGCAGTATCTCGCTCTATACAATGGAATTCTGTATAGGATTCAAACATTTGGAGTGAAAATATTGTGCCTTATCTGTGGGAAGACAAGATAAGACCGATGTTTTATAATTACCATAGGGCAACTTTAAAAGAACCAAAAAGCAAAATAACACATCTAAGAGGAATATTGATAAAAAATAAAATAAAATACAAATAGAGCAAAGCAGATAATTTAAACATCAGATACACAAAAAAAGCAAAACAGACTCTAAAGAACTGACTCTGGGTAGGTATGTATAAATTCTCTGAATCTGAGTCTGGCTAAATATGCAATAAGAGAAGAAAGAGCAGCGGTAGTTAAAGCAGAAATAAATCAAGAATTAAGAAGGAGCTGTCTGAGGTGGAACGGTGGGTGGCTGTGGCTCAGGTAGTAGACTGTTTGTTGGTGATTCAGTTCAACTCCTCCCAATCCTCATGCTCAAGTGTCCTTGAGCAAGACACTGCATCCAAAGTTGATCCTGATGAGCACCAAGCACCACACATGACAGCTGTGTGTAGTAGGAGGTAAAAACCTCTATTTCTTTCAATGCAGACTTTATTTAAACCGCTCAGCCCGTCTTTACAGCCGTAAACTGAAGTGCCCTGGGCTCAGTCGCTGGATTAAACATGAAGAGTAGTCTGTTCCATATACAGTAGCTCTCTTTTAAACTGCACTGCCCTCAGTCATACAATGTCTCTTTTTTGTTGACTCAGACTCGTATGGTGGTGTACACACACAGGTACTCGTTGGTCTGCAGCATCTTCACTTCTTCACCCTGAATGATGACATGTGTCAGTAGCTTCTCGGTCTGTCGGAAATCCACCACCAACCCCTTGATCTTACTGACATTTAGCTGCAGATGGTTCTTCTTACTCCACCAGACACCCACTATAACGAAATCATCAAAGAATTGCCGGAGGCTGCAAGATTCAGAACTGAACCTGAAGTCAAAAGTGCAACTAGAAAATCGTGAAGGAAAGTGACCCTTTTATATTTATGTGGGTAGTATTTGTTTCCTCGATGATCTCTACAGCTAAATGCAAATCAGACTGCCAATTAAAGTGCAACAGTGCACTGCAGATATTGCACTGTAAATTACCAATCTTTCTATCTTCGTCACAAAACTGCATTACTAATAATTTTTCAGTTATGTTCTTAATGTTTCTGACATTGCTATGGGAATGGTAACAAATATTTTTTTTATGATGAATGATTAAATTCATCTGAAGATGAATAAATAAGATTCTCCAAAGACAAGTGTACACGCTGCTTTTATTTGAAGTGGCAGAACGAAACACATTTTCATCAAAATTATAAAGTCTTACAGTATATACTTTTCTACACCCAAGTCTAGCTCTGCATAAATATAGAAGAGACACTCTTAAATTTACAAAGGTAGTTGATCAACCACACACTACATCTATAGGAGCTGTTCGGACGTGGAAACCATGCTATAAAGCTCCTGGTGAACAATTTGAATGCCAGTGCTAATGCTAGAAGAGGTTTGGGATCCAATTACAGATTGTTGGTGATTTTTACACACCATGCAACTTTATGACATTACAGAGTCTGCTCTTTTATGGCTGAGTTTCTGTGTTCCTAAACATGACCCCTTTATTGCTATCAATATCATTTAAAGTTGATCATGGAATATCTAGGAGGGAAGAAATTTAACAAATTGGCTCGTTGCAATTGTGGGATCCTAATACAACACCATGCTCCAATGCAGGATGATCAAGACATTCTTTCACAAATCTTTGTAAAGACCTACTATATGGCTAGGTGCAACTCCTGAACTAGATGTGGCCCAATACTTTTGTCCGTATAGTGTGTCTGTAAAGTGTAAAATGAATGGTAAATTAACTATTATTTTCAGAAAGATAATCACAGATTACAATTATTCAATGTGCTTCTACCAAAACAGGCTCACTGATTATTATACATTACTTGTACACTTATTTCTTTCTATTTTTCTTCCAAGGCACCAAGGTAGAATAATTACAATGTTATTGTAAGAAATTGCCATCTTTAAAACACTGTTGAGTTTCTGTCATGGTTTGTGGTGGTATTTCAGCCAGTGGTGTTGAGGATCTTGTCATGGATCCAGAAAAGTACTGCCAGATTTTAATCCACCACGCAATACTATCTGTAAAGTGTCTTATTGGCACCAGCTTAATTTTTCGGCATGGCAGTGATCCAAAACACACTGCAGTAAAAACATACCTGCATAGAAAACCACACATAGACTGGCTTCCCTAGAGCCCAGACCCCAACATCAATGTGGGAGAGAGGAAAACAAAAGTTGCCAACATCCAAAGAAAGATTTTGGAATGTCCTTCAAGAAGACTGGAGAATTTACAAGAAATTACAAGAAAGCTTGCCAAATAGAGTTCAAGCTGTGTTGAAGAATAATTGTGGTCATGCAAAATATTAACTTTCAAGCTTGTTGCAGTTTTAGAAATTCTGCTTTTGGCTTTTGTGTTGTATTTCCTTTTGTGTTTGTGTATGCTTCAATTAATTGCTGTATCTTTTTTCCATTTCCATTTCTTGTCTGCTGTTCCCCTTTTGCAGACGACATCAGATCTTAAATTCTGTTTTCTGTGCGCTTTGTGCATCCATCTTTTCAAAGTTTGAATGTAGCTTGGTTCAAAAAACATGTGACTGAATACTTCAACCAAAATATGGCAGAAATAAACACACTTCATTACTAGTCTTTTTTTTTTTTACATGTACTTCACCTTGCAAAACTAGATTATTTTTATCAATCAAAAATTCCCATTACATACCCAATCTACCCTCTCATACAAAGATAGAATTTGATCGACTGCTTGCCACCTCTTAAACTAGCAGGCAATTGGGTGATAAAATGAAGTTCAGTTTGCTTCAAGTATCTGTCTTACATCAATAGCAGGCAGCCCCTGACAGGCTCACATGGATTCGTTTCTTCTGTGTTCTTTATATCTAATAAAACTCCCCCTCAGTTTACTTTCTGAAAAGACTTTGAGGGACATTTTCGAAAATGTTGGGCTCTGGCATTTTCTCAGATCCCCCACCACCACTATCTCCCGGCCCCCCCCAAGGACGTCTTCTCCTGCTGCCAGGACCTGTCAGGCAGGAGCATCTCAAAGTAAAAGGGTGAGAGGACACCAATTAGAAAGCCATCCTCAGCCAAGAGAGCCAGTGGCACAGCTTGCCACAGGAAGTGGGATGTCTGACTTCCTGCATGGGGTCACAGCTGTTTGCGGGGAGGTTACCGCTACAAGCCAATATGCGGTACAGTTTAGTGTCTGATGAGGCAGCCCTCATTTGAATAGCAAAGAACCATCTCAATGTCACCAATAAATTTACATGATTTCTGTCTTGCTACAGCTGGGATCAGAGTGGGAACTTTGCTGAAATTAGGAGAGCATGACAATGTCAAAAGAGCGGGACCAGTTCATTTCAAGTTGGCTAGTTTTGAGGTAAGGATTAATATGTCATTTATATATAGTGTATAGTAACACAAAAATGCAATTACTATTGTTTCAACACAAGAATAGCATGTTGTGTACCTACTGAGTATCTATTATACCTGTAAAGCGGGAAATATATAACATAAAAAGCATTTACATGGAGTAGAGAGAATGGGAAGGAGGAGATGGTGTCCAGAGAATTAATGGAAATGTTTGCAGTAACATGGTATATGCACTCTTTTGTGAGGGAATTCTTTTCATATAAGCAACAAATAGGTGCTTATATTAATGCAGCTTATTTAAAGTAAATTCAAGTGCTTCAAAAGATGCTCTTTTTTGGTATGTGAAGATGTTTCACCTCTCATCCACAGGGTTTCTTCACTTTTAAAACAACCAACAGAAAGTCCCAGGTATGTAACCCCTTATGAGGGTTGCACCCTTGGAGGTGGTCCTGAGAGTTGCTGACCTACTATTAGCCATGTAAGCTGTCACATGATTCAAGTTTATCTGAAACCCACACACAGATCAGTACTTACTCTTCAATGCCCACCACCAACGACACAAATTCGGGGCGATCATGACCCAGCACCACCGGACAGAGACTACCAGGACCTGGGTGACTGAGAATCTGAACAGTCATATTTAAAGTACATACATGTACTGGAAATATTGTACACTGATGCTGCAAACATTATAAAACTTCCTTTAAAATATTATTTGTGTGAGTAGTTCTTTATAGTGGTAATAATCCCAGTGATTCTATTTCACAGTAGACGAGAAGTTTCTAAGATAACAGATGGTTAATTTTAGAAAGAACCTCCTTCAACATGAGAGTAATCAGAATCACAGTCTCAAGGCGGCTTCTCTACAGCATAAGAGAATCTCTTATCTTTACCTGAGTTGGTGAACAACTGGAAGCGTGGCAGAGATGAGATCCTGTGATTGGCTCCTGCTATGAGCAGCTGTCTAGAATGCCCATATTTGGTCTCAACCCAATTACATCCTCTGATCCCCAGTCACTGGGCTGATGCAGTCAGAACCATTAATCTCCCTGGCTGAGTACCACGCCATGTGTTAACAGCCAAGAAAACCCCAACCCCCATTTCATTGCCAAGCCCCACCACCAAGGTTGAAAGTCATGCCAGTCATATTGACTTTTCTGACTCTTATATTCCCTTGGGCTCATCAAGATTATGTGCGAACCCATGATGACTGTAAAAAAAACATAATGTACAGTACAAAGAAAACATTTCATTCAGCCCTGTCAGCCTTATATTAACGGACCAAAGTTCAAACAGGGGTTACAGCATGTGCTTTCAGAGTGTAGCAGGTGATCTGTGATGGAGAAGGAAGAAGGGAAAAACAAACACTTTTGAATCTGGGATGTTAACAACAAAATACCTTGGAGCTGTGTCAGAAACCAATTCCAGCAAATCATTTTCAAAAGGGACAGTAGTAAACAGTAGGCAGTTTTTTGCAACTGCCTAATTCAGAGAAACGAAAGGCACCTTTAGCTCATGGTCTACAAATGGCTCTCTGGACAAAGAGAAAAAAGAACAAAAGAAACCAAAGCATTTTTCTCTTTACTTTTTGCTTCTACAAATCTTCTATTTCAAAGACTAAAAAAAAACCTCTGATTTTAGCTTTTGGCTGTCTGTATCTAAAGCAACCAATAAAAACAAATCTACCAGATTCATTGTTTTGACCACTGGTTGGTCTGTATAACTGTGATTAACGGTCTTAATGAGGGACTAGAAAGTAAGGCTAATGTAAAATTAGAAGAAGTGGTTTAATCAGGGTCTGAATTACATGGACTCTGAGTTCCAGTTTGGTGAGCTCTTTTTGTTCACAAAGATTAAGGGAGGAGTCAGGCAGGCCCCCATTGTTCCTTTGAGAAAAGAAACTCATTTGCTTTCAAAGATAAATGTCTTTCGAGCATAAATCATGTCTCCTAATCCCTTTACCAATGACACATAATACAAACTGTGTCTCATTCACAGATGAGACAAAAGAGACGCAGAGTTTGTAGCACTGTGCTTCCTGCTGAGGACATTCCCCTAAGATTGTAAGATTAACATTGATTACATCATGTATATTCATCTATCTGCATGCTGAATAGACATCTATTCAGCATAAACATTTAAGAAGTGAGGGAAATAGGAATCCTGATTTTTTTTTCTATTCTATTCATATTTCTCATGGGACACTTAGAACTCGTTTTATTTTTACATTGAAATTTAAATTATTTTATTTTGTTTTGTAATTTATTGAATAAGAATAGAACACTTTTGGCCAAATGTTAGTGTGACACATTTTAATAGGCCATCTACCACCAACTTTAACTTTGGTCCAATGTGGGTCTATTAAACACCTTTCTATTCCAGTCTTCAAACACCATATGAATCAGTTACCCAAGGGAGGCAGTTGACATTTAGTTCTGTGCATGAGTGTGCTCCATTTCTATTCCCATGACAATGGTGACTTTAGAAAACATGCAAGCATCTGAATTTCTAAATGAAAACAGATATCAGCAAGGAATAAAAAAAGATCCCTTGTGAGCTTCTTCGTCAGTAGGAAGAAGCTCTTAGATTTATCTGGTTTTTAGAGCATCATTGTGTGTGGTGTGTTATTTCAAAAGCACCACAAACAAACAAGCGGTTATGTTTAGGTTACAAAATGGCTTTGTTAGGGTTGGTTTAAATATGCCCTTTCATAACATATGTAATAAATCAATATTTCTTAACCGAGTATTTTAACCATAGTATGATCCCAGTGGATACGGTCTAAGCTGGGGAAACAGAGCTCTGTACTCTAAAAAAATATCTACATGCCCATGGTATCTTTGCATTATTTGGATTCACTTATCGTAACATCAGGACAAACGATCAGTTTAAGAACAGACTTAGTCTTCCAACAAAAAAGACTAAACTATACTATATGAATAGGTTAAACATATCATATAGACAGAAAGCAATACAGCTGCTGCAGACAAGGCAGCATCATGAGTGTGTGAGAGGATAAGCACTATACTGTAGTTTAGTATTAAAAGCGCTGTATGCCCCTTGTTCCTTGGTAAGACTGGACATACTGATGAAGTCTAGCCTATTTGAAGCCAGGAAAGAAAGCTGGTAAAAAGTCAACTGTGTAAATTCACAACTCTGTCATTAAGACATGAGAAAATCAGATGGATTATAATCAAATATTAATTGAAATAAATATTTAAAAGACAGTTTTAGTTTTTATTATTTCAACTGCAGCCTTGGTGGTGTTTAAGGGTGTGAGAGAAAGTAAAGAATAAGTATGATGCTTAGACAATACAAAGAAATTTGACTCCATTAAAAAAACTTTAGACTCTCCTAATATATCCATAGATGTCCATGTGGTGTTCCAGGAAAGGTGACTATGTTTCAGAGAACCGATTGGTCAGTAGTGATCCCATACCTGTTGAGCTCTAATCTTGAACATAACCTGTTCCAGAGAATGTTAGGTTAGCAACATGGCAGTAACAATGGCAGTATACCCCAGTAACAAGTGAGTGGCCTTCATACTTGAGAAACCTTGGGTTAACCCTGAAGTTATCTGGATAAGTAGAAATTTTGCTTTGTCAGACAGACCTCTGGTCTGGTGTCACACGGAAGTGAAATTTTCCTCTTTGAAGCTGTGTTAAAGATCAGGTCAGCGAACAAACTGTTTTCTGTCATGAATAATGCCGACCAACCTCTGCACCTCTGACAGACTGACTTAGCTTCCCCACCAGAGAGAAAAATACAGGAAATCTTCCATGCCTCAAACAATAACTGCATAACAGTGTGACCCATCTGTCAAGGAGAGAATCAGCTAGAGTTCCATTTTTAACATTTTATTTCCAGTTTATATTCAGTTTTGCATTTTTGATTTTGAAAATGCTACTTCAATTATTATTATAATATTATTATTACAGTACATGTCCTTGCTATTCTATTATTTGGTCTGTTCATAGTGTTGGCAAATTGCTTTACTTAATCACACTGAGAAAACTAAAAAGAACCATGGGAGTAGTAGATGCTGTTTACATAAATAAACACATCAATATGGGAGTCATTGTTAGGTTACGTACCACAAAATGTACTTACATCTGTGTATGGTAAAGAGACATTGTTTAAAAAATAATTGTACTTCTACACTCATCAGCCAGAGACTATCCACCCCCATCAAGTATATAACAAAGAACTGTTATGTAATATTTTTTTAATCTAATCTAGTAAAACAGCATTTCACAACTTAACTTTCATTATGACTGCATATCTAAATGTGTTATGGTTGTCCTGTAACTTACACTTAACACCTGGTAGGAAAGATATATATATATATATATATATATATATATATATATATATATATATATATATATATATATATATATATATAAACACAGTCAAATTAACTTCATAATTAATCTCTCAAATGATGTAATGTATTATTGTTGCATATTATCTGATATTAAAATTTGGAGATATCAAACATGGCTCAAATCCTACTGAAATAGAAACGACATGATACTTTCATGAGGTGTTCCAGGTACATACAGTAAATGCTACAGATGAGTCATTTTAGCTAGTTAATAGTGGTTGCTGGGCAACATGATGTCATCGTAATATGTGATATAGAAAAGAACCTTCAGCAGTCTAAGATTTACCTGTGTACCACCATTGGTTGCTCAGCTCATGTAGGAGGGGTTCAAGGGCAAACAAACAGACACAATTTAAATATATATATATATATATATATATTTATTTAAATTTATTTCAGTTTTACTTATATAGCACCAAATCACAATGGCAGTTGCCTCAAGGCACTTATTTATTTATTTAGATATTTTTTCATAATAGCTGCAGTAAAAATCTTTGAATTTTCTTTAATGCACTGCAGTGGGATAAAGAGAATATATCTTATTTATTTCAGTAGGAAAAGCTGTAAATTCAAATGTGAAGGTGAAATTAGGACCTGAGGGAAGTATTCAGCACTAAAATGTCTTTAATTAATCATATTTAAGGAGATGAAATATCAAATATGAAAAATGTAATGATTTTTAAAATTGCATACTGTTAGTTTGAGATTTTTCTTTAAACAAACAAACAAAAACAAAAATATGATACCATCAAAATAAGAATTAATTGTGATGTGGCGACTATAGATACACCTGGATGCTTGTCTGGATGTTTTCATGTGAGCCCTCCATCATTTGCTCCAGACTTAAACAATGACAATAAGAATATAAAATCAGTGTTCAATATATATTTACTCAATAGGAAATTACTGTCTGTAACCTGGCATGACCTTAGCTGTCACACTAAAATAAACACCACAAGGTACAATGATTTTATTGAAAGCTTTTTGCAATGTTATGTCTTTTCTGCTATAATGGAGCAAGCAAGTTTTTTGTAATATATTAACATTAGTGTGTGTTAGTGTGACTTTGAGATCTGTTTGTGTCTGTGTGCACTTAGTTAGTTCTGAAGGATCACATTGTTTTCAAAGGGCCCTGTGTGTGGTGACAACATCTGCTTTGAGCGGGTGATCCATCTCCGCTTAGCTGCCATATAACAAGTCATGAGGGATTTTATTTAGTGAATGCCCAACACAGGGGGCTCCATCATAAAATTTACTGTCTCACAAGGGCATTGTAGAGGTTGTGCTTTTTACCTTCTAGTGCTCAGCGGTATTACAACTTTTTTAAGTAATTGATGCAAAAAATGCAGCAAATATTTTCCATCTTGAGCATAAACTGTTTGTTTCTTTGTTAAATTTTGTACATTGTAAAAGCTGCATTTTTTCCCTTACAAATAAGATATTCTCTGTAGTATGTGGTAATAGCAAAATATCTCCTGCTGGTTATTGTCATTAGTGTCATCTACAGCTGGTGTACATTTCAGCATGTTTGCACAGAACATAATAACAGTGTCAGAATTGCACTTTCAACAGTGGTAGCATAGCAGGAGTTAAAAGTAAGCTTTCATCCCTTCTTTGGAAAGAAGACTGTTTTTTAAATGCCCCTGGCTGTCTTCCAAGCTTCTAGCCTCAAGCCCATGGGTCTAACAAGCATGATGCTTTGAGGATTGACTTGTGATTCAACCCAAATTTACAAGCTGATTACTATGCAGACACTGAGACAAGTCGAGTACAAAAATGTGCTCCTTATTTTTACCAACAATCTTTTAGATGTCCAGAGAATGAAATGGCGTGGATGTGTGTTTGTATGACTGCGTGTCTGCGAGAGCATGTATTTAATGGGCACCAGCTGAAACTTTGATGTAATTGATAAAAGAAGCTGTTCTCCTAATCCTAATGGCACAATTCCTTATGATCCTTTATGCACTGACTTGCAGAAGATCAAAGAAACAGAGTTTTGCCCCAGGCAATAAAATATGTATTAAAGATGGGTTTGAAGGATATATTAACAGGATATAAATCATGCAATTTATTCAATTGATAAGTTTGGCATTGCCTGTAGTTCTCGAGTTATTTTCCTCACACACACACGTACACCATAATTCTCCAATAACAACTAACCCAACTGCTCTTTGTTATACCCAGGAATATACACTTTTCTCTGCCTCTAATGAGATGTTTTTCAAAGTAAAAGCCACTGTAGGCGTAGGTCCATTACATCATTTGTCAAATGTTCTCAACTGCATGATATTTCTGGAATCCATAAGAACTACATGTCAGCATAATTTGGCAGCACTTTCTGAATGTGGTGTTTTTTGTCACCTAGACAAAGCGCAACATCAGACATGAACCGTAACCAATGATAAAGTTCCCAGCAAAGTTGGAATCTTCTCCCCAGTTAGGATCCATAACAAAATAGAAGCGTCAAGAAAATCTAAATGTGTCCGGATAAGTGCAAATATAAGGACAAAATCCCCCCAAATACAATTATGAAAGACAACTGTAACTGTAAACAAATTACTTGTTTGGGTGAAAGATTATCCATCCTCTGATTAAAGAACATAAAATGAGATGGGGTCATGTGGCTTCACTTCAAATGAAACTTGTGAATAAGGAAGCAGCAAAAAGTAGCAAATGAGTTAGAGGTCACTTAATATTCCTATATAAACACGATCTGATTATCAAGACACAAAAGTTGCCCACTGATACTATCCCCTACACATGCAAACACACACTACACGGGGAAGAGGCTTCTTCTTCCATTTTATCAGTGCTTCACTCAGACCATCCCACTTAAAACTCATTGATTCCCATGCAGCTATGACTGGGTTTAGAATAGAAAATGCAGCAAGAGACTGACAGTAAAAGATTTAGAGCTTTGCTGAAAACACTCAGGGTTTAAGCCCTGTAAGCCCGACCCTGGCATCACCCATACTGTATCCACAAAAAAGTAGCTTCCATTAGAACTAAACTGTGTGTGAGGGTGAAAATCACGAAGTCACACAAAAGGCCCGAGTTGCAGTTTTGTCTTTGGTAGAGTGATTCTTGTGGCTGAGGAATAGAGTGAGACAACTCCTGGTGAAATAGGGTGCTGCTCCCTCACAGGTGATCTATAGTTTGTCAGCACCAATCAGCCCGGAATGGGAGAACAGTCCATTCATCTGCTCATGGCTTATTGAAGAGGGTGGGCTGCTTTTGAATGCCTCAAGCTCACTGCTCCTTCCAGAGGCATTATTGGATTGAGCCTATTTATCTTCCTCTTTATCACTTGAGAATGCACTTTTTGATTTATACGTCCATATGATTCTTTTCAATGTGAAGAATTCGCCTATATGCAGCCCTTGGGCTAGAGCTCCTGATCATGACAAATAGTTGCAATGAATATGTCTTGCTAAATATCAACAGGAGGTCTCCACAAAACAGATGTAGATGGCATCACCTGAGCAGTTGTTCCAGACTTCTGTGTTTAAGATATGGAAGACTTTATGCTAGGGAAAAAATAGTTTTTCTTAGATGCTCTGATATGGAAACATATCTGTATTACTTAGATTTGCATTAACACAAAGGTTTCAAGGTTAGCTGAAAAATCTGGTATAACACAGCGATAATAACCAGAGCTGCAGAGTGGTGTTAGAGTAGGTTTATTGTACCTATACCCCAAGATGCTTTAGATTACATGAGTCCTAGTTTTATTGTCCCAAATCCAGCTGTTCACCTTTTTGCCTGAATGAACTGAAGCATGTTACCCATCTACATGTTCAGTCAAATAAAGCAACATCTTTCACCACGGGCAGAGTGAAAAAGACGTTAATACAACTTGAATTTTGCTGACTCATAATTGGTGGTTAATACACTGTTAAATAATGTGTAGTTTGGGCCAAGCAATTTGGTCAAAGATGTGCTCCGGTTGAGCCAATAATTCCCATAAAACACAGTTAAGCCATGCTTTATTGGTTTCCATGGCAATTCTTGTGGAAACCAGAGAGGATGTTCCTGTGGTCCTGTTTTTATATTATTAGTATGTGCTATCCTTCAAAAAAAGCCTTTGACATGGATGTGTTTTGACCCTCTGCATTAGTCACATGACTATTTGTTATAGAATAGTAGGATTTTTCTCAGTCTGTATGTAAGCCTGATTTTGATTCCAATTTAGAAATTCAATTTTCAAGAGGAACCTGCTTTTAGATTTCAAAGCCAACACTCAGAGTCAGTTAAATGTAAAGTTCCCAGTTAAATCAGCATGTGTAACAACACGTAATACCCTCATGTAATAATGATTACACTTTCAATATAAAATTTGCTAATTCTAAATGTAAGCGTGTTTGTCTGCATACATCAACATGTATTTTTAATGCACAGTACATGGGTGGACTGAAAAACAATAGACAGCAGTAGTAAATTAGTGTTCAATATTATTGTTTAACTTTGATTTAATAAGTAATTCATTCACTGGGATTTATGATTCTTTCATAATGTGTCTCTAGAAGAATAATCGAGAGAAAACAAACCAGAGATGCTAAATAAATAAAATAAAATATAATAATTATAATAAAAGAAGACAAAGAGATTTATGTTAAAGTCAATATTCTGGTCAAATACATATTTTCTGACAGTTGAATTAAAACGGAGTCACTGTCCTGCATCTTTCTGTTTTTGATGTTTTCTTTCCATCCTAATAGTAAGTTGTCTAAACCACCTATAAACCTTTAAAAAGAAAACCAACAGAAATGCCAAAACTGCAGTTCAGAGTCAATCTCCTCAAATGTCCATGTTAAAATGCTTAAAGCAGAGGTGAAGTATTTATTTATTTATTTTGGGGAGACTCATTTAAACTCTATTAAGTCTCAAAGTTATGCATTATTAGAGATGTGGCTGCTAACTAGCAGGTGGATGCTGACACAGGCTATTTTGGCCAGTCGCTATCTGCTCTCTATCTTTTATTTACAGTCTGTACATGTTACTCATAATTAAGTGCACCTAATAAACACGCACGCACACACACACACACACACACACACACACACACACACACACACACACACAAACTTATCTTTACAATGTCGTCAGTCGTCAGTCCTCAGCAGGCATTTTCAATCCTGAGCCACACCATGGCAACCTTCATATTCCGCGTGTGCTTGCTAGAGGATGTTTCCAGGCAGAGAAAGACAACCAGTGTGTTTTGTCCATGTCATTTTCAAGTAGTCAGGGTAAAAGCATGTTCTTAAATTCAATTCAGCTGCTTTTCTGCTGTTGCAGATTTCAGTTAAATAAATTCCACTCTGCCATAGTTAACAATTACATTCTGTGAATCTGTCATTTAACCACTTCTCACTACACCACATATTTCTTTTAGTATATTCCTTTTGTGCAATTCAGCACCAACTTTTCAAAGTAATTTCAGATTCCATCTTAAAAGAGTGGAATTTACTGCAGTGCCATAAAAGCAAGCACTACCACAGAAGCACAATGCATGTTCAATAAAACAATATGAGATCATAAAGAGTGAGCATTAATGCATCTCGGAGGCAGATTAAATGAAAATCATGGAATCAATAAGGCTTGTAATAATGTACTCTGACAGGCTGGCTCTAAAATGTGGCAGGCACTTTTACATTTCAGCAAGGCATACCATGTGTTCTCAAGAAATAAACCATACAACTGACGTGACTTTAGATAACAACAGTTAGCAAAGAGATATGTTTGTAAAATAACAGCAGTCTGATACGGAAGTGTTTTCAGGTTTTTTTCTTTTATTAATTTTTGACATGACACAAATCTAAATAAATGTTACCAATATCAAGTTACTTGCAACAGGACAAAGGTTCTATTTTTCCAGTAACGCAATACAGAGACTACAGAGAAAGCCAATGGCCAAGGCCTTAGTAGGGCATTATGTGTGCAGTACATACAGAACTTTCAGTAAAATATAATTACTCAGATGAGAAAAAATGTTTAACTTTATATCCAACAGGTTTGAAGGTTTCTTTGTGGATGACAGGAATTTAAATAGCCGCTCTTTTCTCAAGGTGCAGAGCTGAGATAGAAATCCACAAAGTCTTTCTAAATCTTCATCATCTGATGCCAAGAGTTATCAAAGCCCTTTTTTCCGTTGTCATGGAAACCTTTTACCCTTTACATTTCCTATTGTCGCTTGTGTTTTTGCCCTTGTCCATCTGAATAAGGCAGAGTTCTGCTGGTATTCACCATGAAACTCTTACAACATGTTTGTAAGAGTTAATGAAGTCTTAGACATACAAGTGGGACCTTGGATAATCTATCTATCTATCTATCTATCTATCTATCTATCTATCTATCTATCTATCTATCTATCTATCTATCTTTCACAACTCTCAAAAAGCAAGAAGGTGCCAGGTACTTTAACATTTCAGCAAGGCTTACCATGTGTTTTTTTCTTCTCAAGGAATAAACTATACAACTGAAGTGACATTAGATAACAAGAGTTAGCAAAGTGATATGTTTGTAAAATAACAGCAGCCTGATAAGAAAGGGTTTTTTTTTTCTCTTTTATTCATTTTTGACAGAGCACGTGTATGGGTCAGGAATTTAACGTATAGAAATCCAAGTATATGTTACCAGGCACTGTTTTAAAAGAATTATCCAGTTACTTGTAACATGACAAAGGTTCTGTTTTTCCAATAACACAATTCAGAAACTACAGAGAAAGCCAATGGCCAAGGCCTTAGTAGGGCATTATGTTTGCAGTACATACAGAACTTTCAGTAAAATATAATTACTCAGATGAGAAAAAATGTTTAACATTACATTACATTCAACGGGTTTGAAGGTTTCTTTGTAATTGACAGGAATTTAAATGGCCGCTATTTTCTCAAGGTGCAGAGTTGGGATAGAAATCCACAAAGTCTTTCTAAATCTTCATCATCTGATGTGAAGAGTTATCAAAGCTTTTTTCCGTTGTCATAGAAACCTTTAACTCTTTACATTTCCTATTGTCGCTTGTGTTTTAGCCCTTGTCGATTAACTGAGGCAGAGTACTGATGGCATTCAACATGAAACTCTGACAACATGTTTGTAAGAGTTGATGAAGTCTTAGACATACAAGTGGGACCTTGGCTTAGGTATCTATTTATCTGTCCAGCTATTTATCTATCTAGCTATCACAACTCAAAAAGCAAAAATATGTTTTGTTGAACATTTGTATTGGCATTTCTCTGCCTTGGAAAGAAAAAACCTCTGGGGTTCAAAAATCTATGATCACAATGACATGAACAATAGTTAAGCTGAAAGACAAATGTAACAATGATTACATTTTTTGGGAGTAATGAGCTAATGCTATGATTCATGGCACGTCCCATGGAGATACATTTGCATCTCACACTGTCTGAATGGTGTTAGCTGCCTCAGTTGAGAGGAGGTTATGACTGAACACAGAATGGCTGCTATGTATTATATGGACATCAACACCCAAATTGGACCAGACAGCTTTTAGCTATTCACTGAGATGTCATGTATAAACTCACACTGTGTGCTAAAGTGAAAAAAAAATAAGATTTTTGACATTAGTTTGCAGACCAGTGTGTTTAATGCTGAATTTACAGGTTTCCAGAAAGAAGGCTAATGAGACATCCACTTAAGCTCCAATGACAGTAAAAACTAAAGCCTCATTGATGTCCATTTGTTTTTCAGGCCTACTTGCCCTTCTGGCCAGTAATTTTCCACACAGTTTTGTCAAACTTGATACCTCTTGGTCTACTTGAGCAGATTGTTATGAATGCTGATGACAAGCAGTGGAACTGTAAGATCTGCACAGTGTTGATTTGCCACTGCAATCAGTGCTCTTCCAATTAAAGCAACAATCCCTTGTTTTAAATGTGGATTTAAGTTAGAGGAAGGGTAAATTAGATCATTTTAATGAAGGTATGGCAGAAGTAAAACATGGGGATAAGGGATGTTTGAGGATAAGAAGCACATTTTTTTTTCTAAATTTCTAAAAAGACTTACCTTTACATAGACATCATCCATACAGAGTTTGTTGCTGCAGTGTAAATTGGTGGGGAAAGCACAGGAAGTGTGTGCGAGCTTGTCTATTGATGACAGCCTGGATTATGAAATTGTGAAATCCACTATTTTAAGGGCTTATGAGCTAGTTCCAGAGGCATATCGCCAGAGGTTTCGGTCGTGTGAAAAATCTGCCAACCAAACACATGTAGAGTTTGCCAGGGAGAAGACTCTCTTGTTTGATAAGTGGTTAGCTGCAAGTAAAGTGAAGGACTTTGCTCAGCTAAGAGAATTGGTCCTGCTGGAGGAATTCAAGACGTGTCTTCCAGAGAATGTTGTTGTATATATCAATGAGCAAAAGGTGGATTCGTTGTCTAAAGCTGCTGTTCTCGCAGATGAGTTTGTGTTGACCCATCGCGTTGCGTTTTCAGCTGTGCGCCATGATTGTGCGCCATTGTCTAAACCTGCGAGGAGTTTGAGGGTTTCTCCTAAGCGTCAAACGCGCCCTGATCAGGTCCCCATGACTGTCCGAGAATGCTTTTATTGCCATGATACTGGCCATCTCATTGCCAGTTGTCCGTCGCTCCGTCGCAAAGAGCAAACTCACACATGGAAAAAGCCAAAAAGCATTGGTTTTGTTCAATCGGTTGCTACTCCTAATCCCGTCAGTGATGAACCAGGAAATGACAGTCTTGACAGCAGTTACCGACCATTCATTTCACAAGGGTTCGCCTCACTGACTGGAATAGAGGAGGATCGCGTGCCGATTGTAATTTTGCGCGACACTGGGGCTGCCCAGTCTCTCATTTTGGAAAGCGCGTTGCCTTTCTCAAGTAACTCGTTTTGTGGTGCTGATGCTCTCGTGTGGGGAGTGAAAATGAGTGTGTTACGAGCTCCGCTGCACAGAGTCTTCCTACAGTCGCCTCTCGTTTCGGGACCGGTAACAGTTGGGGTGCGCGCTCGCTTGCCCGTGCAGGGGGTTACTATGATTCTGGGGAATGATCTAGCCAATGGGAAAGTTTTCCCGATCCCTGAAGTAATTGAAAACCCCGTCGATGATTTTGATTTTGTTTCCGAGTCTGCTGCTGACAGTCTGCCCTCTGTTTTTCCTGCCTGTGTTGTCACACGCGCCCACAAGCGTAAATATGGTGATGTTGACTTGTCTGACTCTTTTCTATGTTCTGAAGCTGTTCCTGAGAAAGCTGAACTGCCTGTGGAAAAAGCTGAAAAATGTGTGTCTGATAAACTGCTACCCGCTACACCTGACCTGTCTTTTGAGGTAAACAAAACAGATTTCGTTCATGCGCAACAGAATGACCCGACTTTGGCCAAATGTTTACTTGCCGCAAATTCAAGCGATCAGAATCCCCGTGTCTACAGCATTGAAAATGATGTGTTAATGCGCAAATGGCATCCTCCCTCCTCTGGTGATCTTGGCTGGAACGTATTTCAACAAGCAGTTGTACCGCAAAATTTCCGACACCAAGTACTCAGCCTAGCACATGACAGTTTCTCTGGACATTTAGGAATTAGGAAGACCTACCTTCGTATTCTGCGTCACTTTTTCTGGCCAGGTTTGAAGACTGATGTGACCAAATATTGCCGCTCTTGCCACGTTTGCCAGGTCAGCGGAAAACCCAACCAGGTTATTCCTCCTGCTCCATTGCACCCAATCCCAGCCTTAGGCGAACCATTTGAGCACATATTCATCGACTGTGTAGGTCCGCTTCCAAAAACCAAGTCAGGACATCAGTACCTCTTGACTTTAATGTGCGCCGTCACACGCTTCCCCGAGGCTATTCCGTTACGCACTATCAAAGTCAAAGCCATTGTCAGAGCATTAGTAAACTTTTTCTCCCTTTTCGGTTTGCCTAAATCAGTTCAAACAGACCAAGGGTCTAACTTCATGTCCAAGATATTCGCTCAGGTCTTAAAATCGCTATCCATCAAGCATCAAAAATCCAGTGCATATCACCCCGAATCACAGGGTGCGCTTGAGCGTTTCCACCAGACTTTAAAAGCCATGATGAGGAAGTTCTGCCTCGAGTCAGGAAGAGAGTGGGACGAAGGTCTGCCACTTCTCCTTCTAGCGGTGAGGGAGAGTGTGCAGGAGTCCACGGGTTTCAGTCCCGCAGAGCTGGTGTTTGGACACACAGTGCGTGGTCCCCTGCGGCTGCTTAAAGAGAGATATCTGTCCGACACAGCTACCCCCGAGCAGAACGTATTAGATTACGTAAGTTGTTTTAGGGAGCGTCTGCATAAAGCATGCGAAACTGCACGCGAGGCTCTTTCCGCGTCTCAGGAAAAAATGAAAAGGAAATTCGACAAAAAGTCCGTGCAGAGAAAATTTGAAGTGGGTGACAAAGTGTTGACTCTCCTACCCGTTCCTGGATCCTCTCTCCAGGCAAAGTTCTGTGGGCCCTATACTGTCCAAGAGAAACTGAGTGACACAGATTATGTTATAGGTACCCCAGACCGTAGGAGAAAGCGTCGTGTGTGTCATGTTAATCTGATGAAGCCTTATTTTGTTCGTGATGCAGGTGTAAACTCCTCCTCATCCCCTGCTGCGCTGTCTGCCGTGTCGGTAGTTGTGCCAGCATCCCCGTCTCAGTATAGCCCAGAAAGTGATGGCTTAGCTTTCGTTTGTGCTGAGGGTTGCTCCCGACTCAGAAACTCTGAAATATTGGATAATTTGAAATCTCACCTAAAACATTTAGATGAGGCTGCCCAGACCGATGTGTGTTCTCTGATCAATACTTACCCATCTCTGTTTGCTGACACTCCGTCTCGCACTACTGTCCTCGAACATGACATAGATGTAGGTGACCACCCTCCGATCAAACAACACGCTTATCGTGTGAACCCTACCAAACGTGCACTTTTTCAGTGCGTTGCCTTTCTCAAGTAACTCGTTTTGTGGTGCTGATGCTCTCGTGTGGGGAGTGAAAATGAGTGTGTTACGAGCTCCGCTGCACAGAGTCTTCCTACAGTCGCCTCTCGTTTCGGGACCGGTAACAGTTGGGGTGCGCGCTCGCTTGCCCGTGCAGGGGGTTACTATGATTCTGGGGAATGATCTAGCCAATGGGAAAGTTTTCCCGATCCCTGAAGTAATTGAAAACCCCGTCGATGATTTTGATTTTGTTTCCGAGTCTGCTGCTGACAGTCTGCCCTCTGTTTTTCCTGCCTGTGTTGTCACACGCGCCCACAGGCGTAAATATGGTGATGTTGACTTGTCTGACTCTTTTCTATGTTCTGAAGCTGTTCCTGAGAAAGCCGAACTGCCTGTGGAGAAAGCTGAAAAATGTGTGTCTGATAAACTGCTACCCGCTACACCTGACCTGTCTTTTGAGGTAAACAAAACAGATTTCGTTCATGCGCAACAGAATGACCCGACTTTGGCCAAATGTTTACTTGCCGCAAATTCAAGCGATCAGAATCCCCGTGTCTACAGCATTGAAAATGATGTGTTAATGCGCAAATGGCATCCTCCCTCCTCTGGTGATCTTGGCTGGAACGTATTTCAACAAGCAGTTGTACCGCAAAATTTCCGACACCAAGTACTCAGCCTAGCACATGACAGTTTCTCTGGACATTTAGGAATTAGGAAGACCTACCTTCGTATTCTGCGTCACTTTTTCTGGCCAGGTTTGAAGACTGATGTGACCAAATATTGCCGCTCTTGCCACGTTTGCCAGGTCAGCGGAAAACCCAACCAGGTTATTCCTCCTGCTCCATTGCACCCAATCCCAGCCTTAGGCGAACCATTTGAGCACATATTCATCGACTGTGTAGGTCCGCTTCCAAAAACCAAGTCAGGACATCAGTACCTCTTGACTTTAATGTGCGCCGTCACACGCTTCCCCGAGGCTATTCCGTTACGCACTATCAAAGTCAAAGCCATTGTCAGAGCATTAGTAGACTTTATCTCCCTTTTCGGTTTGCCCAAATCAGTTCAAACAGACCAAGGGTCTGACTTCATGTCCAAGATATTCGCTCAGGTCTTAAAATCGCTATCCATCAAGCATCAAAAATCCAGTGCATATCACCCCGAATCACAGGGTGCGCTTGAGCGTTTCCACCAGACTTTAAAAGCCATGATGAGGAAGTTCTGCCTCGAGTCAGGAAGAGAGTGGGACGAAGGTCTGCCACTTCTCCTTCTAGCGGTGAGGGAGAGTGTGCAGGAGTCCACGGGTTTCAGTCCCGCAGAGCTGGTGTTTGGACACACAGTGCGTGGTCCCCTGCGGCTGCTTAAAGAGAGATATCTGTCCGACACAGCTACCCCCGAGCAGAACGTATTAGATTACGTAAGTTGTTTTAGGGAGCGTCTGCATAAAGCATGCGAAATTGCACGCGAGGCTCTTTCCGCGTCTCAGGAAAAAATGAAAAGGAAATTCGACAAAAAGTCCGTGCAGAGAAAATTTGAAGTGGGTGACAAAGTGTTGACTCTCCTACCCGTTCCTGGATCCTCTCTCCAGGCAAAGTTCTGTGGGCCCTATACTGTCCAAGAGAAACTGAGTGACACAGATTATGTTATAGGTACCCCAGACCGTAGGAGAAAGCGTCGTGTGTGTCATGTTAATCTGATGAAGCCTTATTTTGTTCGTGATGCAGGTGTAAACTCCTCCTCATCCCCTGCTGCGCTGTCTGCCGTGTCGGTAGTTGTGCCAGCATCCCCGTCTCAGTATAGCCCAGAAAGTGATGGCTTAGCTTTCGTTTGTGCTGAGGGTTGCTCCCGACTCAGAAACTCTGAAATATTGGATAATTTGAAATCTCACCTAAAACATTTAGATGAGGCTGCCCAGACCGATGTGTGTTCTCTGATCAATACTTACCCATCTCTGTTTGCTGACACTCCGTCTCGCACTACTGTCCTCGAACATGACATAGATGTAGGTGACCACCCGCCGATCAAACAACACGCTTATCGTGTGAACCCTACCAAACGTGCACTTTTTCAGCAAGAAGTTTCCTACTTGCTGGAAAATGGTCTTGCTGTCCCTAGTTCGAGTGCCTGGAGTTCCCCATGCCTTCTTGTGCCGAAGGAAGACAAAACTCCACGTTTTTGTAGTGATTTTCGAAAAGTGAACAGTGTGACCAAACCCGACTCCTACCCTCTTCCCCGCATGGAAGATTGTGTTGACAGGGTTGGCTCCGCAAAGTTTGTCACCAAACTGGACTTATTAAAGGGTTATTGGCAAGTTCCCCTCACTCCGCGTGCATCTGAAATTTCTGCTTTTGTCACTCCGGACCACTTCCTCCAATACACCGTCATGCCTTTTGGCCTTCGAAATGCCCCTGCCACATTCCAACGCCTTATGCACATTGTCTTAGGTGGTGTCACAAACTGTGAAGTGTACTTAGACGACATTGTAGCCTATTCAGAGACTTGGTCAGATCACCTTGGAACACTCACGGAGATTTTTGAAAGATTACAAGAGGCATCCCTTACCCTAAATCTTGCCAAATGTGACTTTGGTAAGGCCACTGTGACTTATCTAGGGAAGCAGGTGGGTCAGGGACAGGTGCGCCCCCTGCTGGCTAAAGTCCAGGCTATCCTAGATTTCCCTGTGCCTCGCACTAGACGTGAGCTTCGCCGGTTCCTTGGTATGGCCGGCTATTATCGTGGCTTCTGTAAGAATTTTGCAGATGTAGTTGCACCTCTCACCAGTCTCACAAGTGTGTCAAAACCATTTGTATGGTCCCCCACATGCCAGAATGCTTTTGAGTCTGCCAAAGCTCTCCTCTGCAGCACACCAGTACTTGCCGCTCCTGTTTTTTCACATCCGTTTAAACTTGAGGTGGATGCCAGCGCCAACGGTGTAGGTGCGGTACTGTTGCAGGAGGATAGGCAGGGTGTTGATCACCCAATTGGTTACTTTTCGAAAAATTTCAACTCCCACCAACAGAAATACAGCACCATTGAAAAAGAAGCCCTCTCTCTATTGCTTGCTCTACAGCATTTCGAGGTCTATGTCGGTTCCAGTTCAGCACCTGTCATTGTTTACACAGACCACAACCCCCTCGTGTTTTTGACCCGAATGCAAAATTCTAACCAAAGGCTCATGAGATGGTCCCTCTTAGTACAAGATTTCAATCTGGAGATCCATCACAAAAAAGGGACAGAGAATGTACTGGCAGATGCGCTGTCACGTGGTTTTCGGAACCCCTAAGCGCCAAACATCTTTAGGGGAGATGTTTGGTCTTGGGAAGGGGGGTGTTATGGCCCTGTCCATAATCTGTTTTGGTGGCTGTTGTTGTCTGTGCCTTTAAGTCTTTGCAGGTCCCGGAGTGGATGAGCTGACGGCTGCTGATTGGTCCCCTGGCCATGTGATCTTCATTCAAATCCCTCACCAGCAGTTGTCCCGGGGCAGCCACTGACAGCAGCAGCAGACCTGACCCTGGCCTCCAAAACCTGAGACTTTTGTGCCTATGACTTTGTGCGACTTTTTTGGAGTTTTGTATATAGTGTGTACATTAGTTTTCATTGTAAATAGCACCTTGTAATTAGCACTGCAACAGAAGGGGTGAGCTGCCTTATTGTTTTTCCTTGCACTGTTTTCTCCTGTTTATTTCAGTTAGGGAGTTAGGTGTAGCGCTTGTCTTTTGTTTGTTGTTTGATTTCACATAGGGTTTTAGATAGCACCTTCTCCTGACTTAGCTGGTTTTGTTTGTTATTTTGGCCTTTGTTCACCCCGGAGCTTCATTTTTGCAGTGTAGATAATAAAACACGATTCACTAAGGAATTGGTTTCCCTTTGTGTATGGTTTTGGGGACCAGGGCGGGGCAGTCTTTTCAAACTTATGTTGCGTTCCTGTACCCCTAGACTGGGGCGTAACATATGGATTATTTTTAAATAGAGTAACGGAGAAAAGTAAACTCTAAAATAATTAGTTCATTAAAATCTCTTCTATATTATATACAGTGAAATATATAAGAAATAAAGAACTAGTACATGTGAACTAGTACATGCCAAATGCACAGCAAGACAAAAATGCACATGAGGGATGCTTTGGTCTCAACAATGCTGATTTATATCCGTTCTCTGCAAAGGAGACACATGCTGGTAACAGGTGGATACAATGCACTGGTGACCTACTTTTCTCCTAAGAAGGGGGAAAAAGTCAACATTAAAAAATTCCACAGTAATAGGAATTGGTTACTTTGGTCTTCATCTCAAAGCTTTCTGTGGCTGCACCTTTTGTTCTATTCCACCCACTACATTTTAAAACTGCTCTACCAAAAGAAAAGAAAAGAAAAGAAAAGAAAAGAAAAGAAAAAAAAGAAGATATTGTCAAAAAAGGCTGTTTTTATGTTGACTTTATGAACTGAATGATTGTACTCAGAGCTTACCAGACAGTGACATTTACTTTAACACATACTAGAAATGCTACAACAAAAGCTACATATTGCTTTGTCAGTTAAAAGCTTTGGATGTGAAAAGTATAGCAGATACTGCATTTGTAACTTAGCCCCACTACAATAGGAGAGTGGACAGTAAAAAGTAATATAAAACCAACCCGTTCTCACTCCCAAAGCGTAACATTTTACGCTAGGTGACAAATCGTCACCATATTATGTTTTCGGCTACCCACCACGTTCCTAAATGACGACCTCGGAAAAAGAGGAAATATGAGAACCGTCTGGACTGAACCTACACATGTTCGCTCTTTTTCTTCAAATCGCTTAGAAACACGCTATTTAACATCATTAAAGTCCTGGTTAAGATCAGGAATAAGGTTATGGTCAGGGCTAGGGATAAGGTTAGGTTTAGGGCTGGAATACAGGGCTGGAACGTCTACTACCGCGGGAGCGTCATTGCACTGGATTCCAGCCATAACCCGCCGCGTACCATAAGAACGCCGAAGGTCTCCTTTCGCGTTCCTCAGGAACGCCGCGGGACGTGACAAAACGTCGACATGTTACGCCTCGGGAGTGAGAACGCTCTGTATAAAACTCACAGCAGTACCACTGAAATAAATCCAAAAAACTTTTCTTGTAAAGCCTTTGTGCACATGGGCTGAACGCTTTATCCAAGTGCGTGAATGGAAGACTCTTGTAAAATAACATAAAGGTCTAATCAACAAAATGTGTTTGATTTCATGACAACTTTATGATGTTAGACTGGATCCTGGTGCTAATTTTCCATTTTGTGCAAATGAGTGTTAATCAAAGTTGATCATGTTACAGATTTACAAGTCACAGTTTTAATCTTAACCAATTTTTGCTAGATTTTGTTCATTGCTTCGTCTGTGAGATAGAAAAAGAAGGTGACTATAGAAATTGGGTACAGGAAAAGCTTTGGAGAACTCAGCTCAAGGGTAGATGCAGACCTGGAGATAGTTGCAGGCAGGGGGTCTATTAACACTTAGGGGAGCCAAGCTTGACAGCTCCTTACTCATCTGGGCCCCACAGGGAAGCTTGTTCTCGCCACAGCACTGTTGTGATGGTCAATACCAGTGCTTCCAGGGACACCTGGATGTGGGCTGGGATGCTCGGTCACTGTTATGATCCTGCTCCATCTGGGATTTGAATCAGTACTGGTGCAGCACATTATTTTGGTTTTTCTTTGTTTCTTTCGTGTATATTTATTTGCTGAGTTCAGACAAGTAAAGGAATCAGCCTTTTGATATAACACCACCAACAATGCGTGTAGATTTGTGTTTGGCTTAAATGAAGCCTGTGCAAAGTAATATGCAGTAATTATTAGATAATCAAGAAGATTGTCCTCATTGTGCAGATACTGCTGGGGGCTATCACATCATCAATGCAATAATGTCAGTGTCTGCTAACTCAATTTGCTCATTTTGCCCGGTATATTACAGATGTGAAGGGAGAACAATGAGGTAAGTTCTTGTTGCTTGTTACTGTACAAAGCAATGCAGCCCTAATGAAGAAGGATTGATTCTTGAAACATCTTTGCATGAGTTTGTTTTTGTTGCTTGCTCATGTTTGTCCAACTTTGTTAAACTTTTTTTATTCAGATTTCCCACAATGCATTTTTAAAAATATCTATGCTATTGTCGGTTTTTTTAGTTTGATTAGCTAACATAAATTCTGAATTAGCCAGCTTGATGCCAATGGATGGTGAGAACCGACAGTACAGTTTAAAACACTAGTTAAGGTTCTCTAAAAACAATTGGGGTGCTTTGATGTAAGACAGCATACTTTAATCCACACATAGCATCTTTGTGTTTTACTATTTCTACTTACTTTTGCTTTCCCTTGCAGCTCTACTGGCTTTCGCCACTGCAAATCACTTGGTTAGGTTTATGAAGTCATTATGGACTGGCAAATAACACCAGTTTATAATGTTAACCCTGCATGTTGTAACATATTGCTTAAGGGTACCAGTGCTTTAAATGTCAAGTGTCCATATGCGATAAGTTGGCTGTCAGACTAGTCTGACTATTGCCAGTGCATCAGAACACCAATGCCAAAGGACACCTTGTGTGTACTCTGTTGTGTTACTGTGTAGTGGCAAATGTGTGATGGTAGGACATGGTGTCATGCAGAATTCTGGATGTATGTCTGCCAGTGAATGTCATTTGGGGATACTGGAGAAATATAAATAATCAAAGATGAAGACTTTACTTGGTCACATTTATATTTTAACTTTGCCTGTGTGACAGAAGCTATAAAGTACAAAAATGTCTTTGTAGCGGAGTGAAACTCAGTGATATATATAATAAACTATTAAAACTGCCTGCTGCAGCCATGCTTGGTGCTTCCCATCTGTCTTTTATCTTGGTTGTTTTTGGTGCTTCTTCCATTTCAGTGGGGGACTCTGCATTGTTCATTTCATTTTCTCATTTTTAACCAGTTGCTAACAGAGTGCAGACGACCACTGGGCTGCTGGCTTGTTGGAGAACTTATCAGTAACTGTGCAATGTTTGAATTCCCATGAAATATTTTTCTGTATAGATGGAAAATTACCCACACTGACAACAAATCAAGTTTAAGACGACAATAGGTTTGACAAAATCTGAGTATTTGATGACTGACATGACATATTTTCATGTATATGCAAAATACATGAAAGGGGTCCTAATCAATACTGTTGTTGCATGGCTACATTACCATTAACTTGATCATAGGACATATTCAGTAGTATACTTCTGGCATGTAAAAATTGTGTGTGCTGTGACAAATGATCAAAATTCAGTGTGCTGCCAGGGATACATACACCCTTCTACAAATAAATAAATCACCATGGTCATGATAAAATCAGTTTAGGGCATGGGTCCAAGAAACTTTTTCTCATGTCTTGGGAGATGAGGGTATGAAATTCAGACACTTAGATGACATTTTGGAGGTGGTACCTATGAAGACAGTTTGCCAGACCCATGGCATGAAAGGTGCGTGTCAAGTTTCAGCGCTTTAAAGTATAAACACAAAGTACTGATGCCATTAAAAGTAGTAGATTGAAAAATTACAACCCGTAGAAACGGCAAAAATGGCACTAAAACCACCAATAAATTACAAAATGTGGACTTCCTGTTTAGTTTAGGGCATGGCTCCAAGGTTTTTTTTTTATAGCATCTTGTTACGTTACACATGTGAACCAAATTTCATGACACAAAAACACAGCAGTGGGGTTCGTCTTTTGCAACTTTTATAGGGGTGCTACAGAGCCGTTTTGCTCCATCCATGTGCGAGACCCATAAAATACTGAAATTTACAACAGACCTGGATTGAGTGCAAAAAAGGTTTAATCCTTCAGATAAGCAACAAATTTTTGTAAATAATAATTAGCAGTGCAGATACAGTGGGTCCTTTCCAACTGTCAGTGCTCAGACCCTGAATAGCCAAGGTATCAGCTAGCCATATTTTTTTCTACTGTGTCTCATTGTAAAGATAAGTTTGTGTGTGTGTGTGTGTGTGTGTGTGTGTGTGTGTGTGTGTGTGTGTGTGTGTGTGTGTTTTTCTGGACATGTATGATATTCAAGCGCATATACGTGTGGGCGATATTTTACCTTGAGCCAGTGTTGCAGTTCCCAGTCCCACAATGCATTCGAAAGGGAGTTCATCCTAGTGTCATTCCAATCTATCTCACCAAGCTGCTCCAGGAAAACTGATATGCCGATGAATATTTGCTCCCATCCTTATGTAGATGGGTCTTAATGGACCCTGACAGCTGTGTGGCCATTATTGATGTCTTTGTGAAGCATAATGAAAGTGAAATCACTCCTCAACAATAGGTGGCAGCTAAATGGTGAAAACATTCACCCACACTGACAGGTTAACGTGTATAAAAAAAATCACCCCACCATACCTGGGCTGGAATCATTAGTGAACTCGGAGCATCAAACTCATTTTATCTGAGGCGCCTTATGGAGATATCAATCTCATATGTGCAATGAGAAAGAAGATTTTTTTTTGTTGTCCGGGAGGATTCTTAATGGCAAATTCCTGCACAGACCTTTGTAGCTGAATCTTGCACTGAAATAAACAATAATGCTCATTTGTAAATTTCCTCCATATTTCACTGGAATGCTGGTAGCAGCATTGAAATTCTGGACACCTCCTAGCTATGGTCATTGTTAATTAAGGCGGCTGTGTTCTGACTTATTGACCCCCTGTAGCTCAGGGGATTTTGATGGGTTATGGAAGAGCTCATGGAATCTGGCCCGTGGCCCAAGTTCTTTCCGTTTTGGTCAGCGGCAGTGTTTGATGCATGGCAATTTAAATCCTCTCATCTAATTAAATGTGATCTGCACTTGTGCTAAATGACTTTTTTTTCCACTCGCTGAGAGATATCAGCTGCCTCTCACACAAGGTGACATTCCACTTTTCCATTATGCAGGATTATAACAGGTAGGTAGGACTTGGAGGATATAGTGTATGTAGAGAGACGCTACCACACTGGAAGCCCCGTTTTTATTTCTGGTGAATAAGTAATGGTGATGAGCAGACTGCCAGGCAGGGATTTGGGGCTTAATTCAAAGCTTAGCTTCCCCATCTCTCGTGTCAGCACAATGCAAAGTTCAGTGAAAAATCATTAATAAAATAATGCCATCAGTCAGTCAACAGTCAACTTAGAAAAGCGGAATTCTAATACCTTTTCCGGTCAATATTTGAACTTCAAGACCCAGCAGAGAAGACAGAAGTGTCAGTGTTAGTGACAAATGTCTGTATCAATATAAAGAAGTTATTTATTTATTTTAGAAATAAACCACAACATTCACATAATACCTACATTAGATTAAATTGCCTATGTTAACTATTAAAATAAAATGCAGCAACCATTATCGATTAAAATTTGGCTGATCTCCCTCCCTACTAATAAACCATGCCTACCTCTCAAGAGTTTCCTGTTGTCTTTCGGCCTTTCTATTCTCCCTTCCTACTTGCACTTGAAATTCATGGGAGACCGCATTCAAAATTGGTTACTATCAAACTTGAATTTCATCTTTGAGAAGAAGACAAATTCATGGGGAGCCAAATCTGCTGAGGAGGGCAGGTAATGAGGGATGATTAGATTGGTAGAGATTGGAAAGATTAGGTTGGACCTTCCACAGATGTCTCAGGACATTAT
Organism: Maylandia zebra; assembly: GCF_041146795.1. Classification (NCBI taxonomy): domain Eukaryota; kingdom Metazoa; phylum Chordata; class Actinopteri; order Cichliformes; family Cichlidae; genus Maylandia; species Maylandia zebra. The sequence goes on along the minus strand of NC_135168.1, from coordinate 42,474,304 downwards.
AGTAGAACTCTGCTTGTGTAACGTCCTGGGAGACAAATTTACCATACACCACACTGTAATCAATGTTGAAAAAAAAAACTGACAATGCTCATATTCACAGTCCTGACCTGATTCCCCACATTAGATTTTTTTTATTGAATTTATTTTATTGATTTTATTGAAGACTGCTGTTTTGGCCACAGAGCTCTAGCGACACTTTATTGGTTGACCGATGTGTTGTGTCTTGTGGGGCTTGGGGTGGCTGTAACTCAGGAGGTAGTGCAGGTCATCTACTAATCAGAAGGTTGGTGATTCGATCCATGGCTGCTCGAGTATGTATGCCAAATATCCTTGGGCAAGATGTTAACCCCAAGTAGCTTTCTGATGCTCCACTGGAGTATGAATGTGTGTAAATGTTAGATAGAAAGTACCTACATAGAAAAAGCATAGAAAAAAAATGCTTGTGTGAATGAGGCAAGTTGTATAAAGTTCTTTGAGTGCTCAGAGTAAAAAAGTGCTATATAAGAATCAGTCTATTGATATATATGTGGCTTTATATGGGCAATTACTAACTAAAAGCATGATTTTATGAAATAGCACACAGTTATGACCTAGAGGGTCTAGGGGCAGAGGAGGCATCATATAATTAGCAACTTAGAAAATAACCGGGGGTTGAAAGAATGAGTCGGAACAACAACAACAAAAAAAAAAACTTGGTTTATCTCAGTCGTTCAAACTAACTGGAAACTGAAGATGGGTCCCTTCTCAGGAAAACTGAAAGAAGACAGTGAAGGCAAGTAAACTCTGAAAGAAAGCTAAAAAAAAAAAAAAAAGTAACAGTCAAACTACTGCCGAGTCCAGTGTGCATGTGTGTTGGAAAAACACACTTTTTGCACACCAGCAAACGAGCGTCACTCTTCTTGCATCCACACGCAGCACGCACACTGCCTCAAATGGTTCAACCGTGTTTGCTCTCTCCTCTTTTAAGTTTCTCTTAACTATAATTAATATAATTCCTCCCTCTGCGGACAGAGGGAAGAAAAGAAATCCTGCAAAGAAAGAGGCAAGAGAGAAAACCACACAAACACACTACTGGTGTAAAAAGTTTGCTTTCTCAGATTGAGTTTGGGAGATTTGGAGTCAACCATCAGCGGAGCGGGGGCGGCTTACTGGGCTTAAGCCCGGGTCATTTTTTCAGAAGCCGGGGTCTTTTGGAGTGTAATTTGTTTCATAGTTAGATGCCTGACTGACAACTGTATAAAACAAAAACTACACACAATATTTGAAGCACATAGCACACAGTCGTAAATTCTCCTAATTTTGGTATGATCCGAGCTCAGGCACGAGGTGACTGAGCAGCACCTGAGCGAGGGGGGAGAAGCTGCTGCCTGCGAGTTTGCTGCAGACAGAGGAGAGCTTAAGTTTGACCAGGTACCAAAGCAAATCATTCGTACTGTACAAATAATGTAAATATGACGGTGTATCACAAAAGATTGATATCAAACTGATCACTTGACCCATATTAAGTTACTTGCTCTTCGAGTGAATCAACGAAAAGCCGAACAACAACAATGCTGTTTTTTTTAGAGAGTCTTAGCTTACATGTGTGTTTATTTTATATTTTCAGTTGTTATCCTCCACTAAACAAAGCACTCTAAACCTGTTTCAGTAATGTACTGATATACAAGAATGGACATCAGGGGCTTCTTTCAAAGAAAAAACCCAGGTAGATGTTATTTTATATATTATGCTTTGTATGTTGTTCAATATATTTCTATGCAAAACAAGAGGAATACACAGCAGTATATATTCACAGTTAAAACCAGATATTTACATACACTTTAGGGAAAAAACAAAAACTTTTTTTTTTTACTGTTAAACATCAATTTAGAGTAAACATGTTTTGTTTTAGATAAATAAATATTGAAATATCTTTTGAATTAGTTAAATGTCAGAATAAAGAGAGAGAGGGAGCTGTCTATTTTGTATCACTTTCATCAAATTTTAAGTTTAATGTTAATTAATAAGAAAACTCCAGACGATTCCATTCTGAGCTTAAGAAGCTTCTGATAGTTTTGTAGGGACCGCACGCTTGAAGTACGCATTTTGAGTGCGATTACGTCACCGCCACACGACGACGGCTGTCCTAATTCGAAGTGTACTTCAAACGCATACTCCAAATGCGCCGTCGATTTCCCCAAATATCAAGCGTGGTCCGGTGCACGCTTCGTGGTCCCATATATCCCACAATCCATAGCACGGCGGTGGGTGTGGACAGGGCTGGACTGGGACAAAAAATCGGCCCGGGCATTTTGACTAGAGACCGGCCCACCAAAAATGTGATGTCATTCAGGGGTAAAACCGCAAAGGATTCTGGGAACTTGTGGCAAGAGGCATGCAGGCTTTCAATTGAACTCAGTTACACAGCGATAAAAAGAAACACAAAAAATGCCAAGAAGCTGTTGTATTATTAACTGCAATAGCCGGTGTTGTGCCAAAAAGTGATTGTCTGCCAAAAACCGATTTCCAGTATTTGCCAATAACTGATTGCTCGTATTTAAATTGCTATAAGTAACTTGTTGGGCTATAATATGTGAAACATATGTCAAATGCATCCCTCATGGATGACATAAAGTCATCTCTCCATCTCCATCTCTCTCTCCTGCTCTTTTATTTCTCTCTCTTGCTCCATCTCTCTCTGCTGCTCTTCTGTCTCCTCTGTCACAGACTTCTCCACTTTTGGTGATAAATCAGCCTGGTGCAACATGTAAGGATTGGCACAATTTGTTAAGATTTTGAGGAGTTTCAGAAACTAACCTTAAGCATAAAATAAAATTTACTATCAGTAACTTCATAGCACCCGCCCAGCAGTATATAAACTCCATCATGCTAGCTAGTATGCAGTACCAGTTATTCTAAGCGACTGTAAAAAGCCAGCACAACGAAAACAAACTACAACTAAACTTGGTTTATATCTGACACAGATAGACAGCAGGTCATAACTTCTTACCTGAAGTTCAGTTCCTCTGCCACTATGACCGGCGGCCGCCTCGGGTCTCTCCTCCTCTTGCCTCCCCTTTCCCTTATCCACCTGCTGGCCTCCACCACTTGCTGATGTTGCTAAATCTGTGGAAGCTATGCCATAGTTAGTTTTACACATTTGGCAGCGTCTGCCTGAAGGGCTTGTTTCTTTTTGGCCCTAATTTTTTCTGCACCTCCTTTCCTTTTTTTGCTCTCCATTTTCTTTAGTTCGTCTATAAGATTGCTAAACAAGGGGGAGGGTGCACCCGACCTCCTCGGCTGTAATTGGTCCAGCCCAGAGTATCCATGACACACAACGTAACGTTCAATAATGTGTCATGCGCAAAAGCATTAGCTCTAAGAGCCGTGCTTAGAGAGTGCTTTGTAGTGAATCAGAAGAGTCGACTCCCATTGAGCAAGAGCCGGCTCCTCACTTAATTTCCTTTCGCTGCTCAGCTCTCACACAGTGGCTCAGCTATGCTTCAATCCCTCCATATTGTGGCCAATCACATGCGAGGATATAGGATAATATCGTTGTGTGAAAAACAGAGAGGGTGAGAGACAGGACAGTCAAGTGGAGCGTGCGTCTGTCCTCTCAGTAAGTGAGTGAGACAGTAGACAGCGGTGAGGAGGGCTGTGCGAGTGCATCGCAAAAACACATAAATATGCCTGACATCCGTAAACGAAGCAGCATCTGGCTGCAGTTTAAAGACTTTTTTGTCTCGGTCTTGGTGTTGGTCTCGTATTGACTTGGTCTTGGTCTTCTCTTGGTCTCGATACCCTCTGGTCTTGGTATTTTCTTGGTCTCGGTTTAGACGGTCTTTACCTAGACTACAAGTCTAGGTAAACCTACCCACAGCTCTGTGTGTGCTTGTATTTTCATGTATGCTGGCAGACGGTTCCCTGCCCATGGCGCAGCTTTATATTCATCTCCAGACCACAGCAATCAGGATTTTCTTTTTCTTCTTTTTATTTGTGTGTGTGCATCCTTTTGCATCACAATCATGTCAATAGCTAAGCTTTAATGACTGCTTTTCTTGATAATGGGACCATAGTGATGCTGAAAACACTTGGAGGTTTTCAGGGTTGCTGCAAAAATAACTCTTGGAATTATTAACAATAACTGTTTTCTTGTCTCCACATATCAGCAGCAGGTTGACTGGCATGGCCTTCTGAGCTTTCTCGCTGTTTGGCCTAAGGGGCAGTGACCTTTCACAGTATACCGGTTCTTGTTGCTCTTTTGGTTTGGCAACTGAGCAGAAAAGAGTCGGCTACCTGGCTTGACCCAGCTACCAAAGACTCTTCTCAACACAAGTCCACACCCACTAAAAAAAACCCCATAAATGTAGAGAAAATATCTAACTTAACAATTATTAATGCATTTTTAATTTGTTTTTATTTATCCTGTTTTAATCATAATAGAGATTAACAATACAAAGCAGAATTTTTCACCATCCTTCTGTTTATTTACATATACACTCATCTCTTTCCAATATGTTGTAACAAAAACCATCACATTAAATCAGGTTCAGGTTTTAATCTCTTGGAAAAGCTTCAAAAGTATCTCTATGCAGTAGTATTGGCACTGCAACTAACCTGCCTTACCTTACCTTTGTAAATGATCTTAATATCTTATATATATATATACATATATATATATATATATATATATATATATATATACATATATATACAAAAAACACCCAGCACGCCCCTGCGGGCGGTTTATCCTTCAAGCTCGGGTCCTCTACCAGAGGCCTGGGAGCTTGAGGGTCCTGCGCAGTATCTTAGCTGTTCCCAGGACTGCGCTCTTCTGGACAGAGATCTCCGATGTTTTTCCCGGGATCTGCTGGAGCCACTCGCCTAGCTTGGGAGTCACCGCACCTAGTGCTCCGATTACCACGGGGACCACCGTTACCTTCACCCTCCACATCCTCTCGAGCTCTTCTCTGAGCCCTTGGTATTTCTCCAGCTTCTCGTGTTCCTTCTTCCTGATATTGCTGTCATTCGGAACCGCTACATCGATCACTACGGCCGTCTTCTTCTGTTTGTCTACCACCACTATGTCCGGTTGGTTAGCCACCACCATTTTGTCCGTCTGTATCTGGAAGTCCCACAGGATCTTAGCTCGGTCATTCTCCACCACCCTTGGGGGCATCTCCCATTTTGACCTCGGGACTTCTAGGTTATACTCGGCACAGATGTTCCTGTACACTATGCCGGCCACTTGGTTATGGCGTTCCATGTATGCCTTGCCTGCTAGCATCTTGCACCCTGCTGTTATGTGCTGGATTGTTTCTGGGGCATCTTTACACAGCCTGCACCTGGGGTCTTGCCTGGTGTGATAGACCCCAGCCTCTATGGATCTTGTACTCAGAGCTTGTTCTTGTGCTGCCATGATTAGTGCCTCTGTGCTGTCTTTCAGTCCAGCTTTGTCCAGCCACTGGTAGGATTTCTGGATATCAGCCACCTCCTCTATCTGCCGGTGGTACATACCGTGCAGGGACCTGTCCTTCCATGATGGTTCCTCGTCTCCCTCCTCTTTCTTGGGTTTCTGCTGCCTGAGGTATTCACTGAGCACTCGGTCAGTTGGGGCCATCTTGTCTCATCCTGGACTGTGGTGCTGACACTCACCAGTCCCCGGCCCCCTTCCTTCCGCTTAGCGTACAGCCTCAGGGTGCTGGACTTGGGGTGAAACCCTCCATGCATGGTCAGGAGCTTTCTTGTCTTTATGTCAGTGGCTTCTATCTCCTCCTTTGGCCAGCTTATTACCCCAGCAGGGTACCTGATCACGGGTAGGGCGTATGTGTTGATGGCCCGGATCTTGTTCTTACCATTCAGCTGACTCCTCAGGACTTGCCTGACCCTCTGCAGGTACTTGGTGGTTGCAGCCTTTCTAGCGGCCTCTTCATGGTTCCCATTTGCCTGCGGGATCCCCAGGTACTTGTAACTGTCCTCTATGTCTGCAATGTTGCCTTCTGGTAGTTCAATCCCCTCAGTTCTGACTACCTTCCCTCTCTTTGTTACCATCCGACTACACTTCTCCAGTCCGAACGACATTCCAATGTCATTGCTGTATAGCCTGGTAGTGTGGATCAGTGAATCGATGTCTCGTTCACTCTTGGCATACAGCTTGATGTCATCCATGTACAGGAGGTGGCTGACAACTGCTCCGTTCCGTAGTCGGTATCCGTAGCCAGTCTTGTTAATGATCTCACTGAGGGGGTTCAGGCCTATGCAGAACAGCAGTGGGGACAGAGCATCTCCTTGGTAGATCCCGCACTTGATGGTAACTTGTGCTATGGGCTTGGAGTTGGCCTCTAGTGTTGTACGCCACATCCCCATTGAGTTCCTGATGAAGGCTCTTAGGGTCCCATTGATCTTGTACAATTCTAGGCATTCCAGTATCCAGCTGTGGGGCATTGAGTCATAGGCCTTCTTGTAATCAATCCAGGCAGTGCACAGGTTGGTCAGTCTGGTCTTGCAGTCTCGGCTGATTGTTCTGTCTACCAGTAGCTGGTGTTTTGCACCTCTGGTATTCTTGCCAATTCCTTTCTGTGTCCCGCTCATGTATTGACCCATGTGCCTGTTCATCTTAGCCGATATGACGCCTGACAGGAGCTTCCATGTAGTACTGAGGCAGGTTATTGGTCGGTAGTTGGAGGGGACCGGTCCCTTCTTGGGGTCCTTGGGGATCAGGACCGTCCGGCCTTCAGTTAGCCATTCCGGGTGTCTTTCGTTAACTAGCAGCTGGTTCATTTGTGCTGCCAGACGCTCGTGGAGTGCAGTCAGCTTCTTCAGCCAGTAGGCGTGAACCATGTCGGGCCCTGGTGCTGTCCAACTCTTCATACTGGAGACCCTTTCTTGGATATCTGCCACTGTGATGGTTACTGGACCCTGTTCAGGGAGGTCGCTGTGGTCTGCCCTCAGATCCTCTAGCCACTGAGCATTGCCGTTATGGGTTGCATCCTTCTCCCATATGCTCTTCCAGTATTGCTCCGTCTCCAGCCTTGGTGGTGCTGTTCTCTTATTGTTCCCTTGCCACTGAGAGTACACCTTTGCTGGTTCTGTGGAGAACAGCTGGTTTATTCTCCTGCCTTCTATCTCTCTGGTGTACCTCCTCAAGCGGCTGGCCAAGGCTGTGAGTCTTTGCTTGGCAGTTTCCAAGGCCTCAGGTATGGACAGCTTGCTGTATTTCTTAGGCACCTTATTTGTCGCACCTTTCTGCAACTCCGTTAGTTGGCTAACCTCCCTCCGTGCTACTTTGATCTTGCCCTCTAGCCTCCTTCTCCATGGAGGGTACTACCCCTTGTGGCTGTTCAACTTGTAGCCAAGCATCTCACTGATCACTGTTGCCGTATTGTAGATCAGCTTGTTAGTGTCGGTAATCGTGGTTGTAGGTATTGCCCGTAGTGCTGCATTAACATCATCTAGCAGACCTTCTGAGGGTACTTCACGTAATCTTGGTAACCGGCTACGGGGGATCCAGGTTTCAAGCTTGGCCATGATCCTATTTTTCAGGTCAGTTCCTCTCGCACTCAACGATCCTTCTCCTATCGCACTTGGGGCTATGTACCCAATCTCAGGTGATGATATCTCCCCCCTGACCTGGCGTCCTGACTCCTCCTTGCCGTAGCATTTGTGTTGTACCTCGTCAATCTCTAGCTGTGAGAGCAGTCCCTTCTTTCGAATGTTGGAACACTGAGCTACTAGTTGTTTCGCCGTCATTGTGGATGTTGGGTATCGAAGAATCCATAGGTCCCTCATCCTATTCATGTAGCCCCTTCCGCCGGGGTTACTTGCGTAGTAGCATTCCAACAACGCCCTGTTTTCATCCCTTACCCACCGATGCCTTCTTGTTCCAGTAGCCCACTTTTCGTCAGGGTGCCCTGGTTCCTCAACACCTGACGCGGACCTTGTTGATCCGGGCGACGTCCGAGCCGGCATGCCTTCATATTTATCTGTCTCGCTCATGTCTGCGGTAGGCTTGCTTAGCATAGGGGGTCTAGCCTTAGGACCCTTACTGGATACAGACGCCCCAGGCAGGAATCGAACTTGCGATCCTCTGTTCCAAAGGCGTGTAGTTTATCCTATATATATATATATATATATATATATATATATATATATTATATCTTAATTTTCCAAAATCAACTCTCATTTCAACTGGTGGGTTGAAAGTGGACTTTTTTTCTCTGAGCATTAAAATATACTTACTGATATTTGAGTCACTAAACTAACAGACACACAAAAAAGATTTCATTTCCTCATATATGCATTGCAATTAGTTAACTCACACTACTAACCTGTTTCATACAGAAAAATTAGGATATTTGAGTTATGTTCCATCTGTAGCCTCCTCCTCATCAGAGGCATGGGAGCTTTGCAGGAGCCTACTGCATTCACTGTTACTTGTGGCCATGTCTCCAATTACGTCTCCATAGCCTGAGCTAAAAATCTGTGCAATACTGCAACAAAACACCCCCAAAAAATTCTTAAGACAAATTATAACTGTGTGCACATTTATTGGTGTCACAATATTATTTATTTATAAATAAATAATAATAATAATACTAAAAACAGCTCAAAGGGCAATGCAACAAACAGCTGTGATTCTATTGTAGAAACAGGGTTAAATGGAAGCTACAATACTCCGAGTCAGACATCTCATCACTGCTTTTGTTAACTGTTAATGAGCAGTCTCTGGCTGCTTGGTTGAAGTCAGCATACACTCCGTTTAAGCATCACTCTGGGTTTTGTTACTTTGTGTTTGCATCATGTTGTCCTTGCAGATGCTTGTAAAAAGCCACTGCTGTATCAGCAGCCATGGAGTTGTTTGTATCCTGGATGCACTTTGCACTTTACCGATGCGCTCTTGTCCTTTTGTGAATAAAATGAATTAATGTTCACATCTGCTCTCCTTGAAAGTTTAACACCACTATACCATTTTCCTTCTCCCTGCAAACAAACTGAGATCACGTAGTTGTAGCTCAGATGTGCAATGCAACATATGCATCTTCTGCTGGGAGAATAAAATAGTAAATTTAATTAATATTGCCTTGATGGGGCTTTGGCTGCCAAGAAAGTTTGTTAGAATTGCTATTTAATTATTATAGGCTTTTTAAAGAATTTCAGGAGAAAGTCCTTTCACATTAAAGATGGGATCAAAAGGGTTTCTACTGTCATGGACCATTTCTCCTGAAAGAAACTTAAAATAAATTAAATAACTGTTTAGTTCTAGAGACATCAGTAGTAAAACAATACGACAGTTCACTGGATATATATGTAAAGAATTTAATGATTTAAATTAGGAGAATTAAGAGGCAGTAGCCAAAGTCCTTTGGTGAAGACACTGTTTACTGCAGCAAAGACAGAACAGGAGCTTCCTAGACAAACACATCTGCAGATGTCAGAGCCTGTAACATCTCTTCAATTTTCTGTTTTTATACAACAACCATAACAATATCAAAGTTGTCATGGTGACCTAATGGTTTTCCCCTAACTTCTCAGAACATGTTTCAAAGTGTTGCTGGCTTACAGTTTTTTACAGACGCTAGGACACATTTCCCAATACTTAGGTCACTTTTGCAAAACACTTCACACAATCCACCTAACTGACCGTCAGCTTGGCAAAGCAGTTCATTCCACATTCAAAATGCAATATAACTACCCAAAACACTTCATTCAGGTCTCAAATAAACTCATTCTTCCAGAACACTAGCAAAGGTTGACAGCCGACAAACACACTTTGTCACCCACAAAACAATGACCTAAAAAACACTAACAACATGTAGCATTACACAGTGTTTTCTTGTGTAAAACAAGGACACATCTCTGTTTATAATTTCAATATATGTTACTGGAATGAATCAGACATCATGCAGAATTCGTTAATATTTGTTTATGTATTTTTATTTTTTTGCACTAAGTAATCCCAAAATACAAGAATTTGTATACACACCATCCACTGATACACATACAATAGTAATGCTATTCTACTCGGTCTCCTCCATTTGGCCACAGGTTCTCATCCACATCACATCTTATGTCATCTAGGGCAATACACCTAGGAAAGAATCTCCTGGCTGCCAGAATTGAAGGAGTTGAAAAATTGAAGGAGTAACACCTGTGTAGATGTTCATCTACAATGAGAATAAGCTGTGGCTGGTTAAACTGCATTTTTAGATTTAAAATATGTTTCAATAAAATATTGCTGTTGCATTTTGCTGTCTTTTTAAGTTTTGCATTGTGTTATTGTTTTGGCCATAAGTTTAACAGTTTTGAAAACAGTATGTAAGCACATGCAAAATGTCCTGTCCGTACAAAGATTTTTGGCAGTTGTTGTGTCTGAGTGAGAAGATAATTCATGAAATTTGAGAGATGTAGTCATTGGATGCATTTTGTGCCAAAACAATGATAACTGGTCCTCAGTTTAGCCCACATAGACTTCTGTTGTGCTCACTGTGTGAGGAGTTTTGCAAACGTGACCTAAGTATTGAGAAATGTGTCCTAGCGTCTGTAAAAAACTAATACAACCATGTCCAAACTGGGCGTGCGGAACCCTACCTCCCATATTATCTGTCTGCACCAGAATTCTTTCCTTTCTGTGTATGAGTATGTGTGTGTGTGTGTGTGTGTGCGTGTGTGTGCGTGTGTGTGTGTGTGTGTGTGTTACCAAATCTACTGCTGACTATATATGGTGATATAACATCCAGCTTCAAAACACTTACTGTAAAGTGCAACCCACAAAAAAAGAAAAAAAACCTTACTGAGCGTGGTCAAGGGAAAGGCTACAAGACCTTCTCCAAGCAGCCTGGCTTTTCTTTGACCACGGGTGGTAATATTGTTAACAAGTTTCGAGTCTGTGGTACCGAATTAACCTTCAGGTATGTGGTTGCAAGAGTAAAATTGACCTCAGATTGAACAGCAAGATACTTCAAATGGTAGAAAAAGAATGAAGGAAAACTTCAAATCTGATAAAAGATGACCTCAAAGATCAACTGTGGCCAGTTGCATTGTATGTTACTTTCTGAAGGGGACTTTTCTACATGGAAGGCAATTCAGAAAGATCTCTTTAAAAAAAACGCAGAAAAGGAAACATTAAACAAGCTCAAATCTACTTTAAAAAAGTCAAAAGATTTCAGGGAAAATGTCCTTTGTAAAGATTAAACACAGATTGAATCATGGTGAGTCGCTTAGCTTTATGTTTACAGCAGAAGAGAAATCATCTTTCGAAGGAAAAAACAGGATTTTAAATAGAGGACTTGCTTAATATGAGATTCTGTGACTGGCACGGAGTATCTTGAAACTGTGCTGGGCAGGATGAAATCAGAGGATTATCGAGGCATTCTGGGGTGATACATACTGCCCAATGTCAGAGAGCCCTGTCTCGTTTAGAGGTCTTGGCTACTACAAGAGGATAATGAACCTAATGAAGATACATCCGAAAACATCCAACTCTTTAACTCTTTTGAAGTGGTATGCGGTCCTGATGTTAATCCAAATGAATATCTGGCAACAAGCTGAAATTTGCTGTTGGGAAAAGGCAGTTAGCTAAAGAAGACTGGACTAGATTACCAGTTGACAAGCATTTGATTACAGTGCTCAAAAGACTTGATATTTTTGTTTTTCATTTTCTTGTGTTGTTAAAAATTGCATTTTTATTTTCTTTGTTTTTAATCAGCATCTGTTATATTGAAAAAGGAATGCACACTGACGGAAACCTACTTCAGGAGAAAATTTGGAAATAAGTGGAACGGTACTAAAACATTTGGACCACATCTATTAAAGAACAACCAGCTTTGATCTTCACCACAAGGCAAGATGCAGGTTAACAACAAATCAGTGAGCCTCCCAAACTTTCACTAAGAGCATCCTGCAAATGCCGAGGATCAAGATAAGGGAGCCCTTATCTCCAGCGTGACCAATTAAAAAAGACACTGATCCTTCCACCTTTGACCTTTCAAGCCTCTTGGCGCTCAAGAGCCTGCAGCCCAGAATGTCTGGTTCACATCCCACTGTGGGCTCCATCAACAATGCGGATTAACTTTAACCCTCTCATCACTGACCTTTAGAAGTCAGTCAGCCACTATGTTTGGTTGCCATCAACTTTAACCTTGAATGGGATTGCATGCAAGAGGCAATTCACTTAACAGCCATATGTAAGTTACGTCGTCATTTTTTACAATTTGTTCTCGTACTGCTAAAGGCCTCTGCACATACCCAGTGATTTCCCTGTCAACCATCATTAATGGGGAAGTGGACATCTCAGGCTCTGGATGCAAAGATAACCTTAATATATATTTCTCACCCTGTAATATGTCCGTCAACAACATCCGCCGTTCCTATTGGTAGCCACTTCAATCGCTGGTCCGCCGACTGAGCATTGGTAATTGTTATTTTGCCTGTCAATGCTACAACTGAGCCACCACATCACTGCCACTCTTTCTGTGTTTACGCTCCTTAATACCATTTAAGCATCACAATTCCTGCAGGCCCTTTCCAGCCCATTTGACACATTTCTCAAGTCACTAGCAAAAAAGATGGTGTGAGTACTTGCTTTGCCCTCCACAAAGAAAGAGTATTTCGTATACCTTTTGTGAAAGAGCATCATATTGAAAAGGGGAGGTCTAAGCAGTGCCTCAAACAAAATACAGCCCTCCTTTACCTTTAGCTCTAACACAGCTACACAATGCAGTCAATCCTCCCACCTAGAATTGTGACAGGGACAGTGACAGAGAGGTTGTATAATTTGTGCCGGGAAGATGGCATATCAAAATGGGATACTCCTACAGTTGTTTGTGCGCTTTCCTCAAGAGGTGTTCAGGCCTCAAGTATTATTCACTGCATTCTGGGTGGAGGAGATTTGTGGTTGATTCCCATGCTGAATCATCAGCCTTTACCTGCACAGTGTACCACAGCTTCTAAAGGGCTGTGCTTAGCATTAAAGGATGTTAGTGAGAAACTTGGATGAGAAGCTTTCTGTGTTAATGTACTTTTGAAGGTTCAGAATACTGGCCAAGACTGGGCCATCTAGTTCTTGGCCAGCTTCTGCTAAGGAGAGGATTGGAGTGACAAATCATTACTGGCTAACCTAATGCTCTGTGTCAACTGGGATTTGATGCAATGTGTGGGGTCAGGAAGCCCCCTTAGGTATAGCAGGATAGATACTGCAGATTAGAGTATCACTGCAGCACTGAATGAAGCCAGTGGCCTCAGCCATTTAAAGAAGTATGATCCTATTAAAGGCTGATGGCAATAGTCCTAGGGTGTGTTCAGAAAGAGTGCAATCTGAGTGTAATGTTGAAGCTAAGACACATGTGAATGTAACCAAGTCATATTTGCTTTGGGTGAACTGGGATGAAGACATATTTAAGGTCATTTTTTGTTTCACCTTGAAAGTGAAACTCACGTTTAACCCAAGGTTGCATGACATTGTATAAATACATGGAAATAAAAAGAAGAGCAAAGTCCTTTAGAGAAAAGTAGAACAGTTTGACATCAGTCTGAGCTGTCTTAATAACACGGTCAGGGACAGTGTGTAGGTTAGTAGGTAGCTTCAGCTGATTTTCTTACGATTAAGTTTAGTAGGACAATGCTTCACTTTGTTAAAAGGCATTAGTTCTCAAAGGCAATGTAAGTGTTAGTGTCAGTGTTTGGTTATATTTTAGCTACATGCTAAAACAAACATTGACAGAAATGTTTGTGTTTAAAAGAAAATCATACATTGTAAAAAAAAAAAAAAAAAGGTATTTCTTTCAAAATTTAATTCAAACTTTCACATATTTCTTATTCCTTACAAGCAAATTGAACTATTTCAACCCTTTTTGATTTTGAGGATTTTGGCTTAGATATAGCTTATGAAAATCAGAAATGCTCAAATTAGAATATTTCAGATCATTTCGATTTTCATTTTTATTCTCATAACTTGGTTGGAGCTCCTTTGACACAAATTACTTCTATGCAGCACGGCAAGGAGGCAATCAGCCTGTGGCCCTGCTGAGGTGTTACTGAAGCCCAGGTTGCTCTAATAGTGGCCTTCAGTAGTTTTTGGTTGGGTGTTTCTCATCTTTTTCTTCACAATAACTTGGAGATTCTCTGAGGGATTCAGGTCGGAGGGGCTGGTTGGTCAATCAAGCACAGTAATAACTAGAGATGGACCGATCCGATATTACGTATCGGTATCGGTCCGATACTGACCTAAATGACTGGATCGGATATCGGAGAAAAATAAAAAAATGTAATCCGATCCATTAAATATCACGAAAGCACCTCACAAAACTTGCAACACGCCGTAACTCACCTCAGAACGTTAGCATGTCGGAGCAGTATGCATCACGTGATAGAGCGGCTGTGGCATGCGGGATCTGTGGTCTGGATAGCATTTGGAGCTTCGCTAGCAACCTGGCATTTCATCTCCGACAAAGTTATCCCCGAGAGAAGTAAAGCAAGTGTGTAAGTCCATCTCTGAATGTTTGTAAAGCATTCCTGCGTTAAGCTTAACGAGCGACTGCCTCTCGCTCTCCGGCTGCTACTTCAATCGTGAAACTGCTTAAATGATCAGCTGATCGGCTTTTCTGTCGCGAGTCCGTCTTTGTTTTTGGCCCACTTTGCACCAGAAAGAGGAAACCAGCGGCTGAACAACAGCAGCACGTTTAAGCTTGATCAGCTGTTGTTAGAATGTATTTAATATTACTTTCTACTCGAGGATCTTTTTCTACGTAGCTGACGCTGGTAACTGTGCAGGGGCGGATCTAGCAAAGTTTAGCCAGGGGGGCCGATAGGGCATTAACTGGGAAAAGGGGGCACAAAGACATACTTTTCTTTCTTATTCTCATTTAAAATGTCTAGCTTTTAATAAATAATTATCTGACACACAAAGTTTTAATTTGATGTAAAATGAATAGAAGTCAATTACTGTATATAGTGACTATTAAGTCTAATATATATACCCTAGTAAGCTATAGTACTTTTTCCTTTGGGAAGGTACCATCTGTGCAGTCTGCAATTTTGTTGAAGAAAGATGTTGAATCTATTTAATATTTCTTGAAAAATAATTGATTTCTGTGCATTTTTTTTCACACTGCATCAAATTAAGGTTGATTACGTCGATTAAGCATCATGAGGTGGCGCGTGAGGGGTGGTTCCCTATTTTTTATTTATTTATTTTTGTTGTTGCTGGGAGTTGGAACCCTATTAGTTAGGTTGCTTAATATTTAAGCTAAGTACTCTTTAAAATACCAGAATAGGGAGGATGGTGTAGGTCTAAGTTTATTAGATTGATCAGTATTGCTGAACTATGAAATATTTTTTTTGTATACAGGTATAACAGAATAGCTTTAGTGTAGTTGTTGTTTTAAACTTGAGTATGAACTTGCAGACTTGCAAAATGCAGCAAGATATTTAAAAAACAGTTTTGTTGATTAAAAAACACTATATCGGATTCATATCGGTATCGGCAGATATCCAAATTTATGATATCGGTATCGGTATCGGACATAAAAAAGTGGTATCGTGCCATCTCTAGTAATAACATGGTCAGCAAACCATTTTGTAGTAGTTTTGGCACTGTGGGCAGGTGCTAAGTGCTGCTGGAAAAGAAAATCGGAATTTTTTTCATAAATCTTGCCAATAGATGGAAGCATGAAGTACTCCTGGTAGATGGGAACATTGACTTTGGACTTAATAAAGCACAGTGGACTAGCCACCATCAACACAGGAGATAACATGCTACTCCAAATCATCACAGACTGTATAAACTTCACACTGGACTTCAAACGCCTTGGATTATGCACCTCCTGACTCTTACTCCACTAAATCAGAACTCTAGGATCTTGACTTCCAAATGAAATGCAAGATTTCAATATGTTGTCTTTCCTTACTTTGGACCACTGAGCAACAATGCTGTTCTTTTTCTCTTTAACTCTTGTGTGCTGTTCATATTTTCATTACTCAGGAAATCTTACTGCCTGTGGTGGACAAATCAATGAACCTATAACAATTTATATAAAAATACTTAATACTTCATCTTCGCCACCATTTTTGGGGGCCTGGTTGCACCACATTAGCAGTCACACGAGGCGGCTGTAGTGAGAATGCCGTTCAGCACCACCAGACTTTAAATTGATGGTGCCGCTGTAGATCACCTGGTTGAGCAGGTAAGTCTTCACTACTGAGCCTAATTTGAATCTGCCCTATAATATTTCCTCTGTGCCTGTTCTTCTCACTTTCACCCTTTGTCTGTTGTCTGCACTGTTCTATCAAATAAAAGCTCTGAAAAATCATGCTCTGAAAAATCTTCCAAAAGTCCTCTCTCTTCTAAAATCACTGAGGTCCTCTAATCAGAGAATCATTTTGTCATGCTGATGGACAAGGAGCCACACATGCAAAGCTATTTATTCGCTGTGTCCACCACTGATTTGCAGCTGGGATAGAGAGTGAGAAAATAAAGTGTTTCCCACAAGACAAAGACTAAAATGTGCGGTGGAAGCAAGCGGGTGTAGGTGCTTGAAATTTAACAATGTTGGAGACTTGCGCAGGAAAAAAAATAGAAGAAGAAAGTCAAAACACACCTACACACACGTGCAAACAAATACACACTACTCACACGGCAACAGCAAGGCCTGTAGCAGAAGGGCAGAGTAAAGGGACACAGCATGTCCATTATTTAATGAGATAGATGTCCAGTGGACCTAAACACCACATGTTTAATATCAGTGTGTATGGGAGGGGTTACAATATGAAGACATTGAAAATATGTTGTTTTAGGTTTTCTTCACAGAAAATGAACCAAAGGCAAGGAGTCTGAGGGTTTAAATAATCCGGCTCTTAAGTCTAACGTCATTAGCCATTTCAATTCCTAAATTCAAATAAACACTGTGGTACAACTGTGAGGTTCGAATGGCCCAAATTCTTTCATCTCCAATAAAATGTTCTGTGTGGCTGCTCTCCCAGCTGTTACAATAAAGTTTAATGACCAGGCATCCGTGAAAAAGAGGATTTACGAGTTTAACGGAGTTTGAAGTTAGCAGGAAGTTAGCTCGCTAGTTTTTAGCTAAAAATTATATACCAAGTTCTTACCAAGGGATTTCTAAAATAATTTAAAAAAAAGTACAGTTTACTTTATCACTTCAGACATAAATGAAGACAGAAAACAAAACAGCAGCAGTGTTTTTAGGATTATTGAAGTTATAATCCTAAAAACATATAACTGTATATATAGCGCTACTTGATGGTTAGCTTCAGAGCTATGGTTAAGATAATATAAACAGATTAGCACAGCGAAGATGGCGAATGAACATGAACTTTTTCTGCCTCAATAATAGTTAATATGAGGGTGCTCAATGGGCAGAGACGAATGCAATCATATGGCAGGGAAAACATGATGGAAATGGACCAAATTTCAGTCAAGAGAACACCTGTGATGATTCATCAACAACGTGAGGTTAGTCATTAACATGCTGCTGCATGGTTTGGATTGCTTGCTATGAAAAATCGCTGATCCTCAGCTTCGTGTACCCTTTCAAATCTTATTTATCCTCAGAGTGGTTAGTTCTTTTTTGAAGCATTCAAATGTTTGGTGTCTGGCAAACTGTGAGCTTATTGGCTGTAGTTACATTGTAAGGTTTTAAAAAGTGAGCTTAAAGATGCAATGCACTTGAACAGTGCTAATAAAAAGCCATAGACTCCTACAAAGAACATGGATTATTTTTAGAGGCTTGTTTATATTAAATAAAACAAAATACAAAACCGTTACAACACATTTAAAAGACAACAAACTTAGCAAAAGGAGAAGGAGCTTTGACTTGAAAGCAGGGTTGAGATGTGATCACTTAACAAGCAATATTAAATTTCATATTTTGTCTTTTGGTAAACATTTATTTATCCATCCATCCATCCATTCGCTACCGCTTATCCTTTTCAGGGTCGCGGGGGATGCTGGAGCCAATCCCAGCTGTCATAGGGCGAGAGGCGGGGTACACCCTGGACAGGTCGCCAGTCTGTCGCAGGGCTAACAAACAAGGACAGACAACCATTCACACTCACATTCACTCGCACATTCACACCTAGTGGCAATTTGGATTATCCAATTATTTATTTATTTATTTTTTGTTTCACACATGGTACAGCAGTAATTCATTTCCCATACACAACCTTCCTTTCAATTAAAGTAACACTGTTTCCATGCATGAAAAGAGCAGGAAGAAGAATAAATTCTTATTGACACCTGCCCCCTATCTGTGATAATACAAGTAGGCAACCAAAATTACACTCTGACAATATTCTGCACATAATATATGTAGCTGCCATCACCAGTGTGTGAATGTGTGTGTGAATGGGTGGATGACTGGATATGTAAAGCGCTTTGGGGTCCTTAGGGACTAGTAAAGCGCTATATAAATACAGGCCATTTACCATTTTTTTTTTATAACAAAACAAAACAAACCAAACAGAAAAATATACTCAACAATGAGCAATACCACTAAATCTCAAACTAAAAGGATCATATTTCTACAATTAAATTCTATTATTTTCAACTTCTTCATATTGGTTTATCATTTTATTCTTATAGCAGATTTTAAATTGAGAAACATTTGTACAACACTTACATCACTGTTTCTTATGCCTATGTCTGTTGGACACATTTGCCTTTGTGTGGTTCGAGCAAACCGGTGCTTAAAATAAAACTTCCTTCTGCCGTCCCCATTTTCTGAACACAATACAAATAAACTTTGTAACTTAAGAGGTAGTGTTTTATTTTTTGCCCTAAACATAATAGTTAATGTCTGTAATTTCACTATGTCTTCTAGTTTTAATAATTTCAATTTTATAAACAAACTATTAGTGTGTTCTCTATATTTAACATTATGCATAATTCGAATCGCTCTCTTCTGTAATAAATATAATGGTTTCATATTAGTCACGTATGTATTCCCCCATACTTCAACACAATAGCTCAGATAGGGTAGAAACAATGAAAAATATAATATTCTCATTGTCTTGTAATCTATTATATATCTTACATTACCCAGGATATAACATGTTCAGTATGTGATTTCCATGTTAACTTGTCATCCACTATTACACCCAGAAAACGGAATTCTGTCACTCTTTCAATTAATACTCCCTCTATAGATAATACTATCTCTTCCTCCTTTACATGGTTTCCAAATATCATAAACTTTGTTTTTTCCAAATTCAGCGATAACTTATTTACATCAAACAATTTTTTTTATTATTTTCATTTCAATAACCATCATTTTAGCCAATTCTTTCAAGCTTTCTCCGGAACAATAAAAATTTGTATCATCTGCAAACAAAACAAAATTTAACATATTTGGCACATCACAAATGTCATTTATATATAAATTAAAACAGGTCCAGCAGAGTGGAAGACCACAAGGGTTAAGACACTGGCATCACCTGGAATACAACAGTTACATCCCTTTCCCCAAGATAGCTGCAGATGTACTGATGCTCTGTCTGAGACTGTGCTTTAGGAAGAGCCTCAATCAACTCCTCGTGATGCTCTCCCAAGTCCTTGAATTGCCTTTTTTGACAGTCTACACAAGGCCACCCTCATCCCTGTAGCTCGTGTACCTTTTCCCTCCTTGTCAGCATTAATGTTTTGATGCAACGCTCTGTGAACAAACAGGTTTTTCACCAATAACCTTTTTTGGCTCACCCTTGTTCTTCTGATGATCATTTTGCAAATTTGGTGCCCCCCCCCCCCCCCCCCCCCCCCCAAAAAAAAAAAGCAATAAATCAAAGAAATATTGTTGTTTGGCATCTTACTAAACCTTACTCTAAGAGTAAAGTCCTAGTCCTAGACCCAGAGTCCTAATCCTGTAGAATCAATGAGTTGGGGTCTTGGTGCTATTGCCCCACCAATAAACACTGAACTACCATCGGTACATTAATGATTACATAAGAGCTGTGATGCAGAGAACAAGTAATCTTTTGCATTTTGATGGTCATTGTTCAGCAGTACACATTGCAGAGGCATATATGTGCAGTTTGTTCAAAGACCAGAATATCAAAGCTTGTTGGAACCATGGAAAGGGTAGTCTTTGCCTCACAACACCCGTCAGTTGCCTTTAATCTATTTCAACTAATATTACATCACAAGAAAACATTTTGAAATAGACAAAAGGAAAAATTTCAGTGAATACGTCTCTGTTTTTTACAGTTACGGTGTATTATTTGATGTGGCACACCTTTCCTTTTCTTTTCCTTTGGTGCTTCCTGTCACTGTCCAGCAAAGGAAAAAAACAAAACAAAACTTGGTTATCTTGATCATCCTTGCTTTTTTCCAACTTTACATGAACAAAGAAGATTTTTATTCTCTTAGGGACTGAAATACGCTGTCAGCGACAACAGAATGGTTACCTGATGCACAAAGCTCTCTGTTGTTATAAAACCATTTACACAAAGCAAATGATGCTGACTAAATGGAATGGCAGTGTAAGACTAACTCAAAGGAGACACATCAATTGAGTCAGAATGTGTTACTTTTTAGCAGCTGTACATCCGACCAAAAGCACTCTTAGCTTGAAGTGTGCTTAGTGTCACTGCCAATTTCGAAATGAATACCCTCTCTTAGCGTCCGATACCAACATTAGTAGGCAATTGGCTAGAGTAAATGGGAAAGTGGATAAACATTATCTATT
Organism: Maylandia zebra; assembly: GCF_041146795.1. Classification (NCBI taxonomy): domain Eukaryota; kingdom Metazoa; phylum Chordata; class Actinopteri; order Cichliformes; family Cichlidae; genus Maylandia; species Maylandia zebra. The sequence continues at coordinate 42,453,635 of NC_135168.1, read as the reverse complement.
GCTTTTATACAAACATAAACAGTCTGTTCACATTAGTGCTACAGCATTTAACAAGACTACTTCTCTCAAACTAATACCTCTGAATGTTAAAAAGAGGCAACACCGGGAAGAAAAAGAAAACGGAATTATTAAAATCAAATTAGTAATTTTAGTTATTGCTTGGACTTTGAATGACACTTGTTTTTTAGTAGTTAATGTCATCCAGACAAATGGAAATCAATTTTAATGAATGGTCAGGTTAATTTTTCGCAGAGAACCTCTAAAAACAAAAGCATTGGTTCTTCACGTGGTTTGATTAAACTTGGCTGTCTCTGAGCATACTAATGTGATGAAGTGCACCAAAAGTGTCTATGCTTGATTGCAATGCACTGTGATTATTTTTTAATAGATTTTCATCTTTTACAGTTGAAAGGGGAAGTTACAGCTGACACATATTTATGTGATATTGTTGGTATTGTTGCACTTAAAATGGTCCTGAGACGTTTTTGGAGGCAAAGGATTTGAATCAGCACAGAGTGCCCAGGGAAACAAAACAAATGATCCTAATTCTAACAAATTGTTGTAATGCCAGTGGGCTTCTTCCCAGTGGTTCTTTTTATAAATTGGGACATAATGCAGCAGTAAGTCAAAGCATCCCTCATTTTTTATGGGACAAACTCGATGATCTGTGTGCCGAGTGTGGGCTTGAAGACACACACAAGTACACTCAGACTCTTGCAGGCACATGCAGACACTGCACCTGCAGAATTGTAGGACTAGCTCACTGGCGATAGTGGGAGGGGATATAAATGGCCCATAGCGGACCGTTCCCAGCGGGCAGATAGTGATAGTCAAGCAAGTTCAAGGTATAATCTCCGTTGGCCCATGAGGGGGACTAATGAGTGACTGGAAGAACGGGGAGGAAGATGATTATACTTTACATACTAACCTTGGCAACTGGGCCTGTCCTTTAATGACGGCATAATTCAGCGTTCACCTTGGGAGACTGCCATGGGTTTTGGTTTATGAGGTCACCCAGGTAACCTCAATCATTCAAGTGCACGCTCTGTCTTTGCTTCAGTGACTTCCCTCAACACACACACATACCAAGGCACGCGCACTGCCCCCGTGTTAGAGATAGGCTGCCTGCCGCCGCCACCACCAGCGGCAGAACAGATTAGATCACAATCGCGCTTTACTATACCCTCGGTCTGAGATCCTTGTGCCGGGCTGACTTGTTGTTACGAGTGGATTGACAGATGCGCATATAACTCAGGATTAATCTTCCAGTAAAAAAGAAAAGAAAAAAATGAGAGAGAGTTTGACTGTGTATGTGTAAGTCCACATGTGCCTCGTATAAGTGAATAAATTTGTCAACTAATTAAATGTATCACATTTTACTTTTACTTGCTTTTTTAAAAAATGTTATTTGTGTTGTTTCTTTTGTTTTTTATTTTGAAAAAATCTCACAGAGTTAAGATAAAATGCCAACTGTAAATAAATCCAGTGTATTTAATCACCGGATTTATCACTATACTCCAGTCATTTGGCATTTTGCGTCACCTTTTCAGCGGCTATCTTCTTACATATGGAAAATTCTTTAAGCACAGAAGATGTGAACAGAAAACGAGGCAGCTATACTTCCTTTGATCAATAAAGAGGTTTTAGCTGAGCCACAGCGAGCTGACGCCATAAATCTAAAGATTTCAATATTGTGCTTTCTAAATGGTACTTTTAAATCTTTATTGTGTGATTTGTTTATTCTTGGTGCTGCAGTGATTTTACTGCAATTTTATTTACCTTTTAAGTTACAATTTTTTTGCTGCTAGATCTCTACCCCCGACCATTACTAATTGATACTAGATCTTATTACATATTGATCAAAAAGAGGCTGCGCCACGTCCGAGAACATCGTCTAATTAGATGATGTATATTTCATATGGCTCTTTTGCAATACAATACAACATACTGATGTATTAGAATATCCATTATTCATACAGAACGCCAATACATTTGACATATTTATTTTTCAGTCTGCCTTGGCAGTCAAGCTATTTCAGAAGTTGCATGCATTTGACTCTAATTTTTGGATGCATTGTGCGGGTGTGGCAAAGTGGATCTCTTGTCTACATTATTAAAGGCCTCAGATGTGTTTTTCCTGTTTTCAGCTGATGGAAATATATTATCATGAAGCTGTGGAGAGCTGGAACGGCACATTGTATTAACAGCTCCCGACTTGCTCTGGTGCAAAGTACAGGATGAGTATGCTTGACTCTACAAATATTGCCTGTGCTCCCCTTGTATACTGGAGAGGAGGCAATGCTCGCATGTCTGTGTGGTGATCAGAGCAGAGTTTATATTTCAAGTGTGTGAAATCATCATTCGCACTTGTTATGTTAAGTCTGTGACGAGTGCAGAGATTCAAATGACCAGAGGGTTAACATATAGGGGTAAAACATACATTTAATGGCAGCAGTAAAATGAGGATTTAGTCAGCAAACAAGGCGGCTGTCGCAGCAGCAAAAAGCACAACGAGTATATTCTGCAATAGCTTGGATAAAGCAGGTTTTCGTGTGAAAAGTTGCAAAATTGATCTAGACTGCACTGCTCAGACTAAATTTTACAGCTGTCGACCTTTGTCCAAAGTACAAAGGTTAGATTTGGATTTTATTTCAGTTTTCAAAAATCCTCTTATGTCTAGCATAAGTTATGTCTAACATGGTAAACAGCTTACTGGCTGTGTAACTTAGGAGTGATGTGACTGATTACAGTCACATCGTGGCAGTGCATGACAGTAACACTGATGGCATTCTTTGACAATGAACATACTGTACAGTGACAGTGAGTTTTGTGAGAAATTACAGCCACTCTATCATTCAATCTTCTGCCTTCTCAACTACACTCACTACTTAGTCTTGTCAGATTTAGCCATGCAGAGTCTCTTTAATGACGACTTTTTGAATTTACTGTGAGCTTTGATGTGAGTTGGCAACTCAGACTGCATTCAAGCACCTGTCACTATTTCACATTCGGAAGAGGGAAGATGGGGAGACAGACAGACTGAGAGACCAGCAGGTGTGTGCTAAGCCTAGCAGCGTAGACAATATACTGTAGCCAGACAAAAGCTTGGAAACCGATACGGGCAGCCATCGACAAAGATGTTGTTATTATTATTGGCAAGTGTTAGTTCTCAACCAGAAGTCGTACTTTTATTTGGCCAAGGTTTGGGCAAAACAGTGGAATTGATCTGGAATTGATCAAAATGGCTCCTCTCATCTAAAGGGGATTTCATTGATCTGCCAAAGTCCTTCTCTATAATTGCTTCAGTGAAGTGTAGGAACAGCAGTTTCAGGTGGATAGGTATCAGAGGAAAGAACACAGCTTGGACAATTTACAGATCCTTAAACTTAAAAAAAAAAAAAAAAGCCCGACCCACCATCCCCACCCACTGCAGCCTAGACTCCATCCGTTAGAGGCACATCGGTAAATGCTGATCTATAAAAAGAGAAACTTGATCACCACACTTAAAGCACCCGGGATAAAAATATAATTTTTTTAAAAAACACAACTTTAAATTATATATTCTGATACAGCTGTAAGACAGACAAATCTTCTTAATCCATATTATCGCCTCATCTCTCTTATCTAGATGTATGCATGCAGGCTTATGTCAGTCCGTAGGTTTAATGTTACTAGACTGCCACCTAGTGAAGGCTCACGAAAGGTCCCCACACTTTCCACAAGAGAAGTGAATGATGGATCGATTCAGCTGCTTTGAGCAAGGTGTCAAAGCTTGTCTTTTACAGACTCTTTTGATGGCAACACATTTAGGATCTTAGTAGCAGTGACACAGTGAATGATGATTTGCATAAATCACTAACAAATCCAGACACTTGGTTTCTTTGTGATACATTCCAGTTATTATAAAAACTGAACAGAGAGTTTTTGAGTAATTAAAACTGCAGAATGCTGGTAATTTTTCTGTCATTGCAGATTAATCAGAATATAAGTTATGGATGTAGACATCTCTATTTAATAAATAATGGACGTCTGCAAATCTATGATCCTCTGCACTCAGCTCTCCCTTCCTCCACTTTCCAGTTTTTCTTCCTCCTTCCAAAGAATGCCAAGAAATTTACTGCCATTAGGGCAATCTGCAGCCAGTGGATGAGTTGTCTAATGTAGAAAGCAGAGCCAATGGCTGTTGTTAAGTCTTCAGAGAAAGTGAAACCCCTCAATTACTTAGCATGGCTTTTAAAAGGTACATAAACCTCAGTGATTTGGATTTCTCATGTGTCTGAATCGTTTTCAAAATACAAAGATGAAGGTTTCGGCAGTTGAATGAAAGAAGGAAATATGGAGGAGTGAAATGGAGCACCAATATAAGAAAGGTCACAGACCCTGTATCTCCCAGTGGAACTCTTACCCCTCGTCTAAAGCAGTGCCTTTTTATCCTTCCTCAGAAAAGAAAATGCATGTAAGAATTTGTATGAACTAGTTTATGGTTAGTTGAGCTTTTTTATATCAGAAAAAAAGGGAAGAAAATCAAAAAGAAAGGAGAAGACAGAAGCAAGACATTGTGATGATTTGTATTTTCCAGCCTGTCCCTGCCACTTGGCAGTGCAAACAGAGATTTTGTGTTTTTTGGCCAACATTTGAGCTTAAGTTGACAAGAAGAGAAAGAAAAAAATAATATGTAGGTGGTTTCACCAAGAGACGAGACCATTTTCAGTCATGCTTGAGGAATTTGGAAAAAATTTTATGTCTCTTATTCTTCATCAGAAGCCATCAGATTTGGATCGTTTTTATCAGACCGTACATTATGTCCCCCAAATATGCAGATGGCAGTCCCTGTCTTGTAGAACTGAGTAATGACTAGGCTGGGTAAGTATTGTTAAGGGACTGTTACAGCAAACCCAATGAATTGCACAGTGGGGGCTAATTGAGAGAGAGACAGACTGGGGCATGATTGCTGCATTCTCCAGAGATGGTTTTGTCTGAGGCCAGGCGAAGGAGAATGTCGCCTTGTCTTTTCTGTGATTACCATGCATCAAAAGCAGATTACACTCATAAATATTAGTAGGTTACAGATATTATTTATTCAAAAGCAACACTGCCTGGCAACTGGATTATTCTCTTAAGACTAATCAGACTTCTTATTCATTTACTATTCATCTTAGATTCTAAAATGGATATTAATAATAGATGAGCTATAGAACGACAAAAAGAAAAGGAGAAAATAACAGTGAACTGTCATAGCAGCTCTGGTTTTTCAGTGTTGTGCTGCAGTGATGGGTTATTTGTGCAGGCAATGGGTTATTTTTGCAGACTTAAATCAATTAAAGCGCTTTAAGGGATGAATTACCCAGCTTTTTACTGTAAGCATATATTCGGGCAATCTATTGAACAATGACATTTGTATAGACATAATTTAATGAACATCTGGTTTTCAGTGGATGCCTAATGATTTCACATTCATCTTCCACTAAATGGCTAAAGTGCACACAATTACGTTTTTAATTAGCTGTGAATATGTTTCTGTCAATTGGAGTGATTCATCTCTGAAACATGAAATGAATCACGTGATTTCAAAAAGACTGCATTTGTTCTGATTTTGGAGCACTAGAGTATGTCTTCTGGGTTAAAAGTTCTGTCGTTAAAAAATAGGTCTCTTTAATAATTCTTGATATTGCTTTGTTCTCCCCTCTGCAGAGGAGACAAGGGGATTATCTTAAAGCAATATTCATTTTTCTCCCAATTCACAACATGAAAAATTTGAAAAGAACTCACACATATATATATTTTATCATTGTGCTTTTCAGCTGATAAAGAAATGTCCGGCTCCCTAATGAATACTGTTTGGCACTTCCCAGTCTGCAAGACCTTTTAGACTCCTCAGTGTGCTGCTGACAGTCATTTCATCTGGCCCGATCACTAATTCCTCATTAGAAATGATGAGCTTCTTCATCACCTCTCTTTGCAAAAGGTTAGCCCTGGGCCCAGAGGAGGGGAACGGAGTCCTTCACTCTGGACCTGACGGAAAGCTTCACAAGGCTGCAGCTATTGATTGGGGGCTTCAGGTTGCCTCTCCACCAATGTAGGGGCCTGCAATGCAGCATACTAAGCTGATGTGTAATCAATGACTCATACCACAGCCGCCCTCTGCACGGACCCGTCAAATTATACAGTAGTCATCCAATATCTGACACAGTGTGTTTTTAAAACTGCCTTCCGGAAGAATGACACACCAACTTACACAGGTAACTGCACACAAGCTAAAGCCGATGTGAATACGTGTACAAAATCGTGCACACTCTCAGACACAAACAAGCACTGAGTCCTGCAGGGCTACTTTTGATTTTTTTTTTCACTCTCTCTCTGTCCAGATGAAATGTTTATCATCTCAAATACTCTGTGAAAAACATATACAAGTTATAAAATCCAACCCCCTTTGGATACGGTTGCTTTTCGAGTCTAATAGGCAGCTGTGAGATGTGGCCTGTCTATGCACTTGGCCTGGCAGCAGCTCCAATGTGCCCTCCTCCTCCTCTTCATGGGGTTTAATGATATGCACAAGCACACTCCGGGGCCAGCTTCCCAGAGCATTTAATCCACAGAGATATGATACTATGCTGGATGTTGTGTCATCTATCAGAATCTCTCTTCTCTTCTTATTCTCTTCACTTTTTCCCTCTTTCCCTCTATAACATCATGCAATGCTGAAAGAGTTTGATCAGATGTCTACGATATATTGACCTGTACAACTATCTATGTGTTTTCAGCTGATAAAGTAATGTTACTCCTTTTAAAGTTTAAAGACTGTAGCTTTTATTGTATTGTTTTACTTTGACTCTGTATTCAGTGCCAGTGCTTATTGCTGAGGTGCTACTGAACTAAGCTCCCCGGAGATACCTTTTAGTAAAAGAGTGGGCTTAGTTCTGTTATCTCTTCTCATTTATAAAGTTTAAATGTTAGTATGTAATTTTCTTTTCTTTTTTTTCCTTTTGTCTACTAAAGCTTAGATGCTCTCACCGCTCATTATAGCATGTTAGTTCTCAGTTTTTTCTCAGTTTCTTCTAAACAAATGTTGGGACCAGTGTAAAAAAACATCCCAAACATTGCCTTCTGTGCTTTCACCTCTTACATTTGTGGTGTTTTGGCTGGAACACTCTAAGAGCTCTCAGGTTACCCTAATATTATGTACTGTTAATGAGTACTAAAACAGACATTTATGTCTGAGGAAATATCACTTATTATCACTTTAGCTCTGTGCTACTCATTGTAAGCATCACAGAAACTGCATTAGCTTCATGCTGTAAAATGCTTTTACATTTATCAATATAAATTCTCCAGATCAGTTTTGTTAAGGCAAGAATGCCCATCAATACCATTCTTTATCCATTACATGGTCCATTACATTGTCCCTATGGCTTCCTAAAAAGCCATTAAGTAACAAAATCTCATGGAGGAAACCTAATCTCTCACATCACAGGGAGTTCAGTTTGGAGCCTTTATCAGAATATGTTGCCCTACTTTCCCCTAGGTTTTACTTAGCAGCATGCAAGACAAATGGACAGCCATTAGCTGTGTATTAATTACATGTAAAGAATTACTTTGTTAATCAATCACACGATTTTTCCCTTCACTTGTCATATTAGCTGATGACAAAAACAATAAAACCTGGAAGGCCTGTTCTGTTCTAATCTCTGTGTAGTGCAAACAGGCTGGAACACTGAATGCATCTGCTTCTTGTTTCTTCTGGAGATGCACGGTGCTGCGCCACCCTGCCGAGCAAAGGTTCACAAAAACACCTCAAATAGAACAGACACAAATTATCATGTCAAGATAGATTAATTGCAAAGATTGCTGAAAGACCAATGATTACCACTGTCAGAATGCATAGACGCGCAGACACAGCAGCATAATTGCTTTTTAGCGTGTATCATATAAAATTATCTGTTCCTCTCTGCAAGAATGAATATCAAAGTAGCAACGCATCTAATCCAAGTACTGCAAATGATTAGAATGTGTTCAGTCGCTGTCGCAGAATAATGGGACACTGGTGACAAAGTGTTTCTAAGCTCTTTTTATTCAGTTCAGTTACTCATAAAGTGATTTACACTACCTTCTTTCTTAGCATACAGTACATGTGTAGTAGCTGATTTAATATAATCATCATTGGGTACATCCGGTATGGCATAACAAATATAACTAATATTCATAAAAGTAATTGATGTATTGAGTTGTGTTGGGGCAAAATGTTGTTATACAATATATATATTAGTTATATCAAGATAGTTATATCAGGATACTCTGGAAAGGAAGAGATGGAAATAACAATACAGAGTAAAAAAGTGATCTTGAAGAATGTGAAACGGTCAAACATTAGATGTCATCTATCCAATTCAGTTTACTTTAATCTCTGTTGGTCTGTCTGGCTTTCCATAAACTCCTCCTACATAATCAGGTGTTGAGCAAACAAACCTGACACACAGGTACATCTTAGACCTCTGAAGATTGTCATCAATATCACATATTATGACGTCACCTAACCTAGCAACATACCAACAGGCTAAGATAACCCACTCTAGCATCTATGCAACTATGACACCACTATAGCATTGTGTTTATAATGTTTATTCCCTGACAGTAACTTCTAATTTATTAACAGAGAACTCGAATTATACATGATATATCATGTTGCCAAGCAACCATCTATGATACAATAACGTGCTTTTTTCCCAACTATGGTGTCGTTTATAGTATCTATGATAGTTTACCTTATTTGACATATTGAGAATTTCATCATCCCAATATTTGCATCATTTCTATAAACACTGTTACATTTCTTTCGATTGCATTTAAAGCTTTGCAGAATAGTAAGCAGAATATTGCATTGTCTCTGCTGGGGTATGAGTAACTGTGGTGTAGGCCCTAAGGCATGGGTATGACAACAGAGGTAAGAACAAACATTTTTACCTCCTCTGAGCTTATGCACTGCATCCTTGGCCAGTTTAGTGCGTGCAGGGCCCCCTGTGAATACACCGTGTGATACCATTGACACAGATTATGGATTTTACCTGCTTAAAAATATGCTATGTGGAAGCGTGGAAATGTCAGGGAAGGTACCCAGGCTCTGCGATTTAGTGGGAATTTATAGATCACCAAATGCTGCTCTCTAAGGGAAGAGGGAGGGAAAGTCCATGCAGAAGGCTCGTCAGAATGCAGCCACTGTTTCCCCATTTCACCCTAAGCAAGAACTGATATCTGGTAAATTTGCATATACATGTATTTGCACAGATCCAATCAAACATCAAGGTGCTGACACAATTCCAGGATTCAAAGCGGAATACCAACCAGTGTTGCGGCTGTAACTAATACCCACTGCCCAAGGAAGAGGAGGGAAGGGTGCATTAGCTTTGGAACAGATAACATTAAAACTACAGAGGAGTTTTAAGGAGACGGCATATAGCAGCACAGGTCGGGTCACTTGTTCTTGTTACAGCTGGAGTGTGTCAAGCAAGTAAAATGGATTAAGGGTGGACAAGCTATCCTGTCATGTACCATTCGGTTCAATGGGGCATCTGTTACACATAGTGTGAATAATTAATTATTTCTCTCAAAAGCATCTTATGTCCATACAGTATGTCTGGTAAACATAATCTTAACAAACTGTCATGGTAGATGTGTGACCAATTTTGGATCAAAGGTTCAAGGTTACTTGGAAAACTCTGTGGGCTTATTGAGATAAGAGATTTGTCTGCATAGAAAATTTCAAATCCTGTGTTGCATTTCGTGTTTTTGTGCTCATATATCTGCAGCCAGCGAGGACTAGCGCGAAACCAAAATGCATCAAACCTCAAGAAGTCAAAGTGTAATGATTGCAAAAAAGAGTTTTTTCTTTTTCTTTCTCTTTTTTCAGAAATGCAGTTAATGAAAGTGGAGAAACACAGTGGAGGAAAGGAAATAGAACAGAGGTGTTTGAAAGAATATATTAAGACCTGAATGGAGAGATAGAGGAAAAATATTCCTCATCCGCAGTCCTCAGAATGTGTTATTAGGGAATGATTTCAACAGGCTCTTAGTAGCTCTCATTAGATGGTGTATCAAACCAGAACAAAACTCACTTCTCCTAACTATGTGGAGGAAGTGGATTGGAAAATTAAATGGGGAGAGGAGAGTGAGGCAGCAGTCTTTGCCATGCTCTTGTCACCGTGCCCCTGCTCCCACTAACAAGTCCGCTCAGTCGGCTCGCGCTGAAAGTCATTCACATGGTCTTTAATTTCACTTCATTGATTAGAATTTAAAGCCCCAGAATATAGCAAGGAAGACATTAAGATTATCTGTTCCCTAAACCGTTCACTGAACATTTGTTTTTAAATTGTGGCACAGTATGGCTGAAATCTTGTCTTTTGAGTTTGTGGCCCTAAAACTTCAGAAACTTTCCAAACTGGGCTTGCGTTCACAGTTGGGCACTATGTGAGTGTGTTTTCTAAAGAAGTATATATTTATATACTGCATGCAGTAGATCAATAAAAGTAACATTTCATTAATCTTGACATGCTGTTCCTGCTTGATGCCAGATGCTGGGGACACAAGCTGTCGAAACAATAGACATGCTCTTCAGTGCTTACTTTCCCCTTCCCTGTTTTCTTTGTTTGCACCTCCAAAGACAGCATTACATCTGTCAGCAAGATATGATTTACATAAACATCAAACTATTCTACCGAGTATCTGTCAGGGAAAGTCTTGAGACTAGCAAAATATTAGCATTTCAAGGTTGTATTTACACCATGTTCATATCTATTTTGCATGTACTATTTTTATGTGTTCTTAATTTACACTTATATGGTTTCCTATATCTCTGACCAAAGCCAGAGGGTTGATATTTTATACATTAAAGCGCTTGGACATTAGATAGCAATAACATCCTTTTTTTGACAAAAAAGGACAAAATACACAAAAAACCTCAATACGTGACACTTGTGAAGTAAGATGCAAGAACAAAAATAATCATGCAATCATGCGGTATCATGATAGTGATGAAAAAAAGTCACTCGAGAAAAGAATTACAAATAACTTCAGTTCCAATTTATTCAGCAACTGTATGTAATCACATCTCTAAATGGAAATTATATGTTGGACAAGTCCACAGCTATTTTACAAGGCATTTTTACCGCTGATTGTACACCAATCATGTCCCGCGTGTACAACAGTTTGTACGCAGTGGAACTGCTGTTAATGTTAACTCTATGAAAATTTCCTGATGCTTCTCGGTGGTATGTATGTTCCTCTATAAGCTTGTTTTTGGAGTTGTGAAGAAGAGTGTTTGCTTGTGTAAATGCTTATTTTGCGCGGACACACTCAAAAAGAGACCAAAGTGGCACTCTTGATGCCATTTGCATGATTAGTTGTTATTGCTTAACAGGGCAAAGCGTTAGCCTGAAATTACAGTTGTAGAGAGTGAACCAAACGGCCAGTTTGATTGGGGGGTTTTGCACCTTAGAAGAAAAATCATAATAACACGATTTATATTTCTGTAAACTAATGATCTCTGTTTGTTTACAAAAACTTAGCTGGTTTTGCTGTTATTTTTCTCTACAAAAGTCAGAGTCTGTATGCTTCTGTGCATAGAAATAACACACATGTAAATACAGACCTAATGTCATTGTTCCTGTTTGAACTAAAAAACCACGTGAATGCACTTTTTTGACTGTTAAAAGCTTCTTATTTAAAAAAGAAAAAGATATAGTTTGTATGTTGGTAAGTAAGGTTGGATGATTGCAGTTCTCTTTAACACTATTTCCAATCAAAATCTTTCAGATGTGACTCAACTATAAAGAACTTTTACAGTCAAGGTGTTTTTAATGTTAACTGTTACCCTATAATTAGATGACTACCTAAACAGATACTCCTTCAGTCCAGGAGGAATCCAGCATTATTACCGAAACTATTAGACTGAATATTGTTGTAACAATACAATATGCATTAACCTGGTGGTTGGTATGAGCAATTGGGATATATTCCATTGACAGGTGATTTTAAAAACACCATTATTTTGAGTATGAAGAGCAAATTAATACTTTTCTAGGATTGAGCATTGCTGGAAAGATCTGCTATAATGTAAGAATATAACTAAAAAATACTATATAGATAGATAGATAGATAGATAGATAGATAGATAGATAGATAGATGGATGGATGGATGGATGGATGGATGGATGGATGGATGGATAGATAGATAGATAGATAGATAGATAGATAGATAGATAGATAGATAGATAGATAGATAGATAGATAGATAGATAGATAGATAGATAGATAGATAGATATGCAGAAATTATTTTCTTTGCATCATTAAATGATTTCAGCTTCTGATATCTTTGTGGACCTGCAATAAGCTATATAGTCTTCTGAACTTGCACCTTGTACTTCAGGTAGTGTATAGATTAATACTGCCTGCACTATTTTACTTTGCTCAAGTGTAAGGATCAATACTCTATGAATTTCTAAGCTCATCTTGGCTTCGGGGATAGCCTGTAACCTGTGGCACTGACACTCTCATCTATGCCTTAAGTCTTCTCCAAAGCTCTGAATTTGTACTACAAAACTTCTCTATTGATGAGCCACAGAAAGGTGATCTGCAATGTGTTTAATAATGGACACAGATTGTCCTGCCTTCGTTGTTGCTTTAAAAAAACTGCACTCTGTAGGCATTGTACATACACATAAGACCACTGTATTCATTACGTCAGCTCTCCCCTGTGTTCAGACTAATAAGTATTAAATGCTAGAGATGGATTTGTAAAAAAAGCTGTAGCACTTCTGCCAATAATTGAAAAATGGCAGTGCAGAGGGTTTGATTTAGTTTTACGTTGTTCCAGTTTAGTAAAATGAAAAGTGAAGCATTATAAATTGCAGGTGCAAGCTTTAAAGGGCATTGGAATACAGTAGTTTTTCAATAACATACTGGAGGTGAAATCTTTTCTTGAATTGTTTTAAATGCTGACCACTGCAGATGCACCTTAAATTAAAGTTTGGCAAGTGTAACAACTTACAGACAGCAACCAGCACAATTGTGATGTATTTTTGGACCAACGTACACAAACTACATAATTAGCTGCTTTGCATTTTTTGTAATTTCAGTTTGACATCCTCAACTCTACACATCGAACTCACTGCAATGACACTGTTTAGCTATGCAACACGAACTTTGAATGCTGGGAATTACTCTTCTAAACTGACATGTGAAAAGAGTTCTTTCATTATTGAAGATGAAGATTAATAATGTATTTTCTATAAAATTTGTTGAAGTTTCATCTAATCTTTGTTTAATAAATCACAACATTTTAAGCTGTGGAAAATGTAAAAAATGAAATAAATAAGATTATAAATATTAAACTACAGTAGAAAAAAGTAGTCTAGATATGGTTTCATCCCAATAATACATTTTATAATTGCTAACTGCAAAGTATCACATGGTCAATTTAATTTGTTAATTTTCAAATATAATTCTGTTTTTGCAATTTGTCGTGAAAAGCCCTCAAGTTACCTCGAGGCACTGGCAAAAGAACCTGCCCCTGATTTTAAATGTCATGCAGCAAGAGCTAGACATAAAAGATTTAAATAGGCAGCACAGCTCTTAATAAGAATAATTTTGGATCGGTTTAAAATTAATGAAAGTTAAACTAAGCATTAACGCCCTAAGTCTGTTTTTTAAAACTTTCAGAACAGCTGAAAGTGTGTAGATATTGAAAGTCTGCCTGAACACTAACAGCATCAGAGTTTTGTGATAACTTTGAATTCCTAGAATGTGACACATTGTTGATGCAACAGAAGACCAGAAGAGCCAGACAGTTCTTATTCCTAGGGTGGCAAATACCACCATTTCATCAAAGGAACTAGTGTTTCAAAGTTATGCACAAAGAGTTCTTTGGCTTTTGTGGCATGATTTACTGGGACTAAGCTCTAGTGATGAGTGTTTCGCTCCCAACTTCTCACAATTTATTACTTCTTCCACGTAAAGAAGCTTTTTACATTGCATTTAAATGCACTGAATAATTGAAATTTTTCAAAGTCCATATAAAAGTTGAGAAAACAACAAAGCACACGAACCATCTATGGTCAAACCTGAGACTTATCTAACCTAAAGTAAATGTTATCTCTCAGTGTCTCAGTGTCTAATAACACCATGGTTTCTTTCAGATGCCTGTAGATTGCAACAAAAAAAGCTCTTGTAAATTACTTTTTAATTTACTTTGTTAATTAAGTCGACTTAAAAGAGAGGCACATTAAGCTTAATGCAGAAAAAAGGAATACAACCTGTGATTTAAATGCTTTAGCACATTCATTACAAGTTACATCTTGTCTCGTCAGACATTGATTTTTGCAAATATCACTGTGGCTAAGCTTGCTTTCTTAGTGTTGTGCTGAAACATCTTATTGGCACCCCTCAATAATAAGCTGCACAAGCTTTTTTTTTGGTAAATTCAATTTTTTTTGCTGTTCCAGAAGTCCTTCTCTACGGCTCAGAGGCCCAATGCCAAAAAGCAGTCTTATAGTGCTGATGTTTTCTTAAAAGCCACCAAATTGTATCAAGGCAATATTATTTATACTCAGCTGAGCTGAAGCTTAACTTTCATCCTGGGCATGTCAACATCACAAATATTTTTGAGGCAGTGCTGCCCCAGTACTAAGAGCATCAACGTTTTTGCAGGGTATGACTGAATATTAAGTTTCATAGAACATGTACATGCACAAGAAGCACGGCCTCAAAGTGAAGAAGGTAAAAAGCACAAAGAAAATCTGAGAGGTGCAAAGATAATGATAATGACTCACGAACCAGCAATAACTCGCATAACCATTTTTTTTTGCATTTCATGTTACAGTTCTTGGTCGTATTTCATTAATGGCAGTAATCTTTTTCTCAAATCTCCCATTTTCTCAACCACATGTCCATCTGGGGTCACGGGGGGGGGGGGGGGGGGGGGGGGGGGGAACCGGAGCCTATCCCAGCTCACAGTCTAAGAGATACAAGGTACACTCTGGACAAGTTGACTGTCCATTGCAGTAGTTTCCAACACTCTTTAGTTTTCTTTAGTTTTATTATTTTCATTTTATTATAACTCACCTGTAATAATTCAATTAAAATCCAGCTAAAATTGTTTGGTTACTGCTTCATGTGAAACCAGAGAATAATCAAAGAGTCTTCCCCTCCATCTCGTGTTTGAGGGTTTTAGTTGGGAGAAACTGATGTGGTCAAAAATAAGATCTACCTCTCAGAATTTGATGCAGTCTGAATTTCATCTGACACACAAGTTCTAGTCCTTATCATCAGCTCAGCCTTCCTTAACTTTCCTTGCTGGAGAGAGGTAACACAAGCTGGAATGGGTTGGACTGTAATCCCTGCGGATACAGTGAATCTACATTGGCAAAAGGACAATAGTAATGATATTCACCTAATCTCCGTTGACAGATTCAGGACATGCTTTTCATTAACACAAAAGTGGATAAGAGAGCAATAAGCACTGTTTCAGAGTTTACCTAAATCCTTTAAAGCTAACTGAGATTCATATTCTGGTGTCACCTGTCTCCATCTGCTCTGTCTGCCTGGGCTTAAGCCAATGCAGGTATCATATTTACTGAGCTCTTTGACATACTTTTTCAGCTGTATTTTTCAAGGAGCGTGATTTCAACGATCACAGGGACAAAGTTAATTTCACCGCCAGCCACATAAACTTCAACTACATCAAGAGTTACTAAAATAAGTCAGATGCATGTAAGAAGACACTGTGCCTCTGTTTTGGGTTTAGTGAGTGCTTTGACATTTAGTTTAAATGACCCAAAAAGTAGTTACTTTAAAATCTTAACTGTGAAGAGGATGTAGAAAGCACTTCAAAAAAAATTTCCTATTTCCTAATATGCTAAGTGGCTTCGTGAAAAGGTCTTTATATAATCCAATTGTTCATGCAGGAGAAGTGTTAAAATCCCAAAGCATTCTAAACATATTGAGGTGAGAAAAGCAGTTATGAGCTGACTAAACCCTTTTTGTTTAATTAAAATACAAAAGTTCCACTGGAAGCGTATCTGCTTTGTCAACATCCTTCTTTCTTGTATGAAAGACAAGCATCAGATTGTGCTGTCAGTCATTTCAATAGAACAGGTGTTTTTCAAACGCCGGCTATCTCACGCTATAAAGAAACTTTTCGTCTTGCCTAGTGGAGAGATCACTGAAGCAACCTCACAAACAACTTTTTTCTCTCCATTTTTCATGAAGTGAAAGCGTGTCAGAGGAGTTTCTATTCAGATTGCAAAGGAGGTAAGAAGAGGGAGGATAGCACTTATTTTTCTTTTTAATTAGCTTCATCTGAGGAATTATCCAGCACTAATATAATGGCTCGATTCATCTCCCACACCATCTGGTCTGAGAGTGGTGAACCTCTGGAGCTGATTGCTTTCCCCTGGTGCTGTGTCGGGGTAATAGGCTGTTCAAAGGCTGCTCTGGGCTCAGACAGCTGAGCAGAGGTGGGGCAGAAGCAGCTGGCCTTGGCGCCATCACCTGCTGCCTGTCAGAAGGCTTTGAATATGGTCCATCCATGCCCTAAGTGTATGTATCTATGTGTGCGTATGCGTCTGCTTGTGTACGTGTGCAACATAACTGAGAGTCAACTTGAGACAGAGTATCAATTTCATCGTCTTCCTTAAAAAGCTGTAGAGAGAAACAGTGAGAGTGCAATCACTAGAGCTCACGTGAACATCTGGAAGAGGTGAGCCACATGACGAATAAGGAATAGTGAGTGGCGATTATACCAACACTTCAGTTGGTTTCTGGTTCTGCACGACATACGACACCATTAAGGAGACACATCGTTTTCTGTATATAAATTGCTTTTGGATAAACTGTACACAAGCCTAAATCTCTGCAGTTTTTCAATCATTTTAATTATATTTTAACATATGCGCCTTAATTTTAAAATCATATCACTGTCACTCAAGCTTGAATCCAAACACTAACTGTCAGAATAGCAGGGACTCATTTGGACAGTTTGACAACATATGGCTTGACACACGTCCTCCAAGACCTTACACTACAGTGCACCGAGTCCCTGCATAGCTGACACCTGTTGACTGTGACCTATTTTTGGCAGTAATTTTCTGTTTAGAGAACATGCTGTGGTTATAATGGCACCTATCTATACTGTTAAACAAAGAATATGAAAATATTAACTTTTTAACAAACAGAAAAATCTATTTTGAGTCTGCACCATATAATAGTAGCTAGATATTGAGTTATATTTTTACAGTTCTGTTTAACTACACTGATTTTTTTTTTTTTTTTGTGAAAAAGCTTTGACACACTCTGTGTAACTTACCAGGTCAGCACCAAACAGCTGCCAGACAAATTTCGTGACTTACATTTGACAGCTAGTCAAAAACTTACTGGCACCTCAACTCTCCAAAAGGTCACAGACTCAGTTCTTAGAGCCAGTTATGCATCCAGCCATTTGGCCCACCTTCAGCTCCCTCCCTGGCTGCCTTTTAGCTGAGTCATTCCTTGCACATTCACCAAATGTGTAAATAAACCTTCTTGCCTCTCTGATTTAGTCTCTTGATTGATTGAGTCTCTTGAATGGGGTACACTATTGACAGTTTGCCAGTCTAATACAGTGCTAACACTTTGTGACAGAATCACACACTCACTCAAACATAAATATGACAGTCAGTGTAGAATCATTTAGGGATGTACACATCTAGTAAACTGTATATTAAAACATTACTGCCCTTGCTAGTCGATGCCAGAAATGCCAGTTGGTTAAATGCATTATTTTTATTTCATTAATATATCACAGCTTTTGCCAGTTTAAAGCTGTTACAAGGCTACCTGTCACTACCATTAGCTGCAGCCCTGAAAGCCATAACCCTGCACCTCTTTCTTGCTGATGTTGTTTGAAAGAAGGCAACTGGACTTTTTTCGGTTTGTGAAGATGTTTCGTCTCTCATCCAAGAGTCCTGGGTAATTAACTCTTAGTAGGAGCAGTCCCCTTTAGAGGTTGTCGTGAGGGTCTTTGGCCCACTAATGCTCATGTAAGTCGTCACATGATCCAAGGTGTCAAAAAAGCATGGGTATGGGTCATTGTTACCGGAGTGAATGGTTCGAACCTCTGTGAGACACTGAGGTCACATGAGGCAAGGTGTGAGTCGGAGTTGAAAGTGGAAGGGATCTCAAGACTGCATTGTTGCTGGCCAATAGCTGATGTTGTAAGTCACCACCTCTGTTCAGTGGTCATTCACAGTGGACATAGATGGCCTCTGAGAACCAATGGTTTGAGTTCTTTTAAAACTGAAAAGGTCTTGGATGAGAGATAACTGAAGAGATGTGTAAACAAGAAAAAGGAAACCTGCTGCTAGCACAGCTACGGTTAGCTTGACAGAAACATGATTAACAGTTTCATATAGTTACTTAAATACAACAGAAGAATTTGGTTGGCTGATGGTTAAATTTGACCATTTGATGTGTTTTCAGTTCTACATGTTTCTGAAGCTTTTCTTTCTGTTAGACTAAATTATTCACAGGAAACATCCCTAGTTTGGACTGTGTGAGGAAGCCGGAACACATGTACAAGAAGGCTGTGTAAACTTGGTAAAAAAAAATGGCCCGAGGCAAACATCTGATTCGAACCAAAAACCTTCTTTCTGTGATGCTACCGTTCTAACCTGTTCTAACACCATGATGCACTCACTTCAAGTCAGTTTCATTTTTATTCTGCTGCATTACGTTTTATTTATATGCCACAGTTTTTGTGTTTGGCTTTGTATTGTAAAGTATAGCCCTACAACAGTGGGATGGAACATCTCATTTTTAGAAGACCTCGACCGTTGATGGAGTCCAGCTCAGGCAGGGGCAGCCGGAAGACAGAAAAGAGCAGCATTTAGAGATCACAAACAACATAGGTGATAAGACAACGGGTGGAGAGCTGTGTCTCCAACTATGCAGGTTTTTGATCACTCTGTATGTGAAAAGGCAGGGCCATAAGCTTTTTCTACCTCCTTTAGGGCAACAGTAGTATTCTTGAGTAAGCTTTCTGGAGTCCTGATGTCTAACCACCAAGAGGTGTTTGATTGACCAAAGTCACCAGTGCAATTCAAGACATATAACTCCATATGTCTATAGTGTTTGTTCCATTTTATTACAATATTTACTCTCTGTCCTAGCCCTTGCTTTGTCTGACCAGTAGGCCCAGCCAGATTCTCCTGACCAACTTTTCTTTGTTCCTCAGGTGTATCGTTACATTGCCCCAGTCTTCAATAAACAAACAGGCCTTGCCATCTGTGACTGCACTACTGACAGCAACAGCAATTACTATGTTATCTACACCATATTTTCTATATGGCAGCAAAATTGCATGAGTGGAAAATACCCCTTGAAGCATTTTGGGTTCCCTGTTTGTATATGATATGGTGTATGAATTTGTCTTTGTGTCCAAATCACATTTTGATCTTTTCCCAGAACTTAGAAGCACACGATCATGTTTCCTCATTACAGTTCTTATGTTACATCATTGTAAAGGGCCGGGTATTCATCTTACTGGGTTGATCGTGACCGTGTGGTTCCCTAAACCTGCCAGTGATACAGCAACAGATCTGATGGCGTACTAGGGAAATATCTGGTTTTTCTTACTCCAGTGTGTGTTTGCTACAAATAACAACCCAGCCTATACCTGGGCTTTTAATTACACTTACAATGTTAACACTTTCATACTTGCAATTATTGATCATGTTTTCAAAGCTACCCATTTATTGCCATACCCCGTTAGCTAGTGAAAGTGTGGGCCTCTGGATGAATCATTTCTTCCAGCTTTGTGAGATTTTATCTGACATAGTTTCTGACAGAGGTCCTCAGTTCTCTTCTCATGTCTGGTAGGTGTTAAGTTCAGCCCAGGGAGGCACAGTAAGCCTCCCATCCTCAATATAATGGCCAAGCAAAACAGGATAACGAGTAGAAGGAGGATGCACTGTGCACAGTGTTGACTGCATTACCTCTGATAATCCTTTCACCTGGAGCTGCCAGTGACCCTGGGTGGAACATATCGGTAATACTCATACGCTCAGATTCCTTGTACATTTCACAATTTGTTAAATAGATCTCTCACTCAAGTCTATCATATAAACAGTGTAGTTTACTTTTTCACAAATGTCGCTGTTTACATTTGGTTAGTGTCTCTCAAAATAACCCTCCAGCAGCAAAAACTGAAATTATAATTATTGACTAGAATCAAGGGTAACAGAAATAAAGCCCTCCAAGAAATCCAGGAATCTCTGTATGTCTGTCTATGTGATGTGCATATATGTGTGTGTTTTTGTCTATTTGTGCAGCCCACATAAAGTCTTGGCCGATGTATTGCTGGGGGCATAAGAAAGCACAATGTCGACTTTGAGGTCATAAGCTGTAATCTTATTTTAGGCATCTTTTCCCTGTTGCTAGGCAGTCACTATCAATCAATACACAAAGCATGTCACTCATTTTGCTGGGTCAGAGAGTCAATATAAAGATGGACATAGCCAACCTTGACATCATCAACTGGTATGCCAAGTCCAGTTTTTGACGCTTCAGGCTAAAGCCATCACCATCCTAGGTTTTTCAAATCTAGTGTCTCAAGCATACCAGAATTTACTTATTAATACTTTTGTATTAATAAGACTGAGCCCATAAACTCAGCAGACCTCAATAATCATCTTTCCATTCTTTCATGGAAAGAACGCAGGTTTAAGGCACTTCTTCGTGGGCTTTACTTTTCAGACTTGGAAGCTACATCCATGTTTTATATACAGATGTACTCTGTCTCTGTCCCTTGCGCTGCTGTTTTCACTCAGTTTGAGCTTGTGACGCTCTCCTCTTTAGAGGATGTGGTTCGCCATATTAAGCCCACAGGTTCCCCACGGGATCCTGTCCCTCCACAATTCTTTAAAGAAATTTTTCCTAGTATACAACAGTATGTCCTTGACATTATTAACAGCAGTCTGTCTTCTGGTGTGGTTCCTGCAAATTTCAAACATGCAGTAGTACAGCCACTGCTTAAGAAACCTGGCCTTGATCACACAGTTTTAGCGAACTATAGGCCTATTTCCAAGCTGCCTTTAGTCTCCAAGGTTTTAGAGAAAATTGTTTTTAGTCAACTGAAAGATTTTCTAGATGAAAATAGAATCTTTGAGGTTTTTCAGTCAGGTTTTAAAACCCTTCACAGCACAGAATCTGCATTACTAAGGGTTTTTAATGACATCCTTCTGGCATGTGATTCTGGTAACCATGTTGTTCTTGTCTTGCTTGACCTAACTGCTGCCTTTGACACAGTAGACCACAATATTTTAATTTCTCGATTACATGATGTAGTGGGTATTGGTGGCACTGCACTCAATTGGTTTAGGTCTTATTTGTCAGATAGAACTTTCTCTGTCAGCCTTCTCGGTTACGAATCGTCTTCTGCTCCTCTGTCATGTGGTGTCCCACAGGGCTCAATTTTAGGGCCACTGCTCTTTTCTCTGTATCTACTGCCTCTGGGTTCTATCCTTAGAAGGCATGGGATCTCATTTCACTGTTATGCCGATGACTGCCAAATTTATTTGACACTAAAACGCAAGGATGCCATCTCCATAAAACCTCTCTTGACATGTCTAGATGACATTAAAGCTTGGTTGGCTCGAAACTTTTTAAATTTTAATAAAAAGAAAACAGAAGTGTTGGTGTTTGGACCCAGTGGTCCCTGTGAGTCCTCCTCTGTTGTTTTAGGATCCCTGGAAGTCTATTTTAAATCTGTTGTTACTGACCTTGGTTTTAAGTTGGACAGTGATTTTAAATTGGACAACCAAATCAGAGCAGTGGTGAAGTCCAGTTTTTATCATTTAAGGCGACTGGCAAGACTAAAATCTTTTCTTTCGAGGCAGCACCTTGAAACAGTGATCCATGCTTTTATTTCTTCCCGCCTGGACTACTGTAACTCACTTTATGTGGGGGTCAGTCAGTCATTGCTCTCACGTCTGCAGCTGGTTCAAAATGCGGCTGCACGACTCCTAACAGGAACTCGAAAAAGAGAGCATATAACCCCCGTGCTGGCCTCTCTGCACTGGCTGCCTGTGTCTTTTAGAGTTAATTTTAAAATTCTTATGTTTGTTTTTAAATGTCTACACAGTCTTGCCCCGCCTTACCTCTCTGAGCTTCTTCATCCCCACATACCCTGTCGGTCTCTCAGGTCAGCTGACCAGCTGCTCCTGGAGGTACCGAGATCCAGGAGGAAGCTCAGAGGGGACAGGGCCTTCTCTATTGTGGCTCCAAAATTATGAAATAATTTGCCCATGCATGTTAGAGAGGCCCCTTCACTGTCCACTTTTAAATCACGTCTTAAAACCCACTTTTATTCCTTGGCTTTTAACCTCAGTGAGACTTAGTTTCTTTTTTAATGCAGTAGTTATTTAATTAATGATTTCACTCTTCTTTTATTTGTTTTTTATTTATATCTCATGTAATTTTATTTTACAGTTCCAATGTACAGCACTTTGTGTCAGCTGTGGTTGTTTTAAAGTGCTTTATAAATAAAGTTGATGATGATGATGATGATGATGAATATGCTAGGATTTATGATCAAAACATCATCAATTGAGTCTTGACATCCTTTGTGCAGAATTATGTTACAGTGATGTCTAGAATTTAGAATTAGGATGATGACTGAAAAATGTCACAGGGATATTTGAGAATTTTAGTTTTTGGTAGTTACTTTTAAGATGTTTAAAAACATAGTGTTTACATAAAGTTCACAGTAAATTAGAAAAGATACGTCATTTTCTCTTGTAATTAGAGTTGAGGCTAATTCAAATGGCTTGTTAACTGAGCACATAAAAACAGCAAGCTCAGTTTACTACGCTTGATATTAGACAGTCTGTCTTTGCATTTGTTTGTTTGTATATGCTGTTGGTGAGCTGTCACACCAATCAAATGAGATGTTGGGACCAAATGTAAAGTTGACCTTGTAGAGTGAAACCGCAAGCTGCGGAGTGACGCTAGACGCACAGCAGATGTACGGGGTGAGCATTGTCAAAGCTGCCGGAGAATATATGCTAATTAGTCATGGGCCAATGTTGCCTACGCTAATTAGTCATGTAGAGCTATGGTGGCTAATGCGGTTAAAGCATGCTAGTCTGGTTTATATTGTTTAGTAAATAGTAATGTGGAAATACATCAGAGGTCTATCTCTCACTCATGATCTAATGATAAACATGGGATAGTGGCTTTGGCTTTCCCATTTTGTCTTTGTTTTCTTTCTCATGCGTGTGGGTGGGTATCATAGCTTGTGATGCTGTGATTGTTATTAGACTACACACAGACCCTCGTAGTTTTTCTGTCCTTGAACACAAAGCCTGCGTTCATCTTCTTGAAAACACAAATGACCTTGTGTTTTCCTTAACGCTAAATGATATCTGCATTTCCCAACTTGGAACTGTCAGGCGCAAGTTCATGCTGGGACACTCCCTCCACATTTTCTATTACAATATTATCCATGATGTCTAAATCACATGCATCAAAAAATGCAGAGGAGTAGATTGAAAAGGCAACAAGCCGGAATATGATGAGTTCTCTGCTTGACTGACTGAGCTGAAAATAGTAGCATGCTAATATGTATTTCTGACAAGTACTTTTGGAGACACTTTGATTCGCTCCTGAGGATGTATTTTTGGGACCGTCAGCCCTTTTTTATTCTCATGCAGCACCAACCCTGCTGTAAAAGGACTGCTTTTCTACATAAAGGCATTGCTCTTAATCAAGGAGACTTGGAATTCACAACATGGAGAAAACATGTAAAACAAATGAGGACATACCTCGACTTAACAGCGTGTACTGTAGAAATTAAGAGTGTGTATGACTGCAAGGGGGTGGAGGTGAGGAGGGGGTTATTGAGGGTATCTTATCTAACAGTTGAGCAGGTTTATGGCTTCTAATAGGCACCCTGTCGGATTGAATTGTAAATATGGAGCACCATTGTGCATTCAAAGGTGTGTACATCGTCTGCTTCATTTACCAGATGCTAAGTCATGACCAGCTCGTTTATTACACCGTGCAATCCACAATTAAAATGAAGAGAGGCTCACAAGTAAAAAGTCATTTACCTCAGCCCACGCTGCACTTACACACCAGACACAAATTTCACTGTTACTTGAAAACTTCCCATGCATGGAGCACATTATCATTTGATTTCCATCCAGGGTTCTCAATTAAAATTATACAGAGGTTGCATTTCATTACCTGAGCTCGGGGCAATTTGCAGGCCATTAAGCTTCTACCTGTATCAGTGGAGATGTTTTTGAGGTGAACATCTGGGGTTGAGGAGGTAGAGCATGAAATGAAATGCCCCTGGCTATCTGCTCTGCTTTTTGTCCAAAAAGGGCCAAGGGTATTAGAACGCCATGCATAGTAAAGAGTGTGTTTCTATGGACTGCAACAAATTGGTCTGGGATCTGAATAGAAATAGAAAATCAACCTTGAATGTTTGGCACCAAGTTTGTCAAAGCACTTTCACAGAAAAAGTGTTTTGTCGTATACTGTTGGATGTCTTTTTTTTTTTTTTATTATTATTATTATTTTCACTTTGAAACACATCTCATCAGTGAACCTTTTTTTTTTTTTGCTGTCAAAATCATCGAGCCCTATAAAAATGCAAGGCACTCCTTGGTGAATTCCCCAAAAGGGATCGTGATTCTCTATAAAACTGTAATTGATTTTTGTGCCGTGTAATAATAAAGACTTACCATGAAGAAAAATACTCTTATGAGACCTTTTAACAACCAGACCTCATTACACCTTGGATCTAATGTTTTTCTTTGTTTGTTTATTTGTTCATTTTATTTTTTTGCAAAACCATAATTTAAAATGCAAACTGCAATTATGCTGCTTAATTATATAATATAATTTGATTGGTGATGTACTAAAAATTATGGCTTACAACAATTATTCTCTGTAAATCTCTGTTGGAGTGCTGATATGTATTCTGTGTTGTCTGTGT
Organism: Maylandia zebra; assembly: GCF_041146795.1. Taxonomy (NCBI): domain Eukaryota; kingdom Metazoa; phylum Chordata; class Actinopteri; order Cichliformes; family Cichlidae; genus Maylandia; species Maylandia zebra. The sequence goes on along the minus strand of NC_135168.1, from coordinate 42,428,610 downwards.
GCGGATTTTGCTCGGATGAGATAAGACTGAAATATGTCCACAGACTACAGTGGTAGATAAAAATAATCAGATTTTCATTTCAAGAGATATAAATGACATACTCATGTGAGTTGTATGAGCAAAATTTTGTTCTTAGATGTTCTGTTTATAGAAATGCTTTAACCATTTGCTTTAAGGCAGCAACGTGTTCATCAGTTTATTACTGATCATGTTACTGTAGCAGACTTTTAGAAAGAGCTGCATATAGTGTGGCATCTAAATATACAATATAAATCCACGCTGTGATCACACATTGGTATGTGTATTGTATTTCACCTGAGTTAGCATTTCTCTTTATATTTGAGCGTACGCCATTACATATTTAAAAATTGCACTGTTTTATATGTAACAAGCAATATCCATGCTTTTCAGGCGTTATCAAGTTTTCCTGTGCTTGCTATAGAGTCCCGACCTTTAATCTTCTGTAGTTGAAAGACATGAAAAAATTAAAAAGCCGGTCTAATATCTTTCATGAAAAAATGAGGAAAAAAAAAGATCAAACCCCAAAGCGAAACCTATACTTAGTACGGGGCAGCTTTGGTGTGTCTCTTTTCACACTGTTGTGAATAATGACATTTCTTTGTTGGGGATTATAGGTCCTTGCAACAGGGTATTCCAAACAAATTTTGCTTGTGACAGCCTGAAATGGCTTTCAGTTTGTCAAATAACTGCAGAGTTGCTGTCTAAGTCATGCAGTGAACATCAGTTTCCTTAACACTGTGAGGCAGCTGCGTTAAGAGAGCCCCAGCACATACTAGCTTTTCATTTCTGTTATCATACTCCAACAGTATGGGGATCTCGCTGGAGATTTGTATGGTACAAGTTGTATTCTAGATGATATGCAGTAATCAGGCCCTTTGAGTCTCCTTCTGTCTCTCTCCCTGTCTCTCTCTCTAGTCTGTCTCTCCCTTTTTCCCCTGCCCTGACTAAAGCTGGTGAGCGTGGAAGTTTTGCAGTGTTTTAGCATTACATCATTCCACATGGCACACTATTAAGCTTTTGGGAACTGGGAAGACAGCCCAGGCCTTCAGATTTGTCATAGCATTGAGCTCCATTGTTGCCCTGAACAGATGAATCGCATGTTGACCAAACCAGGACTGAGCTGGAGGAAATAATTAATGCACAGTCCTCTTTGTTTCCCTCAAATGCAGTGCATGAGCAAGTGGTGACTACTGCTCAGATTTTGTCCCTTTTGTGTCAACACTGGGGACACATATTTATTCTGCGAGAGGCATGGCCTCTCTCCATCTAGCCCTCCATCTGCCCATATGATATTCCATCCAGGTACGATGTCATGGTGACGCTAAGTTATGCAGTGGAATTTATTGTCTGCACTGCGGCAGATTACCGTTGCTTAACATGCCACACAGGAGACTTAAAGAGGCAGCACTTTTTGCAGTGTTGCATCCCGCTGGCAACTGTATCCTGGAATGGCTGAGGCATGCTGGGATACCTAGTTTCCTATGCAGTGCAGGACAAAAAGCATACAGAGCATGCAGTACACCGCAAGAGAGGACAAGGGAAATTAAACACAACAGTGAATTTTTATTTTACCTGTTAACTACATTTTTGCTTTTAGTTTTTGTAACACTAATGCATGCACTGACATATTATCCTGACCCTTTTGGCAATTTTTGTCAAATATCTGGCATGTGCACTGACTATTAGAGCTATTAAAAACCAACTCACACGCTCACTGTCTTCACACTTTCTCTTTCTAAAATAGGTTGTGCTTAGGGGCAGTCAGGGGAAACATTAAGTTATGTAATGATCAGGTGTGTAAACCCACTGTTTACAAGGACAATATTTTGTATTACATTCATTCCAAGTGGCCTTCAAAGCTGGTAACTAAGTATTAGTTAGTATTCCTTCCAGCCCCATTCTAAAATAAAATACAGATTCAACCCTAAATAATTTAACACCTCTGCATTTCAAACAGGGGTATCAGGAATGAGCCTCAGGATGAATTTGAAGGGAAAGTTTCTTATGAAGCTAAAGGCTATGTAACAAAAGGCTTAAGCTACTTTGAGAACAAGAAATTTTCCTGTTAGAAAAATGTCTAGTAAGAAGAGAATTAATCTTTTGAAGTTGTTATCTGCATACATACGCTATCAGATTCAGACACCAGGCTATAGGAGGATAAGAAAGGTTCAACTTTTGTCCACCGTGGGCAATCCTCCTGGCAATATGACTGCTCTGTGGGTTTTACCAGTATGATGCTTATTGCCTTGGGTTAAGCAAGAAACAAAATGTTTTAAAATTGATCAAATCAACCCTGGTATGCCTCTGCTCAGACCCCATCTAGGTTCTTAGGAGTATTCCCTACAGCTGAATTACTGGGCTTTGCAACATAGCTTTACAGCACTTGCACAGTGTTGTTACTTTAGAACTGTCACACTTGTATCACTTTCACGTATTTGTCTTTTTCAGTGCCCATATAATGTGTTATGTTTGTACTGTAATATGTTTGTATTGTATGTTTTTTATTGGGGCAGGGATAGCTCAGTAGGTAAAGTGGTCGCCCCATGATCGGAAGGTCGGTGGTTCGAATCCACTTAACGGCTACCCTGAGGTACCCCTGAGCAAGGTACCGTCCCTACACACTGCTCCCCGGGCGCCTGCTTAGTGGGCTGCCCACTGCTTCACTGAGTGAATGGGTCAAATGCAGAGAAAAACAAGTAATTTCCCCATGGGGATCAATAAAGTATCCATTATTATTATTTATATATGTGCAGAATAATATGTATATAAGGATAAGGTGCATCACTGTTATTATGTTATTTTTATTTAATTTTATTTGATTACATCCTGATGCCAAACAGTCTATCCATCATTTATCCTTTTACAGCTTGTCCTGTTTTTCATGTTGTGTGTGCTTGTCTTGTGCTGTTGTTGCTTTGTTAAAATACATAAAATAAAATAAAATAAAAAAGTTACAATTTATTTGAAAATAAAATGTAATTTATAATTTAAATAAAATGAATTAATTTATAGATTGATTGATTGATTGATTGATTGATTGATTGATTGATTGATTGATTGATTGATTGATTGATTGATTGATTGATTGATTGATTGATTGTGTGCCTGCATGGGTCTGATTCTATGTGTGTGAGCCATGGAAAGGCAAAACAAAGACAGCAGCTTTAGCCACTATTGTTGAAGGGAAACAACATCAGCTTTTATACCAATTTCTTACCCTCCTTCAAAGAAAAATATCTGGGAAGAGTTGCAGAAAAACACAACAGGCTGGTAAGAAAGATGATACCAGAAGAAAACATCACTAACAAGTTGGATATGTCATGTAGGTTTCCACTGTAAACTTTTGTTTCTCAAAGATGACTCGCTGTGTTGCCACACACATGAATTTCTACAACTTGCGCTTCCCCTACTGTCGTGATATTTATGTCAGGAATTATATCGGTTCCATTTAGACCGAGCAGCAAAGCAGGAAGCATTCAGTTTACAGCATGTTTTTTTGTACCCAGCACCTTTTCATCTTTGATATATCTCTAAATATAGGAAGGTGGTATTAGCAGCACAACAATCTGTGAAGAACTTACTATTTTTAAAACTAATGTTTAGCATTTTATTAATATTCATTTTGAATTGTTCATGTTCAGAAATCTTTTGTGGATGTTATGGGAGTTAAAACCAAGCATTAATATCATTAATAGTTTCTTCTTTTATACTTGCAGTGAGGTCTGTTCAAGGCATGCTGCACATTTCCAAATTATTCTCCATGCAGTAAAGAAGCAATTTTTAAGATTCACTTATAATACATTGTAAATATAATTGGTAAATACATACTATATAAGTGTTGAGTATTAAGGAACATGTGATTTTAAGGGAAACCAGTTTAGAAAGGCTGCAAGTTAATTTAGAGTAAGAAAACATATTTCCAACAGTGTTGTTTAGGTTAAATCCTATCAATAACTCATTACTTATCACTGACTTGAAGAGTAGTTGACTAATTACTCTACAGAAAACAAATTAGTTGCCTTTTGTCTCCAAGGAAACAGTGACAAAGATGCCTTCAAACAACTCTAAAGGCTGTAGGTAAAATGTATGTGAGTTAAGATAATGGGGTTTTAAGAATTAAGATCGGGGTTCAGATTCTGGGAGTGACATTTTTCTTTTTTTGACTTTGATTGCATCAAAAATACAGACTGTTAGCTAAACTCTGAGCATACAGTATTTATCTGTTTAATTCATGGACATTTCTGTTGTGTTGCACATGTAGAATTGCTGCACAATTGCCACCTCCGTTTTTTGTTTGCAGTTGGCCACATGTTTTTAACTGAGTTTTGTCAAGTTTTTGTTATAATCTCACCCTCTATTCTTCAGCTCTGACAAACCCACATAGGCCTGACCCAAAGTCTGCAGGGTGTTGGACATTTGTTGGCTCTTTATCCATTCCAAGACTCTCCATTATGGCTCTGGATGACAGATGAAGATATGCCGATGTTCTCCCTCAGGCTGTAAAGCATAAGGTCTAACCTTCCGTACAGCAGAAGTAATGGTCCACACCTTTAATTGTCGTGGGCTGTTCATCTTCACTAACAATAGCAGTAAGCAATGGGTCTGGGAAAGAAAGGCAGTCGTGTCTGACAAAGGAAGTGATTTAGTTCTGGAGGCAATTCGTAAGCGGTCGTTGCACGGGCAGCAGTAATGTGCAGAGAAAGATCATATAGGGTAAGAGGCATAGCAGACACAAGAGTGGCACACAAGCAATGCTAGATGGTTTTTTTCTCCTATTGCAAGGATTTATAAGGAAAAAAGCTGTTAAAATATATATTGTGTGTGTCCTTCAAGGAGCTATGCTTGTGTTATTGAAGTGGACATGATGTTCTCTGAATTATGGCTACTGCAAAGACTTAGAAAGTGAGTTGGACAGAGCAACTTTGTTCTCATGTCTGTATCTGTCAGAAAACAAACAACACATCTCATTTAAAGAATTGAGCTGCTTGCGTATGTGATCTTTTTCAGGTCTTGATGTTTTCTCATTATTCCATTTGATGTCAAAACACCATTTGATGCTCAACTTTCAAAGGTCTGCGTTAGGTTTTGTATTTCTTTATGCCATACGAGCTTCCGAAGAAGCAAAACTGCTGTGAAAAAAATGTGCCATTGATGGGTGACTAGTTTGCTGTCTGCATTAGACACATAAAATAAGGAATATACAAGTGCAGTTACCAAATTAAAGTGTGTTCCCTGGGAAAGTTGAGGCCCATTAAAATGATAGATTGCATGGTGTATGCAAAGGGATGCTTTACACCCACAAAACAGTCTAATTGCATTCATTCCTGTGAGAAGTCCGTAAATGTTGAATCTAGATTCTCAGGCGTATTGGCAGCAAGCTGCTAGACAGCAGATGACTAGCTTCAAACGAGTAGCGAGGGGGAGGGTTGTAAAATCTTGACAAACAGTGAGAGCCAGCGTCCACATCATCTCTCGCCCCTGACAGGCTTCCCCATGCATGAATTCAAAGCTGGTAAAACCATGGCTGGATTCATTTTGATCTGACATCCATCATGTAGATCAGTGTTGTGGTTTCACTGTACTGTGTCCACGATAAGATGTTTTGGCAATCGGCCCATGACATCTGTTAGAGTCAGTCAAGAGAATCTGGGACCAATTTGGCATTTGTGTCAAGTTATTGTTGACTTTTTGATTTGAGTGCCTTTCATTCATTATACAATAGTCACCAAGGTATGCGATCTAGGTCTGATTGAAAAACTTGCTTAATTTGAAGATGTCATTATCTGTCCATGAAGCTTGTCGCTGTGTCCTAATTCTCCAACAATTATACATACATATATATATATATATATATATATATATATATATATATATATATATATATATATATATATATATATATATATATATTAGGGGTGCAACGATACACAAAATTCACGGATCGGTTCGGTTCGATACTTTGGTGTCACGGTTCGATATTTTTTCGATACAAAAAAAAATGTTCATGCCTTTTTAATTTGTCATTTATTAAAATTATAAATATATATTTTAACTCAAAAGTACAGTTTTTAAATTTAATGTTTGTGAAACAAAAAAGGAATAAAAAAAATAAAAATATCTCAGGGCTTGCAAAATTTCAAAATCCCTGATAGCCCTTCGGGCAGGGACTCTTCAGTTTTTGGGTGTCCAAAATAAATTTAAGTAGCCCGAATAAAAAAGAGAGCAATTTTTTGATTGATGTTTTGTTTCCTGTTTTGTTTCCGTTACAATATTATACTTTAATGTATAATATTGTAACGGAAACAAAACATTAATCAAAAAATTGTTGAAACACAAATTACAACATTGTATAAAAATTACAATCATCAACTCAAATACTTGGTTCTAATTGAACAGAAATTTCTATGAACTTGTAAGAACTGTGTAGGACATGAATCAGTCTGTGTCAGATCCTGAATTTGAAATTTCCACTGAAGTCACGGGTAAGAGGCAAGTGGAACCAAGAACTAGGACATTTGCTGGACGGCCAACACGTTAACGAGCTAACTGCGCTAACACACTAGCTCCCACCCATGTAATTGAGCATTGCGTGGCACATCCAACATACTGTTTTACTTTAGTCCATGACGCGCTTACCTTCAGGGTCATACGTCACATGAAAACCAAAATAGTTCCAAACGCCAGATCTGAATGAGGGTGGGGGAGGTTCAATTTGCCATGTTGAAAGGAGAGCTTAACTTCTGTCTCACTAGCTTGCCCTGCGCTCAGTGAATCTGCGTTCGACTACTCCGCCTAGGCTGCACTGTCGAGCGCAGATCCACTGAGCGCTCAACACAGACAGCATCGGTCAGAAGGACAGTTGATAACATAAATTAAAAATTTTGTATTGTTTGATACATATGCGTACCGAACTGAAAGCACTGTATCGAACGGTTCAATATCGATACGAATATCGTTGCACCCCTAATATATATATATATATATATGTGTGTGTGTGTGTGTGTGTGTGTGTGTCTGAATTAGGAGGGCCTGCAGGAGGGACTGGCAAAAGTGTTATTTATTGGAGGTAAATGTGTTTTGTCTTTCATGTACTAAAAAATCCATTAAGAAGTAAACGACACAAAATGCTACAATATCAGTGATGGTGTGAGATGCACCCTAGAAGCATTTTGAAGAGTCAAGGGCTCTTTGATGGTTATTGCTGTAAAAAGAAAAAAAAGACACCCATGAAAGTTGGTGGACTGAGACAGTTAACCATGCAGTGGTTTCCTTAACAGCGCTGTCCAAATCCACTTAGAGAACCCGTCTCATATCTGCATTATAGAACTATAGCATAACAGTACCAGCTTGTATGGCTAAAGCATGGCAGCATGTGTGTGGAAGGCGTTAGGCAGATGGGATGTGTCTGATATTTCTCACTCAACATAATGAGACGGGAATGCGCTTCACCAATTTTAGGGCCCGACTGATGGCAAGAGACACAGTGCCCACTCATACGGGAGGGATCTTTCCCCTCTTCAAAGATAATGAGATGACAATGTATTCAACTATCATTAGATAGAGACAGGGTTTGGGGGGAGGATAGAGGGAGAAACGTTCTACAGCACTTGTCTGCTGCCTTTGATCAGCCTGAAAAGCAACTGTCACTCTCTGTATCAGTGCTGGACTCATAAAAGCTCAGCTAACTACTTTATCACTGTCAGCGTCACTAAAAGGCTGTAGTTTGTAGCGTACGTGCATTCTCGAGCGGGTGATTTTTCAAGCTCACCTGGATTGTTATCTGAAAATGAACACACATCTCAGCGGTTAGATATTGTCCTGCTGCCCGTGTGATGTGTTAAATACATCGTCTCTTGCTGAATTCAGTCGTTTGACAAAAAATTGTTGCAGTGTAAAATCAATTTGCCATCACCTGGGAAGAGAAGGCATACCATTTTGCCTGACATGGCACTCCATTGCAACATGTCAAAAGTGCCATGTTAACAGGCTTATTTAAGCACGCTTGACGGGACAATCTTATTCTAAGTTGACAGTTTGTTGTGGCACTTGTAGAGGGATCCATCTAGTCTTTAGTCCCCATGGTGAAGATCTCTCGCATGCTGTTTTTTTTTTTTCATTCTCAGTCTTTTAAGAACACTGTGTTTTGACATATAAGCCGTCAAAATCCTTTCTTTTTTTCCCAGAAATTCTTCATTTAGTATTAGGCTAACTGATTCGTTCTGAAGTTATCAGACTATATTTTGACAGAAAACAATTATGCAGTAAAATTATTTCTCTGGAGAAAAATGTGTTTGGCGAAATCCACAGTTCTCTCTGTGTAAGATTTTATGTTTGTGATGCAGTGGTTTATGACTTACAAGAACTCGAATGTCCCCTAAATCCAAAAAATACTTATTATATAAGAAAGAAACTTTGTAAACATACTCTGTCTCCGCAACCAACAATCAATATAGTAAAATGTTTGCAACTCATGCTGTGTTGTTGCATCTTTCTCCCATCCCTTTCCATCTCTGTTTGCTGTCACAAAAAGAATAAAATATGAGGGAAAGCTGCTTCTTCAGTCCTAGAACTATATATATATATATATATATATATATATATATATATATATATCCCCCAAAAGCTAGGCACAGACCTAAAGGAAAAAAATAGAACAGTCTGTCAAGCTTTGTCACACAATTATGAGACATTGTTCAAACTTTTGTGAAGCCAAAATCCTTTTAAAACCTGACAAGTCAGAACTCATCTCGTTCAGAAGCTTCAAGCTCCCCTTAAAACTCAGCAAAACGCTCATTCGAAGGTAAGAGAACAAGTTGCCTTAACATCCAATTTCCAAACATTTCATCATCATGTCTCAACAATTATGCAGGGTTATTAGCTCAAGTATTTGTCCTTGGCATCCTTAATGCCGGTTGAAATTTATTATGAACAGTAATGGTATTGGAGATTTTGATTTGCCATTAGCCTTAGTAAGTAGATCCTCTGCAGTGCAACAGCACCCTCTCTTGATAATTTATGATAGAATTACCTCACCGTACAAGAGCCTACAGTATGCGTGCAGGATACTGGTGGAACAAAACTCAAGCAAGGGATGCATATTCCATATTTTGTCTCTAAACCTCATTGAGAAAACAGTGAATTAAATATTGCATTGCAAATGCTTTTTGGAACATGTGCACTGCAAACTGATCGCCCATTACTACCTTGTGCTGTGCTTTCTCATGGTGCATACAATCCACTTGTCTTTTTCTCAGAGCTTTAAGCACATTTTATAAGTCATACATGTTTTATCGGCTCTTTCGCAATGCTTCAGAAGCAGAGGAACCAGGCAACAAAGCATGTATTCGAGTAGAGTCAGCATGGAAATGTGCAGCGTGAAAATGCTAAACATTGCATTTCAGCTAAATGAATGCAGATTTAAACATTTCATTGTTTAAATCTGCATTGAAATCTGCACGAATCTCGGCTGAGCTCAGAAACAGTCAAGCTACTCCACCCATTGGGATCTTAATATTTTATATATTTTTCCAGAGGTGTTCAGCAACATGTTGTGGCACAAACACATTTTCTTGGGCCCTTGAAACTAGAATTAAATTTTGATTTGAGGCAGTGGATCTTAGTTCAGTCACGTAGCCAATTCAGTGTGTATCCATGTGTGTACTGCAGCTGTTAACCTATTACTAGATTGACTTGGTAAAGCAGCTTAGTCTGACGGTGCTGTTAAAGATTAGGCAATACTGAGGTAAACTATGAGATGAGTATACAGAATTCTGTATATTTGCATCTTGTTGCAATCTTCGCAGGACCAAATTGAATAAAGTAATTCTAATCATCATGGCCCCATATTTCCACAGCACTGCATCTCAAATTAATGTACAGATATATACTGAGGAATTCCACATTTTACTTTGAGAGGTGAGTTTAGATCAAAGCTATTATCCTTTTATTGATTTCCCTCATGAGCTCTGGCAGGAAAAGATGCAGATAAACAAAAATAGAAAGCTAGAGAAGACGATTAATCTTTACATTACGTGAAAAAAAGGAAAGTGCAAAAGGGATTTTTTTCCTGTTATGTGTCTAATATGCTGTGTATTTTAAAATCACCAACAGGTTCCTGAAAATTTAAAAAAAAAAAAAAAAAGTGCACACGTGGACACATAAGCCAATATTATGTATGCGAAAGTGATTGAAATCTTACCAAACAAGCTAGAGGATGGTGGGTTGAAGGGACTATTTGAAGGGTAAACAATGGGGAAAAAACAAAGGCAAGCAAAAGCATTTGGTCCTCATTCTGTTGATGGGAGATTGAAAAAACACAGCAATATCAACAAACATGCTTGCTTGATTTAAGAAGAGGGCACTGCAGCGAAAACAAAACTAAGGTTAACGCTGACAGACATCAAAGCAGCTTCCAAGCCTGTTTAGTCAAAGAATCGGTTATGTTTACTTGAAGCAGAACAACAAGAGTAATGAAAATGTGCCCGGTGTGGGGCCACAACTCTAAACATGGATTTGATCATGCAGAGAAGACTGAAGTCAGTTTATTTATTGGTTCTCATGCTGTACAAAATTATGATAAAAACATTAGCATTTGGCCCCAGAACGTGTTCGAATTACAGTTACAAATTATTAAGAAGAAGGTCGTAATGTTTCGTTTTTCTAAACAGATATACCAACTACAAATGTAAAAATTCGAAACATTTGCAATAGTGAAGTGCTGTGGCAATCAGGTTTCCTAGTGCTGCAGGTAACGTGTAAAATAAAAGCTGTCATAGATTCACATAGCTGGTTTAGATGCACCTGATTCCACTGCAAGGGTTTGTGATGAAAAAAAAAAAGATCTATGTAACTCAGAAGGTCTTATATCCTTAAAAATACAGACAGGACGGTAATGATCGTCATATATAATATTATGTAAATCAAACGAAACATTCACTCGGCTAGCATGCCCAGGAAGGAAGCCAAATGAACAGCAATGACTGTAGTGATCTGAGGGCGCTGGTTTAGGCATGATCCTATAAACACAAATGTCATTTCAGAAAGTTCACAAAAATCTGTACAGCAATGTGAAATATCAATGTGATATATTTTTCTGTAATTCACAAATTTGTAAACCTTTAGAACATGTAACTAGTAACAAGACATCTAAAACAAGCAAATGACTTTGGTGTTTTTTAGCTACAGGCTTAAAAAAAGCAAAATAAAAGCAATAAAACGTCTAAATATTTTATTCAGAAAAAAAAGATCATTTCATTGCTTTACTTCAACCCTCAGTGTTCACAGTGGTCTCCTATGCTTCAGAAGTGATTCTGACCACCCATGAGGAAAGACACTGGTACGGTTATTTCTATTTGTTACAACAATTTTCATTATAGTGGCTATAAATGGAGATTTAATCCCAAAAATATATTGTGTGAGATGATACTGGTACGAAATGTTTGCGTAGAAATGTAAACTAACCTGGAGTTTGGCTTATTTGTTCAGACTGTAAGTTTTAAATGTAATCTTGCAGACATTCACATCACTTTTCATAAAACTAGTATAACAAAGCCGTACAACAAAGGCCTGGCGCTGATTCTCCGCAGCTTGGCCGAGTCTATGAAAATTCTTGATTGGTCGAGAATGTGAAGAATGTGCAGTGCATTCCAGTTTCTGAACAAGTCCTTCCCAGTGGGCAGGCATGTCCACTAATGATAGCAACACTGGTTTATGGGCAAGGCTCTGTCTGTGTTTCCCTCTGAAAATTCTGGAGAGGCGAGTTAAAGTAAGAAAAAATAAAAGCATGACTCTCAAAGGAACCGTCCTTGATCTGTTGTTTTGTTTGTCCACTCTTCTTTGCTGCTCCCTCATTTGTTACCCATGCTGTTTTGAGACAAAACGCTCAAGGCAATTTCACCACCACCACACAGGCGCCTGCCCTGCCAATGTTAAGAGGGACCTCCTACAGGAAGACAGAGAGGTACACATCAGCCTTTCATGTAAGGATGGCTTTTTAAAAAAATCCTGTTTTACTTCATGCTGGTAAGGAGGTCAAAGGGTCAAGATTTAAACCAAAAAAACATGCAAAAAGAAAAGCAACTATAAAATATTGATAGGATTCAGTCACTTCAGATTTAACTGAAGCGGTGATGTTGGTTGTAACTGTTCTAGCAAAATATCTGCAGTTCTATTAAAGTTTTATTCTTTTTATAACTTTTTAAACTATTTATTTTTCTCCGCTGGATTTTTTTCATACTTTTTCTAATCTAAAATAGTAGGAATATATTTCATAACTTTGTTTTTGCAGTTTCATTAAATTGAGTTAATGCAATTACCTCAGTCCACTCATTGTTCTGTGCATCGTAGGACTCCACAGTGTTCAAATACGACTGGCCGTCATATCCGCCCACTGCATAAAGTCTGTCACCCAGCAGGCAAACACCAACCGCATCCCGGGGAACACTGAGGGGAGCCACGGTGGTCCAGGTGTCCGTCTTTGGGTCATACCTGTAATTAAAATATTTGGTTGAACAACTGGCCTTGCATTACATTACTCAGTATGGCGAAACAACATTTTCTCTAAAAGTTCATTTACTCAGTCAGTCTAACAGCATCTCATCCCCACTAATTGGAACGGCCTTATGTTCCTCCTGTTTAATCACAGATGTCTGAATGGTCACAGAGAACTAAAGTGAAACATTAAAGCAAAAGACAAAGCTGTCTTTCCAAAAGCAGCTGGCAGATGCTCGGTCCAGGGAGAACTTGACTCATCAGACAGAATTTTCCACAGAAAGATTTTTTTTCATCTGTTTGTCCATATTGGAAGTTAAGAGGCATCATTTGATTTACTTTTTATGCTTATGAACAAAACAGTCACTCAAATGTTTAAAAATCCGTCCACTATGGGAAAAAAGTGTGAATTGTGGTTGTTATTATTAAGTATTGTGTGCTGCTTGTTAAAAGTACATCAGTAACAATGTATATCGAACGGCTCATCCAACTTATCCCAGTTGGCAAAGTTAAAGAGGCAAGGTACATCCTGAACAGGTCACAGGGCTAACACAGAGAGACAGAGAACTACACACTACCATATACACAAGTACATAATCACCACTTAATCTACCAAATGTGTGTTTGGACTGTAGGAGGAAGACTGAAGACTGAAAACTTCTACTCACAACTTCATCTGCTAATAAGGTGCAAAGAAAAGAACAAAAGTTTAAAGAGGTTGAAGCTCCAGCAACACATGCGGTATGAAGAACAACTTTATTGCCTGACCAGCAGATTGCAGCCTGTAGCCTTGCAACATTTTATCTTTTTTAGACTTGCTCTTCATGGAAGAACAACACTGTACCGCTTTCAACTTTTGCTCTGCTCTGTGTACCTTGAAAGTTGTGCCAGACATCTCTACTCTGTTTGCACAACCTTTTATCTTTGTGAGACACACTCACCGTGGAAGAACTGCATAATACCAGAATGCTACAGGCTGTTTCAGCTACAGGCTGAAACATGTGGGTAGAACAGTAAAGTTGTTCTTTGTACTAGGGGTGTATCTGGAGTTTCAGCCTCTTGAAAGGACCTACTCAACCAGTAGGTATAAACCTCTAAAGTTATACAGTACTGACCAGTGCATCACCATGACAAGAGGGAATATATATATAAATATCTGAGTAAAATGTGATGTCCTAGAAAAAATGATGTCTGTATTTTATCACAAAAAACAAAAAACAAAAAAAAAAAACAGTTACGTGTATTTAAATCACGCCAATGGGTTTACCTCAGGTTTGGACTAAAGAGGATATTGTGGCCACCAGATGGTGCCAGATACTATAACATAAAACCATGTGAAGCAACAGTGGTCTCTACAATAGGGTATTGCGTAATGCAGACATGTCTCCAAATGCAGGAACAGGGTGGGGATCAAGAGGAATTCCTTTTTGTTCCTTTGAGAAATTTTCCTAACTTGACCCCACCCATTACTGAGTTCAATGAACATCAGTCCAAACACACCATTGTCTTCTGTGTACTCTGGAGATGAGGACGTGCATTTACTGACCTCTCAACACAATCGGAGAGTCTAGAACAGTGGTTGGAAGCAGGGGCATCGTGTCCTCCCACGGCGTACAGGAAGTTGTTGTATGTTGCTACACCCACTCCTCCTCGTCTCTTGGTCATTGGTGCACACATGCTCCACTTGTTGGTGTGTGGATCAAAGCACTCCATCGACCTAAGACAGGAGCTTCCATCTCGACCACCAACTGCAAATAGTCTGAAAGATTCGAGTAAATTAAGCAAAATTATGAACGAATATTCGACAAATGAGTAGCCGCTGCGTGCTTCGAAACAGAATTGTTATCTAAACATTATCAGAACAGTGATAGTAAGACAGATTGTAGATGATACGGTGCTGAGCAGAACGTTTTTCAAAGATAGTTTTCTTAGATAAGAAAAGATAACATCAGTGGGTTAAATGTAGCTTGTAGCTCAAAGGAGCAGCAGCTTCTTTTCTACTTCAGCACACAAACATATTCAAATTAGGCCGAAAGCTGGTCTGTTATTTGCCTAATTTACTTTTAAATTGTGTTGTAAGGTATTTAATACATACAAATACATCAAGTGTTTTGCATTTATGGAGTCTAGATTATACTGTATAAATTACCACACTAATCAGAGCAGCCTTTGCTCCGAGCTGCACTGTTGCACAGCCACCTTGGAGTTTATCTGACGCAGACCACAAAGGAAGTATAATGTTGTCGAACTAATAGTGCATTAATACTGTGCTCCAGCTTTTCCTGGACCACTGCACTGTGAGTTACACAACCATACTTGTTTTATTTCATGCTCAAATCCAGCTGCAAGTTTACTGCCTGCAAAAACATTTGTTCCAGCAAATCAATAGCTAAAACTGACTAAGAGGTGCAGGAATAAAGACTAACTGTGCTATCCTTATATGCAAGTTTACTTCAGTCAAGTAGAAAAGTAGAATTTATGGACGGCAGCACCCTAAAAAAAGAGCATACTCCAATTAGACTTCCTTTTTAAGTGTGAATTGCCTGCAAATGTCTGCCTTCTTAGTACTAATTTGCAGAGGGCAATGGCTTCAGAGGCAGGCAAGCGGAAATACAATAGCACACTTTGCATTAAAGTTTAAGGTTGCACATTTTAATTAAAAGGCTATGATGGGATAGTCAAACAGGTTAGACAAAGATGGGGGTCATAGCAACTTACTTTCCATTAAGTGCTGTGACTCCCATAGTGCTCCGTGGTGTCGACATGCTAGCCACGTAGTTCCACTGTCTGGCCTGTGGGTCCCAGCGCTCCACCGTGTTGAGATAGCTCCAGCCGTCATGGCCTCCTACGGCATACATGGGACCCTCCAGCACAGCAATACCTGCAGAAATAGAAATAAGAAATGAATGCTATCCAAACAATTAATGCTGTAAAGATAAATAAGATGAATTGTCCCATTAGATACTGCATATGAAAAAATCAAACGCTATAAATATTTGCTACTATAAATATAACGAAATAAAGAGAATATTTAATATTTTATATGCGTGTTTTGATCATGTGTGATTTTGTCTGCATAATTATATTAAGTTGTTTCAAATGTTCATGTGTTTACCTCACTGAGGTTAAATGAAACAAACATTTTTGCCAAAATTACATGAAAAAGGTATTCGAACACAGAAACCTTAAAACATCTAAGAGAATAATCAGTGAAAGAAGTCCAAAGATTTCCAAGTGAATGTTATTCTTAGAGAGTCTGAGCAGAGATACGTTTCTCATTTTAGAACAGAGCAGAGTGAGTCAACCAGCTGGCCAAAGCTATTCAGAAAACAGGAAGACTATAAAACTGCTTTGTTATTCCTCGTCCCCCAGTCACATAGGAATGGTTATTTCCACCAGCGTCAATGCAGAAGGTGCTTTAGCACAATGGATTTTTATATGAAAACACTTATTTCCTTTGGTGAGAGTTCAATTATTTAGAGGAAACATGAGGACAAGACCGCATTCAGAGAACCTCGAGTGACATAAACACTGTCAAATGAAAACTGGTCTTGTAGTGAGGCTTCTTTTTATTACTGGCTTGTGGGTTGGGGATAAAAAACAACACGTTTTTTTCCTTTTCTTTACCCATAAAGCACACAGCAGGAAATGGCTATGCGGGGATGTTGGTAGACACTAAGTTAAAACATATTCAGAATGAAAATATGCACAAGATAAGCAAAGCACCAAGAGATATTTGGTACGTGAAAGATCAAAGACAGCGCAGGTAATCTGTACAGTGTGATCTCCTGGGCTTGCTGATACCTCCGACCACACTGTGTGAGTGAGCTGCAAGCTTTGACAAGATCTCCCTCCTCTGTTACCCAGACGTGTTTCAACTGTGAATCAAAATGCTTCTGATATGAGATTTATTGGGCAGGGAAGGGTAAGGAAGAGCAGGGCCAGCACAGCTTGCCAAGCTTTGATAGTGGAATGGAAAAAATATCAAAGGTATATGTCAAAAAAAAAAAAATTTCTTAACAGCCTACCAATTGTGACCTTACTAAATATGTATCCTCTTTGGTGTTTCAAAAAATCTGCTTGGTTAACTGAGCTGAAACCTGAAACATATAGAACCATATGTGTTATGTCTTTGTAAAAAAAAATTTCATCATGAAATAAAAGCAGTTAATGAATTTTTTTTTTGAAAATTGATGGGTTGCAGTTTGTAATGAAATGATCATTCCAGTTAGTTGGCATTAGGCAGCATAATATTCAAGACAAAGTCACAAAGTTGAATTCAACCACAGTCCTTGCAGATAAGATGATCTCAGTGCCAGCCTACAGTAGCAAAGAGTTCAGCTGATGAAATGCTTTCATTTGGGAAATCTCATATGCAATGTGCTATTTATATTTTTTTTTTAACTTCCTACAGTTGTTGGGCATTTGCAAGCTACTTTGCAACCCACCTCTACCCTAGGTCCTCCTTTTATACTGTGCCTGATTTAACCAGCATCAGAGCTGTTATCACTGCTTCCTGTTCTGTTCTGTATGGAAGGCTTGCTGCTGCTCTTCCTACCTATAGCTTTCCATTTGAAAAAGAAGTATGGCATGTTTTTCCTACATTTTTCTTTCCATGTATGTGCATGGAAAGGCAAGTAAGTTTCAGAACACAGACATAGTAATAATGCTACTAAAAATGCATGAATGCCAAGGTAAATAACAATATGCTGTTGGCCAGTTATATGCCAATCACTCACCAAGCCCATGTCTGTGTGTTGACATTGGGGGCATGGTGGACCACACTTTGCTGATGGGGTTATAGCACTCCACCATGTTGGACGTCTTCAGTCCATCTCTCCCTCCAACCACGTACAACTTATTATCTATCACTGCCACACCAAACTGCAGCCGGCGCCCATTCATGACTCCAACCTGGACCCAAGTGTTTGTTCGCAAGTCATACTTCTCTATGGTGGTAGAGCCTGAAATAAAACAAAATACCGCAATTTAGATAACCTGTGTTGCCATACACTTAGAACAATTGTGTATAAGCTAGCTCTCTCTTTTTTATACATCTGGCAAAGCCATCTTCAGAGTCTTTTCAGTAAGTTGCTATGTCGGATACCTTTGGTAGCATCCATTCCTCCGACAGCATAAAGTGCACCAACAGTGGATTTCCTAGGTTTTGTTCTTGGGCTCTGAAACATTGGGCGTCTTTCAGGTAGAAGGTGATACTTCATGGCTTCCATTAGCAGCTTTTGACATTCCAGATCATCAGAGAACATCTTGTTGTTTTCCAGATCTGCAAGGAGCTATATTTCAAGAAAATAAAAATTAGCTGCATTATAATGTGTGCCGAAAATTTCTAATGTTTATGGTATTTATAGAAATCTCTCTTGTGGAATGGTATTTGTAATATAATGTGTAGATTTTAAATCCCTTTGGAAAAGATGTCATATATATATATAACTGCAAAACAGCATTGAAAATTAAGATTATGATATGTTTTAATTAAAATGGGGTGAAAGCAAAAACAAAATTATCTAATCTTTGTCTATCATCAAACTATTACTTTAAAGGAAGTCACTATATAAATTATTGCAATTAGATAAAACAGCAAAGACATATGAAACACACTGTATTTTAATGATTTTACTTCTTTTTTGTAAATGCACTGCAGAAGAGCTAAACTTTTCTTTCTATTCTGAGAAATAGTAGCACTCTTACATTTCTGCACATTACAGAAACTGCAGTGAAGTTGCTTTTTATGTGGGTTTTCTCAGACATTTCACTTTCATATATTTTTGCATTTATTCATTGATACCGCTATGCCTGCGAGACTTAAAAAGAACTTTACCAGTTTTGAGAAGAAGAAAAAAAACAATGATTCATTTCTGTTGTTTATTTGCCTCGCAGCAAATGGCTTCTCCCAAGCCATGGATGAAAAACCTTATGTATCATATCTTCCACATATTTTTCATTTTGCAAACAATAATGCTGCAGGTTACTTTCCTGCATACTGATAATAAAAAAAAATAACTTGAGCATAATTACTTTTGGAAAGCAAATTTGTCAGTGAAAATAAAATACCATTTAAAAAAAAACAGATATGTTCATGCTTCATATCTGTCAAAAATGCTTATCTGTTTCCTGTTAGGTTATTTAAATCAAGATGACCAAGTTGTAAGTCAGTGCTTACTTGCAGAAATACAGCATAATTTTACATCACATGAACTGTGTTCGTGTTAGTTATTATTTCTATTCATTTCATTATTCATTTTAAGTTAACAAAGTTATAAAATGAGGAGTTACAACCTGGACAGAGTATCAAAGATCACAAATCACACCTTCTGTAATGAAGCCAAGCTGACTTGTACCATCCGAATCATCAGTCACAAGCTCTAACACAAGCATAAGCGACTTACAGTCCTGATCGGCTGTCTCACCTGTGGAGGAAGTAGGGGTAGGCGGATGTAAGCAAGAAGCACCCCGAGGTCCTGTTGTCGATTCTGGACATCATACCTCACCCACATCATCAAAGCTTGGAAGATCGTCTCTTCATCAGGAACATTGATGTCATCGCTGGAGAGCAGCTTAACAATTTCAGCTGTGGGGAGCAGCAGGAACTCCTGGTTCTGAATGACCTCGAGGAAGTGTTCCTGGAACATAGCGGAGACGCAGAGGAGACAGATAATCATCAGTTATTAGCCGAGGAGTACGCTTGGTGCAGCATTTTGTGTGTGTCTGTGTATGTTTCTACATCTCTGAGGTCCAAGTGGCACAAGGACAGAGAGGTGAAGAAAAATGAACGTGAAGAGAGATAGAGAGTGCCAGTTTGAAGGTCTTTATCTCCAATAACCGATAACCGCAGTGAATCGCTCTCCATTTCTCAAATTATTTCTTTCCAAAGAACAGATGAAGCCATCATCTGTTTAACTTAGTTCAGTAAATAAAATGATCCACATAACAACAGACTACAAATCAATCTGGTATAGAGCATTCGCTCCGAAAAGCCTCCTCTTAAGCTAATATGGCATTTTTTCTGCTGATCATACATGATACCAATAAGCCTTTATAAGTCTTTAATGAAAAACAGGCTCTGGAAACCTCCATTACAATCCCACCAATGGTGTGTCCAGTTCCAAGTTTGATGGAAGCTGTTTTCTATTGCCTTTCTAAAGATTAATCTTCCATTTATTGGCCAGAAGCCCAGGCAATATTAAAGCACTGCATGGCTACCTCTTCAAGGGCTTTGTCTCTGGGCAGTTCCATTAGAGATGATATATAAAACATTCCTGCTCATATGTGCATCTATGGTATGTCCAACATTTGGCCATTTTTCTGCACTGTTTATGCTTTAAACAAAGCAGTAAAGGATTCATCATTATAATCTTTAACAAATCGAGTGTTCACTGTAGAAAGCATGAAACCAGAAACAAGCATGCTATTGATCATCAACATGCAACACATTGCAGTGTTAGTCTGATCTATCTTTTGAGGGCAGGTTTTAAGAGCTTAGCAAGGAGAGCCTTAATGAAATGAGGGACATCTATTGATCTCTGGTGCTAAAGAGAAGGGAGGAACTCAATCCAGCTCAATCTTTGACATTGCGTTAAACCAATAAATTTGTAACTGCAAATGCTGAAGAGCTTACAACAAAATTGAAAGCTTAGCCAAGTTTGTTTCATAACCATTTAAAAGGATGTGTTTGTAGATACTGGCAGACTCACAGCAGTCAAGTAAACTCCTCAGAAAACGAGACCAGCGGCACAAGATATTAACTGATTTAACTGAAAGAGTAATTGAAAAACTAATACTTAAACTAATGCGAGGCTGGGAAAATTACCTTCCAAAAACTTTTGATTACTATTTAATTTGCACTGGTTTGCAACAAAGACTGCTCTTTATTCTTTCCTGAGATCAGAATTCATTTACAAAACCGAAATTGTCAAGTATTAATTGAAATCCTGTGTGGAAATCAAAGTATTTTATAGCTGGAAAAATATTGCAATATGACACTATATAATATTAAACGTGTATATACTGAACATTAAAGTATTCTTTCATGAAGGAAAACGGTGTCAGAAGCTGCCGTGCTGCAATGGGAAAAAACAAGCTTATCAAAACAAAAATCTTCAGCTGAGGGGATAGAGGATAGTCTTCCAGGAAGCCCGAACATCCCTGCTCATTACTGACGTTACTGAACAGGAAGCTGGGCCTCTTGTGCAGTTTTATGATTAGATTAACCTCCTGGTCTCGGATGGGGACTGTGTAAACAGAGTGAGCAGATGTCCTTTAGGAGATAACGCCTGTCTTGTGCTGTCAGTTCTGCATGACCAGCAAGAAATTATCTGACGAACATGTGGGTGAATCCTAATCCAACAGGAATATTTCTCACAGAAATGTAGAGTAATTGCATATCTTAAACAAATAAATCCTAACAAGCGGTGTCAGGAACTCGGTTGGTTATTACTTCCTGTGAGTGCACAGTAATGAAACTAAATTTTTTAAAAATTCGTATTAAAGTTATGTCTTTTATGATTAAAGAATCCCCTGTGTGTGTGTGTGTGTGTGTGTGTGTGTGTGTGTGTGTGTGTGTGTGTGTGTGTGTGTGTGTGTGTGTGTGTGTGTGTGTGTGTGTGCGCGTGCGCGCAATGATGAGTGCAATCCCATTATTTATTATGATCTGAATAATGCAGCCCACCACGAAAACGTGGTCTGGCTCTGTTCATAGTCCTACCATGGTGTAGTTATGAGCCACATTAAGCAGGTCCACACAGCCCTGGGCATCTGCAAAGGAACGAATTCCCAGGCAATTGGAGGGATGAAGCTGTTTCATCAGAAAGTTACAGCAAACCTGGATGACTTGTGAAAGCTGGAGGAGACAAGCTGCTGCCAGTAAACTCTCAATGGTCTCCTCTTTCAGCTCAAGGACACCTGCAATGTCACAACATGGAAACTACATGAAAAACAACACATGACCGAAACTGCATGGAAGCAGTTTTGCGATTAACATTTGAATCAAATAAAAGGCATCAACAGCTAAATTATAGCATTAATAATGAAATCACTTAAAATCTTTTACAAGGATAGCCATTATTATGATTTTTACCACACAACTTTTAAACTGTAAAAAGTGGATATTTTGATTAAAGCATATTTCCCAAACAGCCATTTGCCCAGTTTAAAAAAAAGAAGCAATTTTGTGTTGAAGTCCTGCCCAGTCTGCCAGCTCTATGATGAATTGTCTTATTGATCCATTTTAATCATGCTGCATTTCAGAAGTCTCATAACTACTTACAAGGGCTAGTGAATGTCTTTATAAGCACTCACCAGTGTAGGCAAAATGAACCAGGGATCTGAGGGCTTCTGGATCCACTCCCTCCATCTTTATCTCTTCTTGCTTTGCCTCTCTCACGTCACTCGTGAACATAGCAGCAAAGTAGTCCGACACAGCACTTAAGACCAATCTGCCATAAAGAAAAAAGATCAATGAATTGGGTTACATGGTGGGAGATCTATGGTCTTGTGGTTTTAAGAATGCCCCCAAATGAAGCTCTGCTTCCTAACAAACAGCATGCCTCACATGACTCAATACACCATATTCATAATGTACTGTCAGTGTACTTATTCCATTTTACAGTGATTTATAGCCCCCTTCCACCACTGTATGATTCCACTTTGTCAGCCTGTGATAAATTATTTTATCCCACATACAGTATGTTATGTTAATAGCTACAATGGTCAGACTTGTAATTATGTTAACTAATTTCGTCTAGCAAGCTCAAGCAACAAGCTTGTGGATTCATGAAGGAAATGTGAATGAATAAATCAGTCAGCATACATTCACACGCGCTTACGGTTTCTAATATGGATTTTTATGGTTTAAACTTTGCTTTACATGATTGTATCTGAAAGTAGAATTTAAAAATCCAGCTATAAAAATTCAGGCAACTAAGTCACTAAGATACTTCTTTTCTGGCACTGTGGAACGTACCAGATCCTTAACATAATATACCGTGTGGATAGACATACAAGCAGATCCACACAATGGTTCTCAGCAGTCAAGAGATGCCATGAAGTGGATCACAATATTTGTCCATGTAGGAATAAGGCTGGGCAATGGTGTAATTAGATCACACCGGAGGAGATATTAGAATGCAAACCAGTGAACATTGAGTTTGCATACCTTTCTTGTCACCGGAAAATCAGAAGAGACTTTCTTTGAATTTCAAAGCTCATCCAATTATCCCCCATATAGATCAAACTGACCAAATTTATTGCAAACTGTGGTCCAGACCAAAGTCTGACTGCCTGCATTGCTATCTTAACGAAGTGCATCCAGATGAGCTTCTTTTTAACTCTGATCTAAAGCAGTAAGTAATTAATGAAATCAAAGCAGACAGAGGCACAAACACCAACCTGTGAGCCGGTATCTTGTGGTCCCCTGCTATCAAGAGGACATCACACAGTTGCTTGTGCTGGAGGTAGGTCTCCATTTTCCGGAATGTCTGTTCCGCATGGTTTGTGGCTTGGAAAAACTCATCTGAGGAATTGGTATTCATTCTGGAGAAGGTGCTCAGAACCAACCTGTGGAAGAAGAGCAAAGAGAGAGGAAGAAAAAAGATGTGGTGTAATTTAAAAATATAAAAACAATTAACCCTGACTGTATGACTGCAGTATCTTTACAGTCTGTGCGGTATAATCAACATGTTGCATTTTTAACACAGCATTAAAAATAGTTTGCCCCTCCCTATAGGTATGGAATCTAGGCATGTTTAAATGTTTGTCTGTTTGTTTGTTTGTTTGTTTGTTTATGATGAACTGACACAATATGCAGGGAGATCCACTGAGGGAACACAATGGTTCTTAGCATTCAAGAGATTTCATGTGATCTCTTTAATTCAGCCATTCAACTAAGGGCTCCAATATTGACAACATCATGCAATGGATCACAGGGTTTGTCCATGAATAAGCTGTAATGCAGGAATACGGCTGGGCAATGGTGTAATTAGATCACAGTGGAATAGAAATTAGGATGCAAACCAGTGAACACAGAATTTGTATACCTTTCCCATCATCAGAAAATTAAAAGAGACTTTTTTTTTAATTTCAAAAGCTGCCTAGGGAACAAAGCAAAAACATTAATCTACTAGTTTTAAATGGGGAAAAAATATGCTGCTGAATAGACGTATCAGCAGATCCATTGTGTTCACTCAGTGGATCTGCTTGTGATCTGTTTAATTCAGCCATTCATCTGGATTTTTTTATTATTTGCTTTTGTTTATTTATTTATTTTTTTTGCATGATTTTGTCATTTATGAAATCTAATACCAATGTAGGAGCAGCGACTCCATTTCTAGAAGACAGGAAACACAAGTTAGCAGCGCTGTGACAAATTATTCAAGAAAGTGTATTACTCTCACTTGCTGTTAACTTTATCTGTCCAAATATGAACTAAAAACAAAATTAAATAGCTGTACACAGCAAGATAAACAGCAAATTACCAACGACACAAAAGAGCTTATTTGGACACATTGCACTCCTGAATCCTTTTTTCCCTGCAGTGAATCTGCATCTTTCTTGCCACTCTAAGCTGAAATTAAAACTCTTATGGACTAAACTCCACACATAAGTGGATAACTAAGCACTGCAGTCCAATGGGACAAGCCAGCAGCACAATCAATGCAACAGCTTTGCAGCGAGAATGCGCGCATGCCTTTTTGCCTGTTCCTGTGTGCCTCTGCATATCTGGGTGTGCATGTGTGTTTTCCAAAAAAACAGCGACTTAACAAGTGAACCAGCCTGTTCCTCACAGCATTGTGGTAAGGCTGAGTCCCCGTCCCCATAGGCTGCTAGATTACATGCTGTTTTATAGGCATCCGAGTAATCCCTCACACTCATGGCAAATATTGCAGCCCAGTCGCTTTGGTGTCCTTCACAGGAAAAGTCTACTCAATGACATTTAGAGTTGTTTGTTATGCTACATAAACACCCAAGCCGTCTCTCTGGGGGAATTTACAGTCATCTCATGGCGCTTCTACTGTGTAAAGACTGATAGTGCTCAAGAAAAAAAAATGTCACTGCTATTTTAAGCAACACTTTATGTCCCCCGCTCATTACTACTCATATGCTGATATGAGAGCTGCATAAACCAGTGAAGTTACAGATTTGTCAATACAAATGAACCGAAAACCCTGTAAAGCTTGGCAGAGCAATATATTGGCATGCAGTGGGATTGATACTGCAGGAAAGATGGAGGGCGTTTTATTGATATCCTGATTAATATCATAAAAATTTTCAGCCGAGCGTGTGACTTTCTCCTCTTTCACTATTAAAAGCTAAAACATTTTCCATCCAGGCATTGTTTATACAGCACACTAGTTATACCATATCCTATGGTCTAAGCTTTATTGGGAGACTTTATGCTAAATTCAAATGTAATTTATTGCCCTGTCATGATATTCCCCACTGACTCCAGAGTCTTGGAGAGGAACACCAAACAAGACTGAATAAACAGTTGGGCCATAAAACTGAGATGCATTGCCTTTGTATTGGCTCCAAGGCATGCTGTAAGGATTTTTCATGCCTACCAATCTCTCCGACACTAATTGCTTTGGTATCACATTCTAGGGAGCAGTAAATTTGCTCTGAGGTGTATATTTTGCTTCCAATAGTGGGCTGGATCATCACAGGTATAGCCCATTTTTATAGAGGCACTAAAACCCTAGAACACCCATCTCCAAAGAAGCTGCCCTACAGACAATGCTCTACATTGCACAAGGCACACTACAAAGCAATCCACATAAAGCCGCATTGTCAGCGAGCATCCAGATTTCTTTTGTACTGTACAAACTGAAGCATTTTTTTTTTGCATCTACTTAAAGTCAAAACTATAAGAAGTTAAATAATAAGACAAAACACAATAAGAAAAACTAGAACAGAATTGGAGATTCTGCCTTATTTATCATCACACCTTATACTACATCAGTTTTCCTTCACTGAGCACATATCACCCCAAGTCTTGTCATATGCTCCTCACACCCTCTCAGAGCTATCACACCACAGTGTGACTAATTGCTTCTGAGACACTGCATATTTAAAAATTCCACTATGCAGGTGAGGCAGAGGCAATGCAATATTTATTGCATTTGTCAGGACTTGTAGCCCAATTGTGTAACTTTTGACCACAAGATACAGATAAATACATGCAAACAATACATGAATAAATAATAATAGACAGCAGGTCATTTAAAATACCTGAAGGATTGTTAGACTGTTTATGTAGTTTTGTCATCAGCTTTTAAACCTTTTTAGCTATAAATTTATGTGTCAGATATGTTGTTGAAATTTTCGTTCTTATTCCAACTGATGTCAACTCCATCTCTCTATGTGAGTGCCAAATGTGAAATGAATCTTTGAAAATGGATTAGAGCAGCCATTTTCCCCAGAATTCTACTGAGTAGCTTGAGTTGTGTGGAAAATCCAACAATTCCTACAAATACAGCTTGTGCCAGCTCTATATATTCAATGAGATCCTTTTCTTTCTGTACTCTGACAGTCAGTATACTGCCACTGGGCTTTATGTTGGAAAGATTTTATACACTGGCTGTAATAACTTGATCCAGGCATCGAGACTGAGATGATATTTTTGCACAAACATAGTTTTCTCTCTGCTTTTTTTCCCCGTGTCACTGAAGATTGCAGCTTTTTGGTGATGTCTTTTTTTTCTTCCTGTGCCATTGTTATTGTGGGCATACCCATTACCACCATAGCTTGTGAAATCTGCTCTGACTGTAGTCGAATGGGCCAGGGTGAATGCAGTTAGCAGAAGGGTGTGTGGGTGTGGGTGTGTGTGTGTGTGTGTGTGTGTGTGTGTGGGTGGGGGGGGGGGGGCACAGCAATAGTATTTTGTCTCCCTAAATATTTTCAGTGATCCCAGAGGTCATGAAAGCAAAACAAGAGAAAACAAAAAGGGTAAGAGATGAGTGTCCTCACAAATGTAGAAACACATGCACATGTGTGTATTAGGAGCTGGGGGCGTCCTGTAAGTGAAAAAATGTGCAGATCTTAGCAGAAATCTCCTTACTGCTTTGCTGGTGGCAGGTTAACTTGCATAAGGTATGAGGATGTCATATTGTGGATTGTGCATAATTTATATAAATCTGATGTTCGTGGCTAAATAAATTAGTCAGTGATCTTACAGCAGTGTCAGTGCGCCCCAGGGTGGCTGTGGCTACAATGTAGCTTGCCATCACCAGTGTGTGAATGTGTGTGTGAATGGGTGGATGACTGGATGTGTAAAGCGCTTTGGGGTCCTTAGGGACTAGTAAAGCGCTATACAAATACAGACCATTTACCATTTTACCATTTCAATGGAACCTTGTATATACTGGATATTTAAAGGTACTTGTTATATAATGTTTATAGTTGTAACTTTAAAGTTTCTATACTTTACAAGGGGGCCACTAAATGTGGTAAACGTGGCATTTTCCTAAATCTTACCAATGCTATGTAATTGTGCATATTGTGATTGATTTATATTTTAGTCTGTCATAATTATAAAACTGATCGCAGTCTGCACCTCCTTAATCTATTTCAGTGCAAAGTGCTATGAGTGAAACTGCTGAACCAAGTCATGCCCCCTTCTATGGTATCCACGGAAAATTCATAAAAATTCATGTCTCATTTGAACAGAAATTACCAAATGTGGGCGGCACATAATGCGTGTCTTCTCAGTATTGCTCAAAGCACAAAGAAATTTTTTATGTTAATTCTGGCTTCATCTTTAGCTTCCATCTAAGATTGCCTTTGGCATACAGAACGCTGATTGGGCAAACAACATTCACAATTTATTACAGGCAATAACACAATCACCTAAACCCTCCGGGTGTAATTTAAAGATTACAACAGAAAGTTTGTGTTTTGCAGTTTACAAATATCTTAAGGATGCATCAACTGGATGTGTCACACATAGACCTAATAAGCCTTGTGCCATTATGAAGAACTGGACAAATATCTGAATTACTGCTGCTGACAGGGGGTAAGGTGGTGGTATTTCTTTTCCAAGGTGGTGGAGAGGGAATTGAGATATCATTCATAGTAACAGCACGCTGACTCAAGCCACTGTTAGTGTTTATGTGGGAAAGGTCAGGGTTTCCATTCCATTCAGGTTAACTTCTGCCATATATTTTCTGTCAACTGTAGAAAGAAGCTATTTGGATGAGAGTCACGAGGACAGAGCAAATATATAGTATGTAGATGCAGCATTTGGGGCATTAAGAGCAAGTGTGGGAAACAGCAACCCATTTACTACACTACATTTGATTCAATAGCTTCCACACACAGTATGTAGAAGTAACTTGGACAGCAAATGTTTTGTAACCACAGCATAAATGTGTCACTGACTTTTTGTGTTATTATCTAAATACTCATTGCATGTGTCAGTTTTTTTGTCTTTCTATATGTTTTGGTATAACAACATTACATATAATCTTGTAAATATACAGCCACAAGAGGTGCACAGTTTTCATTGAATTTCCCAGATAATTCAGTTTGACAGTAATCTGAGTTGAATTCTACTATGAATGAAAGAAAATGGTGGGACGAAGACATTATATGAATGAAAACTAGTCACTGAGTGGCATATATCTCAAAATGATTGACAGGTATTTCCTAGCTGTAGCAAAAGGCCAAACTTTTGTGTTTTTCACTGCCAGCAGAACTCATTTGTGAGATTCAGCCTGAGGGATTGTCACAAATTATGTGTCAAGGATTTATGATGTGAGACATAATAAGGCCACCCAGCTGGTAGAGTAAATGAATGTGCATATCTCAGTGACATCCATACATCTGCTTAGCTGCAGATGAACATGTGAGCCATGATGTGTGACACAGCCACTGGTGTAATTCACCAGGCTACATCGTACATCCATCCCAAAGTCATTTCCAGCAAGTACTCCTTCACAGTTATTGAGTTGGTGTATTTCCATTAAGCACAGCCGTGACTGAAAAGTGGCATTATGCAATGCACCTATTTATTTCTGCAATAACTGCTCACGACTAAATTTTACTTTCCAACTATTTATTGTACTGAATGATCAAAAAATATTGGACTCGTCATCATATAAAGCATTTGCTCACAGGGCGAATTTTAACATGGGAAATGATGAAATGTCTGTCAGTACTGAAGAGTCGTGTTCTGTTTCGATTTTTCACAGGTTAGGCTGGCAAAACAAAATGTAAAATAAGTCATGATAATGTCTTAAATGAATAAGGCTACAATCAAACACATAAGAGCAGAGTATATGCTCCAACACAAACAGAACCATTTTAATATTTCAAAATCGTGTGAATGTGACGACTGTGCTGTATTTTACATGACCAGCATGAACTCAAGGTCCCCGAGAGCCAGACCGTTACACATTTTTACTGTGAGTCACATCTTTTATGCATGCACTTTTCACACATAGGGACTCAAAAAATATGAACATCTGCCAATTATGCCAACACACAGTGCAGGATGTTGAATTGATTCCAAAACTGTACCTTAGCTGAGAATTATTCATGTTCTTCCCCGAGAACCAAACCATCCACTGACTGTGATATCTATTCAATTCATATTGACACGTTTTTGGCTGTAGGTAGAGACTATGTATTGGGAATTAGGTGCTTTTTTCTCACTGAGCTCTGTACAAAAACATAGGGGAAGGTTTACTTTCATTGTTCACTTCCTCACCAGGTGTACAGAACAAAAGCGTACAGAAATCAGCAATGCTTAAGGACCAATTCACCTTAGAATGTCACAGCCGAGATAAAAGGAAACTTGGTCTTTTCATCTTTAATATGACGTGCTTTTAGTCTTCTGCCAGACAGTGTGTGCACGCGTGCAAACACACACACACACACACAGCAACACACATATAGAACTCTAACCTATTTACTTCCTGGAAGAAGCTGTAGGATCACATGGAAGTCAGAGGAAAAACACAACATGAAAAGGCAGGGGGAAGGATTTATAGCTGTAAAACTCACTTCAGTATAGGATTTGTAATAACATTCTGCTAGAAAATAAATCAAACATCATATACCAACCACTAGCTTGAATAGCTTTTAGCTCATAAAGTGGATGTAGTTGTGCTCGGCAGTCTAGATAATTCATGCGATTGCACTGCTTCTTCTTTTTATAGGTCCAGTACTTGTTATGTGATGTAATCACTCCTTCCGGCTATCCTTTTATATTTCTATAGTAGAATGCCATAGTGTGCCTTGTTAAAACAAAAACACTCTTTCAAAGGAATACTGTGCATGTAACCTGGACCACAACACAGTCAGAGGAGCAGGAAAAGCCTCAGCTTTCAGTTCAATGAATAATTAAAAGGATGTTTTATTGGTTCATCCTGCCTAACATGCTGTGGACAATGAGAGTGAGCTGTCCCCAGGTGAGCCATGGTAGAAGCTGAATAGCCTGAGTAAACTGGAAAATGATGGCTGTGCAGTTCATTTAATCTTTGCATAATTAGAGGATCTACATGCATAATGGCACAGCTAATATTTAAGTTAAAATGCAGTTTCACAATGTTTAGCCATTTTTAAGTATGACTGTTATATCTTTATTATTTAAAGTTGGGTTGTTCTCTTTTTTTTACTGATAACAACAAACACTTTTTAAAAATTTAATCAAGGGGATACTGCCTAATGTGTAATATTTCTTTTTTTTTCAGTTGCTTATTTTATTCAGTAGCTATATTTTCACTGTGAAACCTGAAGAAACCATGTATTTATAAAAGAGCATCCCATAACCAGTGTCTGCTAACTGAGTATATGATCAAAAGTGACCGTTATAGCACTTTACACAGTCTCCTAATTTCTAACACCTAATAACAGTCATACCTTTCTCTGGCCTCCAGCTCTGCAGGGTCTTCTGTGGAACTCTTTACATCTTCTTGGCCAGTGTTTGTGTCATCTTTCCTTGTTGTACTGGGAGAAGAACTGTTCTTTGAAGAATCTTCGCTGGCCTGGGAACCTTGGATGGTGCTCTGCTGATGATGCCATGATTGATGACCTGCTCTGACATAGACAGGTGTGGGGCCTGGCGTTGGTGCCAAGATGCTGTGTACTGGGCTGTTAGTCTTCCGGAGACCTCCAACACCTCTTTCCCGCGAGTGACTTTTCAGTCGTCCCTGGACAGGCGTTCCTCTGTGGTCCAGGCCATCCTGCTGAATGTAACCTCCTCCACCACCAACCCCACCGCCTCCTCCACCAGCCGAACCTTGGGATGAATGGCTGAACCAGCGCCAGCGAAGCCTGAGGATCTGTTTCACGTCAAATTCCTTCTTCCCTGACACAGACATCCTCCTCTGGGTTTGGAGAATAAGGCAAGGGAACGTTGAGTCCCCAAAAACATGGAGAGCAGAGAAGAGAAGAGCCTTGGTTTCAGTCCTCACTGACTACAGTGTGCCTCTTCTCTTCCGTTATTGTCTCATTACTATCATGACCACCCCCTCCTCCTTCTATTACTCCTCCGTTGTTCTTTTAGTGGAGATGGAAAGCAGTCCTCTGCAGCTATTGTTCTTGTGCCTTAGACTACAACCCTCCCTCCAGTTCCCCCTCTCTGTCTTTCTTTCTCTTTTTTCCTCCTGTGCTGCTGTTTCTGTTTGTTGCTGCTGCTGCTGCTGCTGCTGCTGTGCTGAGTTAATGCACATGCATGATCCACACTCCCTCCCCTTCGCCTCGTCTGTTTCGCTTTCTCTCTCGCTCTTTCTCTCTCTCTCTTTCTCTCCAGCTCTGCATAGACCCCTTCGATTCTGTTCTGTGTGTGACCATGAGTATGTTCTCTGTATGTGTATGTGAGCTGGCTGCTCTTGCTGTGAGGTGGAGGTGGGGTATCGTAGAACCTAGATGATGAGGTCACACCGTAACAAAGTAAATCACTGCTTGTTGAATGAGGAACACAGGAAGCTAGCTAACTACTATATACTAGTTCTACATGCTAGGATCATTTGCAGGGGCTCTTATTACATTAATCTACGTGGATGCACATTCATGCTTGTCTATAAACAGAAAATATGAGATACATTAATCTCAAACAAATAAGCACCACATATCACCTCACGCTGTTAAATGGCAGAGAAATTAATTTCACACTAATACACACATTTATGCAGTCTGCCATTTTCACATCAAACAGAATCTCATGGGAGAATGTGTCAATGTAGGTGCCCATGCAGAAAAAATATATTCCCCTTCACTGTCTTGAAAGCCCCCTATAATTACAAGTGAAAAGACTACATACTGATGAGCCTTCAAGGTCATTACAAACCTTCTTCCGCAGTCAGGCATTATATTTTACTGTTCCTTTCTAACATATACTTGAACATATTTCAAAGTAAAAGTGACAGAACAACAGTGTATATGTTTGGACAGCATTTATAGATTTTTTATTTCATTTGTTACCCATTGTAAACTAGGAAAATTAGTGGTGAATACTTTATAACACCTTTTTTTTTATCTGAATAGGATCAGGATGTTTTATGTATTTCTGCAATGGAATAGCTCAGTCAGATTTAATGTTTTGCACCTTAGCTTCCCACTACTATTTTCACAGATTTTATTGCTGTATTACAAAGTTACAACAAGTTTCACTTTTACTACTGTGAAATAGATGAAAATGATAATGCAGCAATGTCTTTGTGTATTTATGCCCAATATTTACTTCACTCAAAAAAGTGAGAGGAAACCCTCTCAAAATGCCTTTATCCTCCTTGATCAGCTCGAGCTAAAATATGGGTTATTTGTTGGGGCAGTTGCACATATATTAAATTTATTTTTACCTCTAAAATATGCTTAAATATATTGCTCTAGGAGGTTGTGCATTGCCAATGACATTATCAAAGGATTAAAAATTCTAGTCTGTTTCCTTTGTCTATTTCAAAACAAGCTCTTTGAGTCTTTAAATCTACCATAAAATTCCACTGTCAGTTACCATCAGTGCACACAGCTAAATGTACCTTTACAAGGAAAATACATGTATTGCAGAAACAAAACAGAGGTCTGCCATGTACAATATTGTATTAGTTTTTCTTAATTGCTTTGGCATTTTCTCTGATCAAACATACAGCCATACACTAAAGTTAACTTGCAAAATGATTTCTCCAAACCTTTTCATCTGTTAAAATTAGAGATGGCACAATACCACTTTTTTATGTCCGATACCAATACCGATATCATAAATTTGGATATCGGCCGATACCGATATGAATCCGATATAGTGTGTTTTTTAATCAATAAAACTGTTTTTTTAATATCTTGCTGCTTTTTGTATAAGTTCATACTCAAGTTAAAAAAAACAACAACAAAAAAACAAAACAAAACACTAAAGCTATTCTGTTATACCTGTATGCAAAAAATGCACTGCACCCAAAATATTTCATAGTTCAGCAATACTGATCAATCTAATAAACTTAAACCTACTCCATCCTCCCTATTCTGGTATTTTAAAGAGTAAGCAACCTAACTAATAGGGCTCTAAAACTCCCAGCAAAAAAAAAAAAAACGAAAAAATAAGGAACCACCCCCCACCCTCCACCTCATGATGCTTAATCGAAGTAATCAAATTTAATTTGATGCAGTGTGAAAATAATTGCACAGAAATAAATTATTTTTCAAGAATAATTAAATAGATTCAACATCGTTCTTCAACAGAACTGCAGACTGCACAGATGGTACCTTCCCAAAGGAAAAAGTACTATAGCTTACTAGGGTATATTAGACTTAATAGTTACTATATACAGTAATGGACTTCTATTCATTTTACATCAGAGTAAAACTTTGGGTGTAAGATTCAGATAATTATTTAATAAAAGCTCAACATTTTAAATAAGAATAAGAAAGAAAAGTATGTCTTTGTGCCCCCTTCTCCCTGTTAATGCCCTATCGGCCCCCCTGGCTAAACTTTGCTAGATCCGCCCCTGTACAGTTACCAGCCGTCAGCTACGTAGAAAAGAATCCTGGTCTAGAAAGTAATATTAAATAAATTCTAGCAACAGATTATCAAGCTTAAACGTGCTTCTGTTATTCAGCCGCTGGTGTCCTCTTTCTGGGAGATAAACAAACAAGAGAGACGGACTCGCGACAGAAAAGCCGATCAGCTGATCACTGATCAGTTTCATGATTGAAGTAGCAGCAGAAGACGGAGGGGGAGAGAAGAGGCAGTCGCTCCATATATCGGTTGTTAAGCTTAACGCGGGAATGCTTTACAAACATTCAGAGATGAACTTACACACTTGCTTTACTTCTCTCTGGGATCACTTCCTCGGAGATGAAATGCCGGATTGGTAGCCGCTCTATCACCACACTGCTCCCACGTGCTACGGTTATGAGGAGAGTTACGCCTTGTCGAAAGTTTTGTGAGGTGCTTTTTTGATATTTAATGGATCGGATTACATTTTTTATTTTTCTCCGATATCCGATACAGTCATTTACGTCAGTATCGGACCGATACCGATACGTAATATCGGATCAGTCCATCTCTAGTTAAAATTAAGGTTTTGTGGATTAAAAGTTCCTTAAATATGTTGTCAGATTTGCATCAGTATATTCAAATTTCCAGGTTTTCACTACCCTTTAATGTACTTTACAAGACAAGAGTCATTTTTGTAAGAAAAAACAACTTTTGATGTGTACCAACAAAAACTACATTGTGCAATTGTGTGTTTCAGTAGCAAAACAGTGCTGGAAATGAATGTTCTCCTTTGCAGTTTAACATGAAAGCGAACTAGCATGCAAGCTAG
The DNA here is from genome assembly GCF_041146795.1 of Maylandia zebra. Classification (NCBI taxonomy): domain Eukaryota; kingdom Metazoa; phylum Chordata; class Actinopteri; order Cichliformes; family Cichlidae; genus Maylandia; species Maylandia zebra. The sequence continues at coordinate 42,394,327 of NC_135168.1, read as the reverse complement.
AACTACCTGCGGCACTCTTCTTCATCACCCTCTACCATATATCCTTACAGATGAAGCTTTCAAAACACTATGCAACTTTCTCCAAGACAGTTTCTTACTTGAATACATCAGACAGTGATTTTCTCCTAATTTGAATGCAGAAGCTTAGACAGGACTCAGTGAAACTTTAAATTTTCCCTTTTCCACTGCAAATATATTCTCCACATATTAATTCATCTTAGTCTAGAAGCTGGATTTAATGTTTTATAAGATATTTTTTTTTAAATCAAGGTGCAGATGTGGGGAATTGTATCCTGACTAGATGTGTGAAAGGAATATTAAAACAGTTGTGTGAAAAAAAAAGTCTCATAAAACATCCAATCCAACAGTTTTTCAAAATGCTACCAATAATGCATCATGACAACAGAATGGATTCTTAATGAAAAAATACATTAGAAAGTCCAAGTATGCTATAATGCACAGTGACATCGCAATGGGTCATTGCTTTTGTTTGCACAGAAGTCAAGGGCACAGTCTAGCTGTACACTGCACAACACATGAAATGTGAGATGCCAGATTGGCGTGGTCAACTATATTATCGTCCAACATCTGTCTCCCTACTACACATACCATAGCTGCATGCCTAGTCAGTCACTGAATGTAAGCGGTCGGTTTAGAGCAGCAGTCACATTAAGATCAGACAGTCAAATGTCTTAAATGATATATATTACATTAAATTGTGTAAAAATTCAAACTACTAAATTAATGTAATGCCTTCCTTGAAATCCCTTGATCTTTTCCTTTGTTTGCTTGTTTTTGTTTGTTGCTATCTAATTATGTATCACGAATGCTAGCTAATTATTTATTTTGAAAATGTAAGAACGAGCTTGTATCTCAACATGTGTGATGTGATTTGTTGGGCAGAGACTACCAAGATCCAATCAAAGAAAATGCCATCAAAACATAAAAAAACACACACTAACACACTATGTTCTCTCTTCATTACAAGCACTCAAATGACAATCATGAAAGTACACTTATACGTGCACACACCAAAAGCCACTTCGATTTTCCACACAATAGAGATTTCAACCTTTAAAACAGAAGACTACCTAATAGTTTGCTATTACATTCTTAACTCAGTTTATGTAGAAAGGAAATTCGGTTGTCAACTTACTATGAAAGCCAGAAAATTGTGTTTAGTCTGTGATTTTATGGCTGAAGAAGCAGACAAGACTGCTGTATAGCAAACATATGGACTATGGCATACTATTTAGGAAATTATTAGACAGGTTTGAAGACAGTATTTAGTTCTGTCTGGCAAAGGAAAGACAAAGGTCTTTCAATAGGCAGTCTGTGAATAATTTCATTTCTTCAACATTCACTTCACATATTTTAACTTTCCATATGTTCATCACAAATATATTTAACTTCATAAAACATATATTTGCAATATACGTCTTGTTTATGATTGGCCCTTCTTGCATCTAAACTAATTTATGCTTTCAGTTTATATTGTTTGGCAAAACGATCATCTGGCAAAAGGGACAGTGTGAGTTAAATTACAGCAAATATCTACAAAACAGTAATATTTAGTAATCTTTCTTCTTACCTGAGAAACTGATTTGAAGTATATTCCTCAACATTCCAATGGTGGAAGGATCTTTTAAAATGAATGGCCAACAGGGATGATCCTCATGACTGCTCAAACTCTTTCACTACAGAATTGTTTGCTTCTCCAGAAAGGAAAGGGGCACTTTCCTCTTTTGAAGGAAACTCCTGATAATTTCCTTCCTCTGTACGACAATAACAACTGCATTCAAGCAACCAGGTCCTATCCTGTGTTTAAAGCAAAGCTTTCACAAAGCCCTTTTCAATAAGAGGCGTCTGTTACGTTTGTGTTGATGAAATTTAATGTGTCATAGATTTTTAACTATAACATATTACAATTATTATATAAAACCATTAAACATGGTATTTTTGTGAATTACCAGTAAATTTTAAGTATTTATAGTATATATTTATAAATATTGTATTTCTAATCTCATTAAATAAAATAGTCAGATATGAAAAAAAAAAGGTTTAAAACATCTTGCAATAACGTAAGTCCTCGTGATATCATTACAAAAACGCAAGTTAAAAGTGTTTTGAAGAATAATCAGTATCAGTGATGTTGTATTTTAACTCAACCACTGGGGGGTGTAGTCACATTTTAGTTTTATATGGCCATACTCAATATCATAAAGGTTAATGATTTAATATTAACCGGAATTTAAGACTGGTCCCCATAAGATATAAACCACAAGGTTAAAAGTAAGTAAGTCTTACTGGGTGAGGATGTGGGTAATTATAGAGGCTACAAACCCAGAAACATGGGGTATAGTACATCAGTAGTGAAATAGATACTTGGTTTTACCACACAAGTTCACTTGCAGTGTTTCAGTACAGTGTTGAGCTATTTTAAAGTGTTAAATATAAAGATGGAAAAAATTCTTCATTATTCATATTTTTTCATTATTCATTATTAATAAAAATGTATATAATTCCATTTTTTGTTGCTAGATGATAAATATGGCATTGTGATTTGAACTCTTTGAACAAATGCTACTTCCAGATGATAATACATGTTAGCATAATAGGTTACTACCAGCGTCAACACATGTTACAGTGTTGTAGCTGTGTTTGATTTGTTAAGGTGTGCTGCATAAGTTAATGTAATTGGGTTTTTTTGTTTGTTTTTTGCTTTTTGTTTTTTTGTTTGTTGTTGTTTGTTTTGTTTTTTGTTTTTTGTTTTTTTTTGGGGGGGGGGGGGGGCTTTTTCAAAGGAAAATGGGGAAAGAGACCCCTAAAAGTAAAACCTCAGTATTTTTTGCTTATTTGTTTGTTTTTGGTGTTTTGTGAAACACAGTTGAGGCAGGTAAGGAGCTTTTAAGTAAAACAGTTTTATTTTATTTTATTATATATTTCTGCTTTCTGTACAATCCATAGTATCACAAGCAGTGACACAGGTCTGCAATTATTTACTTTTTTCATTAATGCAAAAGGCCTTTGGTTTTGTTGAAGAGTAAATGTGTGTACTTTGGTAAGCTTCATTTTGAGAATAACTCCAAACTAGTAATAAAAATTGAAGACACATTACAGACCTTCTAAATTTGAATTAAGAACTCTGGAGTCAGGTATAAATTTGTTGTGTTTTGTTTTTACATCAATTTTTGAAAAGCTCATCATTTTTACTAAAGTATATTATTTTTTTTGCGGGTCGTATTTAAAATTTAAATTAAAATAAAAATTAAAAAAAGTTGGAAATATTTGAATTTATATATAATGGATATAAAACAAATAAAAGTCAGATTTTTTGTTTTTGTTTTGTTTTAGTGATATTGAGTTGTACAGTATATGTTCAAGGTTCAAGGTTCTTTATTTGTCACATGCATAGTTATACAAGTATAACACACAGTGAAATGTAACCTGACACGCTCCTCGACATGTGCAAAAAACAAAAAAAGGGGGGGGGGGGGGGGGGGGGGGGGGGTAGAGGAAGTACATTATATATATAGTATATATATGTGCTAATCTGTTGACTCTCTCTCCCTCAGCTGGTCGACACAATGCAATTTAAATTAACAGAGTTGGCAAAAGCCAATATAAACTAAATGTGACAGGAGGCATTTGGTGCAAAACCCTCCATTATTTAAAAAAAAAACTACTGTTAACTAAATAATGAAGCTAAGCTTCCACTTCAGCAACTTATCAGTGACATAGGTGTTTTTTTTAATTATTGTGTTTTTTAAATTAATGTAACTTATAGTTTAAGTATATCAGTAGAATATATAAGAATAATTACATAAGAATCATTTTACTGTCAACTCTCTAATTCAATTCGATTATATTTATTCCGTGCCAAATCACAACAACAGTCGCCTCAAGATGCTTCATATTGTAAGGTTGACCCTACAATAATGCATACAGAGAAAAACCCCAACAATCATATGACCTCCTATGAGCAAGCACTTTGGCGATGGTGGGAAGGAAAAACTCCCTTTTAACAAGAAGAAACCTCTGGCAGAACCAGGCTCAGGGCGAGGTGGCCATCTGCCACTGGCTGGGGTGAGAGAAGGAAGACAGGATAAAAGGGAGCCAGAGCCATAGGTGAGTAAAGAAGAAATACTCAATGCATCATGGGAATCCCCCAGCAACATACACCAATTGCAGCATAACTAAGAGAGGATTCAGGGTCACCTGATCCAGCCCTAACTATATGCTTTAGCAAAAAGGAAAGTTTTAAGCCTAATCTTAAAAGTAGAGATAGTGTCTGTCTCCCAAATCCAAACTGGAAACTTGTTCCATAGAAGTGATGCCTGAAAACTGAAGGCTCTGCCTCCCATTCTTCTTTTAAATACTCTAGGAACAACAGTGCAAGAGCGAAGTGCTCTAATGGGGTGATACAGTACTATAAGGTCATTCAGATAAGATGGGGCTTGATTATTCAAGACCTTGTATGTGAGGAGCAGGATTTTGTAATAATAATTATGTAACTGAGTAAAAGTTGACATTTCCTTTTTTAAATAGCTGAACTGCTTTAATACCCCAACAAAACTGGTGATCTGTCAGACCTGTGAACGCTGGGTGAATAAAAAAAAGATACAGAGCCCTACGAAGATAAGAATTTCAGTTGTTAGCTTTTCCAATGAAGTATATAAGCAAGTTAAGATATTACATATCTGTAAAAACTACTCTCTGTTTCATTATGTTTTATTCACCCTTATTACGATTTTTTTTATTATAATGATTAAACAAACACTATTAGAAATATATTTTCTGTGTGTGTCTTTCTGTGTGGAATTTGCATGTTCTCCCCATGTTTGTGTGGGTTCACTCCAGGTACTCCGACTTCCTCCCATAGTCCGAAGACATGCCGTTAGTGGGGTTAGGTTAATTGACGATTCTAAATTGCCCATACGTGTCAATGGTTGTGTTACCCTAAATAGCAACATATACTGATTTTCTTTTAAAACACTTTGAATTCAAAAAGTTTTTTTATTTAGTTTATTTGGCAGATTGCACACAAAAAAATAGACCCAAATAATGATCTCTCTTGCATCTAGTCAATACTATTTCTTTGTCTATCAACAAAGAATTTGTATGCAAACAAATTAACATCAAGGGGGTACTATTTGTGACACTTAATGCAAGCATATGGTGTGTATACAAAGAGAGAGAGTGACAGAATGAAATAAAATCATTAAACAGACCATTAATGAGTGACAATAACACATGATTAGGAAAGAGATCCTGTTTAAAATAACTGAACCAAATGAATATTTGTGGTAAACGGCAAATTTAAGCAAATACATTTTGTTTAAAATGAACAGAATACTACTGACAGCACTTGAAAATGTAAAAACAGTTGCAGTATTGGTATATACATTATCACTCTTTACAATGTGTTATAAAAAGGCATCTTTACTTACTGATTATATATTATTAAAGTTTGAAAATAAAATCACTCCCTACTTAAAAAGGTAACTGTATTTGAGTGAATAAACAACATTTTAATCTTTAAAAAAAACATATTGGTTCTGTGCAATAGACCCCTGGACACAAATATACCACAACCATTCATTAACATTTATTTAATAGAATGAAAAAGAACACAGTGAGAAAACCCTGTAACAAACTATTGATGTGAGATGGCATATATTTATTAAATCTGGACTATATACAAAAAACAATATTTATTATTACAAATTAATCTTATTTACAGTTTGAAGGGATTTTAAACAATCTCATGCACTTCTGTTTGATTACTAAAAGATATTCATAATTAACCACACTGAGATGATTGTGCATGTCTCCTTAGGTTTTAAAGAAACAAAGAGCAATTTTCAATATTAGGAGAAAACATTTGGTTGCAATTGAGGTTTTAATTTGTCTCTTTATCACTTTGTGGGTGAAACTGATAGCTCAACTTTGGGGAACCTGAAACCACCTCTTGAACCACTATCACTGCTAGAGGATGAAGACAGTCTTGATTTTTTAGCAGGTAGCGAAACACCTGCACTCCCCTCCATTCCTGCTTCACTGTCATCTCCCAGTGTCACTTCATATGAGCCCTTTGACTTTGAACCAAAACCTCCAAAAGTACCAAACTTAAGCTTGCCTTTCTTTCCCTTGACCTTGCTTCCGAGATCTAAAGAAATGTCACCACCTTCAGCCTCTAATTGAGCTGAAGGAGAACTAACTCCCCCCTCATCACTGAAAGAGGAAGATCGATGTCTTGATTTCTTAAAAAGATCAAGTGAGGCCGATTTGCCTTTAGTTGACAAACCCAGTCCAGGATCACCCTCTAATTCTATTTTTCCACCCATCATTTCCCCAGAATGTACACTTAGCTCTTTAGAGGTCTTACCTGCTTTTCCACTGCTACTTAATTCTGCCTCTGATCCGTGAAGGTCACTTACACTACTGCCCTTTGCTTTTGATTTGCCAAAAATTTTTGGCATCTTTACCTTAACTTTGCCTTCTTGTCTCAGCTCTGGACTGGGAACCTCAATATTTTGAGAACTGACTTGGCAACTAATAGATGGAGATTCTGTCTTGATGTCTACACTAGCTGCAGGTTCTGATTCAATATTTCCTCCACTTTCTTTGGTTTCCACCTGTGGCAACACAATGCCAAACTTTGGCATTGTGATTTTGGTAAATGTGACTTTACCCTCTGGGTACTGAAGGCCACCACTTGCACTTCCTCCTGAAGCACTTGCGTTTATTTCTGAATCAGTCCCGCTTTGCATTTTAATATTAGAAGATTTTACTTTCATGTTCGACCCTTCCAAGTTAACATTTGCACTATGACTGCCAGAGCCATCAATGGCAGATAAAGATCCATCTCCTTTTAGTTTTGGTGATTTTATATCTAATTCTACATCAGGAAAATGAAGCTTTCCAAACCGAGACTTCTTTGTTTTTGTTCCTTTAGCATAACTGTTTGTTATGTCTGCATTGATTTCTGTTGATGGTGTTTCTATGTCAACATCAGGTTTCTTTGCCTTTCCTTTAACTTTTGGAAGTTTAAATTTTCCTTTTTTCCCTTTTACATTGATGTCAATATCAGGGGCATCAACACTTGCGTCAGTGTCTGGGAAACTAACTTCTGTTTTGAGACTTTTTGGTGCTGTACTGGGCATCTTGATATTGGATTTAGACTCTTCGAGAACTGGGGTTTTCATTGCAAACTTAGGACCTTTAAACTTAGGAAAGGTAACAGCAGTCTTTTCATCATCATTAGAGATGTTAGCATTTGGACCTTTTATGTCACTTTCAAACATGGGCACCGATGCATCCACTTCACCTTTAACTTTAGGCCCTTTTAGGTCAATTCCAATATCGGATGTTTTAAATTCATTGTTGGGTTTGGGAATGTTAATGTTAATGTCGGGGCCCTGCAACTTAGGTCCAGACAATGATGGAAGTTTCATTTTGGGTCCTTTTGGTTTTGCATAGGAACATTCAACTTCAGGCACTGTAATATCAACTTTCGGTGTTTTTACATTGATATCGGCCTTGGGAAGGTGTATGTCAGCATCTGGACCCTCAACCTTTGGACCTTTCAAACCAAAAGATGGCATTTTAATACTGGGCATATTAAGTGCACTTTTGGGTCCTTGAATGTCAATCTCTGGACCTTGGATATCCATCTTGGGGCCTTTGATGTCTCCCTCAACCTTTGGAGCTGAGACATCTCCCTTAACTTTGGGGCCTTTCAAATTAATGTCGAAGTCTGGTAGACTGGGTCCTGAAAGTGATGGAAGGTTGAACTTTGGCCCTTTCAATTTTACATCAGGACCTTCAAGGTCTGGTCCACTAATATCAACTCCCGGTGCTTTCACTTTTCCTTCAATCTTTGGAACATCCACCTCACCTTCAACTTTGGGGCCTTTCAGATTGAAATCCACATCAGGCATGGAGATTTTGGGCCCGGAAATACCTGGCATCTTGAATTTTGGTCCTTTGATCTTTCCACTTGGACCCTCGATATCGAAGTCCGCTCCTTTAATGTCAACTTCCGGGGCTTTGATGTCAATATCCCCTTTAGGAAGGCTGACATCAACATCTGGACCTTCAACTTTTGGGCCCTTCATACCAAAGCCTGGCATTTTGAATTTGGGCATTTTAAGTCCTCCCTTGTGGCCCTCAATGTCAATATCTGGTCCCTCAATGTTCACCTTGGGTGCCTTTATGTCTCCCTCAATCTTTGGAGCGGACACATCAACATCTCCCTTCAGTTTTGGGCCTTTCAAATTAATGTCAAAGTCTGGTAGGTTGGGTCCTGACAGTGATGGAAGTTTGAATTTGGGCCCTTTCAGTTTTCCATCAGGCCCTTCGACTTCTGGTCCACTAATATCAACTTCAGGTCCTTTCACATTGAAATCAGCTTTGGGAAGGTTTATGTCAACATCTGGACCCTCCACCTTTGGACCTTTAAAGCCAAATGTTGGCATTTTAATGTGGGGCATTTCAAATCCACCTTTTGGACCTTCAATGTCAACTTTCGGTCCCTCAATGTCGACTCCCGGTCCTTTCACTTTTCCTTCAATCTTTGGAATATCCACCTCACCTTCAACTTTGGGGCCTTTCAGATTGAAATCAATATCTGGCATGGACATTTTAGGCCCAGATATACTTGGCATCTTGAATTTTGGTCCTTTGATCTTTCCACTCGGACCCTCGACATCAATGTCTGCTCCTTTAATGTCAACTTCCGGGGCTTTGATGTCAATATCCCCTTTAGGAAGGCTGACATCAACATCTGGACCTTCAACTTTTGGACCCTTTATACCAAAGGATGGCATTTTGAATTTGGGCATTTTAAGTCCTCCTTTGTGGCCCTCAATGTCAACATCTGGTCCCTCAATGTCCACCTTGGGTGCCTTTATGTCTCCCTCAATCTTTGGAACGGACACATCAACATCTCCCTTGAGTTTGGGCCCTTTCAAATTAATGTCAAAGTCGGGTAGGCTGGGTCCTGACAGTGATGGCAGTTTGAATTTGGGTCCTTTTAGTTTGGCATCAGGGCCTTCGATTTCTGGTCCACTAATATCAACTTCAGGTCCTTTCACATTGAAATCAGCTTTGGGAAGGTTTACGTCAACATCTGGACCCTCCACCTTTGGACCTTTAAAGCCAAATGTTGGCATTTTAATTTTTGGCATTTCAAATCCACCTTTTGGACCTTCAATTTCAACTTTCGGTCCCTCAAAGTCGACTCCTGGTGCTTTCACTTTTCCTTCAATCTTTGGAATATCCACCTCACCTTCAACTTTGGGGCCTTTCAGATTGAAATCCATATCCGGCATGGAGATTTTGGGCCCGGATAAACTTGGCATCTTGAATTTTGGTCCTTTGATTTTTCCACTCGGACCCTCCACATCAATATCGACTCCTTTAAAGTCAACTTCCGGGGCTTTGATGTCAATATCCCCTTTAGGAAGGCTGACATCAACATCTGGACCTTCAACTTTTGGGCCCTTCATACCAAAGCCTGGCATTTTGAATTTGGGCATTTTAAGTCCTCCTTTGTGGCCCTCAATGTCAACATCTGGTCCCTCGATGTCCACCTTGGGTGCCTTTATATCTCCCTCAATCTTTGGAACGGACACATCAACATCTCCCTTGAGTTTTGGGCCTTTCAAATTAATGTCAAAGTCTGGTAGGCTGGGTCCTGACAGTGATGGCAGTTTGAACTTGGGTCCTTTGAGTTTGGCATCAGGGCCTTCGATTTCTGGTCCACTAATATCAACTTCAGGTGCTTTGACATTGAAATCAGCTTTGGGAAGGTTTATGTCAACATCTGGACCCTCCACCTTTGGACCTTTAAAGCCAAATGTTGGCATTTTAATTTTGGGCATTTCAAATCCACCTTTTGGACCTTCGATGTCAACTTTTGGTCCCTCAATGTCAACTCCCGGTGCTTTCACTTTTCCTTCAATCTTTGGAACATCTAAATCACCTTCAACTTTGGGGCCTTTCAGATTGAAATCGACATCAGGCATTGAAATTTTGGGCCCGGATAAACTTGGCATCTTGAATTTTGGTCCTTTGATCTTTCCACTCGGACCCTCGACATCAATGTCAGCTCCTTTAATGTCAACGTCGGGTGCTTTGATGTCAATATCCCCTTTAGGAAGGCTGACATCAACATCTGGACCTTCAACTTTTGGACCCTTCATACCAAAGCCTGGCATTTTGAATTTGGGCATTTTAAGTCCTCCTTTGTGGCCCTCAATGTCAATATTTGGTCCTTCAATGTCCACCTTGGGTGCTTTTATGTCTCCCTCAATCTTTGGAGCGGACACATCAACGTCTCCTTTGAGTTTGGGCCCTTTCAAATTAATGTCAAAATCTGGTAGGCTGGGTCCTGACAGTGATGGCAGTTTGAACTTGGGCCCTTTCAGTTTTCCATCAGGCCCTTCAACTTCTAGTCCACTAATATCAACTTCAGGTGCTTTGATATTGACATCAGCTTTGGGAAGGTTTATGTCAACATCTGGACCCTCCACCTTTGGACCTTTAAAGCCAAAAGATGGCATCTTAATATGTGGCATTTCAAATCCACCTTTTGGACCTTCAATATCAACCTGGGGACCTTTGATGTCAAGTTCAGGTGTTTTGAACTTTCCTTCAATCTTTGGAACATCTAAATCACCTTCAACTTTGGGGCCTTTCAGATTGAAATCCACATCAGGCATTGAGATTTTGGGCCCAGATATACCTGGCATCTTGAATTTTGGTCCTTTGATCTTTCCACTCGGACCCTCCACATCAATGTCTGCTCCTTTAATGTCAACGTCGGGGGCTTTGATGTCAATATCCCCTTTAGGAAGGCTGACATCAACATCTGGACCTTCAACTTTTGGACCCTTCATACCAAAGCCTGGCATTTTGAATTTGGGCATTTTAAGTCCTCCTTTATGGCCCTCAATGTCAACATCTGGTCCCTCGATGTCCACCTTGGGTGCCTTTATGTCTCCCTCAATCTTTGGAACCGACACATCAACATCTCCCTTAATTTTGGGCCCTTTCAAGTTAATGTCAAAGTCTGGTAGGCTGGGTCCTGATAATGATGGCAGTTTGAATTTGTGACCTTTGAGTTTTGCATCAGGCCCTTCAACTTCTGGTCCACTAATATCAACTTCAGGTCCTTTCACATTGAAATCAGCTTTGGGAAGATTTATGTCAACATCTGGACCCTCCACCTTTGGACCCTTGAAACCAAATGTTGGCATTTTAATTTTGGGCATTTCAAATCCACCTTTGGGGCCCTTAGCATCAAACTCTGGACCTTCGATATCTACTTCCGGTACCTTTATTTCTCCTTGCATTTTTGGAATTTTGATGTCACCTTCAAGTTTAGGACTTTTCAAGTTAAAATCCACATCCGGCATGGAGATTTTTGGCCCGGATATACCTGGCATCTTGAATTTTGGTCCTTTGATCTTTCCACTCGGACCCTCCACATCAATGTCTGCTCCTTTAATGTCAACTTCCGGGGCTTTAATGTCAATATCCCCTTTAGGAAGGCTGACATCAACATCTGGACCTTCAACTTTTGGACCCTTCATACCAAAGCCTGGCATTTTGAATTTGGGCATTTTAAGTCCTCCCTTGTGGCCCTCAATGTCAATATCTGGTCCTTCGATGTCCACCTTGGGTGCCTTTATGTCTCCCTCAATCTTTGGAACGGACACATCAACATCTCCCTTGAGTTTGGGCCCTTTCAAATTAATGTCAAAGTCGGGTAGGCTGGGTCCTGACAGTGATGGCAGTTTGAACTTGGGTCCTTTGAGTTTTCCATCAGGGCCTTCAACTTCTGGTAGACTAATATCAATTTCAGGTGCTTTGACATTGACATCAGCTTTGGGAAGGTTTATGTCAACATCTGGACCCTCAACCTTTGGACCTTTGAAACCAAATGTTGGCATTTTAATTTTGGGCATATCCAGTCCACCTTTTGGGCCTTCCAAGTCAATCTCTGAGCCTTTTATATCCACCTTAGGTACCTTTATTTTTCCTTCAGCCTTTGGTATATCAACATCACCTTCAAATTTAGGACCTTTTAGTTTGAAATCTACGTCTGGCATGGAAATCTTTGGTCCTGAGATATTTGGCATCTTGAATTTTGATCCTTTGATCTTCCCACTTGGACCCTCAACGTCAATATCAGGTGCTTCTATTTTCACTTCCGGTGTCTCTATTTCAGTCTTAGGTGTTGAAACATTTATATCAGCATCTGGACCTTCAACTTTTGGACTTTTAAATCCAAATTTTGGCATTTTGAATTTAGATCCTTTGGCTTTTGGTGTAGACAGTTCCAAATCAAGGTCAACACCCTCAAGGCTGCCAGTTTTTCCTTTGAGGTTGATGTCGCCTTGTGGCAATTTCAACTCACTGTCTGGTGCATTTAGCTTTGGACCCTTGAAACCAAACCTTGGCAGTTTGAATTTCATTTTCTTTGAACCAGTTTCTGGAATATCAATTGAAGCATCTGGTCCCTCAATTTCAGGTTTTGATAGTTGAAAATCCCCCTTCATATCTCCTTTCAACTTTGGTCCCTTTAAATTGATGTCAACATCTGGCAGGGACATTTTGGGTCCACTTATTGTTGGAAACTTTACCTTGGGCCCTGAAAATTTTCCCTGTGGAGAGCCAATGTCCATCTTGGGACCGTGGACATCTACTTCAGGGATTTTAATATCGCCTTCAATCTTTGGAGCTGACACATCAACATCTCCCTTGAGTTTGGGCCCTTTCAAATTAATGTCAAAGTCGGGTAGGCTGGGTCCTGACAGTGATGGCAGTTTGAACTTGGGTCCTTTGAGTTTGGCATCAGGGCCTTCAACGTCTGGTCCACTAATATCAACTTCAGGTGCTTTGACATTGAAATCAGCTTTGGGAAGGTTTATGTCAACATCTGGACCCTCCACCTTTGGACCTTTAAAGCCAAATGTTGGCATTTTAATTTTGGGCATTTCAAATCCACCTTTTGGACCTTCGATGTCAACCTTTGGTCCCTCAATGTCGACTCCCGGTGCTTTCACTTTTCCTTCAATCTTTGGAACATCCACCTCACCTTCAACTTTGGGGCCTTTCAGATTGAAATCCACATCAGGCATTGAAATTTTAGGCCCAGATATCCCTGGCATCTTGAATTTTGGTCCTTTAATCTTTCCACTCGGACCCTCGACATCAATGTCCACTCCTTTAATGTCAACTTCGGGGGCTTTGATGTCAATATCCCCTTTAGGAAGGCTGACATCAACATCTGGACCTTCAACCTTTGGACCTTTCATACCAAAGCCTGGCATTTTGAATTTGGGCATTTTAAGTCCTCCTTTGTGGCCCTCAATGTCAACATCTGGTCCCTCAATGTCCACCTTGGGTGCCTTTATATCTCCCTCAATCTTTGGAACTGACACATCAACATCTCCCTTGAGTTTGGGCCCTTTCAAATTAATGTCAAAGTCTGGTAGGCTGGGTCCTGACAGTGATGGCAGTTTAAATTTGGGTCCTTTGAGTTTGGCATCAGGGCCTTCGATTTCTGGTCCACTAATATCAACTTCAGGTCCTTTCACATTGAAATCAGCTTTGGGAAGGTTTATGTCAACATCTGGACCCTCCACCTTTGGACCTTTAAAGCCAAATGTTGGCATTTTAATTTTGGGCATTTCAAATCCACCTTTTGGACCTTCGATGTCAACTTTCGGTCCCTCAATGTCAACTCCTGGTGCTTTCACTTTTCCTTCAATCTTTGGAATATCCACCTCACCTTCAACTTTGGGGCCTTTCAGATTGAAATCCACATCAGGCATTGAAATTTTGGGCCCGGATAAACTTGGCATCTTGAATTTTGGTCCTTTGATCTTTCCACTCGGACCCTCGACATCAATGTCTGCTCCTTTAATGTCAACTTCGGGTGCTTTGATGTCAATATTCCCTTTAGGAAGGCTGACATCAACATCTGGACCTTCAACTTTTGGACCCTTCATGCCAAAGCCTGGCATTTTGAATTTGGGCATTTTAAGTCCTCCCTTGTGGCCCTCAATGTCAACATCTGGTCCCTCGATGTCCACCTTGGGTGCCTTTATATCTCCCTCAATCTTTGGAACGGACACATCAACATCTCCCTTGAGTTTGGGCCCTTTCAAATTAATGTCAAAGTCTGGTAGGCTGGGTCCTGACAGTGATGGCAGTTTAAATTTGGGTCCTTTGAGTTTGGCATCAGGGCCTTCGATTTCTGGTCCACTAATATCAACTTCAGGTCCTTTCACATTGAAATCAGCTTTGGGAAGGTTTATGTCAACATCTGGACCCTCCACCTTTGGACCTTTAAAGCCAAATGTTGGCATTTTAATTTTTGGCATTTCAAATCCACCTTTTGGACCTTCGATGTCAACTTTTGGTCCCTCAATGTCAACTCCTGGTGCTTTCACTTTTCCTTCAATCTTTGGAACATCTAAATCACCTTCAACTTTGGGGCCTTTCAGATTGAAATCCACATCAGGCATTGAAATTTTGGGCCCAGATATCCCTGGCATCTTGAATTTTGGTCCTTTGATCTTTCCACTCGGACCCTCGACTTCAATGTCAGCTCCTTTAATGTCAACTTCGGGGGCTTTGATGTCAATATTCCCTTTAGGAAGGCTGACATCAACATCTGGACCTTCAACTTTTGGACCCTTCATACCAAAGCCTGGCATTTTGAATTTGGGCATTTTAAGTCCTCCTTTGTGGCCCTCAATGTCAAAATCTGGTCCCTCGATGTCCACCTTGGGTGCCTTTATATCTCCCTCAATCTTTGGAACGGACACATCAACATCTCCCTTGAGTTTTGGGCCTTTCAAATTAATGTCAAAGTCTGGTAGGCTGGGTCCTGACAGTGATGGCAGTTTGAATTTGGGTCCTTTGAGTTTGGCATCAGGGCCTTCGACTTCTGGTCCACTAATATCAACTTCAGGTCCTTTGACATTGAAATCAGCTTTGGGAAGGTTTATGTCAACATCTGGACCCTCCACCTTTGGACCTTTAAAGCCAAATGTTGGCATTTTAATTTTGGGCATTTCAAATCCACCTTTTGGACCTTCGATGTCAACTTTCGGTCCCTCAATGTCAACTCCTGGTGATTTCACTTTTCCTTCAATCTTTGGAATATCCACCTCACCTTCAACTTTGGGGCCTTTCAGATTGAAATCCACATCAGGCATTGAAATTTTGGGCCCGGATAAACTTGGCATCTTGAATTTTGGTCCTTTGATCTTTCCACTCGGACCCTCGACATCAATGTCTGCTCCTTTAATGTCAACTTCGGGTGCTTTGATGTCAATATTCCCTTTAGGAAGGCTGACATCAACATCTGGACCTTCAACTTTTGGACCCTTCATGCCAAAGCCTGGCATTTTGAATTTGGGCATTTTAAGTCCTCCTTTGTGGCCCTCAATGTCAACATCTGGTCCCTCGATGTCCACCTTGGGTGCCTTTAAATCACCCTCAATCTTTGGAACGGACACATCAACATCTCCCTTGAGTTTGGGCCCTTTCAAATTAATGTCAAAGTCTGGTAGGCTGGGTCCTGACAGTGATGGCAGTTTAAATTTGGGTCCTTTGAGTTTTGCATCAGGGCCTTCGATTTCTGGTCCACTAATATCAACTTCAGGTCCTTTCACATTGAAATCAGCTTTGGGAAGGTTTATGTCAACATCTGGACCCTCCACCTTTGGACCTTTAAAACCAAATGTTGGCATTTTAATTTTGGGCATTTCAAATCCACCTTTTGGACCTTCGATGTCAACTTTTGGTCCCTCAATGTCAACTCCTGGTGCTTTCACTTTTCCTTCAATCTTTGGAACATCTAAATCACCTTCAACTTTGGGGCCTTTCAGATTGAAATCGAAATCAGGCATTGAAATTTTGGGCCCGGATAAACTTGGCATCTTGAATTTTGGTCCTTTGATCTTTCCACTCGGACCCTCGACTTCAATGTCAGCTCCTTTAATGTCAACTTCGGGGGCTTTGATGTCAATATTCCCTTTAGGAAGGCTGACATCAACATCTGGACCTTCCACTTTTGGACCCTTCATACCAAAGCCTGGCATTTTGAATTTGGGCATTTTAAGTCCTCCTTTATGGCCCTCAATGTCAAAATCTGGTCCCTCGATGTCCACCTTGGGTGCCTTTATATCTCCCTCAATCTTTGGAACGGACACATCAACATCTCCCTTGAGTTTGGGCCCTTTCAAATTAATGTCAAAGTCTGGTAGGCTGGGTCCTGACAGTGATGGCAGTTTAAATTTGGGTCCTTTGAGTTTGGCATCAGGGCCTTCGATTTCTGGTCCACTAATATCAACTTCAGGTCCTTTCACATTGAAATCAGCTTTGGGAAGGTTTATGTCAACATCTGGACCCTCCACCTTTGGACCTTTAAAACCAAATGTTGGCATTTTAATTTTGGGCATTTCAAATCCACCTTTTGGACCTTCGATGTCAACTTTTGGTCCCTCAATGTCAACTCCTGGTGCTTTCACTTTTCCTTCAATCTTTGGAACATCTAAATCACCTTCAACTTTGGGGCCTTTCAGATTGAAATCGACATCAGGCATTGAAATTTTGGGCCCGGATAAACTTGGCATCTTGAATTTTGGTCCTTTGATCTTTCCACTCGGACCCTCGACTTCAATGTCAGCTCCTTTAATGTCAACTTCGGGGGCTTTGATGTCAATATTCCCTTTAGGAAGGCTGACATCAACATCTGGACCTTCAACTTTTGGACCCTTCATACCAAAGCCTGGCATTTTGAATTTGGGCATTTTAAGTCCTCCTTTGTGGCCCTCAATGTCAAAATCTGGTCCCTCGATGTCCACCTTGGGTGCCTTTATATCTCCCTCAATCTTTGGAACGGACACATCAACATCTCCCTTGAGTTTTGGGCCTTTCAAATTAATGTCAAAGTCTGGTAGGCTGGGTCCTGACAGTGATGGCAGTTTGAACTTGGGTCCTTTGAGTTTGGCATCAGGGCCTTCGACTTCTGGTCCACTAATATCAACTTCAGGTCCTTTGACATTGAAATCAGCTTTGGGAAGGTTTATGTCAACATCTGGACCCTCCACCTTTGGACCTTTAAAACCAAATGTTGGCATTTTAATTTTGGGCATTTCAAATCCACCTTTTGGACCTTCGATGTCAACCTTTGGTCCCTCAATGTCAACTCCCGGTGCTTTCACTTTTCCTTCAATCTTTGGAATATCCACCTCACCTTCAACTTTGGGGCCTTTCAGATTGAAATCCACATCAGGCATTGAAATTTTAGGCCCGGATAAACTTGGCATCTTGAATTTTGGTCCTTTGATCTTTCCACTCGGACCCTCGACATCAATGTCAGCTCCTTTAATGTCAACGCCGGGTGCTTTGATGTCAATATCCCCTTTAGGAAGGCTGACATCAACATCTGGACCTTCAACTTTTGGACCCTTCATACCAAAGGATGGCATTTTGAATTTGGGCATTTTAAGTCCTCCTTTATGGCCCTCAATGTCAACATCTGGTCCCTCAATGTCGACCTTGGGTGCCTTTATATCTCCCTCAATCTTTGGAACTGACACATCAACATCTCCCTTGAGTTTGGGCCCTTTCAAATTAATGTCAAAGTCTGGTAGGCTGGGTCCTGACAGTGATGGCAGTTTGAACTTGGGTCCTTTTAGTTTGGCATCAGCGCCTTCGATTTCTGGTCCACTAATATCAACTCCAGGTCCTTTGACATTGAAATCAGCTTTGGGAAGGTTTATGTCAACATCTGGACCCTCCACCTTTGGACCTTTAAAGCCAAAGGTTGGCATTTTAATTTTGGGCATTTCAAATCCACCTTTTGGACCTTCAATGTCAACCTTTGGTCCCTCAATGTCGACTCCCGGTGCTTTCATTTTTCCTTCAATCTTTGAAATATCCACCTCACCTTCAACTTTGGGGCCTTTCAGATTGAAATCCACATCAGGCATTGAAATTTTGGGCCCGGATAAACTTGGCATCTTGAATTTTGGTCCTTTGATCTTTCCACTCGGACCCTCGACATCAATGTCTGCTCCTTTAATGTCAACGTCGGGTGCTTTGATGTCAATATCCCCTTTAGGAAGGCTGACATCAACATCTGGACCTTCAACTTTTGGACCCTTCATACCAAAGGATGGCATTTTGAATTTGGGCATTTTAAGTCCTCCTTTGTGGCCCTCAATGTCAACATCTGGGCCCTCAACGTCCACCTTGGGTGCCTTTATGTCTCCCTCAATCTTTGGAGCGGACACATCAACATCTCCCTTGAGTTTGGGCCCTTTCAAATTAATGTCAAAATCTGGTAGGCTGGGTCCTGACAGTGATGGCAGTTTGAATTTGGGTCCTTTGAGTTTGGCATCAGGGCCTTCTATTTCTAGTCCACTAATATCAACTTCAGGTCCTTTGACATTGACATCAGCTTTGGGAAGGTTTATGTCAACATCTGGACCCTCCACCTTTGGACCTTTAAAACCAAATGTTGGCATTTTAATTTTGGGCATTTCAAATCCACCTTTTGGACCTTCGATGTCAACTTTTGGTCCCTCAATGTCAACTCCCGGTGCTTTCACTTTTCCTTCAATCTTTGGAATATCCACCTCACCTTCAACTTTGGGGCCTTTCAGATTGAAATCCACATCAGGCATTGAAATTTTAGGCCCAGATAAACTTGGCATCTTGAATTTTGGTCCTTTAATCTTTCCACTCGGACCCTCCACATCAATGTCAGCTCCTTTAATGTCAACTTCGGGGGCTTTGATGTCAATATCACCTTTAGGAAGGCTGACATCAACATCTGGACCTTCAACTTTTGGACCCTTCATACCAAAGCCTGGCATTTTGAATTTGGGCATTTTAAGTCCTCCTTTGTGGCCCTCAATGTCAACATCTGGTCCCTCAATGTCCACCTTGGGTGCCTTTATGTCTCCCTCAATCTTTGGAACGGACACATCAACATCTCCCTTGAGTTTGGGCCCTTTCAAATTAATGTCAAAGTCTGGTAGGCTGGGTCCTGACAGTGATGGCAGTTTGAACTTGGGTCCTTTGAGTTTTGCATCAGGGCCTTCTATTTCTGGTCCACTAATATCAATTTCAGGTGCTTTGATATTGACATCAGCTTTGGGAAGGTGTATGTCAACATCTGGACCCTCCACCTTTGGACCTTTAAAGCCAAATGTTGGCATTTTAATTTTTGGCATTTCAAATCCACCTTTTGGGCCTTCGATGTCAACTTTTGGTCCCTCAATGTCAACTCCCGGTGCTTTCACTTTTCCTTCAATCTTTGGAATATCCACCTCACCTTCAACTTTGGGGCCTTTCAGATTGAAATCCACATCAGGCATTGAAATTTTGGGCCCGGATAAACTTGGCATCTTGAATTTTGGTCCTTTGATCTTTCCACTCGGACCCTCGACATCAATGTCAGCTCCTTTAATGTCAACGTCGGGGGCTTTGATGTCAATATCCCCTTTAGGAAGGCTGACATCAACATCTGGACCTTCAACTTTTGGACCCTTCATACCAAAGCCTGGCATTTTGAATTTGGGCATTTTAAGTCCTCCTTTGTGGCCCTCAATGTCAACATCTGGGCCCTCAACGTCCACCTTGGGTGCCTTTATGTCTCCCTCAATCTTTGGAACGGACACATCAACATCTCCCTTGAGTTTGGGCCCTTTCAAATTAATGTCAAAGTCTGGTAGGCTGGGTCCTGACAGTGATGGCAGTTTGAACTTGGGTCCTTTGAGTTTGGCATCAGGGCCTTCGATTTCTGGTCCACTAATATCAATTTCAGGTGCTTTGATATTGACATCAGCTTTGGGAAGGTTTATGTCAACATCTGGACCCTCCACCTTTGGACCTTTAAAGCCAAATGTTGGCATTTTAATTTTGGGCATTTCAAATCCACCTTTTGGACCTTCGATGTCAACTTTCGGTCCCTCAATGTCAACTCCCGGTGCTTTCACTTTTCCTTCAATCTTTGGAATATCCACCTCACCTTCAACTTTGGGGCCTTTCAGATTGAAATCGACATCAGGCATTGAAATTTTGGGCCCGGATAAACTTGGCATCTTGAATTTTGGTCCTTTGATCTTTCCACTCGGACCCTCGACATCAATGTCAGCTCCTTTAATGTCAACGTCGGGTGCTTTGATGTCAATATCCCCTTTAGGAAGGCTGACATCAACATCTGGACCTTCAACTTTTGGACCCTTCATACCAAAGCCTGGCATTTTGAATTTGGGCATTTTAAGTCCTCCTTTGTGGCCCTCAATGTCAACATCTGGTCCCTCAATGTCCACCTTGGGTGCCTTTATGTCTCCCTCAATCTTTGGAACTGACACATCAACATCTCCCTTGAGTTTGGGCCCTTTCAAATTAATGTCAAAATCTGGTAGGCTGGGTCCTGACAGTGATGGCAGTTTGAATTTGGGTCCTTTTAGTTTTCCATCAGGGCCTTCTATTTCTGGTCCACTAATATCAATTTCAGGTCCTTTGACATTGACATCAGCTTTGGGAAGGTTTATGTCAACATCTGGACCCTCCACCTTTGGACCTTTAAGGCCAAATGTTGGCATTTTTATTTTGGGCATTTCAAATCCACCTTTTGGACCTTCGATGTCAACTTTTGGTCCCTCAATGTCGACTCCTGGTGCTTTCACTTTTCCTTCAATCTTTGGTACATCCACCTCACCTTCAACTTTGGGGCCTTTCCGATTGAAATCCACATCAGGCATTGAAATTTTAGGCCCAGATATTCCTGGCATCTTGAATTTTGGTCCTTTGATCTTTCCACTCGGACCCTCGACATCAATGTCAGCTCCTTTAATGTCAACGCCGGGTGCTTTGATGTCAATATCCCCTTTAGGAAGGCTGACATCAACATCTGGACCTTCAACTTTTGGACCCTTCATACCAAAGCCTGGCATTTTGAATTTGGGCATTTTAAGTCCTCCTTTGTGGCCCTCAATGTCAACATCTGGTCCCTCAATGTCCACCTTGGGTGCCTTTATGTCTCCCTCAATCTTTGGAGCGGACACATCAACATCTCCCTTGAGTTTGGGCCCTTTCAAATTAATGTCAAAATCTGGTAGGCTGGGTCCTGACAGTGATGGCAGTTTGAATTTGGGTCCTTTGAGTTTGGCATCAGGGCCTTCGATTTCTGGTCCACTAATATCAACTTCAGGTCCTTTCACATTGACATCAGCTTTGGGAAGGTTTATGTCAACATCTGGACCCTCCACCTTTGGACCTTTAAGGCCAAATGTTGGCATTTTAATTTTGGGCATTTCAAATCCACCTTTTGGACCTTCAATATCAACTTTTGGTCCCCCAATGTCGACTCCTGGTGCTTTCACTTTTCCTTCAATCTTTGGAACATCCACCTCACCTTCAACTTTGGGGCCTTTCAGATTGAAATCCACATCAGGCATTGAAATTTTAGGCCCAGATATCCCTGACATCTTGAATTTTGGTCCTTTGATCTTTCCACTCGGACCCTCGACATCAATGTCCACTCCTTTAATGTCAACTTCAGGGGCTTTGATGTCAATATCCCCTTTAGGAAGGCTGACATCAACATCTGGACCTTCAACTTTTGGACCCTTCATACCAAAGCCTGGCATTTTGAATTTGGGCATTTTAAGTCCTCCTTTGTGGCCCTCAATGTCAACATCTGGTCCCTCAATGTCCACCTTGGGTGCCTTTATGTCTCCCTCAATCTTTGGAACTGACACATCAACATCTCCCTTGAGTTTGGGCCCTTTCAAATTAATGTCAAAATCTGGTAGGCTGGGTCCTGACAGTGATGGCAGTTTGAATTTGGGTCCTTTTAGTTTTCCATCAGGGCCTTCTATTTCTGGTCCACTAATATCAATTTCAGGTCCTTTGACATTGAAATCAGCTTTGGGAAGGTTTATGTCAACATCTGGACCCTCCACCTTTGGACCTTTAAGGCCAAATGTTGGCATTTTTATTTTGGGCATTTCAAATCCACCTTTTGGACCTTCGATGTCAACTTTTGGTCCCTCAATGTCGACTCCTGGTGCTTTCACTTTTCCTTCAATCTTTGGAACATCCACCTCACCTTCAACTTTGGGGCCTTTCAGATTGAAATCCACATCAGGCATTGAAATTTTAGGCCCAGATATTCCTGGCATCTTGAATTTTGGTCCTTTGATCTTTCCACTCGGACCCTCGACATCAATGTCAGCTCCTTTAATGTCAACGCCGGGTGCTTTGATGTCAATATCCCCTTTAGGAAGGCTGACATCAACATCTGGACCTTCAACTTTTGGACCCTTCATACCAAAGCCTGGCATTTTGAATTTGGGCATTTTAAGTCCTCCTTTGTGGCCCTCAATGTCAACATCTGGTCCCTCAATGTCCACCTTGGGTGCCTTTATGTCCCCCTCAATCTTTGGAGCGGACACATCAACATCTCCCTTGAGTTTGGGCCCTTTCAAATTAATGTCAAAATCTGGTAGGCTGGGTCCTGACAGTGATGGCAGTTTGAATTTGGGTCCTTTTAGTTTGGCATCAGGGCCTTCGATTTCTGGTCCTTTAATATCAACTTCAGGTCCTTTCACATTGAAATCAGCTTTGGGAAGGTTTATGTCAACATCTGGACCCTCTACTTTTGGACCTTTAAAGCCAAATGTTGGCATTTTAATTTTGGGCATTTCAAATCCACCTTTTGGACCCTCGATGTCAACTTTTGGTCCCTCAATGTCAACTCCCGGTGCTTTCACTTTTCCTTCAATCTTTGGAACATCCACCTCACCTTCAACTTTGGGGCCTTTCAGATTGAAATCCACATCAGGCATGGAAATTTTAGGCCCGGACATACCTGACATCTTGAATTTTGGTCCTTTGATCTTTCCACTCGGACCCTCGACATCAATGTCTCCTCCTTTAATGTCAACGTCGGGTGCATTGATGTCAATATCCCCTTTAGGAAGGCTGACATCAACATCTGGACCTTCAACTTTTGGACCCTTCATACCAAAGCCTGGCATTTTGAATTTGGGCATTTTAAGTCCTCCTTTGTGGCCCTCAATGTCAACATCTGGTCCCTCAATGTCCACCTTGGGTGCCTTTATGTCTCTCTCAATCTTTGGAGCGGACACATCAACATCTCCCTTGAGTTTTGGGCCTTTCAAATTAATGTCAAAATCTGGTAGGCTGGGTCCTGACAGTGATGGCAGTTTGAATTTGGGTCCTTTGAGTTTGGCATCAGGGCCTTCTATTTCTGGTCCTCTAATATCAACTTCAGGTGCTTTGATATTGACATCAGCTTTGGGAAGGTTTATGTCAACATCTGGACCCTCCACCTTTGGACCTTTAAAGCCAAATGTTGGCATTTTAATTTTGGGCATTTCAAATCCACCTTTTGGACCTTCGATGTCAACTTTCGGTCCCTCAATGTCAACTCCCGGTGCTTTCACTTTTCCTTCAATCTTTGGAATATCCACCTCACCTTCAACTTTGGGGCCTTTCAGATTGAAATCCACATCAGGCATGGAAACTTTGGGCCCGGATATACCTGACATCTTGAATTGTGGTCCTTTGATCTTTCCACTCGGACCCTCAACATCAATGTCCGCTCCTTTAATATCAATGTTGGGTGCTTTGATTTCAATATCACCTTTAGGAAGGCTGACATCAACATCTGGACCTTCAACCTTTGGACCTTTCACACCAAAGGATGACATTTCAACTTTGGGCATTTTAAGTCCTCCTTTATGGCCCTCAATATTAACATATCTTCCTTCAATGTCCACTTTTGGAGCTTGTAGGTCTCCCTCAATCTTTGGAGCTGATACAGTAACATCTCCCTTGAGTTTTGGCCCTTTTACAGTGTTGTTGAACTCCTCCAATTTGGGTCCCCGTGATGATGATACATCGACTTCAGGTGCTTTAACATTAATTTCAGTCTTGGAAAGGTTAATATTCACATCCTGACCTTCAGGCTTTGGACCTTTTATGCAAAGAGATGGCATTTTAATATTGGACATAATAAGTCCACTGGTTTGGCCTTCACTGTCAATTTCTTTTCCTTCAATCTTCATTTTTGGAGTTTTTATATCCCTCTCAAGGTTTGGTACATCAACATTTCCCTTCATTTTGGGACCTTTCACACTCATGTCCAAATCTTTCAGTTTAGTTCCCGACAATGATGGTAGTTCTATTTTTGATCCTTTGAGATTCACATCAAGGTCTTCTGTGTCCACTTGCGGTCCTGTAATATCAAAATCAGGTGCTTTAACATCAATACCAGTCCTGGGAAGGTTTATCTCTAGACCTTTGACATCAATCTCGTGTGTTTTTATCTCCCCTTTTATCCCTGCTTTATTTTCAACTTTAGGTATTTTGGTGTCAGTTTTGGATTTGGAAAGTTTTAGATCAACATCTAGACGCTCTGCTTTTGGAACTCCAAATTCTGCAGCAGGCACTGTGACATTTACTTGTGTTCTTTTAATATCAACACTGGGTCCTTTAATTTTTACATCCTTACTGTCAATAGAAGGTTTTATTGCTTTAATGTCAGCTTCAGGAATTTGTACATGAGCGTTTGTTCCCTCTTTCCTCTCAGTGTCTGTATTTGAACCTTTAATGTCAAATTTCAGTCCTGCTGTTTTTCTCTCACCAGTTAAATCACCTTTTCCCTCAACCTTGTTCAGCCCAGATATGGATGGAACATTAACATCCATTTTGTATTTGCTATCAGTTGTTGGGAGTTTGATTTGAATATTAGAGTTGATTTCAGCACTTCCGATGTCACTTTCAGACTCTGAATGTCTTACACTCAAAACTGACCCTTCAGTGTTGGCTCTGGGGCCCTTGATCTGAACACCGGCTCCTTTGATGTCCAGTTCAGATTTTTTTGAAGAAAGTCCCGAGGTAACATTATCTAATGTTATTGTTGATTTTTCTATCCTGCCATCTTTCAAATTTGCACCAGTATCTGTCGACCCTCCTATTCTGATATGTGGAATGTCAGTACTACCTGATCCTTTCGTCTGCAGGGGACTGATTGTAATTCCAGATATCTTAACTTTTGTCCTCTCATCTAAAGTACTGTCTGAACTTCCCATCTGTGTTTTCTCTGTGGTTGCAGTCAAAATTTTCATTCCTTTTCCTGGTAAAGACAGTCTACCCGACCCTCCGTTTTCGTCAGTTGAAATTATCCCAGCACCCCCTGACCCAGCTGTAACATGGCTGCCAGCAGTGTTTTTGTTGTCTCTTAGTGTCACAGTCATTTCTGAATCCTGAACACTTTCATCTCCTTGCTCACTACTCCCTCTTGAAGTTTCAGTGCCTTCATGGCATTTACTACCTGTTACTCCAAAGCTAGGAACCTTAAATCTAAGATCACTTCTTTCTTTTTCCTCTCCTATATGCGTTGTAGTTTGAACCCCACCATTGCCCCAGCGTGTCACAGTGGAAGTGATATTTGGCCCAGTGTAAGTTATGTCGCCTGACTCAAAAACACCTTCTTCTGCTCCCATTTTACCTGAAGGGCTGCCATGTGAGATTCTGATATGAGAAGATCCATCTCCAGATTCGTGCCTTAGCCCTTTGACGTCTGGGCTTGAAAGTTCAAGTTGCTCACTTATGCCACTTGGCATATCTACTGTGTAAGTAGTGATACGACGAGTGATGGTAGTAATTGTGCTGCCATCGCTGCTTGTGCTGCTGTGCCGCTCCGTGCGAACATCCACTCCCTCTGCAAGGTCTTCAGATTTCAGCCTTGGTTTTATCTTTCTTGTGTATATTCGCTTATAATCTTCATCATCCCCACTCTGTTGATTGAATGACACAAACATGCAAGTGTTACAGCACACCCTGTTTTAGTCCACTAGCTTTCCTGCAGACATATGAGTGATAATGTAGTTGGTTTTTCTTTCGTTTGTTTGGGGGGCTTTTTCCCCTTTTTTGTTTTTTAAAAAGAACTTACAAGAATGATATCTGGACTGGAATCTCCAAAGCGGGTCTTTCCTTCCCATGTAAGGGTGCTGACTGGTGAACGACATGGTGTGCTCAGCGGTGAGTAGTAAGGGGATTTGTCTCCTTTGTTTTGTAGTTTCAGTCCAACCTTGTGTTTGTTCAGTGTCTTTAGTAGCTCTGCTGTTTCTTCAGAACTCATATTTTCAAAGTAGATAGTGGCACCCACAATTTGGTCACCTATGATTTAAGTGGAAGCAGCACAAAAAAACAAAAGAGCAAAAGTCAGCGTGCACATCTTACTAAACATTTGGTGAAAGCTACATATTTGAACAAAAACTGAATTTGTTACCTTCATATACTTTTCCAGACCGTGCTGCTGGTGACTCTCCTTTCACCTCCTTAACAAAGAGCTGTCCTCCACTTGTCTGTTCAATGGTCATGCCAGTTTTGTCAGCACCTTCCCAATCTGGAAAGAGTACCTCCCTTGTCTCCTCTTCGTCAGCCATCTGTAAACATAGCCATAAAAATAGCAGGTTCAACAGAAAAAAATCATAGTTAGTTGGCAAAAACTCTTTACAGCATAAAATATGGAATACTAGTCTTAAACCTTAAATTCCTAAAATACCTTGTTTTTGTTTTCTTCAATTCAAGCCTCGTTGTAGCACAAATTCTCTTTGTTTTCCTGCAAAAACAAAAGACAGACTTTGAACAAATTCTATCCACATCCCACTTTGTAAGGAGCCTGGGTTAAAAGACCCAAAAGTGAACACTAGATGGTGTTAAAACTCCTTCAGACAATATAGCCTATCTAACTATAAGTGCCTTCCCTTCCCTCCAGGATGCACTACGTTTTGGAAACTTGGTTGAAGTCAGACCACTCCCTGCCCTGAGGAAACAGCCAAATCCCCTGCGTACAGATCAACTCAAACATCAATAGAAACAAAAGTGAGGGTCACAGGTACTTTATTTAAAGAAAAAAACCAAAAACACACCAAGGTGGAGAAATGTATGGTAACAAATACATCACCTAAAAGAGTTACTACTCTAATACAGATGTACAACCACAAACACTAATCTAATAGGAAAACAGTTGCACCCTTGTATAGGATCCCACATTAAGCTTGTAGTTCTGTTCAATAACAAGAGCTATGAATTCCTTTTCAGCAATTAACCATAGATTTGTTATTAATTTTTTTATCACTACAGCTGAAAGTTTTTACAAAGCTGATGACAATGATCTACCTCTTTACGCTGTAGTAGCACACATTAGGTTGGGTGAGGCCATCAGAGTACATAAGGTATACATTATACCTTCAAATAATTACCAAATTTACCATATTTATATCACTTTAAATTAGGCCAACTGAAATTCATGCTTAGCTTTTCAACAACTGTCACTATCGCTGTTTGCAATGTAAAAAGATCATCACATCAATGATAAAGTTTGTTGACAACATTACTAGACATGTGTCCACAAACATGCTGACTGGTAATACCCACTCTCCTTTTTGGAACACAGAACCTATTGTTTTGTTAGTACCAAGCTCTCCACCACCCACTCCTCGAAATATACAAAGCTGTTCCACGATGATGTGTCTCTACCAATAGAAAGGGATTTTTATGTTGTTGTTTGTTTTTTTTAAATTCGAGAGAATGTAATGTGATTGGTGACAACACTATTGGAAGTACTTTTTGATTAATGATGTTGCACCACAAGACAGTAGCAAAGCTCTAGTACCACAGTCATTTCAGTGAGACAATCACTACAAATGCCTACTGTAACCATTGAGGAGGATTTAACAAAGGTTCTATCGGCCAACAGAAAATGGCAAAAGCCTATTCATAGTTGTGATGAATGAAACAGGATATGAGTCACTTTGGTGATTAGTTTCCTGTGTTTATTGTGATTATGATTAAAAACAAAGATTTAAGGAATAATAACTTGGAAAAAAAATAAGACTGATAATCTTGTCTGACCTTACAAATATATGTATTTTAATGTTAATGTCAATGTGCTAGAAATAATAATATTAGCAGAAAAATTAATATAATTTTACACCACAGTCAAGAACACAGTTACCACACAGGCCACGAATCCCTTCCTCATTCACTGATACTGCCTCTCTGTTATGCAAGATAACAAGTTGCTGGAAACAAGAGGAACCTGAGACGAAGCTAAAGAAGCAACAGTTTTAAGAGGTTTTGTAATATGCATCACTTATTCAGCAGCCATATGCCACTCCTGCCATGCAGCTAAAATGCAGTGTTTCAAACAAATGAGATCGTTAGAAGAAAACAGTTCTGGTGTTTCCTGCAATGTCCAAATTAAGACTGCAGATCTAGGTGGTGCATACAGTTCTGTGTAATATGAACTATTGTCTCAGTTATTTGTAGTCTGTTGATGCCAGTCCTAGGTCACATAACAAGCCCTCTGCAAATTAACACAAGTCAATAAATAGACTGGATCTGCATGGTTGGGAATACTGAAGAAAGCATGCAATGCTTTGAGGTAAAATTAAAATTCTTTGAAAAAATAGCATTTAGCCACTGAGCATGATTATGCCGGAGAATAGGATAATGCTCATTCCAAAGGTGATTCCAGCCGCTTGCAGGTATATAAAACCTGATCTTCACTTTGTTGCTTCATCTGTCCTCCTCCCTTCTTTCTATCACATTGTGCTTTTCCACATGGCCTCATAGTACCTTGAAACACGAATCTATCAAGACCTCAAGCTGCAACATTATATGCATCAGTTATAGTTGAAATGTGTGAAAACTGAAGGGGTAAAAAAAAAACAGTACCAAAAAACACAGCTTTATTTAATTATCTTGGGTAGAGCAAATTCAAATCAGGCCAACTGATGCAGCCATTTACAAAATCTTTAAAGTGTCCTTCAGATCCCACACTCACAGCATTTGGGAGAAATCAAAGGGAATTTGTCTTCCCCATGGGCTCGAACACAGCTCATTTTGCCCGAATATATCCTGTCCTAATCCAGTCAATAAAAACAGACCCAAATAACTGACAAACCTTTCACATGATCTTGTTTTTCTCTTTTGCTAGTCTTATTGGCATTGTACAGATTACTGCTAGATGAGATAATTGTTCAGAAAAAATGTTCACAGGGGAAAAGCATAAGAAATATTATTGGGTTTATAAAAACAGGGTGGGAAGTTAAGAATGCATCCACATTCATACGCATAATCGTGGGACACAACTATCCCTTTATCCCTTCAAAGGTTTATTTTCAAGCATAATCATATAGTTTTGATAAATATTTTGATTTTGGCCTAGCACACAGGCTTACCATGTTTGAACTATTTGGGCCATTGTGTCCTAGACGTTCTGACATATTTCTGGCAGCAAGCTGTGGGGGGAAGCTGAGGCATGCAACAGAAATCAAGGGGGAATTTGAAACACACAGAAAGAGATATAAGGAAAAGAGTATGTTAAAAAAAATTAAAGTGAGGCAATTAAAAAGAGGGGGGGGGGGGGGGGGGTTGTTGTCAAGCTATGTTATAGAACATTAAAGAAAGGCATCCAAGCAGAACTGAAAAAGTGGGGATTCTCCTCAGAAGCTTACAAGTTCAGAGATATGCATAAGAGAATATTTGCAAAAAGTCCCTGCACTTTTTACTGTCATTACTCAACTTAATCACAATTATTAATTTCTTTGCTTATTTTAAGATAAACTTAGAAAGTAGTGTAATTAAGTATAAACTAAATTAGGAAAATTAACAATTAACCCAAAAAGACCTTATGATTATAAACATATGCCAAATGAATGAGCCCTTGTTCTTGAAATCATAGCAAATGGTCTGGGACTCCAGGAGTTGACAGTACATGATAGTCATTCAGCTCTGTATTCTTTCTCTTTCATTTCTATAACGTGCCTGAGTACCGCTGATCCAATGCCAAATACGAAGGTAGATCAACGGGCTTGTCTGTCATGTTTTATTATGGCTTGGTATGTCTGTCCAGAAGGGGATATGAGCAGCCAGCCAGACAAACAAAAGCTTCTGTTACCTCGAATGCAACCACAGAGCATTTCTGGATATGGATCATTTATACAGTATCATTGGCCTACAGATTTAACACTAATCAGTCAAAGTACTGCTAGTTTTTCCCTACACACAAAAGAAGTAAATTATCTTTGGCGGGCTCTTGACATGGTCGTTTCTCAAGAAGGGAAAAGGGACTTGAGTGAAGCAGGTGGTCACTTTGGGAGGAGGGACGGGATACCAAAAGGAGACACATGGAGCAGAAGCACCCAGGTATCAGGTTTCCACAAGGCAGGCCTTTCACAGCTGAATGACGGCGGCATGACCTTCCAGTTACGTTGGAGGCTTTGCAGC
Source organism: Maylandia zebra (assembly GCF_041146795.1). Taxonomy (NCBI): domain Eukaryota; kingdom Metazoa; phylum Chordata; class Actinopteri; order Cichliformes; family Cichlidae; genus Maylandia; species Maylandia zebra. The sequence goes on along the minus strand of NC_135168.1, from coordinate 42,363,952 downwards.
AAACATTCCAAAAGCGGTTTGCAGTCTGACCATAAAATAGATGCTGCTCTGTGGTAACACTGACTAGTTAGTGTTTGAGCAAAGTGATGGTAGTAAGAAAATTGATTTTCTTTTTCTCTCCTTTTTTTATGTAGTCTATCATAGATTTTCTTTGTATCGTTTCCAATATACTTAAGGGCACTCACTTACCTTGGATTGCTCAAGCAAAGCCAAGGAGCTTCAGTTTATTGCTTCTGTTCTTGTATTCTTGACTTCTGTTGAGAAAAAAAAACACAATTAGTATGATTTGTACACAGATTAAGTATTGCTAAGACAGCAAAGAAACCTTTGCTGCTCTCTTTTGCAATAACATTCCATGTTGCTATATAAAGTTGAGTTTCAGTCACATGCTTGACAGATGACAAAAAGCTATGCATGTCTTTTCCACATAGAAGTCCCTGCTATGTTACGAGGTGCATCTCCATATGAATGATAAAGTCAAATGCTGTGGTAGGATTCAGTACTAAGTGATGAAATTTAGCTATAGAATGTTAGCCTACACATTAAGAGATGGGAAAGGCAGAACTGAAAAAGTGGGGATTCACTTTAGAAGCTTACAAGCTTACCATACTTATGCATAAGAAAATATTTACAAAAAAGCCCCTGCACTTTTTACTTTCATGACTAGACTTAATCACAGGTATTCATTCCTTTACTTCTTTTTAGATACGTTTATAAAGTAGTCTAATGTAGTAGACTACTGATGCTGATCAATCATCACCTTAAGAGGCTTTAATAATTAACCAACAAGTAGCTGGAAGCAGTGTTGACACTGGTAAGGAAATATGTCTTTTTAAATCAATTTAACCACTTGTTTGTCTCTAAACTAGCCAAACTACAACAAGTAGGTTTGCTAGAAATTGATTAAAAATGAAGAAAATTTGGCTATAGAGGAATTCAGAGAGGAAGTATACTATTAAAAATGCTAATGCATTGATCTGCCTTAGTTTCACTGCTTCATGGAAGACTGTAAAAATATCAAACCACAACAGAAAGGCAGAAATACGAAGCAATAATAGCAAATATAGCAGCAAAGTTTGTTGCCTAAATTGAATCTATCATTTAAATTCTGAGCATCATTCTTTACACTAAGTCAGTCTTGTGTTTGTGAAAATCAAGGCAAAGCTGAAAATGTGAGACACGTGCTGTAACTAGCCCAACATCTTACAGGTCTTATGCCAATTATTGTGTTATTGTGAAACAAAGCCCTCTTTTTGTCAGTCTCAGTACAAACAGAACCAGACTTGATGTGCGCAGAGACATGCAGCACCAGTGGGAACATGCCCTTCAGGAAAATTCTTCTTCAACCCCATCATTAACTTCCCCCTTCCCAACATTTTATGTTCAATAACCTAAACTGCTCATTACTATATTTGTGAGATGGAACAGTCAGATTTTAATACCTGTGCAATGTAACAAAGCCCCTAACAGTGATGCAAAGTTTAAAAAACGTAGTAAAGTTTGGCCTGTTTTCTGTTGCACCAATAGAATACATAGCTGAGATAAAATACCAGCCAGTAATGGGTTCGCATTACATGTGTGAAGTGAGACTTGCACCACAGCAGCTGTGTATACTCATGCCCCTGTTACTGATTCGGACTGTTATGTCACAGAATACAACAAGGTAGACTAAAGAAAATGTGACACTGTGTTTGCCTTAGTGATAAAGTTATTATATGTGTAAGCTTTTAGGTGTTGTGCTACAACGTCATGATAGAAAATGACGAAATAGGCATATCGGATTTAACAAAATCAAAATATATGAGACAGTTTGCCCCACCCTCTTTACTCAGTGTCTTGGTAAGACCACACACACATAGCACATCTGCAGGTATTTCTGGAAGATAAAATGTGGTCAACAAACAGTGAAGGAAGCAAATAAAAACACGCAGTGCCCAGAAGTACCATACCACAGTCCACGACACAGATCGTGTCGCTTTGCCTCTCGGCTTTACTTGCAGAGGGAGTAGCACAGTGCACAGCCCCACCCAGGCCTCCAGTCACACACATTCCTTGATAGAGCCCTCAGGCCAGCTGGAAGAAAGCCCAACCTCTTCTACAGTGACTAACTCCAAAGAAATGTCCTCCTTCTGACACTAACTCTAGCTTTATTTTGTGCTGCCCACCCCGCACACAGCTGGAGTGCCAACCCACCTGCAATGAGTCCACCACACACCCCCAACCTCCAGGTTCCACTCAAACAAGCAAAAATGCAACGTTAAGTCAGCAGTGCATCTGTGATGGCACCCTAAGACGTGTGTCAAATGTGCATTGAGAGGTTACATTTGTGTCTTTTGGCTTAACATGCGCTTCACTGACGCAGTAAACAGCAGCCAGCTCATCACCCCATCACTTAAAAAGAGACATGCCTCCAAACCTGGACTGTTAACTTTCATACTTTGTGCTTAAGTAGGTCAATACATTCTGGAAACTGATCAAAGCAGCTTTAGTCCGTCTACCAATTTGATTGCCAAATCCAATCAATTTAGTAATGAGAAAAGAGGAGCAATGTGACAATGATTAAGGCTCAATTTCAGAGTGTATCACAGAGTGGAGCTCTGATAAAATTTGATTATGAGCAGATAAAAAGACCTCAGTACAGCAAGGCAGATACGGAGAGAAGACCAGTGACCTAATCAGTCTTGTTGTCAAAACAAAACAGACTCTCTTTCCCCCCCTGCTGCATTGTATTTAGACACAGCAAAAGCGAAGAAATACCAAAGAAGACAGCAGTATCTGGCCTTCAATGTTCCTTCACAAAAGCAGATAGGACGTGCACGTGTGACGTGTATAAAAGGAACGAGAGTCAAAATAATTGGTTGTTTTCTGCACTCCATAGTCCACATAGCCCTGAAGCAAACCACAAGTCCAACATAAGACTAAAGCCTGCCCACTGACGCTAACTTGGCCTGCTTCTGATTAAGCCATTGTGACTTTGGCAGGAGTCATGCACCAAATGGAAAAATTGAAGAAACTCTTAAAATCCTCCTCTCTTGCTCTTAAAAAATCAGAAATGAGGGGTTGCATTTGAAGCATACTTCAGCTTTGCCTTGATTTTCACATACTTTTTAAGCTCTGCACAGTTCTGTCATAACTGCTTGTTCTCTATTACACACCAAGACATTTAAGACCTCAGTTTTAATTTCCTCTCTCGAGGGTTCTTACAGGTTTTTTAGAGATCCTGTTCCTTTGCATTCCTATTTTTTGCATTCCTATTATTACACCAAGAACTGCCTTTGAGATTGTATATGTAACACTGTGCTATAGACAAAAAACTTGATTTGATTTGAAAAAAAAAAACCTTATTCAAACTATTTTTTAAGATCTGTTCTGCTATTAAATGAGAAGTGATCCTGGGCTAATGCCCAACAATAGTTTCAGTGGCATGACTATCAAGCAGCTAGGATGTAAATTTTGAACTGGCATAACAAGTTAGACCAAAGAGAAGCGCCAAGTTTGAACAGATCAGCCATATAAAAAGAACATCACAAGAGGCTTACTGACACATTAAACAGGTCACGCCAAAAAATTGCCAAGCTTAGTTTAACATGGCAATATATTCAGCTGCTGCTTGAATGAGAGCAAATACAAGTCCATTCACGGAACAGGGGACAAGGTTATGAGTAGGAGTTAGGTGGCAACCATAGCAGCAGAATGTATATATAGATGTGAGACTTCCTTTGCTGTAAGAACCTGAAGCATAAACAGAGCATCAGGATTGTACTTTCAATTCACACTTCTATTTAGACCACACGAGAGTTCCATCCTCGAATATCTTGTGCCAGATAAAGAAAAACCATGTTGAATGTATTTCTCAGTTTACATTCCAAGCATGGTTGCCCTGACATTTAGGGCATGTATCTCCAAGTAGTGCTTAGTAACAGATGGCTTTTGATATTTTTATATAGGAGATGTTTGGAGGAGTACTGGTGCGAGTTCTTGCTTTATCAGACAGAAATGATTCACGCCCTTTTTGAGCTCCATGCTTGGGAAGGTCCCACATTGCTAAAATCTACAGTGAAATAGTCTGAATTGCATGCAGGTGCGTGGTTGCCACAGAATTATTTGTGACTTATTGTGACTATTTCATCGCAAATTTAAAATAACTGTTTCTCAAAAACAAGACAAGCTAATGATAGGCGCTCCACAGAGAATACTGAGTACACACTGAAACATTCCAGCAGTGGGTGAGTGAGAAGGGCGTGGCTGCTGGGTGGATTGCCTAGAAAGACGTTCTGAAATTGCACACTATGGTTAAATTTTTATTTGCAACTTTAGGGAAGAAAAATGTTGCTCATTGAAAATCTTCTCACTCTATACATTTTGCATTGTTTTATCCAACCAATATCCAGGGTGTGCGTCTACGGAGTCGTCCGGAATGCTTGGTTTCGTAATGAAAGCCAAGTGTGAAAAGGATACGCTATAGTTTGTTCGAAACCACCACGCTTTCTTTCAGCTTACTGAACACCCCCCGCCCCACCTCTTCAACCACCCGCTCAACAAACCCATGAGGAAATAGCAGAGGAAGCATGCCAGAGACCAGTTTCCTTGCATTTTATACTGGAACATATGAGTAACACCATTCCTCGCGCCTGTGCTGTCAGTCAACACTGCGAGAATACGCAGTTGCGCTGGCAGAGAACTGCGATAAGCATCTCAACACTGTCAAGGCTCCAAACTGTCATGCGGCATGCTCTTCTTCCAGTTCTTCCTACTAACGACGCTGGTTGTCACATGGGTGAGAAGAGCCGCAACATCGGAGTGAAAGAAAAAGAAAAATGTGATCAATGAAGCTTTAAAATTTCAAGGTGTGCTTTTTGGAATTCCAAGTGACCTACATTGCTAGGTGACAAAATAATGTACCCTCTGTACTGCTGTACTGGTAGACAGAGCAAGTATTTAGACAAACAGTATCCACCCCAGGCCAAGATGAGGCCCTGTTAACTGACGAGCATTTCAGCTTTGGGGCGGTTAGGAGCAGCTCTGAATGTTTGAGCAGCTGAAATATAAATCACGCTTCAAATTTATTATGTTTAAGGTCCACACCCTCTCTTGAAGCAAAACTCTACACCTGAAATATCATGTTTAGTTTGGTTATTCACACCGTATTATCACCAAGTAAAGCTAAAAACGCTAAACATAATGCCGATTAAATGACAATCACTACATTTGGCCCTTTAAGCAGCCTGTGTTATAATCAATCACCTTGACTAGAGCAATTTGAGAAATGCCACACATGTACAGCTGTGGGTCACCCAGTGTGAGTTAAGTGCACGTTGTAGAAAAGACTACGCAGAGCAGGGCAAAAATCAGCTCTCGCTAACCCTCCTCTAAAGTGACTTTTGGGTGTGGCAGGAGGGAGCTGCAGAGGACACGCAACAGCACAATGAAATTTGACTTCCAAGTGAGATTAAACAAAGGATCTTTCTGAACTCCTGATTCTCAACTTATACACCCACTTCACATAAAATATAGGCAGCACTACATGCAGTGATTCTACTTTAAACCACAGCTGAAATGATGCCATTTTAGGCTTTAAATATATTATGGGAAAGAAAATAATCCCCTGACTTTAGGGTTTCAGAAATGCCTCTTTTTCTTTTCCCCAAACGTGCAAAGTCTCAGCTCTTCCCCCTGCTCTGCCTCAAACCTGGTTTCAATTAGCTTGTCTTTCCAAACCACTACATTCCATTACTCCCCTCCTCAACCCCCTGCCCCGCCCATCCCCCCCTCACCAACTCACTCCATGACTCTCTTTCCCTGTCTTCCTCCCTTCTTCTCCCCCTGCACACCCTGGCCAGGAGCCCAGGTTGAGAGACCCATGGTAAAATAGACAAAGACAAATCTTTCTCTGCTCAAGACCTTAAAAAGTAAGTCATGAAATGCATATATGCCTCAGAGCCAAGCAGCAGTGAAAGTTTTCAACTTCATGTTGCGCAACACAAACCAAAAAGGTTTTTTTCAAAAGCTGATACATATTTAGCCAATAAACGGAAGCAGTTTGCATTTAAAAATATAATACTTTTTGTATCTCTCTCTCTATATATATATATATATATATATATATATAGAGAGAGAGAGAGAGAGAGAGAGAGAGACCACCAACCAACAACACAGTGAATCCAGTGAAAAGACATAGAAAAAGCCATAATCATGACTTTTCTGTCTTCGCCAGCACACCCTTAGTATCCCACAAAGGACATTTAAATGTAATTTGCTGAGACCCGCTGCAAAAAACTGTCTGTAGCGTGGATGGTTTTCCTTTTTTTCACTGGCACTAAAGGGTGTGCCACTGTGAGGAGACAGCAAACAAAAAGGGAGGGAGAGAAAAAAAGAAGGGGGAGGAGAGAGGGGGGATCCACACCCAAAGTTGTTGCTGTACACTCTCATAGGGAAGTAGTAGTAACTTTTTAAACTTCCATTTCTTGGCAAACGACATTGGATTAGATAAGAGAGACATCTGAGCGATAACATCAACACTGTCAACAATCATTTCGGCACCTCTTTGATATAACTTTAAAATGTGGGTTATTGAGGTCCTGTACAAAAGAAAAAGTCCCACTCACTATGCAAAGTACATCTACACATCCACACTGCACAAAGGTGAAATAACTACACAAATGTAGCTATTCTTATTTGTTATCTCTAAGAAGGATCAAAATCATCTAAAGGCAATAAAGTATATAGCCATGAATGACTTATATGCATCTTAGTAAACTGCACAACTTCAATCTAGTCTGCATTCATGTGGTGGGTGTGTACCCACACCCTCATCTCCTGTCCTGCTCTATTTTAATTAAATATTTATCATGTATGAATGTTTTCACACAAAGTTACTGCCACTCTACATATTTACAATGAAAACAAATAACACTGTTTAGGCAAGATGCTCCTATGCAAAAACATTCCCTTAGGGGAAAATAAAAAGTCCTTGAAAAACTCTGGAGACAAGTTTTCTAGTCATATAAAACAACTCATAATAATCTTACAATGATAAACACGCTCACTGCAAGTGCCTGGTGCTATGAACAAGAATGCTGGACAGATAACTGTGACGCCTTTGCAAGTTAGTTATTTAAACTCTGGCCAAGTTGGAACGACTGATTTGTTGTCTTGCAGCAGAGTTGTTAAAGTTCAGAAACCGAAAGAACAGTTTAAAAAAAAACTTTTAACTTCAATTAAAGAAAATAAAAAAGTGTGCAGCTTTACCTGTGCGCAGCCTTAGCGCCCTAGAAGCCTCACGCCTGCTTGAGCATCCTTGAAAACTTCTCCACTTCTCCTCACTCCAAGAAAAACACTTTCACACTGTCACGCCTTCGCAGTCTGCTAGGACTCTGTCAGTCTTTTTCGATTTCTTGATCAACCAGATTTCCAGGGCGTTTTCTGCCCCCTCTCTCTCCCTCCCTCCACCGTTCTGAGTTGATTTTAACCTCTTTTTTTCTGAGTGGCTGCTAGTCTGGGCTGAGCAGAGTGGTTGGACAGGGAGCTGGGCTGGGCTCCTGGTTAGCAGAGGGAGGGGAATCCAGGGGAGGGGACCCGTGTACGGGGAGTGGTCCTTAGTGTTCATGGGACCACCCACTGCTTCACAAAGATGGTTGCAAAGACATGCAACAGGAAAAGTGAGCTCTGCTTGAAAAAAAGAACTTTCAACACTTAAATGTCAGGTTTTCAAACTCTTGTTATCCGAATGTAATCAGCACTATGTAACAAATTATTCAGGCAAGAAACTTGTACTGTTTTTATCATGATTTTTCTGTTTAAAACAGCTTTTTGCCCACTTCAGTTTTTGTTCTACAGTATAACAATGAAGTACACAGAGAAGAAGAGATGCACTCCACAAAATGGTTATCATGACAGACAATGACATCAACATGTTATTAAAACATTTACACTGCCGCACATAAACTGACACAAAGCTATCATTACCAAAATGGTTCGGGACGACGGCCTTTAGTTAAACACAAAAGGCAAGGTGTCTATTTACAAGACAGGATTTACAGAAGTCTGTCGCTTTAATGGGGCCCACCCTGTGCTAGTGAACTGCAGTAGCAATATAATTTATATTAAATAATTTTTGCATCTAATTTGGACATTAAAATGTATTCCACATTTTCACTGTGCTTTACACAGGTTGTTGTTGTTTTTAGCTCACTTTCATACGCTGAAAACTGTAGTTGCAGTAGTCATTGCTGTAATTGTCTGTGTGCTGTATGTTGAGTGTGTCACATGAAAGTTTATTTTTAGAGTGAAACTGCTAATGTTAAGCTTAAAGTCCTAGATTAATGTCAGAGTACTTCTTTTACATCCCACTGTGTTAAAAGTACTGCAAAGCCAAACACTGAACGTTATGAATTAAAACCAAAACATTCTAAATGATCATAGCTATGAAATGTTTCAATGTGGTATGCAGACACGCAAAGCGATGGCATGATAGCTTGTTACGAGAGTCACTGGGCGGTTCCTCTGACAAATCATACTGGGATTATGGGTATGGCTGTGTCACCAACAGGCTTATAGATGAGAACATCTGATAAGCCATGACTAACACTATGTTTTAAAAAAAGGTATTCCCATCCATTTTTGTTCCCAGTGTACACCAGCAGCTTTGTTAAATGAACTTAAGTACTCCCCTCAAGGACATGTTTCGAAAAGTGTTTATTTGGGCGTTCCTAACGCTACTAATGCAAGTGTGAAAGCTGTTACTACAGTGTTTAGCAGAGCAGAATTTATAACTTATGTGCTGGTTTCTTGTAGCTCACCACAAGCTAACCTTTACCATCACTTATCCATTATTTTTATTTTTATCCTATTGTATATATAATTTTATTTCATTTCATTCTATTGTATATAGTATTTTATTCTATTCCATTCTATTCTATTCTGTACAGTTGTGTACAGTATCTTATTCTTATTGTATTCCAGTGTTCTCTAATTTTATATACAACTATATATAACTTTGCACTGTTCACTTTCTGCTAGACAAAACAAATTTCCCACGTGTGAGACTAATAAAGGTTATTTTATCTTATCTTATCTTATTACTCTTGGCTGCTTTTACCATCTAGCATAGCTGTATATAGCTATGGATATTTTGTGCCACATGCTTTTATCAGTAACAGTAATTTTGGAGGGTTGTGGATTTTTTGCCAGTCTTGGTAGCTGGGGACCTCCGTCAGGACCTCAACTCCTGGCCGCCACACGGCTACGGTGCCTCCTGCGGGTGTTGGGCCTGCAGGAAGATGAGTCCATGTCCCTTTTTCGGGCTGTGCCCGGCCGGGCCCCATGGACTAAGGCCCGGCCACCAGACGCTCGCCCTCGGGTACCCTCCCCAGGCCTGGCTCCAGGGCAGGGAGGGTGAACTGCTCCCTCTGAATCGCTCTTTGTCTTGTCCCTCACCCAGGACCAATTTGTCATGGGAGACCCTACCAGGGGGCAAAAGCCCCCAGACAACATAGCCCCTGTGATCCCTGGGACACACAAACCCCTCCACCACGATAAGGTAGCGATTCACGGAGGACAGGAGGCAGGGAGGAGGCCCCAGGGCAGACCCAGGACACGCTGGAGAGATTATATCTCTCGGCTAGCCCGGGAACACCTTGCTGTTTCCACGGACAAGCTGGAGGAGGTGGCTGGGGAGAGGGAAGTCTGGGTTTCTTTGCTTGGGCTGCTGCCCCCGTGACCCCGCCCCAGATAAGTGGAAGAAAATGGATGGATGGGATTTTTTGTTTGGGTTTTTTAGGGGGAGTATATGTGTGCATCCAGTTTTGAAAATAGAATTCATATGTGGGTTGTGGATGCACATGTGTGTTTTAAGTGTACACATGTGCGTCTCCCCTTCTCACAACAGTGTCTAGTGTCTTTGAAATTCCTGCAGTGTCCTTCTCAATATGCCACACCCATACTCAGCGAGATGAAGGCAACATGCAAGGAATAGATTACATACAGAGGAAGTTACTGTGTTGTTTTTGTTGGGAGTGAACCGGGGAGTGGTACTCACACGCTTGTGCTTGTGCGCGCACACACGCATATTTTAATGTTACTACACTAAACTTTGAGTCAGGAGATCTCAGATTTTGTTTTGTTGCGAAAACAGGGTGCAGCTCTCCCACAAAAAAGAAGGCCCGCTGTTTGTGCGCAGACGTGTGTAGATGTCTGTAATTGTGAGCACACTGAGATAAAAGTGGAGAAATAACACCAAACATGTGCAAGACATGCAGAGATCCTAAAGAACTGTGTATAAAGTGGGGTAAAGCTTTACTCTTTGGGATGGAACAGTGTTTAAAAATGTTCAGGGGAAGTTTCAAAAGAGTTTTTTTCAAAAGTTTCAAAAAGAAAAACGTTACTTTAGTGTTTAAAGTATACTGTGTGTATGAGTGCACAACTACTAAAGCAATCATCTAGTGCTTATAGTATTTTCCACAGAATTTAACGTTTTAACTTGAACAGAATAAGATTTCACCCACTTTCGAAGTACAGCGCCTATTTGATTCCCTTTCTTGCCAACGGGGTGTGGCCTTTAAAGAACAGTCTTAGCTACCAGAAAATGCTGATTCCAGACAGACAACTCCTGTTATGTGTCTGCTAGCAATCAGGATTACTCCTGTCAAAAACGATGCACTGCTCACAAACTTTTCAGTAGGAGTTAAATGTTTACAGTTATTTAATAACTCATCAGTAAATCATATCATTGGTTATTTTTTCAGATACTCATGACGTTTATCTATAATACAGGTGTTCACATATAAATTTCTTATAAATATATCTGCTTTTATTCTAAATGAACTCACTGCAGCAGGTCAGAGGGAGACAAAGATAAGCAGAGCAGTCAGTTAGCTCTGGGACAACTCAAATGTGGACTGTTCAAACTGGATAATTGTGAAATGTGCTAAATATCTTCCATGCTCTTGCAAAGTCAATGTCCTCTGTGTATCACTGTTTTGTTGCAGATCACTCACTTGAATACAAGGATATGTGGGAATGGGTGTGTTTCCTGGCTCTAGGTGTGTCAGCCAGTGTGAACCAGCGCAAATAGCTTGGCTCAGACGCACGATGAGTCACAGCCCATGACTACAATGAAAACATGGGCAGCTCAGACTGCAGAGAGGAGTAAAATCAGAGGATTAGATTGGGATGGACGGTTGAATAAATGTGTGTGTGCTTGTGTGCGTATGTGTGTGTGTCTGCGTGTGATTGTTTGTGTGCGTGTTATGAATAATTTCTCCCGCAGGATAAGGGAAGTCACATGCCACTGGCCTAACTGTAACTTGTGATATGACTGAATAAAAGTAACATAACAACCAGACAAAATAACTTTTAATCTATCAAATTTCTTTCAGCAGCTGTTTGGACCTGCCTATAGGTAAGAAGGTGTGAGTAGAACACCTGATTGTGCAACACAGGCTTAATCATACACAATGGACTGATCTCAATCAATGATTTCCAACCACATATCAGGTTTTTAAACTGAATGAACACATAACTCCAATTTTAGCCAAACTACATTGGCTCCCTGTTAAATATTGCATAGATTTTAAAATTCTTTTGTTCACTTTTAAAATTCTAAATAATTTAGCGCCCGCCTATCTCTCTGAACTACTCCACTTATACAATCCCAACAGAGCACTTAGATCATCCAATCACATGCTCCTTGCACAACCTAGGTCTCGAATGAAGTCGAGAGGAGATCAATGTTTGCTGCTTTTTATTTCTAGAGACATTGTCAAAATGCTTCTGTTATGATTTTTTCAAACTTCTGTTAAATAAGTGGACGAAGATGGATGGATGGATGGATGGATGGATGGATGGATGGATGGAGTATTCAGTGTAATGACTAACCATCCCTGGCAGTAATCCCAGAAAAAATGAGAAAAAAAGAAATTCAACGCATCTATTTGACGACAAGATTACTTTCTGTAGTTTTGCTTGCTTGAAAAGTTTGCTCAAAAGTATTTTAAAAGCCTGGTTTGCATTCAGAGAGCTTATCAAAAGCAGGCGGTCAGTACGCAGAAAGTGAGCAAATAGAAGTTCTTTGTAGCTTCATTAGATTTTTTTTACACAATGCAACATTGTCGATATTGTGTTGAGTGTTTTTCCAGCCAATGCTGAAGACAGAGTGAGATAAACATTGTCAAAGAGGCATTGTCAGTAGTGGAGAATGTCAAAAGAAATTCACCACAAATTCCACTTGTGTTTTTGGTGAATGAATGCACTATTGTAGAAGATGAGTTCAAAATAACTGCAAAAATAATCAGAACAAACACTGACCTGTCTTATGTTCCTACAGCTGCTGCCAGTTTCTTTTTATTTACTTATTTAGGATGTTTTATCTTTTTCTATGGTTTGATTCTGAAAGCAAATCAAATTGAAGTAAGAACTTCTTTAAGGAAAACACCCACTAAATCTAAAAGAATTGTATTCTATTGCACTGCTAAAGAATAAAAGTTTTTTTAATAAGTTATTAATATAGGCACCCTCTGCAATTATACTGTGCGCAAAAAATAATTAAGTATAATGACAATATTTGTTAAGTTTAGTTTAATAAAAAGAGATCATGAGAAGGAATTAAACATGATTTATTGATGTATAGAATTAAATTTGAGGTATTTGCCAGTTAGACTCCAATGGCCATCCCAGCTGTGATTTTGATTAGGGCAGGACCCACCAGAGTCTAGACGCTGGTGGTGGAGATGGAGGCATGAATGGAGCCTCAGTGATGAGGGAAAGAGGGTGATGGGGAAAGAGGTGTGTTGCACAAAGGCGTCTGCAAGGAAGAATGATGGATGCGCAGGAAGATTTAAAGCACGCAGAGTGAAAGCTGATTGGCCTGAAGAAGGCCGGCAGAAAGATGATTGGGGTAGACCAGTGATGTCACCGTCACCTTGACTGCCAATACCTGGGAAGCAGTCAGATGTGTGACTACAGATCTTCTTGTACAGCTACAAGCATTTCACCCCCATGTCATACTGTGTATGGTTGTGTGTGTGTGACAAATAAAATTTGAATTTGAATTTTGAATTCTTTATTGAACTAATGCATAAGCTTCATTTCAATAAGGAGAGATCATTAGAAGGAACTGAACATGATTTATTGATGTAGAAAATACAATTTGAGGTATTTGACTGTCAGACTTCAATGGCCAATTACAGCAGAACAGAATCCCAGAAGTGATAGGTATTAGGGCAGGATACCCAAAGAAAAGAACGCATTCTTGCCGTGGCAGGAAGATCTGATCTATAGGGAATGGAACATATGAATTTATGAAGCAGCAGAGTAGAAATTGAGCCTGCGACAAGACTCGAGGGCCATCGGGGGCCAGGAGGGTGGAGAGAAATTGTAATAAGGCATGAGGACAGACTAGAGCTAAGACAGGGACGTAGATCCTTTGATTTGGCTCAGAGCTGAGGTACGACAGGAGAGATACAGAGAGTTAGTGATAAGGCTGAGAGCTGGCAAAGGAGACAGGAGAGATTGAAGGGCAGAGAGGAGAGGCTGCCAGCTTAGGGGCACTGGAGGCCAACCTGCAGCAGAAAGATGATAGGAGACAAGAAAGGGTTGCAAAATGCAGGAAAGAGAAGAGCCTGCATTAAGACTCAGAGCCGCTGTTGGCCAATAGAGAGCAGAGAGCCTACAATAAGACTGAGAGTTGCACAGACAGGAGAGAAAAGAGCCTGCATGGAGGCGCGGGCTGGCCAACAGAGAGCAGAGGGCCTGCAAAAGGCTGAAAGTTGCAAGACAGGAAACAGTAAGCCGATAATCACCAACATGTGAACGACAAGAGAGATTTACCTAACCAAAGCTTCCTGGAATAACAGAAAGAGGCTAAGGGTTTTGTTTGTTTGTTTGGGGGTTTTTTTATTATATAAGGTTCACTATAGTGGACTGAATGAACTTCCGTATAAATGGCTTATGCAGATGTAAAAATCAAAGCTAAACATATCACCCTATTAAGAAAAAAGAAAACAGGCTCCGCCCCCTCACCTGAATTCCACACATAAACTTTGATCAGTTTCATATTACTTGGTATTGAAAAACTGAAACGTCAGTAATTATTGCAAAGACCAAAGCCTGACCTGACCTATCCGGGTCTAGCTTTGCTAAATACAACTCATGACTCTCAGGGATTTAAAAAAAAAAAAAAAAAAAAAGGCATTTATCTGCACAGTTAGTTTAAGGCATGACCCAACTGAAAAATTTGAAACAAATGGGGGTATGTTGCGAATGCTGAGCAGACACAGTTCATGCTTTAGTAAAGAAAAACCACTGCAGGCAAGAGAATGTCTAACCTGAACACCCCTCTTGCCTCTGCAATGGTGGACAGGGTCTGCACCTTTATAACTATGGCTAGATTTCACTATATGTCCTATCTGTAAGGTTTTGAATAGCAAAGTGACTTGAGCCGAATTTGCCCACTTTTTAGTTGGCTACTCATACAGAACATGTGGACTACTGCCACATGAGCTAAAGAGAGGAATCCTCACCTTCTGCTTACAGGAGTGGGATGCAATATAATGAGAAAACTAACTTGAATGTGTTGGTGCAAGTGCTGCAAACTTAGCTGCGGAGGATTCGCTAGAGTTGCTGCAGATTTAACTCTAGATGAATGTGAATGATCAGGCTGAGTGATTAGACTGGGAATTTTAGCTTCTTACCAAGCTTTGAACTTATGAAATTCCACTAGAATGTGTTTTCAGTATCAGCCAAAGCAAAAAGTTAAATGAGATGTCATGCAAATAACCACAACTGAGAATGAATTAACCATATTTTTTAAAAAGCTGAATACAGTTTCACTTGCCAAACCCGGGCTTGATTACTGCCACACCTGCTGAATCAAGAAATCATTTCAATAGAACCTGTTTGACAACGTGAAGTTGGCTAAAAGCTTGAGGGGGGGAAAAAACACCCATCACACCACAATCTAAGGAAACTCGAGAACAGATCACCAAGGGACTGACATCTATCAGTCTGGAAAGGCTTACAAAGCCATTTATTAGGCTTTGGGACTTGAGGGAATCACTGTGAGAGCCATTATGCAGAAATGCAGAAAACTGGGAACACTGATTAACCTTCCCAAGATTGGCTGTCCTACCAAAATTACTCAAAGAGCACATCAATGACTCATCCAGAAAGTCACAAAAGAACCGAGGGCAACATCCAAAGAACAGCAGGCCTCATTTGCTTAGAGATTCAGCAAAAATAGATGCGTCTGCCTAATCTTTTTTTTTTTTTTTTTTTTTTTTTTTTAAGTTAACATGTTCTTTATTTCTTTTTTTTCTTTTTTTTCTTTTTTTTTTTTTTTGGCCTGTCCCGTTTGGCTCTTTTGCCATCAGAATTGTTGTCTAAAGGCAAAGAAAGATGCCCAACGGATTTACTTTACCAAACTGACCATCCCAGCCTTGCCGTAATGGTCCATTTGATTCACCTTTTATTGTTTATTTTATTTTCACTTACTGAATACGGGACAGACTTGACTGGGGGAAAGAAGGGGAGAAAGAAAGAGGGAAAGAGAAACAGCTGAGAAGAGGGACGGGGGAGAAGGGCAAAAGACAATCTTAAATGGGGCATTTGTGATCGAACACCCTCAAAATTGGCTGAATGAGAAAAATCCTTCAAAGAAGATTGGGCAAAAATTCCTTCACAGTGATGTGAAAGACTCATCACTGGTTATTGCAAACATTGCAGTTCTTGGCACCAAGGGTGGCACAACCAGTTATTAGCTTTAAGGGGCAATTACTTTTCCACATATGCCCAGGTGGGTTTGGATTGCATTTTCCCATTTAATAAATGAAAAACAGCATTTTGTATTTACTCAGTTTATCTCTGTCTAATATTAAAATGTGTTTGATCATCTGAAACATTTAATTATGACAAAAATTATAACTAGGTAAGGGGGAAAATACCTTTTCATGGCACTGTAACTATTAACAACGGTCCATAGTCATCTGGAAGATAAGCAGCCCTTCATTTCATGATGCATCAAATGTTTTCAATTAAATACTATTTTATTTATATAGCACCAAATCACAACAACAGTTGCCTCAAGGTGCTTTATATTCTAAGGTAAAGAGCCTACAAAGAAAACGATTACAAATACAAAGAAAACAGAGATAAGCCCAACAATCATATGACCCCTTATGAGCAAGTGCTTTGGTGACAGTAGGAAGGAAAACCTCCCTTTTAACAGGAAGAAACCTCCAGCAGAATTAGGCTCAGGGGGGAGCAGCCATCTGCCGCAACCGGTTGGGGGTGAGGGGAAGACAGGACAAAGTCTTGCTGTGGAAGAGAGACAGAGACTAATAATAACAAATAATTAAATACAGAGAGATGTATAAACACATAGTGAGTGAAAAAGATGACTAAAGAGAAAGCATTCAATGCATCATGGGAATCCCCCAGCAGCCTAGAAGTATTGCAGCGTAACTAAGGGAGGATTCAGGGCCACCTGATCCAGCCATAACTATATGCTTTAGCAAAAAAGGAAAGTTTTAAGCCTAACTTTAAAAGCAATCTCAGAGCGAAGAGTTCTAATGGGGTGATATGGCACCATTAGGTCATTAAGATTAGACGGGGCCTGATTATTTAAGACCTTGCATGTGAGGAGCAGGATTTTGACTTCAATTCTGGATTTAACAGGGAGCCAATGAAGACAGGAGAAATATTTCTTCTCTTTCTAGTCCCGTCAGTACTCTTGCTGCAGCATTTTGGATCCACTCAGGGCTTTTCAGGGAGTTTTTAGGGCATCCTGATAATGACAAATTACAGTAGTCCAGCCTAGAAGTAATACATGCATAAACCAATTTTTCAGAGTCACTGGGAAATGCACGCAAGACAGTTCAGCAGCCTGATTCTTCATCCATAAAGCTATGCTGTTTGTATTAGCTGCAGTGTGCAGTTTAGCATTGCATTGGTGGGATGGGAGTATATGTTGCTCTAAAACCTGTATGTAACTTTCAGCATTGATGGTGCCTTTTCCAGATGCAAGCTGCCAATTCCATAGGCACTGATGTATCCCCATACCAGCAGAGATGTAGGCTTTTGAGTAGTGATTGACAAGCCAGATGACTGTTTCTCTTCTTTAAGTCGAGAGGATGTGATGTTGATGTTTTCGAAAATACATTTCTAAATTCAGTTCATTTGAGCACAAAACAGTTTTCCACTTTACCTCAGTCCATTTTGAATGAGCTTTGGGTCAGAGAAGGTGGCAATGTTTCGGGATTGCGTTCAATTATGGCTTCTTCTTTGCATGGCAGAGCTTTAGCCTGCATTTGTAGGTGGGATAGTGAAATCTTTGCATAGAAAAAAATAACTTTTGGAAGTATTCTTGAACCCATTCACTGATTTCCATGACAGAATCATGCCTGCTGCTTAAGGGCACGAGGATCACAGGCATCCAGTACTGATTTTCTGTCTTGCCTTGTGCACAACATTTTCTGCTGATCTTATCGTACTGTCATAAATGAGTTTTTCAAACACTTTATGATTTTTGATAAACATTATTCTGAAATTGTTCCAGACTTAGTGGACAGTTTTTTGCATATTGCTGACCCTCTGCCCATCTTTATTTGGGAGAAATTCTGCTTCTCTAAGGTCATCTCACTGACCTTTTACCGATGAACCTAGATGCAAAAAAATTCCTCCAGCAGTGCCACTTACCTTTTCAGTCTTTTGTTAACCCCAACCCAACTGAAATAGGGGTCATAAATTAGCTAATACTTTTGGTAACGGTAATGGTCTCAGCTTTCTTTGAATTATTGTGGAAAAAAAATATTTGTTTATGAGATTTGACAGTCATTGCATTCTGTTTTTATTTACATTTCACACAGCATCCCAACATTTTAAGAATTGGGGTTGTATTTGAACTTTGGATATACAGCACAAATTTTCATCTTTTAAGTTTTGTCCTTAGCTGTTAAATGTTCCATGGTAGTGGAGCTGCAGACTGGCTACAGATGTATGTGTCTTTCTGTTACTTGATGAGCAGGTAATATGTAATGCATTTACAGGGCTATTGCTGAGGAAACAGATACCTGCTACTGTTGAAAATGATACTATGAAAGCAGTACTATGAGGAAACAAAAATGTAAGCAGTGAGTGGGAGCTCATGCTAAACTGTCATAAAGCTAAGGGGGCTGTACCTTCATAATAATGCTCTGCAGTTAGCCTTCACACTGTCATTGTCATGGTAAGAACTTTTACATACAAACCATGTACTTGTAAGGGAATATTTGAATACTGGGATGATGCCTGCTGTTACTTCTGTAAGGACGGTGTACATGGCTTATTCTAATGCTTATATTATTTCCAAACATATCTGCAATTCAACAAGATTAAAATCACTCTACTGTCTTCAACTGTGTTGAGACTGTTCAAGCCAGGGAAGTTTAAATCCTTGTAATAAAAGTAGAATGTAATTCCTCGCCTTTCAAATTGCTTTGCAAGTTGAGTACTGGGTAAAGTCCTGTTTAAAAACCTATTTAACCAATTTAATTAGCACAGATAATTGAATTTCATCTTGTTGGCAAATTAGCGAACCTATGGAATGAAAACTGATCACCCCATCATTAAGAAGTTTCCCCATAACTGAATTAACACATGCATCATTTGTTACGTCAGATGCAATGTATTACCACGTATGCAATTCTGTGCTACGCTAGCCCCAGAGCGCTGTGGGTAAGTAAACTACAAGCTGCAGCTTCTCAAAACAAAGTGGACTTCAAATAATCATTGAGAGCAGAGTGTACCTATGTGGAGATACACTAGAAAGAAATCACTGGCAGCTCATGAATGTGCAGTACTCAAGATAAACTATCTTGCAACACACGGGTCACGCTGCCTGTTATTTGCTATCACCATAGTAACTCGTCTATTGGTAATCTTTTTGGAATTCCCCTCAGTTCCTGCTCTCTCGCATGCACACGCTGACTTACAGGGCACACACGAGCACATGCTGATGACTCAGAATGGCAAGCTGTTCCTTTGGTAGAGAAGAGAATGTCAGGAAAAAAGGGGAATAAGAGACAGATCGAGTTGTGGTTTCCACTGCAAGCTATGAGTCACAAACACGAGGGAGTGAGTCAAAAAAAAAAAAAAAAGACTATTCTGGGATGGCTACTATAGCAACATAATAAGCAAGGGGGCAGGTACTTGCAGGGATGTTTCCATAGCAATGCCCTGTGTGTGTGTATGGATAAATATCACATGCCCAAAAAGCAGTTTGTTATGTAGTAAGGAACTCTGCCCCACTTTTTTACACAAAGTATTATAACAGTTTTTAAAGAAGATGATTATCCCCCTCCCGTCTTGTCTTTCTATTTCAGCCTGAACAGACCTTTTTGTCTGCACAGAAGAGTCATCTAAACAGCCCGATGCTTGGAACGCCTTCCGCACGTTTGGTCTTGTTGTCACCACCCTACAGCAGGCTTAATAAGTTCCTGGAAACCTCCGGTAAATTTATGTTGTTCAAGTGTTGTAATGCATTGCCCCCAGAAAATTAAGCAAGTGATCTGACACATTACTGATGCACACCTTTGTGAATCTGATTAGATTACTGTGATCATTTTCTTCACAGTCTCACAGCTATTCACTATCAACTGTTTTCAGCTATTGATCTCTCACTCCACTTCCATCCGTTGTGCAGGCAGATATGATCCCAAGCTGCACATTCCAGTCATAGCTAAAAATGTTGATGCGCTCACTCACATGAGTATAATGTAAACGGCCAGCAAGTCAGTACATGAAGAACAGATGAGTGAAGTGGGGGGTACCCCTCTGCTAATACAAGTCTAAACGGCTTCTTTCTTAACAGAACGTTTTGAACTGAAGTGAGACAACAGTGGTACCTGTTTTTAGTTCTGCAAAAAATACATTTCTAGCAACGCACATTTGTTTTTTCGTGTGACGATAGCCTAGGGCTATTTTAAACACTGAACGTTGAGTACACACCCAAGCCACAACTGTGGAGCTATTATGACTAACATTTGAAAGTAATATTTCCTAATGCACCGTCCTCTAGCCTTGTAGGGTAGCGAACCAACTATAAAGGTTTATTAAAGAGAACACATTTTTATTTATTTTGAATGTTTTTCCAACATGCAATATTTCTGCCTTAGTAGTCATGGCAGTGCATTATTGTAGTTTGGCTTAGTTTGACAACACGCCCCACCTCCAGATTCTGGTAACATGAGACAGAAGCAACTCTGGGGTTTCATGTCCAAAAGTGCAGGGGCTGACTGTTTTCTCTCCATACCTCTCTCTTGACTTGTGTCACGCACTTTCTTCTCTACTTTCACACCGACAAACTCTGTTGCAGGGCAACACAAACTCACCAACAAACAACTTATTAATAATCTCTTCACGGATGACAATAACTGCTTCAACTTAAAGCTGGTACTTGCAGCGGATGTTTCGTGTTATGTTGTCCGAAGTGCTTCGTCACTACTGCAAAAGATCTAATCTTTTCTTTCCCTGCCTCCTTTAGCTATTTCCCCTCAACATACTCACCTTTGACCTCCCTCATTCCATTCTAGGGCTGCGTTTTAGAGCTATAGAGCTGCAGAGAAATGTGCAGCTCGCACACTTTGACTGCACTAAAGCCATGAAAAGACCCTATCACCAAACAGAAGATCTCAAGGTCACATTTCTAATCTAAGAGGATATAATATGATATACAGCATGTATATATGCATGTGTAACTATCTGTAATGTGTTGCAGTCTTTAAACTTCATATTTTCATTCTTGGCCCTGCCTCAAAAATAGAGGACATTTGACTTGAAGTCGCGCTGGGTGCTGACTAAGAATCCATCTTCCTGACCTCATTTTTATTGCTCAAATTTAGTGTGTGTGTGCGTGTGAGTGTGTTAGAGGAATTTAAAACCCAGCAACATACTAGAGTGTAGGGAAACCCCATAAAAGTCTAAGGGTGGGATTATGTGGTGGCTGAGTGTTGTTTCTATCCGCCCAGAGATGTCCCTCCAACTGTGACAAGAGTGATGTGCTCTTGTTTTGGCCAGCTGGCCTGTGACAATAAGCAGAGCTGTAAATATGTCCAGATTTGTGTAAAATAGACACATGTAAGGCCTTTAACGATAACTTAAAGACACAAAATCTACACACTCATAATCCATAGACATGCTTAACCCACACAACAGGAACGTCAGTGGTAGCTTTCCTTTCATGAAAACTGTGTCAGATTGCTTCACCTTGCTGTTCCAAGCCCTCCACTGACTACCTAACCCTTTTCCAGATGTGTGTCTCGCAACACCAGATGCTCAGCACATGCATACCATGCCCAGAGCTCCTACTGCGAGCTGACAGCCACACAGGGACCTTGTGTGGTGAAACAATACATCAGCTCTCTGTGTTCCTCCCTTAGAGGGCTCCTCACTGATCCAACTGCTTTCAAGAATCCCCACCCCTCCTCATGCGAGCACACAGAAGAGAGAGAGAAAAAATGTCCAGAAAACGAGGATCAGTAGAGGAAGGAAAAAGTAGTGAGTGTGTGGCCAAGTAAGAAATAAAGACCAGGGGGAGGAAGGTTGGCAGGACTGGAAGAGAAAATGTTGCTCTTTGGCATAAGACAGCTCATTGTTCTCGTGGCTTGCTTCAGTTTGGTTTTTTAACTCTGAGGCTTCTAAATACAAAGCAGGCACAGCATATTGTGTGGACTTGATGCTGCCTCCATCTGGCAGGAAGCTTGCCTCAAAACGATTAAAACTGCATGGGTTCTGCTCAGAGTCATTTCATATTTGACTTACAAAACAGCTTTGGTAACGCCACTCCTTCAGCAATCAAAGGGTTATCCTTCAGCACTTTTGTAACTGCCGCTGTGGTGCGAGTGAAGTCAAAGTTATTTGCTCAAGTTACAGCCCTCTTCCACCGTGATCCACAGGATGAGTGAGTCATGTGTTCAAGGACTTGGGTGCTTGGCTGTTGTGGGAACATTTCCATTTTCTGATTTCCATGAGACTACAGAACAAACTAAAATGGCTTCCCTGATTCCACACCATGGTGGAAGATGGTTGCGCCAAAATGATCTTGAATCACGCTTAGCAAGTAGGAAAAAAATCACACATCTGACTCACTCTGAGATGAGAGTCCTCTCCTGTGCATCTCCCATGAGTGTGTGGATGAGTGCGTCAGAAAGAAAGCCCCTGCATCCACCCGAGAAGTTATAAAGTTTAATGCGCAACACTTCAGTGATCAAACCACAGTCAAGCATACTAAATGTGTCACATGTTTGATATTAAAGGGAAGTTAAATCAATATGTGCCTGAATAATCTGCATTCATTACACGGGCTCGTCCAGGTGCACCGTTTCACCTGCAACCACTTGTAACAGACAATGCTGCGACAAACAAAGAAACGCCGGGCAGCAGGTGTGGGGAAATTTCAACAACAAATGATCAAGTGTGTTCAACAAACTTTCATATGGTTGGGTGTGTCCGATGAAGACAAAAGCTTTGTGCTCACAGTTCAGCGCCAACAGACAAAATTTATTCAAAGCATCTGCCATTACAAAAGAAAGAGTTTAGCTTTGAGTTGGGCATTCAGGCAGATGTTAAAAAAACAAGTAAATTGATGTACCACACAGGAAACTGTGGATTATGGTTATCCCTGCTTTCTTTTCCTCTTTTTTTACTCTAGCAATACCAACTTGCAGAAGTAGGTTCTGAAACATGGTATTTCAGCATTGGACTGGGGTGTGGCTCTCTCTACATTTTTATATCAGCCCTGCACGCACACTTATCATTGTCAAAAATAAAAAAATCATTTTCCACTTACAGACTACATATTTACATGCGCATTTGGAGCTTTAAACAAGTTAAAGTTTAATGTGAAAATCTGCTCTGAACTTCTAAGTCTTAAAGAATTGTTTTACTTTGGAGTCCATGTGCCTTTTCAACCACTGTCAACTCCAAAACTGAAACACATTTTATTGATGCTTATCAAGTTTAGTGTTTTGTTTTCATGGCATAAACATGATTAACAAAGCACAGATTTTATGTGAATGGCCCTTGCCCTCGTGTATCCAAGAGGAGTTCCTTATAAAGATTTGTTTCAGTCATCTCCTTAGGGGAGCACAGACTACTTCAAAACAAGAACCCATAGTTTAAGGCAGACAACATTCCCATATTCTCAAACCACAGAGCTCAGCCCAGCCATTTTCTCTACCAGATGTGCTGTATTCAATAGCCTTCAATGTTAAGTCTTTGCCTGCCCTCTACAGGGACTTGAAGAATCTAGTTTTAAGTTGGCTTACCATTTGTATAGTAAACCCACATATGGTTTGCAAGAGTTAGAAATTTAAAAACGCCCTATACATGTTCCAAGACAGCTAGACATTAATCCTGATGAGTCACAAAATCAGCTGCAGAAGTGCATCACAAGATGCCTGCTGAGCCCAAGGTTAAGTAACTGGATAAAGCCAAAATGCAGTATTTTACTGACCTCTTCTGGTTGAATTTTTCATTGCATGTTTCAAAACCTAACCACTGCCTATTAGCATGTGTGGGCACTGTTGTACCATAGACTGCAAGGTCATTTTCTGTTTTTGGTACGCATGAAGTTAAGAAAACCCAAATATTTGTTTGCTTATTCTCAAAACAAAACTTAACAGAAATACATTCAGATTGAATTCACACACAATGGACATCAAAGAGAGAGATAGCATTGAGGGAAATGCTTTATTTCGCACGTCAAACAACCAGAAAACCACTTTGAAGGCCACAGAGAAACTTCATTCTTGTCTTCAAATACTGTCATTCCTGCAGGTAAGTAAGCATGTGTGGCTCAATGTCCATTGGTTTTAAGTGTTGGAGAGCAGAAGCGCAGAGTGCTTTTGTTGACTATCAGTGTCCTCTCACTTGAAGATCTTGCCCTGGTTGAAGGCTTTACCCACATGCTTGAAGTCTCCCTCCCAGGCAAAGTACTCTTTTACCATGGTTTTGCACTCTTCACTGTTTGGATCCAGCTTGCGCCAGTCATATGATTCGTAGTCAATCTGCCAATCTTCAGAGAGCTGGGAAGGAAAGTCACAAATTGAATTCAAGTTAATTACCCTCAGCTTTTAATCCAAAAATATATCATCAACATCACTATCCGATTTTAGATGACACATTCCATCCTACCTATCAAGGCGATAGGTGAACCATAACAGAATGCATTCAAATGCAGACCATGTAGGCTACGGGACACTTTATATGAATGCCAGATCTCAACATTCCTCAAATGGTTTTTTTTTCCATTTTCACAACAACTGTATACAACAGAGTGGTTTTCCGTGACAACAGCCTAAATACAGCAGTATCAATAATTATAGTTTGAAATTTAAATGTAAGGTTTAGTGTGTGCACATGTCCACTGCACAAAAGCAATGTTTTGCTGCCTAAAATAGACATGACAATCCACAGAGTTCAAAAGTCAGCTTAGGTCAGTAACCAACAAATACCTGCACAACTAAATCTGTCTTTATTCAAGGACAATTGTCTTAAACTGCAATACGGTTTGTGGCCACAGCATGAACCAGCCTTTTACTCACTTAACCAGAGATGACTGGGATGAATATGGTCTTGAGTTTCTCTTCCCCCGTTAGATTAAGACTGCGTGTCATAATGGGACACTGCCTTGCCCAAAAACAGGGGTAATTTAAAAACACTGACTGGAACGTTAATCCTAACAGAGCTGCAATCCATGCACTTCACCTCGACACATGAGGAAATGCCCAAATCAATGTGAGAAACACTGGGGATATTATCAAATCAGAACATTGATCAAAGCACGTTTAAAATCTAATACTTACAGTGAAGGCCAGTTCCTGGCCTCTGAAGACCCAGATGCCAGAGATGCTGCTGTCGTTGTTGGTGCCGAACAAGATGACACTGGCAAAGGCATTCTTTCTGAGTTTGTCCAGGCGCTGGAACATACCTGTGAGGTACAATCAGAGATTTGAGACATTTTGATTTTTATCAACACGTCATGGACATCTTCCATTTGATCCATATCTAAAGGAACTTCTGTCTCTCTACATGTAGAACAAAAACAAAAAAACAAATTGCCTGTGGGGCAATTCTGATCCTGTTTAATGTGACCACAGCATGAACCAGCCTTAAACTCACTTAAAACAGAGATGACTGGGATGAATATGGCTTGCAGTTTCTCTTCCCCCGTCTGATTAAGACTGTGTGTCATGACAGGACACTGCCTTGCCCAATGACAGGGGAATAATTGCTTTTCTCCTAATTGTAG
Source organism: Maylandia zebra (assembly GCF_041146795.1). Taxonomy (NCBI): domain Eukaryota; kingdom Metazoa; phylum Chordata; class Actinopteri; order Cichliformes; family Cichlidae; genus Maylandia; species Maylandia zebra. The sequence continues at coordinate 42,338,673 of NC_135168.1, read as the reverse complement.
TACAGACCCGTTTCTGAAGTTGATTCAAACATGTCCAAACTCCTTACAAGAACGTCACTGAAGACCTGAAGATGACCAATTTAACATTTGACAAAAAGGTACTTAACACTTATTTTTAAAAAACAAATCATGGTTTTAGCAGTGCCAAGCCCGTTTGTCCCAATTTACACATTCTTTGAAAACTGGTGTAATCAGCTTTCCTGAAAAACTGCAGGATTAAATTCCAACTAGGGCTGCCACAAACGATTATTTTGATAGTCGACTAGTCACCGATTATTTATGCGATTAGTCGACTAATCAGATCATCATCCACTGGACGTAAAACTACAGCTTATTGCACCAGCAGCATCTGCTCTTATATAACTATCATTAGCTTACAGCTTTAAGCTTTTAAGGTGCTAACTAAAAATAAAGACAAGATGATAGTTTATTCAATTTTAATGAAATTTGCAGATTGTTTCGGTGAAGTTTAATAAACTCCTTGCTATCTAAAATATAACAGGACACCGGAGTATATTCTCCAGCATCTCACACTTCTGATAATCAGCTGTCTGCTTGACGTTTATTCAGCTGTGTAAAAACTATAACTTTAATCTCAGCCAAACCGATTTACTCAGGAACAAATAAAATACTAAAAAAAAAAAAAAAAAAGCCAAACAATAACATTTTTAATTTATCTAAGTGACTCATATATATTTAACCTGAGTCGCGAAAGACGGCGGTGGGTTTGAAAACAATTTGCCGGGAGTCCGGTGTTCTCACGGCGCTAGTGACCTTGCCCCCGGCTAGCTATCGAGCTAGTGGGTAACAGACGTCTCCGAAAACGTCGGAGCGCTTTTGAAAATATGTGGTGTCCTGATAAACTGAGCCGATATTTGAGGTTTACACAGCTACATTCTCGCCTGAAAATATGTTAAACGTTTATTTTGTGACCCAGAAAGAATAATAAGAGTAATATTAAAACTAACTAGCTACCGCCATTGTTGGAAACTAAGCTGGGCCGCGCTATGAATTCTGGGACACAGCTGCTTCTTCTTCTTCGGGGTTTAACGGCAGCTGGCATCCTTGTACATGCTGTGCTGCCATCTTCTGTTTCAGTCCGTTATTACACTCTTAAATCCTGCTATTATTCCTGCGTCTTTTGCGATCTTACAAAGCTTCAAACGACACGTCGACTATTAAATCAGTCGTCGACGATTTTGATAGTCGACGTAATCGTGACTAGTCGACAAATCGTGGCAGCCCTAATTCCAACCCAGAATCAGTCCAAATGATTTAAATGAGACTAAAACCTAAATCTACACCAGGACTGAGAAAACCAGCAGTACCCACTGCAGTCAACAAGAACACAAGTTAAGATGCATTTAAAATGATCTGTCCTGTGTAGCAAGTCCCAGCACTGTCTCCTCTAATCCCCTCTTTAAGGCTACATGAGAGCCGTCTTAGAAGTCTACAGACTTTCAGAAAAATTCCCATATGCACACGACTGCCTCTGATCCCAACTTGTTCCTGGGCCATAGGAGCAAACCTAAACAGATGGAGGAAATTCATGCCAGCACATGAAGTAGCAAAGAAAGATGTAAGACCAGGGAAGAAAATAAAGCCTTTTCTGCGTTTGCTTTCCAACCAATAAACAACCATAATAATAAAGTAACTTTAGATACTAATGAGACCAAAGGTGTTTTATAAAATGGCTGCTGCTGAGTCTCACCTGTGATAAGGTTGCAGCTCTTGAAGGTAAGTGTGAGCTCCTCGGGATATTTGTACTGGCTGTGCCAGATTGAGTAGCCCTCACGGTCAAAGTGCTCCCAGAAGTGGGGAATGGCTACGGTCAAGGTGTCCTCGTTGGAATACTTTCTCTTGAACTCATCCATAACAAATGCGCTAAAATGAAAAAAGGAAATGACACGAGTTATGTGATCCGTGTACATGCAAGGTGAAGAGAACAAGGTGCAGAAATTAGATTGAGATCACTGGAAAAAAAATTAATGTAGGAACAGTTACTGAATGCCTACAACCATTTTGTGGGTCCTACAGGACTATAAAAGGACGTTTAAAGCCAGGATTTGCCACTGACAATAACCCGAGTTTATAAATACCCACATGACTCCACCATCTTTACTTCAAAGAGAATCTTTAAATACCATAAAGCCTTGATTAGATTCTGTTGCAGACATGGACAGCTGGAGACGACGTGACCAAGTAGTCGTTCCTTTTATACTTCTCCAAGTCCACTGCCTGGGGTATACGCATAGTTTGCAAATTGTAATGTAAATTTCTCTGCAGACAAGTCTGCACAGTCAACCCCCCCCCAAAAAAAAAAAAAATTTAATCAGACCCAAGCCAGCTGACACACAGATATACAGTCAACCTTGAAGGGCAACTATGCATCTCAAAGTTACATTCTGTTTGTGGCCACAGCATGAACCAGCCTTTTACTCACTGAATTCAGAGATGACTGGGATGAATGTGGTCTTGATTTTATTTTCCCCTGTTAGATTAAGACTTGGTGCCATTAAATGGGCACAGTCTTGCCAAATGATAGGGGACCATCTTTCCACAGCATAGGAATGTCAAAACTCAACATGTGAAACCACATAACGAGTTTTAAATGATCAATATGCCAAAGACTGCTACAGATGCACAATAGAGAAATAGGCCTTCACCAACTAATTAACACTCTTAAAGGCAGAGAAGCCTTTAGGGAAAACTACTGGGGTAAAGGGTCACACCCAACACTTGCAGATTGACTCCACATTATAGATTTTTAATTACCATACAAGGTGTGAGCTTACAGCGAAACAAATTCTGAATGATGAAATGTATACACAAAAGAAAAAAGATCTCTCTACCTCTTTGGCAGGTGTGCAAAGGGGTCCTTGGCTTTAGGCTCTGCAGCCAAAACAGCATCACAGTCATCCATTTCCTCTTCAGGATCAGGCTTCTTCTCTTCCTTTTTCTCTTCCTTCTTCTTCTCTTTCTTCTCCTGGGGCTTGCCAGCCTCCTTTCCTCCCTTCTCTTTCTTAGAAGGAGTCTCTTTCTTGGGCTGCATCTCAGCAAATTTCTTGGCTGGAAGAACAAAACAGTGAAAGTCATGTTCCATCATTAGTTTTGTATCTGTTGGGAAGGAGCCTGCCCTCAAATCATTTGCCCAACAATGGCTGATTTTAGCTGTGTTAGTATTGGCGTGAATTAAATCAGATATGCAAACTTTTTTTTTTTTTTTCCTTAACTTCAAATAGCCTCAAAGACAATGCTGGGGGGGGGGGGGGGGGGGGCAGTGTGAAGTATGGCCCGACTCCATTGTGCACCTTAAACTTGGCAGCACGATCGGGTGTAATACTAGATTCTTAAATTGGGTTCTACTCTGAGATCCCTCACCAGCGAGGTGATTGGAAGATAATTACCCACAAAATTCAGTTGTCAAAGTGATACAGTATTACTATTATTTTTGAAGAATCCAATTGTGCAAATAACTCAAATATTAGCAGTGAATGCAGCTTTTCCAACTATCATTTAAACAACAATGGTGTGGACTTTTGCTTTTAAACATTTCAGACACTTAGGCTACGAGTTCATACTGTCTAACATGTATGCCTTCTGATCTAACTGCTGGTGACTCACCGTCAAACTGGGCCATCTTTTCACACAGCTTGACCTCTCCCAGGACAGCCTTGAACTGTGGCTGGTTGACACAGGTGACAAACCAGCGGGTCACATTGGGATAGGGCTGACGGAAAGAAGGCTCCAGGACCTACAGGGAACAGTGAGGTGTTAATGGCTTCTGGTGCAACTTCCTCCCCAAATTTCATTACAGAGATGAAGTATTGCCATTAGGCTCCAAGGTACCGCAAGGTGCAGCCGTCTGTGACAAACCTGTTTGTAGAGCCAGAGCATGGAGCAGGCCACGGTGATGTCTGCAAGGGTGACCCTCTCTCCCACAAGGAAGGTACGGGTGTTCAGGTGTTGGTTCAGCACAGCAAGGAACTTTTTCACATCCTCCTTGGCCTGCTCGGTGGCCTGGACAGTGGAAGAAAAAGAAAGAAAAATGACTGTAAATCTTATTTTCCAGTACCAAGGTGCAACAACAGGGTGCAGTCCTCTAGGAAGCCATTGTTTCAACTAAGAAACACTGAGCTGTATACCTGCTTGTTGAACTGCATGATTCCCAGAGTGGGGAAGACCCATGCGCTGGCAGGAGGGATGATCTCTAAGTCAGCGAAGCTCACCCACTGCAGCACTTGGGCTGCCGCCTGAGGAGTGGAACCGCGTAGGGCATCATTGCTCACTACGCACACAAGATTTTAAAAAGGAAAGTTGCTGTTATGGTTTCACAGTCGTTCTGATTTTTAAAAAAAATTATAGTACAACTTCAGCATTTTAAGATTTTCTTAATACACTAGAGGTAAAACTGTATAGATATAACTAGTAATGTGGTCTGACCCATCTATATGATGATAAACCCTTGAGTCAAGAAATGTCCTGTGAATTTAAATGTTTTGCTGATTGAGTGCTGTATCCCATCACAAATTCTAGACCGAATTAACTGCATCCCTGAGCAATTTTCTAAAACAAGAGTGTAGAATTCAAGCCACTTAATTATTATTAAATGTGAGACTTACAGTAGTGAGCAATGGCATTACTCTCAAACAGACAGAAGCCGTCATCTCCCTGGTAGGCAGGTACCTACAAATGACACAACTACTCATTTGAACACATTCAATGTGTTTTTAAGTCAGAGAACAAAGCGGTGCATGTGCAGATCTGTTAGCTACGAAACATAAAAGGGTGTGTTGTCAAACTGGTTAAATCCCAGCTCATAAGTTGCATTTGACAAATAACGAGTCAACCTTATTCGTGTGGGAAGGAAAAAAAGAGAGGCTCTAAAAGCAAAGCAAAAATGCATATTTAAGGGAATTGATACATTGAATTGATTAAGCCAGCTGTACTTACCTTGCCCAGAGGGAAGTTGTTGAGGAAGGCAGGAGTACGGTTCGTCTGCCCGAAGGTGAAGGCAGGGGCACTCGTGGCAACTTTGAGGCGAGCACCACTGTACTGGGCTGCAATCTGGGCCTTAAAGGCCCGCCAGTTCTCTGGGTACGTGTACAGAGTCTGAAAGGACAGAAGACAACTGTTTTTAAAAGCAAACTGCATATATATGCACCACACCTTTTCAAGCTGGATGTCTAACCATTTGATTGGCCTATGAATGACTTTCAGGAAATAGCCTGGTGTTTTACTAATGTATATACTGAGTCCTGAACAGGCTTCTGTCGGTTTTCTAATTCTACTTAAGGCATGTAAACTTGGATAAAATTGGTAAGCAATCTATCAAACCCGTTAAGAGGCAGCATTTAATTTGTTTTAGTGTCACAAATAAAAGGATCCCATCCAAATTAAAAGGGTGGACCAATTAAAATCTGGCTGATTAGGCTATGGAGCATGATGAAGCTGAAATACATGCTGACTTGCACGGAATACCGCATTTCTGTTAATCAGTTATCTAAAATAAATAAATAATTTTCACGTGGCTTAAAACGCTCTCTTGACAAATAAGCTGTTCCTTAACACCGAGTCGCTTAACTTCGGAGAATAAATTTAAATATACGGCAGAATTGAGACTAAATAAACTGAACTGTAGCGATACCCTCAGGTAAAAAAAAAAAGAGGGAAAAAAAGCGTATGATGTGAGGAGGAGGTTTTCAAAGTGATGAATAGGTAAGGTAACGTGGCACAACCCTGAGCTAAGAGAGCGGAGTCTTCCACTTACAATGCATCGTTAGCAACAGCTAACCTGTGTTAGGAGGAATACTGAATGGTATTGTTTACAAATATCCCCTATAAAAGCTAGAAAACACTCCGAAAGCAATGTCTGTGTGAAAAGCTACTCAGTAAGAGGGCAGATGCATCTGATTTTTAGCGGATTGCAGCAGGAAACCTAAAAGTAAGCACTATAGCTGGCCATCTCTCCATCTTACTCACCCCTGCCGCCATCTTCAGGACGAGAGAAAGAAAGAACGACGGCGCGCTTCACTGACGTATTTACGGCCAAATGACGTGCGCGTTCTTGAAATATCCGCGTTCACAATTCTTCTGAACGGCATGGATAAAGCTACCTGGTCACATTTCAAAACATCCAAACATGACTTAAAAACTTAGTACCTTCACAAATAGCATTTGTAGCTAACACAGGGAGATAAACATACACTGACACAAGGATGTAAGAACAAATTAAATATTTTATTACAGCAAAAGCAAAAAATATGTAGGAATGATGAGCATTCAAAATAACAAACACTACTAATATGGATACTTCTATTCGTTAGCAATTTTTAAGTAAATTTGTTAACACTCTTACAACATTTCCATTAAAAAAAAATGTAGGCTGTACAGCATAATAACATGATGTGCCTATAGGGCTTGGCCCCCATCTCCATACCAGAACAGAAGAAAAATAGTAATTTGTCTGTCTTAATAGTAATTAAGACAGACAAACTGAGATACAACGCAATAAAGTCCCACTGTTTCTTGCTCCTCAGAAGAAAATCAGCTCACAAGACCTGAAACAAAATACAGATGGTAAGTTTAAAAAAAAAAAAAAAAAACAACATACACCATTATTTTTGTTTGTTCTTGTTGTTTTTATGTGCAAATAATCATAACCAAACTAAACCAACAACAACAAAAAAGCAGATCTATGACCCATCTGACAATGTACTGTGGTCTAATAACTTACCCAGATAATCATCCATGAGAGATCCAATGGCAAACTGAAAAACAAGGAAAACTTTGTTTTAATATAGTTTTAAGTATAAAAGATTGATGAAGGCACAATGGCATCCCACATTGATTTGTTGAGCTGAGATTTTTCACTGTTACCGTCTTGGCGTCTGTAAACTGGATGTGACAAGTGATCTGACTGTTGAACCATACACTTTAATAAGTATGCCCTGAACAAAGACAGTTGTAGCGCACTGGCAGTTTGCAGACAGCACATCGACTGGCAAAGAATGTCTGCTGTTGATGGGGACAGAGTACAAAGTGGGTGGTGCAACCCGTCTATGGGCAACTCTTGCCTGCGATGTTGATCAGCCAGTTGGACCAAATTAACATACGAGAGGAAGTGAAACAGAGTTCTAGAGACAATGAAAAAGTGTCCACTGCAGCTACAGTCTGTACTTTTAATGCTGTACTTTTTAATCTTTGACATTTTGAGGGTTTTTTTTCCACACTTCTCCTATTCGTGGAGAACTCTGTGGTCGCTCTCTTCCCCATTTTGGCCCACTTGTCAACCAATCGGCATTCAACCAACACACAGCGTTATCCACATCCTGCAACATGCAGTTGGTATGCTTGTCTGTAATGAAATACATACACAAAAAGGCGCAATAGTGCCATCAACTACACACTACACTGGCCCTGATAAACCAGGTGTGATTTTTGTAACCTGGCACACATGGCATAGCCTGTGCAGCCCAGGTTGAAGACACAAGGGTAAAAGCAGGTCAGTCCTTACCACCATTTTAATAATATATTAGTGCAGGAGCTCAGAGATTCCCCAATTACAGAGAGGGAGATGCTGGAAGAGTTGGAAAAAAGCAAAACTTTCTGGAGAAAACTCAGCGATCGCTTTGCTTTGTGTTTCGATTTTTCCCGTTTCTACACCAGCACTGATGTTGAGGTGAGACATATAATTCAGGAGAAGAGCCACAACCCAGTCATAAACTATGAGTTGGTTGTGGCACAATCAATCCTGTGACCAAAACTAGGTGTAAGGCACTTCTGCACTGCCTTAACTTTTCAGAGCCTGTAACTATGAACATCTTTTATATTTATAGGAAATTAACTCCGGCTTAAGTTTATATGAAGTACTTAACTAAAGAAGAGTAAAAAACTTGGGGTGAAGAAGTTTTTCAAAAAATAAGAACAAACACTTACAATGTCATTCTTATCCACTCTGGTTCCCACAATCTTCAGCCGGATCTCATCATCTTGCTGGATTACAATGTCCTTAAAAATAAGAGGAAGAAACATCCTTAAATGCAAAACTGACACTTGTGTTTTAACCTTTATCTTCACTATAATGTGAACACATGTCTGAGTTTGCTGAAAACTTTTTTTTTAAACACATAATAATGATAACTTTAACTTTATTTTAAAAGCCAATAAAGGCAAAGAAGAGAAATGTATTTTAATACATGTTTCTGTAACACAATTATTGTTTCAACTTAACAATGAAACAATACCTCATCAACTGTCTTATAACAGGGTGGATTAGAATTGGGGTCAAAGTCCATTTCTATGGGGATCGACTGCAAAAGAAATGTATCATGAGATTGAATTACAAACAACATAAATACTGCAAAGTGCACTAAATGACAACTAATTAAACACAATTGTAAATATCTTGCTGACTCACGTGGCGAGAGATGAAGCAGGACATGGGACCTATTTCTGTGAACAATCCGACCTGTAAGAATTACAGACATATTTAGAAACATTTCAAAAGGAAGACAGAACACTATTCTTTTTCAGCAATTCATGACTTCCTTCTTAAAACTGGACACATTTAGTTTAACAGTTTGGCTGTTAAAATGATTCAGAAAATTCAGAAGTACAATTTTTTTTATATTTCTACATCTTATAGGATGGATGGAATACACGGTGTAAAAAAGTAACTTTTCGTGCCACTATTGCATTTGCAATGTTTTACATCGCTTTGGAGGAATTTTGGCCCAATTCTCTTTCCGGAATTATTTTGAATTTAGCCACATTAGAGGGTTTTCAATCATGAATGGCCTGTTTAAGGTGATGCCAAAGCATATCAATCTGATTTAAGTCCAGACTTTCACTATGCCACTCCAAAACTTTCATTTTAGTTTTTTAACCATCCAGAGGTGTACTTGTTTTGACTCATTGTCCTACTGCATAACCCAAGTCACAGAGAGCCTCAATGCACAGACAGCTGAATGCATTTTTCCATTTGTAGTTAAATGCTCTCACTGTTGTTCAGTGGAGTCCCAAAACCTTAGAAATGGCTTTGTAACCCTTCCCAGACTCACGTGTGTCAATGACTTTGTTTCTCATCTGTTCTTGAGTTTCTTTAGTGTGTTGCTTTTTGAGATCTTTTAGCCTACATCACTTTGTCAGACCAGTCCTACTTCAATTCAATTCAGTTTTATATATCTAGTGCCACAGTTGCCTCAAGGCACTTTATTTTGTAAGGTAAAAACAAACAAACAAACATAGAAATCCCAACAAGTTAAGTGAGTACTTGAGTCAACAGATTTGACAGTGATCAGCCCTGGGTGTGGATAGTGAAACTGAACTCAACTTTCCAAAAAAAAAATTAAATTCCAAAATGATTAGTCATATTTAATATAGGATTTAAAATGTAGCAGGAATTATTTTCCACACAGGGCCAACTAGGTTTTGGATAGCCCCCCCCCCTTTAATAAAGGAATTCATTTAAAACGGCATTTTGTATTTACTCAAGTTAAATATTAACCCTCTCTCTGATACAATTTTTTTTGATTATCAAAAATGCAAAAAACAAACAAACACACAAACAAACAAAAAACTAAGAAATCAGAGAGGGGGCAAATACTTTCCTACAGCATGGTATGAAAACTGTGTTTTAAGACTCTAAACCTGCCCCTCACCTTGTTAACCTGAGTGACCACTGCATCCACAACTTCTCCTTTAAACGGACGGAAGACAATGGCCTTGTATTTGACTGGATAGAGGACAAAACCTCTGCCTGGTTGGATTACGCCAGCACCGATGTTGTCAATGGTGGTAACGGCAATGACGAAGCCATGCCTGCAAGACAGAATTAAACAAATTATTCAAATTGCAAAACAACCTCCATCTGTGGCCCAGTTTTCCAGAAGCCACTGGTCAAATTTCAGCTTCTTTTTAGCCTTTGTTTTAAACTATTTTTAAGTCAAACACAAGAGTCACTCACTTGCCAGTGCAGGTCCCCTCGACCTCTGTGAAGAGCTTCTGCTTCACGGTGTTCAGCAGATTCGGACCAAAATATCTCGGATGTAGTAAGATTTCGTGCTCCAAAGAAATCTGTGAAAACAAGGCTTTTGTAAATTAGCTTGCCGTGGACAACGTCACTGCTCAAGCTATTCTGCTGCCGTTCAAAAACAAGAGAAAAAACACTTGTAGCATCTCCACACGACTATAAAAGCGCAACAGTGATAACAGCTTTTAAGGGTATACGATAAAGTTTTACAAAGCTACAGTAGCTACAAGCACGCCAGCCAAACTTGTATCAACGACAGAACCAGACTGCTGTTAGCGATTATATACAGAGAGCAATACAAATACTTACATGGTAAAACATTTCGGTCTGTTTACGTTTAGTCCCAACTCAAAAATCGTTTTATTATATTTTCTAAAATATGTTTTTTCGTGTATTGAATGAAAACCAGCCGCTCGTTTGTTCCTAACAAAGTCACTTCCGAGTCAGAGGTCGATGTTGGGAAGTTGTTGCCCTCAGTTCTGTCTCTCAGGAGCGTATCGCTTTTCTTCTCTAATTTTGATAGACACGAAAGTTAAATGTAATAATCACAAGTTAAGTTAAACAATAAATATAATAACAATTTAAATATTTTACCTGCCTTATCTACGCATCGCTTAATTAACTATTTAAACGACCCACAGCAATCAGGCTAACCTTTTCAATCCAGTCACAGACTGACCCCTGTCGGTGAGGAGGACTAGTGCGTGAGGGTGTGGACGTGCAGCAGGCGTGCCTCCATACTGGGTTTTGATTGGTTTGTTTTCCACGAGACTGTTAACGTCTGACATATAAACGAAGCAAAAACGAGATATTTGCTAACACGATAGCTGATTAATGGTAAATACTGCTTCAGTTATTGTGTAATGTGACGCACTGTGAAGTCGACTTAAAGCTGGATAGGTAAATATCCCTGCTTAACTTAGCGACATTAGCTCTAACTTTGTGCCTCTTAAGGATTAGTCTGACTTCCTTGAAAACCACTCCGCCTGGATACAGCAGTAGCTGACTGACGATCAGATTAATCTCACACCAGCCTCCAGTTTCTGCTGACTGACATGGCGAGTAACCTCGTCTCGAAGCTGTTCCGCCCTCATCTGACACAGCTTGTAAGTTGTTCCACACTTTTCCACTTTGTAGAAAGCGCACTTTATGGGTGGTTTTACGTGACTGCGCTGTCCTCCCTGCAGGTGTCTCTCCGTTCAGGTTGCTTGTTACGGGGGAAGGGGGAGGTGGCAGCAGCGATGTGTACCAGATGTTCCTCCAGTGGCTCTCCACCAGAGAAGATCAGCCGATACCCAATTCCTTACAAGAAAGATCTGCCGTATGATATAGTGGAGCTTATGGAAGAAGTGGAATCAAAGGTTTACATATGAGGCGTTCAAGGTCTTTAAGTCTGCTGAACTTGATTCTGCTCCCCGTTAAACCTGTGTTTCCTTACAGGGAGGATTTTTGCCCAATGTCTTCAAAGTTCTGTCTCACAGACCGGCAGAGTTCAGAGCCTTCTTTGCATACTACAACGAACTGATGAACAAGGACACAGGTGTGCTGTATGTCTTTTTTTCTAGCAGCAGGTGCGTTTTTGTCTGAGATTCAATGGAATTGACAAACTCTGGGAAACGTTAGGCCCCAGAAGGTGCGCACACACTTCAGTAATGGCCCCACTCTTCCCACTGAGAAACACAACACCCAGACTGACATGAACCATGGTGACACAACTTGCTTTTTTTAGTAGTTTCAGTAGGGATGAGAAAGTCTTTGGAGTTTATTGTCGTGTGTGTGTGTGTGTGACTGTGTGTATGTGTGTGACAGACAGTACAGTGGTGTGGTGGTTAGCACTGTCGCCTCACAGCAGGGAGGTCCAGGGCCCTTCTGTGTGGCGTTTGGATGTTCTCTCTGGGCACTTGGGCTTCAAAGACACCCTTTAGTGAGGTTAGGTTAATTGGTGAGTCTAAATTGGCCAAAGTGTGGATGGATGGATGTTAGATTTGGATGTTGAATTGTTCCTTTCAGAAAAGCATTTCTAAAATTCAAAACCTGTAACCCTTGCAAAACTACACATGTAAATCCTGTCACATTCCAGGATATCTATAGCACTCTGGGTTCAATGAATCCATAAGCCATTATTTGTCTGTGTGCACCAGCCTTGCTTTTTAAAAGTAAGGAGAGCTGCAGATTTGGTATGCATTTTTAGCAGCTACCTTTAAAAAGAATGCATCATATTGCCTAGTATGAATGAATACTAGGCAATACGTAAAATGAGCTCTTTTCATACTTGCGTGCACTGCGGGGGATTGATGATGAAATCACAACTGCAATATATTTGTGGAGTATTCCTGTAACAGGGGTTGTTTTGTTTTTCTTGACTCAAAATTCAGTTGTGTTTATTTTCATTTCAGATCATTTTGGTAATGTGTAACCTGAGTCACTGTTTGTCCAAAAGAAATGTTCAGTAGCTTAGAAATGGGACAGCGCCAGCAAATTATCTTTCACAGAAAGTTAAAAATTCTCTTTTTAATGAGAAGCCTTCAAGATGGGATGTAAACTTCATGCAATGTGGGAAATGGCTCGTTCCAGCACTAATATTAACAATCGCTGCCATTTGCACTGTTTGGCTATTTTGTTGCTACAATGTAAATTAACTTTTCCGGGTGTAGGCATATTTGTATTAGCCTTTTGTCTGTACATCTAAAATAAAATCTGTCCTGAACAATGCACCACAGCCTGAGAGTCTAGCAGATTGGCTTTAATTCTAAACAGAGTTGAGATTGCGCCTAAGATGTAGCAGGTGTACTGATTTATTGGTAAAACTTTAGCTAGATCAGGTTCACTTCAGTCTTTTAGTACAGGACTGGATTGTTATTTGAACAGGTTTGTGAGAAGTGTTTGCACCTTTTCCTTAAATGCAGCAAATGTAATTTTGACTCAGTATTTTTCCGATAGTTATAAATGTCAATTGTTTTGCAGGTAGATTAACCAAGGCAGACCGTGAGCTGATTGTAGTGGCAACCAGTATCTACAACAGGTGTCTGTACTGTGTGGTATCCCACGGTGCTCTGCATCGCATCTACTCAAAGAACCCCACACTTTGTGATCAGGTATAATCTTAAATCCGGTAATTATAACAAAGGTGTTTTAAGGTATTTTGTATATACACTCATTATGTGATGTGCAAAATTTAAACTAGGCTGTCTGTCACATCTCTTTTTTACTTTCTAATACAGATGCTGTTTGCATGTGACCTTTCGGTTTGGTTTTTCTTAATTGCCATAAATCAGCAAAACACACTTGTAGGTCTAATTGGTGCTCTGTTTTCTCCAGGTCATTGTGAACTATGAAAATGCTGACCTGGCCCCTCGGGAGCGTGCCATGCTGGACTTTGCCATGGCTGTGTGTCGCTGCGACACCATCACAGAGCAGCACTTTAAATCTCTGGAGGAAGCGGGCTTTGACCGCGAGGATGCCTGGGACATAGCCGCCATTGCTGCTTTCTTTGCCATGTCTAACAGGCTCGCCCATCTCACAGACATGAGGCCAAACCTGGAATTTTTTAACCTGGGCCGCATACCACGGGACAAGAGCAAGGACAAGGGGGGCGATGGCAACTGAGAAAGGGAGATGTTACAGATTGTCTTAGGTCAAATGCTGTATGTGATGTTAAACTGTTCATGGTGAAGGAAATTCTCTTATATTGTATCAACATATGACTGTTGATATTTGAAGTGTGGTTTAATGAGGTGTGATAGCCTGTTCTACAGGTGTACACGCTAAAGGCAAATAAATTGACACTGAAATTAGTCTGAAGGTCAGGAGTGTAGACTTGAGATTTAAGTAGCTTGACTGAGCCTGTTTGTTTTGTTTTTGTTGTGCCAAAATCAAGTTATGCAGTGCAGGCATCTAAATGGGGCTTGTAGGAATAGTTATGTTAAGATTTATTCCGATTCGCTCATGACTCACTAAGTTGTGGTTAATAGAGAGGTTAAGAAGTAGCCCTTTGTTTTGTTTTTCTGCAGTTAACACATCTCTTACCTTTGAATCTGACCAGTGTGTAAAGTGAGAAAGCTTATTTGGCTCAGGCCTTAATAGCCTCCACTGCCATGTAATTGTTTATTGCAATGTACACGAAAAGCATACCAGGATACACGAAGACATGCATTTCTGAAGTATTGGGTAACTTTGAACCAATTTCGAGTCCCTTCCTATGGCAAAAAATGTCATGAAACTGACTTTTCTGTATTTTACTGACCTTGTTTTAAAGTTTAAATGGAAAATTGCATTTCCTCAGTTTCACACTGTCTGTGGGATGAAGTTCTTGATTTTATGTGAGCTTGTATTTTCAATAATTTCTGTGTACAAGTGAAAGATGGGGCTTTACTTGCAGATGTCTCTCCTTTGTCGCTGTCAACAGAAATTACCTAGTCTTGGAAAAGTGCTTCCTATCACCACCAGATGGCGCTGCATTCATGAACCTATCGGAATTTACACTGTCTTCTATATGTAACCTCTGACTCATTAATTATTCCATATGTGAAAGATGGGCAAATAAAACCTACAAAGAAGAGCTTTAGATAAAGCTTAAAAAAATGTTGCTGAAAATTATCTCCAAGATTTTTTTTTTTTTTTTTTTTTTTTAAATGCTGCAATCATGCTATCATTTTTCCTGGTGTAACTCTTATCTGTTGGAGTGTCTCACTTCTGTATAGTACCCAGCATTTCCTCTGAAAGTTGATCACTTTTGATAGCAGAAAGTAAAGTCAAACATGCATCACCTGAAGATTTGCTTTTTTTTCCCTCTCCTCATGCACTAAAAACTTCCCTGCTCACTAGACTATTTAGGTGATATTCACACCAGGGGACATGAGATTGTGTGTGTGTGTAAAGCTTACAGGAAAGAATTACAAATATAGTTTCTGTATCATAAACACCCTGAAAGTCAACCAGAGCAGATCCTTATTGTAGCATAATGGGATTATTTATGTATATACACATTTAAATTTAATCCCTGTGCCAGAAGATGATGTGTCATTAAACCATTTGAAACAGAATCACCTGATGTTAGCAAAGGTCATTTCACAGATAGTTTTGTCCTTGTGTCTGTCCTGGGAGACCTATTGATTTGTTAAAGTGTCATATGGCTCATGTGCTATTACAGGTTCACATTAAGCACCAACCTTTATGACCCCCATGTGTCCTATGACTGTTAAAATGAGAAAACAGTCTCTTGACAAGACAAGTAATGTGAGGCTGCCCTGGACCATTCATGTTGTAAATAGAATAGAATAAGATACGATTGCGCTTTGTTGAGCTTGAGCACATAAAGATAAGAAAAGCCTTCAAAATGAAAGCTTTAACCATTTCCTGTTGTAGTCTGTACTTTGATGGAGGAATCAAGGTTTTATATGGCAGCTGTATGGGGAGTCTGCAGGCCTGCCACAGTGTCTTTATTCTCCAGGGGGAGATAAAACAAAGCACGACACACATATCAAATGGGGTATGATAAAGAGCAGAAGGAAAAAGAAAATTGAGGTTGGGGGTTATGTGGAAACAAAGGTGGAAAAAAGCAAAGTAGAAAACATTTATGAAACATAACTTAGATGTTTCCAGACGGGGTCCAAAGGGTCCAGATTTACAGCATGAGGCACTCGAGACCACTTAGGCAATTACATAAATGCAGACAAACTGTGAATCAAACAGATATTAGACATTGCATTGATCATAATTTGCACAGTAAGGTTTTCTTGGTGGGAAGTTGTATCTCTCCACTTACTTTAGGCATATTTGATAAATTCTTCAATATATTCCCATATTGAAACCAAATAATGTGAAATTATTTTCCCGTGCTGACAGATTCCTCTTATTCATTTGTCATTTTTTCATGTCATGTTAATCTGTCAACCTTTTGAGAATAATCTCCAGATTTTACTGCGTTATTACTGCGTCATCCAACATGGCGAGTGGAAAGATGAGAGGGGAAGTTATGGAAGAAGTTGCTTCTCATCTTTTATTCCTCCACTGGGTGTTCAGGCAGACTTGTCTGCTTTTATTTAACACAACTTTCAATGTTGTCAGACAGCTTCTCCAATGTTTTGCATTTCTTGGAGAAAAGGAAGAAAAGGGGCAAAAAAAATATAAAGTAGGACAAATTAATTGAATATTTAAATAGATTTTCTTTTGCATCCAAATTGTGTATTCAGCATTTGCTTATTTTGTTGCTGTGGTCTTGTTACGCTGCTCTGGTACTCTGTGTGCAGTTCACTTGTAAATTCAAACTCCAAGGCAGCTCAAAACCTTTCTGTCCTGTCTTCAACGCTCTAAAACTGAGGATAGGAATGAGGTTTACGCTTTTCCTTTAAGCGAGATGCTATATCTCTACATAAGGGACACATTTGCCATTTGCAGTGCAGTGAACAGAATGAAGACAGGCAGAAGAGCTCATTTCTAGCAAGTGAGCACATATGGGACATTAGCAAATGGAGAGACACAAGGATGAGACCATTATCGTTCCGTTAAGAACGTGTCGGCTACTGTTAAGAATACATGTGAGCATGCATGTGTGCAGGATTGCATATGCACATACTTTGTCAAGCAAAGTGTGTGTCTGCTTGTGTGTAGAGTAAGGCTGTTCTGTAAGCCTTTGCAGCTGGGGTCATTTGCATGAATTTGGCTTGATGGAATTTCACATTAACTGGCTACTTGCCCCCTTATCTGGGAGTCTAATCCCTACAGACTCATCGTGCAAACCCATCACACAGCTGCTAAACAGAGTGGAGGGAAGTAGCAAGTAGAAATGGCTGTGGTGGAAAAACAGAGCATCTATTTGTTACAGCCTTTGATGGCTTGACATTTCCTCTTTTTGTGTGGCTAACCTTTTTGAGTCCTTATGTGCAAACTTGTGTTAGCAAGATCCTGACCTGGGCTGGATTCATCATCCTTTCTTCCTCACTCCACCTGCCATTGTAACAGTGCCCCAGTCCAATTCCTGACACCTGGTTAATAGTGCATCTAGTCTGTCCATTGAGACGGCTGTTATTTAGTGTGAACAGTTGGCTACTGTGTCTGTTACTAGCTTCCCAGCACTCATCGCCTACAAGTAAGGAGATATTATTGTTTACTGATATTATGAATAACCAAAGACATTTTGGTTTCATCAGAAGCAGATATCATCCCTAAGGACAATGTATGCTCATGTGATATTGGCTTTTCTAGCTCACTGTATCAACACCCTAAAGTATACCCTGCTTTCAGGGCTGTGCAGAGATGTTTGAAGGGGCGGGTGCTCCAGTTAAAAAGGGGCAGATAGAACCGGGCTGAATAACAACAACCCACATTCATCAGGAATCTAATATGGAATCTCATCATACTACAACTGCGCACCGCCCAGGTGGCAAAAAATGTGCATGCTCTTTGCGAGCTCATTTCCGGCTCATAACCAGTACGCTCTGCCATTAACGGTGAGCATTGGTTAATGGTAGTCATGTGACTGATGCAAACCAGAACCTTTTATTTAGCAAAATTGTGATTAATAGTCAAATGTTATTGTTGAGGGGCACAGGCAGGGCTCCACATACACACACATTAAATAAATAAAAAAAAAAAAATTTACCTCAAGAAAAGAACACTTGGAGCCCCCATCAGGAAAAGGGCAAGTGCTTTTGGTTGTTTAGATTAAGTGCCGGACCCATTAAGTCTTGGAAGCTGTATATGGACTTAAGTAAGGAGTCCACTTTTAGTTATATTTTTTCCTCGTCATGTGTAAATCTCCTAATAGACAAGGGTTGGTTTCACTCACTATGAGCAGAGCCCAGTGTGTAGAAAAAAGATTGCTGAGTTGTTGAAAGAAATGATTTAGTCTAAGAAAGAAATAAACTTGGCACAGAAGCATGATGCAAGAAAGCTGCAATGGAAAAGTCAATTTGCACATCTAAAACCTGATCATAGAGCTCATAGACCTTTTGCAGCAGCTGTCACTGTACGCATCACAATGATAGAAGTCGCTGACTCACAGATGAGGTGTGGCAGCAGTCAGAGTTTCATGTTTGATATGTTCCAACAAAGACCTTACTAAGTTTCCCTTTGTAATGGCTCAAAGATTAATAGTAACCCAGTTAAAAATGCTTTTTTTAACAAGCCCATGTGAACCTTGCCTAAATGGAAGCATGGTGTGCTGCAGATTAGTAAGATATCGGTTAATTTGTGATGGTTTTTAATGACTCTGCTTGATGTTCTTTCTGTGCTTTGTTTTTGTTTTTTTATGATTTTATGGCCTCACCTTACCTTTGTCTTAAATTCATTTCTCAGTTGTCTGTATGGTCTTTTTTTCCTTTTCTGTATCTTGAGCTGGTTTGTGACATAAATGGAGATTAAACATAAATATTTAGCCGACTGAATGGGGTAAAATCTGAACAAATATGAAGTGTTAACATTCCCCCTACTTGCACTAACAGATTAACCACAGGCTAAGCAAAGCGGTCATCTAAACAATTGTGACATGTATAATAATAAAAAACGTGATGATCAGTTCTGGTTTGACTAGGAAAATAGGTAATCAGGCAGCATGGCCACCCACTGGTGGTATGATGTTCATGGATATTGGCCCTTTAGGAACTATACACTTCCCTGCACAGGTTTTCCTTCCCTTATCAAATCTAATGAGTGAAATCCAGTAAGGTATCAAGGGTTGTGATGTAAATGGATTCACAGGAAGCTGTCTGGAATTGATTTCATGCACCTAAAATGAAAGAGCAAGAGTTTAATGAGACATGTAACACCTCTGAGAGTGAACGGTGAGCAACTGACTAAAATGGGAAAAAAACACATAGTTGCCACTTGGTCGTCATGGCTTCCTACTTTAGTACTAGAGGAAGTGTTTTCAAACTGGTAATCCACATACTCAGATTACTTCATGCCTGAGGATTATCAGTGATGCTTTACCTAACCTCAAATAAAGCTTTCACTGCTTTTGTGTATCCTTGCTTGTTTCACAGCAGGTAATTTAACAGTGTATGTCTGCATGAAAGAGCCATTTCTGTAAGTCAAGGCATGAAGGCGAGTGCTGTAAAAATAATGGCTTCAACACTGCATGGATGTCAATTCCATCTTAATGATCTAAGGCTCCGTTATCACAGTGTTGACGTTTCAGATTAGGGTTGAGTCCAGCATTGAATATTGTAAATAACAATACAAGTCAGTCTTCACTCTTGCTGTCCTTGAAACCTGACATGATCTGGGCAGACTACTATATTTGAATTTTTTGCTCAGCTAGATTGATAGATAGAAGTTAATTAGTGATAATAAATTGGTCATAGGTGTATATTGTGAGCATGGACAGTTGTGTTGGCCCTGTGACAGATTGGTGACATGTCCAGAGTGTACCCTGCTTCTCACTCTATGACATCTGGCTGCCCATATCACCACTCCATTCCAAATCTTTGACTCAGATAAGCAGAAGAAAATGGAGGGAAATTGCTCTAACCAATCTAACAAATGTGCTGGCTGGACAGGGAGATTGTGTGTTTGGGATTCCTTGGATCAGAGGACCAGGCAGGTGGCCTGGCAACATTTAGGGAAAAGAGAAACAATATTCGGGTATGGCGGCAGCAGCATCCAGCAGGGTTGGATTAATTGGGACCGGAATGAGAAAATGTGAAGAGGGAGCAAGAGGGGTGGTAATGGCCTCTGGTGATGTTCAGTATTTGTGCATTGAAGCTAGTGTGTGTTCGGAAAGCAATAACATTTGGCTTTCAAATCCCACTCACCAAGCATAAACACACACAGTTCCACCCACTCATAATCCACCTACCACACACAAACACAAAGTGAGAGCTTCATTTTTCTTTAAAATAATAATGCTGGCCCAGCAGTTCAGCAGGCAGAGGTCATTCCCATATTGGATGGTAATAAGGTTGAGCTTCATTCCATAACTTTTTTATGGATTTTATTACTTTTCTGCCCTTTCCTGACTTTTCCCTATAGCTTCCTGAACCTGTTTATGGTTTGGATCCCTAAATTATTCATTTTCAGTCCGTCATATACTGTTGTTGCATTTTTAGGTTCATAGATTTTAATTTATATTCGCAGGAAAAACTGAAATAAAAAAAATCTGCTTTGGTTCAATTCTTCTTGATTCCCTGTGATGTATGCATCATTTGCACGCCGAGCTCAGCAGTCTGACATGCAATCTGGCCTCACTGAATCCCCCACCGTGCGCAGCATATGTGATCGAGTTTATGTTGTCGGTGCACCATGCCGCAACACATAAGCATGTGTTTATGTGCGAGTGTATTTTCAGAAATTTTGCATGTGTGTGTACGTGAAGGCGCCCTGACATTCAGTCTTGCTACCACTTTAACCCCATGTTAACAGATCCAGACTTCAAAGCTTCTGTTGCTGGCTCGATATAAAACAGCAACACCGGGGAACACATCAGCAGCAACAACAACATTTTTTTACATGTTGTGATCCCAGAAGAGTCTTGAAGGTGAAGGTCTGGCAAGTATTTCAGGCACTTAAACCTTAACAGGCTGACTCTCTCTCCATCATTGAGAGTTTGCTATACATACCAGGTGGTGCGCATGAAATGGGGTGCACACATCTGTTCTAATGGAACCGTCTGATTGCTTTTCCAAGACCTCCAATTTTTTTTTAATGGTGAAAAACATACAACATGATCTGAAGATGTAAAGCATGAGAATGCTTTTGAGGAAGGGTTAAAAATGTAAAACATATTTGCACAGGTTTGAAATACAAATTATATGCCAGAAAACAGAAAGACTTTTTCCACCCACAGGGGGAAATCTCTGAATTTTGCTGAACATCTACTTTCACAGTCCTTGGATTGCTCCAGAGCATGCTGCTGCTGTATTTCTGCTGTATACACTGAGCTCTCCCATATGGAAAAGATATATATAAATCTTATGAAGTTTGTATCTGTCTTGTGTGAAACTTGTATGAAAAGCATACAAGAGTGAAAACATATAAGATCCCTTGAAAAATTATATAATGAAACTTGTATGTTTTGGACACTTACTAAAACAATATATGAAAGAAATGAGAAAGTGGCCACTTTCATGAGTAAATCATATAAGTTTTTACTGTTTCTTTTCCATATGGGTCTGCTTAGGTCTGGTCATGTATGTTTTACTGTAAATCTATGATGTAAAAATCTTGAATTATTAATGTTGATAATAATTAACAGCAACAATAAAGAGATTACAATATAATGTATAAGTGTGTATCACAAACCTACCATTACCTTCTCACCACTGCTGTGCTCTGATCCATGATGATGTATCAGATGAGTACCAGAGCAACCAGACTTCTAATTAAAGGGAGGTGAGTGACTTCTAATTCATTATAAATGGATTATACAGCATCTCCCATGCTTTCTGTGGATCTGTTGTATTTAAATGTGTTATATAAATGAACTGACTTAACCTGACTATGTTTCCTGTAAATTCATGAATAGGTCCAAGCCTAAAACTGATTTAGAGATTAAAATGTTCCTCCATGACCTGAATGCCCTAATAGTTTTTTACACTTGCATTGCTTTTGTCTATAGTATTGAATTTGTTTGCTGCATGTTTAGGTCCTTGTTATTTTGGGTTTTGCCTGCCCATTAGGTGTCCTAGACTCTTCTTGCCCTGAGTTATGGTTGTTTGTTTGTACCAATATGGCACCAGTGTCTTTCTGCATTGTTTGATGACAAATAATGACAAAATGTTAGAGATGATAATATGTCAGATGTCGACACTTCGAGGTAGAATTTTAACCAATTTAATTACATGAAGTTGGTGTTTTCTGGTCTTGTTTCAGTGCCAGTTAGTAAATGAAAAGATTGCAGTGAAACCAGTTGGGAAGTTAAAAAAAAAAGATTTTTGGCAGCACTTATGTGGTAACATGTCACAACAAAATTTACTTAATTTACCAAATAAATATGAATTCTTCTTATATTGGGGTCCTTTAATGAATGTAAATTAATCATTTTAAGTTGATATGTGTTTCAGCCTTGTATCACTAATATGGATAAAGGGCTGGCTAGTTATGGTTTATTACTGTTTAATAACATACCTGTTACTAACCTAAAGTCCTGGATTCAAATATAACTTTCCCCTGAGTATTTTTTTTAATTATTTTTATTTTTTATATTTTTTGTTTTTGCTCCACTATACCATCATCAGTGTGTAGACCGTGAGTGCACACAAACATACAAATATACACAAAACCTCAAGTGTGTAGCTAAGGCAAGCAAAGCTAAACAAAGGAGGGCCTGTCTTGCAGAAACAGAGTGAGGGGGATTAACCTTTAACCCAGTATGCTTTATATAGAGAGGCTACTTGTCTCCCAGCCAGAATATCTTAAGAGCTTTTATGCATAACACACACTCACAAAATATATGAATACATGGGATATAGAAGCTCTCTTATCACAAACCTTCCATTTGTAGGATTCCCTCTTTATTCTCATTTATGTAATATTCCCACTGACTGAGTCTAAGTGTCTTCTCTCTAAAAGTGTCTCTGTGTGTTTTTTTTTTTTAAACCAAACTCAGTTTATGTCCAAAATTACACTTTTGCGTATGTTCTCTACCAAAATATAAATTCTAATTATCTAACTTCCACAACTGCAGAATAAAAGTATGTGGGCTTTCGTGTGAATAGATCGATGAAGTGGCACTTGTGAGTCGTGAAATTCACAGACAATTGGAACAAGGAGGTTAATGTACCCTCTTTGTTCTACTTACAAATTTAAACTGGCACCGGTGTTTAATGGTGCATTTGTATTAGGATACAGTTGCATCTCCTGCTTATAGTATGTTGACAAAATTATTCAAAACCTCCACTGTAATAGCTGTTAAACAATGTCTGATCATGCAGTTTCATGTTTTACATCAACGAATAGATTTTAAGTTTTCAAGTTAACGTGTTTCTTTAACAGCTTGTTCATAGTGATGCTGTTGAGGTGCAGTGCTTTCATCTCCTGCTGTCATGGACTGTTTCGCTCATTTCTATTCCCATGCCCTTTTAATAAGTAATTTGAATGCTAACGCAGTGCAGCAGGCATATCTCAGTACAGTACTTTAGTCCCTCAACATGTTCTACACGGACACACACACACACACACACACACACAAAATAATGTATGCACGAGAATAAACATTGAATAATGGACGTGAATAATAGACCTTCTTATGGTCAGAAAGAAGGAAGTTTTTCCATGAGAGAAGGCATCTGCAGTAATTCTTGCAGTACCCCCTCATATTTTTACTTAGCATTTTGTTATTGTTGTTATTAAAATATATTTAGTCCAAAATAATTTTTTTATGTCTTGGTTTTCACAGTTTTAATCATACAGTATTTAATTTCCAGAGAATTCACTCGACGGGTAACCCCGCTCAAAACAGTCTTATGAAAAATAACTTTATGTGCCTGGTGAGAAATGTGGTTATATTATAATTTTACCATACCTATGAGCTTTAGCTTGGTGACATTAGTTACAAGCCAAAATATATTATTAGAAACCATTTCTTATTGTCTCAGTGAAAAGCACACAATGAAATACACTGCAAAAATTGAGGAAATGTTTAATCATCACTGCACAACCCCAAAACAGTTACATTTCAGAGACATCCCGCTGTCCAGTCAGGAAGCATAAACCAGTGTGAATCTATTTCACGCTTTCATGTAAATTAAAGTCACAACAGGCGCAGTGTCAAGACAAAAACAACTGATCTCCCCAAAAAGGAATGGTTTTGCAAGTGGTAACCACAGACTAGTGCTCTAGTCTGTTATTTCTCCTGACTGATTTTCCTCTAGTTTTGCTTTTTGTCAGTGTCCTTGTCACTGTGGGTAGCATGAAACCATATCTGCAGCCTATTCAGACTGCACAGGCAGAACTTAAGTTGGTTCTATGAGCCCATGTGAGGCCTCATGTGCCAGATTGTGTCGGCAGTTATTGGATAACAAAGGCACTGGCCCTCATGCCAATCGTTGCCTTCATCTGAGAACCTCTGGAGTGTTGTGTATTGGTTCATTTCAGTCACAAAATAGTGCCAAGGAATGTCCAGGAGCTAATTCAGATCTGGATCTAGGAGGAGATCCCCAGGACACCATCCACCATCTCAACAGGAACATGTCCAGGTATTATCGAGAGTGCATACAGGTAAATGGGGGCCATAGATTACTACTGAGCCACCTTCTGACCTACAGTGGGGCAAATAGTTATTATATCCCCTGCTGAATTTGTAAGTTTGTCTACTTACAAAGAAATGAACTGTGTATAATTTTAAAGGAGAGAAAGATAACAGCAAACTAACAAATTCTGCAGGGTTTCCTACTATTATTTCCCCCAACTGTAAGTTGAGATTAACTTTTGTTACTTTGACTGTTTGGTGTGATTTTGATCAAATCTATAACCCTGAATTTATTAATAATAAAAGACAAGCATGAGGGTGAGATTGATCACAGTTATATAATACAACAGAAGGAGGAATCTATAGAGTTCTTAATTTTTATAAAAAAAATAAATAGAAAGTATACATGTCAGTCTGTGGCATCATCTATACGTACCAACTACATCAGTATAGATTTTCTTCATAGTCAGAGGCACATAACTGTACAGTATGATACTTTTTTTTCAGTCTAACCCTTCAACCAAAAGGTTTATTTTGTCACGTCCACCCCTGCAAAATAAAGCCCACCCTAATTTCTAAGCTTCAAAAGATTTACCTGAACAAAGGTTTTATTTTTAATTAATGTTGCCATGTGAATCGAATCATTTCAAATGATAATACTTGTAGTTTTACTGTTAACAAAATGAGTTTGTGCTTGAGTTCAGGAAAATTGTGGTTGTAGAAGGAAATGTGCACTTGTAAACTGGTTTTAACACTACTCCTGTCTGCGTACATACAACAGTAAAATCGCTTCAAGACTTAAATGCACGAGTCATTCTTCTTGAAGTCTTGGCTCAGTCCTATCAGTTGGAGTTTATCCACAAAAAACATCAAACAGTTGGGACTTTAGAGAATGTCTTTGTTGGTCTCACAAAAGAAAAAAAGGAAAAGAGGAAGAAAGAAATCAGAGCATGTTTCCTAAATCACAGAAGGAAAACATGCCCCAAATTCTTGGTCATGGTTTTAGCTCAGATTTATATTTAATTTCCTCCCGCATTCAATTTTTCATTCCCCTTCCTTATCTGGGACCAAAGACAATTTTATGCCACTATCTAAGAAAACCAAAGCTTTACTGAAAAGAGCGAAGAATATACAGATCTTGAATAAAATGTTACACTGTATTTGTCTACTCCAGTAAGATCCTTGGACTGTTTGATGTGTTTTACAGCAATTCTCAACTATTATTTGTTGTTTGGGATCATTCTGTGATTAAAAGTATTCAATAAATGCAATATTCACAACAATAGACCAATAAGGATTAGATGTGATTGTGTTTTATGTGTAGACTCTATAGTGACTGTCTCACATAGCAACAAAGCCACACGTTTGCCTCCTTCCACATTATATCCCCACAGATTTATGCAGAGCCTGTTATACGGAGAATAAATAGTCTTTTATTAACACAGAGAGCAAAACACTCACATTTAGGCAGAATGAAAGAGATAAAGACTGTAACTACCAGAGAATGGTGGCAACTGTTCCATGGGTGGGAGGTGGAGGTGGAAGTAAACATTTACAGCTTTCAGTCACTTTCAGTTCCTCAGCTCCTTCAGGAAAACTCATACTGGGATCCTAGCCTGAATCAACACTATATTCTTTGGTGATATGGTGGCAAATGAGGTTATGACATTTTCTGTTTGCGATTGAGCCTCTAGCAAGTGTCAGCAGTGTCAAGGATTCAAA
Source organism: Maylandia zebra (assembly GCF_041146795.1). NCBI lineage: Eukaryota > Metazoa > Chordata > Actinopteri > Cichliformes > Cichlidae > Maylandia > Maylandia zebra. The sequence continues at coordinate 42,312,793 of NC_135168.1, read as the reverse complement.
AGTCACTTTGTTCTTCATCCTTAGAAACCACGTATGATTTCCAACAAGTGCAAACTCTTTAACAGCTTTCAAGTGATTGCTTGTTTTTTAAACTGGTGCAACTACGTGACCTGTTTTCAACAGTTAAATGAATATTAAGCGCATGTCACATCAGAGCACTTGGTTATATGATTTACTGTACAGGTCAACATGTGATATTTTACAGTACTCGAAAAAGAAAAGACACCAGTTCATCTTGTTTTTACTGGTCAACAACCATAAATACCAGTCAACACAGTGCTGTCAATTCAATACACTGGATATTTCATAAACATTATTTTTCACTGTCCCAAACAGCTCTTATTATGTTACAGATTCTATAGTTCGAAATGAAGAGGCAAGACAAAGTGAGAAGTTCCTAAACTGATGAATAAAGAACAATAAAGCAATAAAGTTTTGTTCAGTGCTCTGTTGATCTACGCGGACAAGAAAACATTAAGATTCACAGTGAAACATCTCATTTCAGTAACTACACTAAACATTTTTACAAGGATTTACATTATCAGAAGTAATGTGTGACTTCCTTATTAGCTTAAAAGGTAAACAACGGGTGTATGAACTCAGACTGAGGTGGTGCAAGTGGACAGGAGAATAATATTTAACAAAGAGGACTGTGGTGGAGTTTGTATCATTGGAGAGGTGATTTTAATGGACAGAAATGATGTTTACACTAGTTTCAGGGTAAAGACAGTTGTCTTCCACTTACTTAATGTAAAAAAAAAAAACGTATGCAATGCTGTCCTCTGCTTTCTCACTGCTTTTCTGTGTTCTGAGTATTTTTGTTTGTTTATTTGGTTATATTTTTTTCCTTTTAAAGAAAATCTATCAATCTATTTCTTATATCAAGACAGAAAGAATAAAAAGAATTTTTCCTGACCTTTATGATGTAGCATGATGCAGGTGCTTTTGCATTTATTTGCACCACATTTTGAAGCTCGCCTCCTATTCAGTAGATTTGGTTGGTTTGGGACCACGTACATTTATGCCCTCTCCACTGTCCTCACTCTTACACTCTCTCTCTCCCTGTTACACCTTCTTCATTCCTTCTCTCCTGTTGTAACCAGTTATGTGAAGTCTTTAGAAACAGCCTCTATGAAGTTGGGTGCAGACAACAGGATTGTGAAGGTACAAATGATTGAGAAGAGAGAAAACGCCACTAGACACAGCCGGTCCACTACTGCGGCTGCAAACTTCCACTCACTGCAGATCGCCTCAGCCTCATCCTGGTCCCGGAACCTCTGAGCTATGTACGACACCTCCTCCAAAATACGCTGGATCTCTGGTGGGGGGAGGCCCACTCCCATCCCCAGGCCTACAACACCACTGCTGACATGTGGCTCTGCCTCATCACTGGGGGAGCTGTGGGCACGTCCCCCAAGCGTTACCCCAGAGTCACTAGAAGGTGGACAGTGTGGGCTTTCTATAGGATGGTAACTGCCAAAGTAGAGACTCATGGAACCATTGGAGGTGCCTGAGGGTGGGCAGGACGTCTGTGACATCGGCACAGTAAGGCTTGGTACTGTTCCCATCTCTATGGAGCTGGTGCTGGAGTGGTGGTGGGAGGTGTGACGATATTTGTAACCCGGCCGCTTGCGCTCATCGCCAGGTTGTTTCATACGGAGAAACCAGGCACACCAATTTAACAGAACCACACGGATCTGAAAGAAGAAAGGGGAAAATCAACACATAGGCACCGTTAACATATTCATTCAAACACAAACATGATGATTATCTTTTAATATAAGCTTCAGTCACTCACCCACTTAGGCATCTTCCCGCCGTGAGGGTCATGGTGGTGAAATTGTAAGACTATAACTGTAACCACCACAGACATTCCCACAATCATCATGGTGCTGGCAAAGTACTGAGCTGTTTAGTACACACAAACACACACACACACAAAAGAAAATCAACAAGGCTTAATTGTTTTTTCCCCAGAGTTATGTATGAGATCAATCATTTTATTACTTGTGGCATGTTTTTTTCCCACTTACTCCTCATTTTATTATTAGATGCTCATAATTACTAGCATTTAGAAACAGACAAGACTGAATAAACTAGGCTGATTTCACACTCTATCATGAAAGGAAAGCAATTCTCCTCAATCTACAACACACTATTTTGCTAAAGGGAAGAGATGCACATTTGAACTGAAGCTGGGTGAATAAAAGCAGTGCAAAACAGTGCAACAAAACAGAGAACAAAGGTAAATAAACCCAAAAACAGAGGCGAGAGAGAGAGAGACTCTTATCAGGAAGCAGTAGAGGAGGGGGTAGGATAAGTGTGTAGGTGGAGTTTCATTATTATTTGTTAGGATTTTTTTTTTTTTAAAGATAAAAGAGAAGAGGTTAGGGCCTTAAAGAAAAGAAAAGAAAAGAAAAGAAAGGAAAAGAAAAGAAAAGAAAAGAAAAGAAAAAGAAAAGAAAAGAAAAGAAAAGGACAGAAAAGAAGGTTATAGTAGAAGTGGAGCACGAAATTAGGCTGCTATTAGAAAGTGTATATCTATACGGAGGTAGAATCAATAGAAAAACACAAGATGTACAATAATTCCAGAAATACGGTAAGTGGACCCAAACCACATTGTTTTTTGAGACAGAACAAACTAAATTGCGAATTAATCAAAACACAATTAAAATGAACTAAGCCAAACAAGAAATTAGCACACCTATGTTGTGATTAACGGCTGGCGAGTAATAAAAGACTCATGCCCTGACAGCTACAGTACAGTATATATATATATATATATATATATATATATATATATATATATATATATATATATATATATATATATATATATATATTTTTTTTTTTTTTTAAATTTATTTATTTATTTATTTATTTATTTATTTATCTAAGCCACCACCATTTTGTCCGTCTGTATCTGGAAGTCCCACAGGATCTTAGCTCGGTCATTCTCCACCACCCTTGGGGGCATCTCCCACTTTGACCTCGGGACTTCCAGGTTATACTCGGCACAGATGTTCCTGTACACTATGCCGGCCACTTGGTTATGGCGTTCCATGTATGCCTTGCCTGCTAGCATCTTGCACCCTGCTGTTATGTGCTGGATTGTCTCTGGGGCATCTTTACACAGCCTGCACCTGGGGTCTTGCCTGGTGTGATAGACCCCAGCCTCTATGGATCTTGTGCTCTTGTGCTCAGAGCTTGTTCTTGTGCTGCCATGATTAGTGCCTCTGTGCTGTCTTTCAGTCCAGCTTTGTCCAGCCACTGGTAGGATTTCTGGATATCAGCCACCTCCTCTATCTGCCGGTGGTACATACCGTGCAGGGGCCTGTCCTTCCATGACGATTCCAGATTGACGAGGTACATATATATATATATTTTTTTTATTTACTTATATATATATATATATATATATATATATATATATATATATATATATATATATATATATATATATATATATATATATATATATATTTGGACAGCAGGGCAAGAATTTTGCATAACTGCCATGAAAGTATGGATCCACCCTGTTCTAGGTGGTGGTGATGGTGGTGGCACACTGTGGGCTCTTTAGTACCAAGTGAACATAGAGTCCATTCCTTTTATGAACAAAATGTTCTCATCTTCTGCCTGCTTCCAGCACACAAAGCTGAAATAATCTGAAACTGGTTTCTTTAACATGACAATGTACTCCACAGCCACCAGATCTCAATCCAATAGAGCGCCTTTGAGATGAATCGGAAGTAGTACCAACAAGTTGTAACTAATAAAGTGGCAGGTGAATATAAGTTATCCTGTTATTGCTGCTGTCACTCATTTTTCAGAAGCCATAATAAAGTTTTGACAAAGAGGTATAATCAGTAAGTTGTCACAGGCTGGGTCTCTGACCCAGCACTCTGAGTTTTCTTTGTATTTTTTGATATGTTATTAGTTTTTGTGTTATTTCCTATTTTGCCTTTAGTTTAGGCAGTTATTGGTTATTGTTCCTGGGTTTTCTATGTTTTGGGGTTTGGTATTTATTCATCACGTGTTGGGTCTGTTGAGTTGTGTTGTCATGTTTAGTTTTAGTATTTCCTGTTTTATTCTGACAATGTCATGTGTTCTCTGTTAATTGTATTTAGCTTTTCTCTCCTGGTCCTGTCATTAGGTTTATGGCTGTCAGCTGTTTCCCCATATGTTTCCACTTCCCCTGATTCACCTCATGTCTGTATTTAAGCCTTTTGTTTTCTTCATGCCATTGTCGGGTCGTCTGTTTATTCTGCCCTAGTTCTAGCCTGGTTCTGTTTATTTGACCTCAGTCTTAGTTATGATTTTTTGTCTGTTATGTATTATTAGTCATGGTCTTTGCTTGTTATTTTCCACCACAGTCATAGTTTAGGTTTTGGTCTCAGTACCGTTTAGTATAAGTATCAGGTAAAGCTAAACAAAATCATTGGTATGCTTTATCTTCTAAGGCATACCAATCTCATTTGCTCCCCCTGATTCAACATTCACGCACGCTTAAACATGTTACATGTACTCACACAGACACAGAAATATAACCCACCAATGAGGGGGACAGAGTCTGACGTTGCAGGCATGATTTCAGCTACCAGAAGCATGAAGACAGTTAGCGAAAGCAGCACAGTGATGCCTTGAGACAGAAACCAAGAGAGACACAGTGAGAGAGAACATGAGCATATACATAATGATGCAATCAGGGTCACTGGTGTATGAAATTATTCTTGTAATTACTTGTGTATGTAATCAGTTATGTTCTCGTGACTACAACCATTTGTCAGATGGTGCCCTCTCTGACATGTTCAAGGTAGGTTACAGCTTCAAAACTCCCCTACTTTGTAGCTGCTGATTGCTCACAGACAGGTAGCTATTCATCAATGCTCTGCACGGACAGAATGCATTCAGTGATTTTTTTTTTAAGTGTCTTTAAATGCATGAATTCATTACAACATTCATTGTGGACAAATATGCTTGTAATGCATGTGAGGGCACCTTGAAGTTTTGATGTACTGTGCAGGGTGTTTGCATTCTTATTAGTTTGAACACTCTCCTTTATTTAAAAACTTAAAGAATGTCTAAACAATACACCCCCTTTGTTGTTTGTTTTATTTTACTCGACCAATATTCTATATCAATTCTTCTTTTTTGTTACTTATTCACATATGCACCAATACATATCTGCAGTAAGTTAACGTGTGTTCAGCATGCCCCTCTCACCCAGAGAAATCTTTTCTCCTGAGTCTGCAGGTAAAAGGAAGACCAGCAGGGCCAAGCCAGAGATCAGCACACAGGGGATGAGCAGATTTAGTCCATAATACAAAGTCCTGCGGCGCATGGTGACTGTAAACGTCACATCAGGGTAGGGCTCCTTACAGCACTCATAGTACAACTCATTACGCTTGGCCGGCACACCTGAAGGACACAAATGCAGATCTGTTTCTGTGGACTAAAGAGCAAACTTCATTTAAATGTTTGTTACCATGTAAACCCAAACACCATGTGACCATGCGACCTGCCAATGGGATTGCAAATTAGCTTAAGCTAACTCTGGTACAATGCATTGAATGCCAGCATTTATGTTAATATTTTATACAGTCCCTTCTCAAATAAAATTGTATTTCAACCTCATTATTTTCACTCTGTATTTAAATGTTTGGCAAAATAAAAAAGTAGAAAGTAGGTAGGCCATGGTTTTCCTGAATTTCAGAATTTTCTCACCTTAAGGTTCAGCTCTAGGGAAGTGATTAGCTCCACTCACATATGGCTTGGCTACACTCATGTCAAAGTGTCAAACTGTTTCTCTTGCATGCCATCTGGTTCTGTCTCACACCCATTTCAAACTAACCTAAACCCCAGAGCCCTGGAACTGGGATTTCCTTCTACTCTGTCCCAGCTTGAAAACCTCGAGAGGTCTTCCAAAACTTCTTCCATTTCCAGTCTATTCATTATAGCTCATTTTTTTGGCCTCATGTCAGTCTATTAACAGGCAGTGTACATGTATATAATGTATAACATCTGCTTATGTCTGAGTATTTTAGCTTTTTATTTACATAAAAGAGATTCGAAATATTGATTTAAGAAAACCTGATGTAACACCTCACTCTCTGGTGACAGATTGAATTAAGCAGCCTTTCTTATTGCAAAGTTCTGCAATGTTCTGATTAAAGAAGCCCTCTTACCCACAAGATCCCACTCTCCATTTGGTATATAAGTGGATGTGTCCACATCGAGCATCTGGAGGTCCAGAAGCCAGCCGTTGTGTGTCCATGAGCCAAACTTCAAATCGCACTTCTGCACATCGAAGGGAAACCAACGCACGTCGATGTAACAGGTGCTCTTCAAGATGCCAGGGGGAATATACTGGCAGTTACCCGACGCATTCACCAGCACGTTGGTGTGAAACGTGGCATCAAACCTTTCATCCGCACTGGGAAGAAAGCAGAGGACAGTACTTTTAAAGCATTCATTCATTGCCACATGATAAAATTATCTTGTTGGGGAATGCAAGCGCTGATGGAAAAAGTAACAAGAAGGTATTTCTGTCACATATGTTTATTTGCAGCAAACGTGGTGCCAATGTGCCTTTATTTGTGTGTTTTTATTCTTGTAGCAGTTCCTACTCTTCACAGTCGCCCTGAAGCTTTGCTGTGCTCTCAGAAATAGCAAATTGCACAATGCCTGTCTCTGTTCAAAAGAAGGGTTTACACCTGAGAGAGGGCACCAGTCTACCATGGGGCTGACACCTGATACAGTTAATATTGTTTGCATTTTGTGCCAGCATTTTCAGTCTGAAAACTGAAGCCAAGTGCCAAAAACTGCATTTCTTTTAGTGACTTTTTGAGACTAGGTCATGAGTCAATCTGTATGGACTAGATAATAAAATAACAATCTTTAGCACAGAAACGATCATGCTTAGCAACTGATCTTTATAGCTAATAATTTTACAAGGGTACATAGCTTATGTAAAACTAACCCGTTACAATTTATCAACGCTTTAAGTTGAGGCAAGGCTGCTTTAAGGGACAGGTGCATGCACAGATAGGGGGTGATGTAGCCAAGAGCTACCACCTACGTTTGGTCGGAGCATTTTAATGCAATTATCATGCCCCATTATAGCATGATAGCAGCCAAGATGCTAACACTGAAGCTTCAAAATGGGGAGATGACGTATTTCATGTATAGTCTGGAGTGACTGCAGTGGCAGCAGGGAGTTGTTGAGTGATATATCTACTGAGCCCTCAACCTGCCTGCAACTATACACCTTGATGAAAACTGTTAAACGCTAAATATGTAATTGCAAAACCAAAACAGAGTAGGTGATCCTTTTTGTGTTTTTTGTAACTCACTAACTGTTGCAATGATTAAACGCCAGTTTGAGCAAAATATGAAACACATAAAAATTATTGGATCTGTTTCACTGACAATATTCGCTGTAATGTACCAAAAACAAATAAATAATTTGACGTTACATCTGCAAGTCGAAGAGTGCTAGCACTTAGAGATAGATGCTTACAGTAAAGAAAATGCATGTGCATAACCTTGATTGTACTACAGCTCTGGTACTCCACTTGAACTCTAATTAAATATTAAAGAAAAGCTCCTCTGGTGTTGGTTAGAATGGGAAGTCCTTAATAAAGTGCCAGAGGCAAAACCTGAACTTTTAGAGAATTAACAGTATATGGCAAAAGTCATAAAGCAAACTAAATTCTGAGTGTAGCAGCTGGCTGGAAGAAAGCAATTTAGATCCTTCTTCAATACGGCATTTGGATAGAAGTGAAAAATTGAGTCAGCTTAGACCAGTGAATACAAAAAATTCAGTAAAATATATCAATTAAGGTTGAGCAGGTGACCATGCAGCAGACAGTGTTTGAGTTTGCTCCATGTCTTTCCCTGTTCACTCTTGCTGCTCTATCAAATAAAGGGGAAGAAATCTTCTTTTATGAGCTACCAAAACAACAAAATTAACAAGACAATACAAAAACACACAAAAGTCTGCAACAAAAAGAGTGAGAGAGTGAGAGTTTCTCATATTGCTTCAAATTTCAGCTTCCTGAAAGAAAGGTCTGCAAGAGTGTGAATACAAAACAGAAGTTTTGATCAGAGGACTGAACCTGAAGGAGCAGACAGTGCTGGTAAAAAGTATACAGCAATAGCCCTGCAAAAAACACTGCAGAAAAAAGGAACAGACCACTGATGCTGTGGACAATATGACTGGCAAAGGAGCAAATGCTTTATTGTACTGTAGTTTTTAAATAATAACACATTTTGATTAATAAGTGTATTTATTACATGAAAATACACATGTGCAAACTATTAGACACATTGTGTATTAATTGTTGTGAGCTATATTGTTTTAGTTCACACTCCAAACAGCTTAAAAAGCCACATATAGATCTGTACATAAATGCACAGTATACAGGCACACACAATGCAGTAAAATGCAAACAAAAAATAAAGCAATAGGCACACACACACACACACACACACACTTCAATCCCCAATGAGAGTGATAACATCAGCGTGTCTGAAATACCCCACAGCAGTATTGAGACTTGACAAAAAAACGTGGCCTGCATTTTAACCAAAGTTTGTAGATGGCTCCTTTTTCTTTGTACCTGCTTCTTCTCAGATTGAGTGATTGACCTTTTCTCTGGAGGGTCAAGTGTTATATTTTATGTCTCTGCTGTGTGCGTCGCTATTAGCTGTGGATCCTGCAGGTACTCAGGAAGGGATGTGTGGGGTTGGCCAAGGTGGAGACACGCAATGAATTATTCAAGCTTTGGCCTTACTTTATCTGGATGTGCAAGCTTTCTTGCGATCAGCGCTTACACACATCACAGTAGACGATGTCCTGAAGTGTGTGTGTGTGAGTAGATGCCAGAAGGTACACACTTGTCTAATCGCAATTTTTCAATTTTTACTTAAGACACTTGCCTACCCCTTCAGCTTGATTATAGTTTTTGTTGCATTTCTTTATCTTATACCTCCACAGTGCTTTCATCAGTGGTCACATGGAATTATTAATTTAAAGCATCATTACATGGCTCTTCCACGATGCACAAGTAACATCAAAGATCTACCAGACCTTACAGTTAAACATTTGTGAGCATATTTGAAGTTTCTGAAACCCTTAATAATGGAGTAACCAACATTTTGCCATGTAAAGATTAGAATTATTAAAACAGCATACAGTTGGACACGTGATATCCCTGGGAGAAGGAGAAGCTGTCACGCTCACATACACACATACAGGCTGGCAAAAGGGCGCTGTGGATATGTCAGAGTGCAGCAAGGGGGAAACGGAGACTGACCGACAGTGACAATGGTGGCAGTGACAGGTCTCTGCACCATGGGACATGACTCACCCGGCTTTATTCTCACTAACTCAACACCTGACTCTCAATAATAAAAAGAAGGAAGTCTTTTGGATGTGAGGCAGAAAAAAGGCCATACAGAGTGAACAAATTCTAAATGCAGCACAAGAAATGTACAAACGGTAAACATGTTTATATAAAATTATGTCAAATATAATCTTATGTATCTTAAATGATTAGTCTGAAGCTTTTTTTAAAAAAGAAATCTGAGAAAGATAAGAATAAAATAGAGATACAGAATGTGTATTTCTCCAGAGGAAACAGCTAACACCTTCCCCAAAGCTTTTCTGAAGCTTTTAGTCAAGCATAGTTGAGAATTACACAAGGTCAGTGCCTCAGACTCAGAATGACTGCATGAAGTACAGACCAATCTGTCCATGTCCATTATGTCATATTCCAGAGATACAGCCCTCTATTAAGCAGCCTCAGGGCATCATGACTTGAGGCTTTCTGTTTGACAGCCTCGAGGCTTCGTGGTTAGCAAATGGACAGAATAGAAGCAGAGTGCAAAGTGACGTTAAATGGATTACTTATAAACTTAATTCAGCTTCAAATCATAAAATACAGAAGCAAACAGGACGGAAGAAGACTTGTAATGTTACACAGTGGTATCTGATAATTTCTTTGGTTTTGCATATAATATGTTGTCTGTAATGTAAGTTTAAACATGTTGTCATCATAAGCATTTTAGGAACTTGCACAGCCTCATAGGCATGAATACATATACTAATAACGCCGCACCTTATTGTTACTTATCCTGTCACCACTTCAGCGATTTGTGAAAAAATAATAGATGACAGAATTGGGTTTTTTTAGGTTTCTTATAAACCTTATTATAAACCATCGTGAATTTTGAAAACATGCTCCTGGGCAGTAAAGACATTGACTCTTTTCTTTCATTCAAAACTTCATTAATTTTAATGGATCAGAGAAACATCATTAAATCCAGCCATCTGTCTATTCATTCAACTCAGCTATCCGTCCAGGAAAAAAAAGTTCACATCCATTTATTTGATTACTTCTCTATTAATTCATATGGCCTGTCACAATGTTGTGTTCTGTATGTTTACGTTTTCTGCCATAACTGCAATTCAGTCTTTGTCCTACCTGAATTTGACGTCTGTTATGTTCATCGTTGCAGCTTTCTGTTTCCTCTAATGAGAGAAAAGTTAACAGCTCAAATATTCGGCCCGTTATAGTTCTATTTACTTTATATCAGAGATGTCAAACATATGCTCAGCAACCAGAACAGCCCTGCCACTGGGTGGCTTTGAAAAATGTCACAATGGTATAACTATAACGACTATTATTTTATCTGCACCATCAAAGGTCTGAATCATTCTCAGTGTTTCAGCATTTATAAAGGCTTCATCCAAAACCTGGCGTACTAAAACGAAACAAGTAAAAGACAAAGCATGAAACAGAAAATAAAGTGTCTTTTTAAAACTTAGTATTTTGTGAATTAACAGAAAAGTTTTGGTTTTTTTCAGAGAAGCCATAGTAGAAGTAAAGTAGAAGTCTCAGTAGAAGAGAAATATCTTAACGGTCTCATCCGTTAATTAAAGTTTGGTTTGTGTTTTCATGAGGCCAGTTGACGAAAAGCAAGTCATTAGACCCACTGTAATTATTGAACTGGAAGATGAAATGTGCTAATTAAAGACTGAAACTATTGCAAAGATGGAGGATAAAAAACTATTTTCCCCAGGCAGGAATGCACAGATATCTTCTGGATGATAAATCCATGGCTCACTGTATAGATTACCCATGCGTAAAATATAATTGTGAAGCAGTGTGAACAAAACAGGCTGACAATAACAAAAGCAATATCGGAGAAATATGAGATTTCACACTGGGAAAGAAATGAGCTGGCTTATCTCATTTTTTGTCTTTCCATTCAGTCCATTCCATATTTAGACAGAATCGGATCTCAGCACCTCTAAACATCATTATGGTAATATTAATACAATTGAAATGAATAAAAAAATTTATGGTAAGCTTTTGTCTAGTAAGTACTTCCTATTTTCATTCTTCAGCTTACAACTTGTAGGGAGGACACCTACACCAAGCATCCAACAGTGGTAACATGGAATTATTCATTTAAAGAAAACACAAAGTGCATCTTTCACAGTGTTGACATAAAAATGAGAGTGATTAAGTGCAATACATTTTGTTCTTAGAGTTATATAAAGTTATAAATCACAGATAAATTAGCCCAAACCGGATGACGAGATCTCTGGGTAAAAATGACAAACTGTTATTTAATATGCCTCATAGCAGTTTTTTTGTTATATATATATTTGCAGATTCATTGTATACATGTATATATCCATCCATTCGCTTCCACTTATCCTTTTCAGGGTCGCGGGGGGCGCTGGAGCCTATCCCAGCTGTCATAGGGCGAGAGGCGGGGCACACCCTGGACAGGTCGCCAGTCTGTCGCAGGGCTAACACACAGGGACAGACAACCATTCGCACTCACATTCACACCTAGTGGCAATTTGGATTATTCAATTAACCTAACCCTACAAGCTGCATGTCTTTGGACGGTGGGAGGAAGCCGGAGTACCCGGAGAGAACCCACGCAAACACGGGGAGAACATGCAAACTCCACACAGAAAGACCCCGGCCTGATGGTGGAATTGAACTCAGGACCTTCTTGCTGTGCGGCAACAGTGCTAACCACCGTGCCACCGTGCTGCCTTACATGTATATATGTTATGTATATATATGTTGAATATGTTTGTGATGGCATCAGCCACACATAGGTAAAACTAGTCCATTCATTCACTTTATTAGTTTGGTTTGCAGTTGCTTATTCACTAATATGATTCTTTAATCATTTTACTTAAACCTAACACTGATATTATGAGGCACACGCATAATAGCATTGTATGGTTTTTCTAAAAATATTTTCTGTTATATTAATTATGTTTCTCTTTCTTTGAGTTACCTGGTTTGGAGCGTTGGCTGTCTGCTGTCTGGGCAAAAGGTATGGCTGAGAACAAAATGCCTGCTCAGCAGGACCAAGCACGTGCTATCAGAAACAGGGGTGTTTTAGCTTTACTTAAAGTTATTCTGTGCTTAGTTAGTGTTGGTGTTTGTTTTTGTTTCCCCCCTGTTGTGTGTAAATGGTTTGGTCAAACTTTGTGATTATAGGTCAGTTTGTGAGTTAAGTTGTGTCCACTTTGTTTATATAAGTTTCTGGAAATTACTTTTTGTAGAGTTATATTTAGTTGACCTCTTTTATGAGCCCACTAATTATATTTTTGAATTTTGTCTTTTTGAACTTTTTTTGAGGGTTAAAATAAAGAGAACCCATTTTGAAGACATTTTTCCCGTGTCCTCTATGCCTTGGCTGCTTGGTCCCTCACAGTGTTACTTTAGGTTATGAGTTAAAGTGTTATGGAATAAGTACTATTTAGTATGTAATTATTATATTTACCAAGACTGCATACATCAGCCCAAGTGGCACCCCTAAGAGAAGAGGTCGTGGGAATTTTTGTACAGATGTTTGTTGTGCATTTGTGTAAAAGCTCAGTGTCATGCAGTGTAACTATAGCAACCCTACCAATAATAACTGTAATAGTAGCTATATTATTAATATTTCTGAAAACTGTAAATTTAGATATTTCCTCATGAGGTGCATAAACCCTCATGCTCAACTGTGGACTGGATCTTCATATTTAGCTTCATGTTGCTGTTCATTTTTAGCGAGTTCAACAGATATTTTGATTTCTCATTAGAGTCTGTTTTGGGGTTTTTTTCAGCCATTGCTCTGAAAAAACTGTAAAAGAAATATTCAGGCCATAATATATTAGCAGTAGTGCTGTAATGGACATATGTTACTATGAATATATTTTGTAAAATACAACAGGGAGAATTTACTTTGACAAAGTATGCAAATTTATAGAAAACCCTTAACATGAAACAAAGAGGACAGAACCTTTGTTTTGCACAGACTGATACGTTTCACTATGATTTGATTAGATTTGACAAAAAAAGTCAAACAAAAAAATATGGAGACAAAACACCAAAACAAAGTGTTTGGTAAATAACATTTGTAGCACCTAAGTTTTAGGGGAGTGTGTAGCCAGTTCAGAAACAAGACAAGCGGGCAGAGAGAGGAGGGCGAGGAAACATGCTGACACTTTGACAGAGCAGATGGAGTGATTTATAAAGAGCACTCGATGAAAGATGGGAACGATAAAATATGGAGAGAAAGAGTTGATTGAATGGAATGAATTATAGTAAGACAGTGAGTTATGAAAGAGATGTGGAGGGAGACACAAATGAAATGAAATGAAAAGAGGGATGGTGAGACGGGCCGGCGGTGAAGGGGTAGGGGAGGGTAAAAGGCAGACATGGGGAAAGAGAGGGGTGAGAGTCAAGAGATTAGGTTGGGTAATCCTGGCAGGTCTAAAAGCTAAGCTTTTAAAATTTGGGTTAATACTCCTAGACCTTTGTTTTGTCCTAATGTTCCATGTGATGTGTGTGCTGGAGGTACTAAATTTATCCATCCCTTCATCTTCTCCTTTCCTTTTAGTCTCAAACTGAACATCCATCTCTCACTCAAGCATTGCAATTAGTTGTTTTGGAGGAAAACAACTGGCCTACATCTCTAATTGGACTGAGAAAGCCTTACACAGAAGCATGAAGCGGATAAGCCACCATCATCAGCTTGACCTGAATCAAAAATGCAATGAGCTTGTTGAACATCGTTTATGAAAACAATGATTTTGACCTTAGCTCTTGTGCGGCTCCTAAATTCATTAAAAACTATTATTTTTTAACATTTTAATATTTTTTTAATATAGTGAAAATCAGTTTTAATGACATCAGCTGCTTTTTATCAGCTTTCGTTCATCGTCAGTGACTTGACTGCCACAGAGTTTTTAAAATAACCCGTCTCCTCCTGTTTTGTATTAATGTGTTTGTGCTGCATTTTGATTGAATATTTATCACTTTGGCTCAAACTAATCTGCACGGTTTTGTGGAGATTAAAGGTGGAATTTAATTTAAAAAATGGCGGCATATCTAAAGAATTATATACACGTTTAATTCGCTCCTGTCAAAAATACATAGTGCAAGGAAAGATGGCTCTGAGAGGTGAGTTTATTTGTAGCAAAGGACAGACAGTGTTAAACTGCTCCACAAGAAAAGTAGAAAAACATTTTTTTAAGAAAGATCAAGGTCATAACCTTCTAAAGTAAGGCTGCAATGAGTGGACAAAGTCAGAACTGACCTGTTGTAAAGAAGGATGTCAGGCGTCCAGACCTGGTCTGAAGGAAATCGCAGGTTTTGGACACCGGGATAGTTTTCTGGATTCCAGGTCAGGTAGATGTCTGTCCAGTACTGAGACAGAAACATACATATTTATAGACTCATTCATTCAGTTATAGATTATGTGGCATTTTTATAAAATGGCATAATTTACCCTCATGCACTGCTAAACCTGTAACCTGTCACAATGTAAGAAATTGAATAGCAAAAATGTAAATGGAGCAGACAAGCTACATTAAAAGTCTGTATCTTAAAATAGAAATAGCATGGGACAGTAAACTAGTGATAATTCTTCCCTTAGCTTTTTGAAAGCTGCTCTATTTCTTTAAATACACCTGGACTTTGGACTTGGGTGTCGACTGTGTCATATAAACAGTATATGCGGGAAAGGCAACAGGACAATGACACAGAGACACTGAATCTGGCTGCTTGAGCCTTTTGTGTTAACAACCTATGTGTTGTGTACCATTAGAAACCTAAACATCAGGTTGCTCCAATGTTTTTTCCATAGACCGAGAATCTGGTGCTTGGGTCCAGGCAGGCTTTCATAGGTGAGCAGGTTAAAAAAGCCAAATTGTTAGGTGTAACTGAAAAACACCTATAATGCTGATAATAGAGTTGCCGAAATGAGTAAGACTATTCCAACTTTTAGAGCATGCACTATGTTATTTTCAGAGACAACAATTAAGCAAGTATTACAGCACATTAAGTTGATGGTCATGTGCCCCACTCAGACTTTAACTCACCAGCTGCAGCCAGGCATTCGTTATCAGCACTTGGTTCTTCTCGTCCTAAAAACAGAAGTAGAAGAAAGACAAAAAGAGAGTGAGATTTTCTTTTATATAAGAGCAAAGAACCAAAGCAATTCATATTTAATAAACTGGAAAATGCCTTTGTGATCAGCAAGTCATTGCAGCTGTTTTGCATTTCCAAAGAACCAACCACGCTATGTGAAACCTTCTAGAAGTGATTTTTTGCAATAAAGTGTAGCTCAGTTAAAGAGCTTCATGGTGGCAAAGGACTATTTAAAACTTTTCCAAGCTTTTTTATATAACACTGTCTGTTAAACAGGGGTGATGTAATGTAAAATATCATGCTAGCTCTTGTAAAATACTGCATGTCATGCTGAAATCAAAGAATGACGAACATTATAAAATAATGAACTTCGGAAATGTTTTTAAAGTGTACATATAGCATTTCTGGAAATGATGTTGCTCATATTCTAGCTGCAGGGTGGAAATTAGCATTTCTGCAAGCATCACTATTCCTGCTCCCTGTGCTCCCTTACTTTAAAGAAAAGGGGATATATATTAAATGAAATCCAAGCAGAATTCCTGCATCTTTTTAGCTTTTTGTCCTCTTTTTGAATTTGTCAAATAAAAGGTAAATAACTTTGTCTATAAACAATTTAATGAAACAATCAAAATAAAACGGAATATCCTGAAAAGCTGAATTTGCATATCTATTTGATGTCAGACAAAATTCTTGCAGCACAGTAAACAGGGCCATAATGTATAGAATGGCAATATTTATTTATTTAATTTATGGTCTATCATTATTATTATTGCAGCAAAAATCAAGCTTTGGGGGTTTCTACTGTATGTTACAGTAATAGTGTTGTATACATTTCCTAGTAATATCTTGGTGTTTCTATCAATACGTGTTCATTTGCATTTTCACGTCATATAAAAATCAGACCAAAGCTTCAGTGAACACAATACACCAGTTGCTGTTTGAAGCACCAGCTAAGATGTTGGAGAACAGGAGCAATGCAGGTCTCGGTGGCATGAACTTGTCCAGAAGCCAAGATGAGAAATCACAAAGTTCCTTAAGACCATCGTCAAAACCCTGCTGTCAAGACTGCTCCCTTGGTTGTTGATTACAGATGAAGTCCACGTCACTCAAGTTAAAAAAAAAACTAGAGGATGGTCAGATTCATTATTGAAAAAGCATCAGAGACTGCCAAGAGCTTTAAGCAGCTTCTACTTATACAACAAAAATGCCCTGGAACAGCCTCTCTCAGGAATTACTTTTTAGGAAACTGATAACTTTTGAAGCAGCAGGACAGACATTATGTCCATATGAAGCAGCTCAGCGGACAAAAACTGCACTTCAGTTTGCTGACTTTGTTTGGAAGGTGTATGATGGAATAAATGGGCCTGGGCCATGCTCAAAGACACACTTTCAACAAAATCTGAGTATCTATTAACGAAGGATACCACTGAACTAAGAGCAGAAGATGGTGACACGTGTCAAAGTATCTCAGTAACAACATGGATAGTAGAAATCAGACTGTTAGAGACAGGAGGAATAAACAGGATTAGCCTTTTTCTGAAAGTTGTCTGGAACAGTCAAAAATCTTTGTCAAAAAAGAAACATATTGAGGTGCAGAAAAGTTAATTGACATTCAGTCTAAAAAAATTTAATTCCAAACACATCTTTTGTACACTCTTAACTGAAGACCCTTTATGAAGGAGAGCCAATCTGATCTGACAAATAAATGACTTGTAAGTATCTGAGTCCTCAGTTTTTACATAAAAGCTTTTCAGTGATTTAAGAAGCATCACCACATATAAAGAAAAACAAAAATTAGTGGAAAAACAGACTGAAAGATGATTTTAGAAGGACTGAAAGTTTGTTTGTTTTAGACTACAGCCCTACTACAGTAAACTAGTGTAAAATTCTGAATCTGTCTGAATGTCTTCCTCAGTCTGTTAGAAACTGTAGATCATCAGAAAAACATGTGGTTCCTTAATTATCAAATAGATTAAACAAGAACAACTGTAAACGCTTTATTTCCAGTTGTTTCCAGTTTCAAAAGGAAGACGTCCTTTTGAAAGTGCACGCTCTCACACACAAACTGTTGCATCTGTCATTTCTGACAAATGACAGCAGACACATGGCAGTTAAATCTCAGAACCAGTGCATGTAACATGCTAACACTTCCCTAAACTGTCTCCTCTCTGTGGATGAGACTGACTGATAAATGTACACACAGCCTCTGTCGGGTCTGTTACGTTTTTGATTCTTTCTGATGGTTAATGAGGCTTCATGTGACAACCTGCTGCTACTCTGAGAAGATCATTTACTATTTAAAAGGTCATTAAAGTTAGTAGAAACCTGATTTTGGGGTCACAGGCCTGAGAAAAGAGGAATAAAATATCATGTTCATAAACTGCAACTGTTTAAAGTGTATTAAGCTCCCCTGTATCGAATATTATCAACCACTGAATTACTTTTACCATTTTTATTACTCTTATATAGACACATCAACAGTGGTCACTCCACTGTGTATTGGGCAGAGTTCTAGTTTAAAATTAAACTATACAGTAAGATTTGGGTTTGGTTAGATTTACACACCAGAACAACTTGGTCGAAGGTAAGACAAACCACAAGTTGAGTTTAAACACAACCATTAACAAGGAAAACAGTCTTACCACAAAGTTTAGGAGGGCACCTTTTGGCCAAATGGCATGCATTACAGCTGGTAACAGCCATTCAGTGTGCTAATAAACAAGAATTGTATGAGCAATCTCACACAAACTCAAACTCACAATCAGGAAAGGAGATTCTAAACAATCTCTTAAATATACTCCAGACAACATGGGAAACTGTGGTAGAGAAAATCACAGGGCTTTTGAGGCACGGTAAAAAACTACAATTGAGCTGCAAGAAGGAGCTGCAAAAATTAAAAAAATAAAATGTAATCTACTTTTGGCTCCTCCCTTGCAACAAGTGGTCACCACAGTGGGCCTCACTCTAATCAGTGACCTTTCACTTGCCAAGCAAATAAGTAAACTACTTACTACACAATAGAGCCACCTTAAAATGAAAATAAATAGAATAAAACAGAGCTTTTAAAATTGTTTCATTAACCCAAATGTAGTGTTTGATTCATCAATCACTTCATGGATACCCACATTACAGCTTCAAACAGACACAACAAGAACACATTTGCATATATACTTGCCTGTATTGTGTAATATTTAATGTCACCTGCAAAATTAGCGCAAACCTTAAAGCCATAACTCTTACACGGAAAAGTCTCCATGAATGTAACACTCAGCTAAATACAAAAATGTCAACGTTAAAGTAACTAAAATCCACTTCAGGTTTTCATACAATTACACCTGGAAAACTTCATATTTTTCCACACATTCTTTATTTTAAAATGACCAAACTAGATACCATGCCACACACACACATCCAGTTTTCTCACCACATCTATGATCTGCAGAAGTGTGAGGCCCAGCTCCACCAGGATGGGAGCTGAGTCATTGACCACAGGTCTCTCTAATCGATTGTAGTTAGCCAGCAGCTCCTTGTACAGTCTTCTCTGGTACTCGCCCTGCAAGGACCCTGGAGGACAAATGCAACAGGAAAAGGGGTTTGTGTTGAATACATATTAAACCCAAAGTGCCGTCTGCTGCATTTACAACATATACGCATGGAGGCTCTGTGAGAATGAAAGCAAGTATGGAGGTCTATGAGTTTTTTACACCTAAGCTCCACTAGTTTGCATAAATGCTCCACTCCTTACATGCCCTCCACTCACTATAAATAGTTTCTGAAGGTCAGCATGTGATTGATAGGGTGTGTTTTGCATTTTAAGCCATAAATCTAGTGGTAGAATAACAATGTTATGGAGAAAGACGTTTTTTTTTTTTTTTGGCTTGGACTATCCAATTTCTTGGAACATATTCTGTGGTGCATTTGGGCTGAATTCCTAATCCAAAAAGTATCTTTAAAGGTCTTGAGAACCTTTTACCCTTCATTTGCTGGCACCACTGCCTTACTGCCTCATTCTAGAGGCTTTTGATTTCTATAGTTTATCATGTGAGCTTATTGAAAATGTATAAGAAGAAGGTGTGTATGTTGAGCCATGAGTTTTGATGAATAATGAACAAATAAACAAGTGCTGACATCTGCAGATACATCTGCTGACTGTAACACAAAGAGAGGGTGGAGGGACTGTGAGTTTGGGGATCTCTAGGATTAAGGTGATTAGGTTGATGTGTTTGTTGGCCCAGCTTTTGTCACCATTATTGATTCAAATGCCCCATACATGTTTAGCACAAGAACAACCTAACTTTTCACATCAGGACACGTTGTTAACCTTGAAGTCACTGTTCTGACTAGCTGCAGGATGATACTGTATTTGGCCTTAAAATGTAAAAAAAATTAAAAATCAGATTTTCTGCCTTTATTATCAAACAGCTGGAATTAGAGTATCAAAAATGACTTAAAATGACATCATATGCATGTCCAATAACTTGATTCAATATAGCATTAATTCTCTACAAACGTGAGCATCTGAGGGTTGGTGTAGATGAATTTCTTAATGATATTGGATTCCAGCTACAATGAAAAACATAAGCTGAAGTTGTGAATTAACAGTCGAAGTGATAATATACACCCACTAGTTCCTTCATTAGTTACATCTTGCTGTGAAGTTGGACCCCCTGTTGCTTTCAGAATTGCATTAATTATTTGTGGCATAGATTCAACAAGTTGCTGGAGTCTTTCATCCACATTGACGCAATAGCATCGCAGAGCTGTGGCAGATTTACTGGCTATTGGATTCAAATTTGGTGGCTACAGAGACTATTTGAGTACAGCAAACTAATTTTTATGAACGCAGATTGAGATTTTCTGAGTTTTATCATTTTATCATTTTATTAAAGATAAATTCTTTCATCTTTAATAAAATGATCAGTGTGGCTGCTCTACCAGGTGTAACAATGAAGTTTAAAATCCAGGCATCCATAAAAACAGAATTTATTCAATTTCACTGAGTTAGAAGTTAGCAGAAAGTTAGCTCGCCTAGTTTCCCACCTAAACATGATATACCATGTTCTGACTGAGGAATTTCTGAAAAAATTAAAACATATAGCTCTGCTATCACTTCTGGCATAAATGAAGACAGGAAACTAAACAGCAGTGACGTTTGAAGGGTTACTGATGTTGGGCTAGCTGGTATATGATGATGTGCTACATGGTGACCGGCGACCTGTCCAGGGTGTACACTGCCTCTCACCCTAAGACAGCTGGGATAGGCTCCAGCACCCCTTGCAACCCTGAAAAGGATAAGCAGAAGCAAATGGATGGATGGATGGATGGATGGATGGATGGATGGATGGATGGATGGATGGATGGATGGATGGATGGATGGATGGATGGGTGGATGGAATACTAAATCCCATACATTTTTTATCTTTGTTATTTTTTGATAGTTTGTTTAAAGGATTTCATAGGACCAATATGTTTTGGGAATCACAACACTCTCAAAACATGGTCAACAGCACACAGGTCATTAAATCCACACATTGTTTTCTAGATACCAAATTGCTACTCTTCCCATGCATATAGATACTCTAATGCAAACAGTAAAAGGACTCCCTCATATTAACATCAGAGGGCAGTCAACAGTGAATTGCTGGATGGAGTAATCCAGTGAAACAGAACAAATACATCAGAGAAGGCATGTAGTATGAATGGGAAAAAGGAGAAGGGATTACTGACACAGCCCTGCAAAGCTGTGAAGATGATAGAAGCATGCCTTTGGCTTAGCATGCTGCTGATTGGCCCATTAGGACTATAATGAGAAGAATTATAGGAGGACGGAGCCTTAGGTCAAAGGCAAGAAGCTGCTCAGCACAGCAGATGCCCTCTGACTGCTCCTAAGACTCCTCACACTCTCAGACTTTATGCACCCATCCACCCGAGGCCCAGTACCTTCTGCTCAAGTGGGATTGATAAATAAATATTTTTCCCACATAAACATTTAAACTCATTAATAGCCACACACATGCATGCTGAACCATTATTCACCATCTGTACCATTTGTTTTTCTTTCTTTTTAAAAACGTGTTGGAATGGACTACGAGTATGTTAAAAGTTGATTTCTTCTGCAAGGTCAAAAAGACATTTTAAAGAAATCACAGCACAACAAAGTTATAAATATGTCGATATACCCTCAATAAAATTTGCATGCACACATTCACAATGACTCAAACACAGCCTCGTCTGCAGCTGTTATCCGGCCAATCTCCCTCCTGTGTCACTTTTATGTGTTATTACTGTGAAATGTGAACAGAGGGCCAAACAAACATAACTAAACCAATCAAAAAGATTTGAAACCTCAGTCTCTGTTGCAGCTTGTATCATAAAACCAAGTTTATAAGGAATTAAATAATCAAGTCAAATAAACCACTGCAAACTTTAATTCACATACAACCGTGTGCAGTGTACATTAGGGAGGAAGGGGTAGATTCATACCTTTTGTTTTGTTTTTTCTTTTTCTTTTTAATCATCTCACTAATGAAGATTATATGAGTAGATGCAATGAAGGAATAATTTCCACCAACACAGCGAGAGGCGTCCTCAAAACAAAACAAAGATTACGCATCCAGCAGAGGGAATGAAAGAAGGAAGTAAAGGGAGCAGTGGGAGCTATTTTTCTTAATCACCTTCACTATTTATCTCAATGTTTTCCAAATCTGCTCTATTGTTTAAATAAGTATAATAGAAAACTGTCTATAAAGATAATCCTCAAAGAAATAAAAAAAAATTCTTTCCTTTTTTAGTCAAATATGTTTTCTTAATTTTTTTTGTTTGGATTTGGCTTAGATTGAATTAGATTATTGTTAATGTTGCTTTCTTTTTGAAATAAGAAAGTGAGAGTGACACACTTTTAATTAGGAACTTGTATGGGTGTGGCTCATTAACACAGATGCTAATTATTTTCTAGACTCGGATTATGATGGATTTGGTTTCTCACTCAAGTCTTACCAAGGTCAGTACACTATAGGTCAATATATTAAAGAGAGAAAAAAAATATAGAAAATATATGACATATATTTATTGTATTAATTTGTGATTTCCATGTGGTAATATGTTTCTGAGGGGGAAATATGAAAGATTACCGTGCATCAGTGTTAGAAGGTATCGTAAAGGAAAAGCATTCATTTTATACTCAGAATATGTGTAGACCTTGCTGGTCAAACAAGAGAGGTCAATCAAATATTTTCAGAACTAAGAATATTATATAAATAGTTTGAGAGGTTTGACCTTTGAGGTTATATCTCAGTCACCTTTACACAAAGTTCATTTCAATTCCAAATGACTCCATTTACACCACTAAACTAAACCAAGGAAAAAGATAAATATATATATATATATACTTTTAACACATATATGTTATTCTACGAGTCTTCTTAGCAATTTGCACAGTTGGGAAAAAATGTGAAAACTGTTTTAATGGTGATCCATGATAGGTCAACTGATGTAGACCCTCAGTTGGAGCACTTTCTTGGCACTTTATTCACCCATTTGGGCAAATGTGTTCCTGTTGCAGGGAGATAAGAGTGTTCTACATGGGTTAATGTGTGTGTGAATGGGTGGTTGACTGGTTGTGTAAAGCGCTTTGGGGTCCTTAGGGACTAGTAAAGCGCTATACAAATACAGGCCATTTACCATTTACCAGTTAATGTCTTTAATTAAAGAAATAAATTGTAATACTGCAAAATACTACCAAATACTATTACTGAATGGGGTCCTACTTTAATAATGAAGTTCTATTGCCTGTACACTGTACAAATATATGCAAATACATACAGATTTTTACAGAGTCCTGACAAAACAACATTTGGGTTCATAGTATTTACTTCCTTACTCTCTTTCTGAAAATGTATATATAAAAGAGCATCACTGTGTGTGTATAGCATTCACATATCTATCTTGCATACAGCTGATTTAGAATCACCAATTAACCTAGTGGGATAACCCACACAGTAACAGGGAGAACATACAAGCGCCACGTAAAAACGATCTCACAGCCATCTTGCTGTGACATGTCTGCGCTAACCACCATTGCACCAGCAGAAGACCAGCAGGCGGTTTGTGGTTGTTGGGAAGAGAAAATCCTTGTTCTACTCCAGTTCAGGAGTATGTTACTTAAGGCCCCCAAAAATCTCTGCTGGGTTTTTTTAGGGGGGACTTAAGGGTTGAATGCTGGTGTTATTAATAGAAGAGCCACAAACTTTCCCTAACTACAGTACATGAATAACTTGCCAGTTAAAAAATAACATGTTTATTAATGCATTTACTTTTGACCATGGGGGTATTTGTTGAAACTAAGCTGCATCATTAACATATTTCATTTTAACGTATTGTGTCTTTTATACTATGCATGTTATCCCTGCTAAACTCAGGCTAATGTTATACAACAACTGCCTTCAATGCTCAGTCCCTCTAACCCCATATAGATCACTACAGGAAATGATCAGCCTATGAAAAGGTCACAAAATTATTGATTATTAGCTCAACTTTACAACAGAGAATCTGTTCATTATTTATATGTACATTTAAAAAGTGAAGGTCAGACCATTTGTAGATATTAGCAGAGAAGGTCAAGAGACAATTGTCTCAGTCTCAGGAACCAAACTTTGAGTCTATACTGCCACTGGAACAAGTAGTGACTATCTCTGCCTCCTTCAGAAAGCTCACAAACACTGGTAGGCCACACACTGTTGCAGAAAAATGCACTTAATTGTGGATTACTGTGGATGAAAGCACTTTTTTCAGGGTTCTGTTTGAGTTAAATTTATTGTTTATGTGAGAGAAAATTCAGGAATTGTCAGAAGGACGTCTACTTTACTTCAAACAAAATACTTAAGCAGCCAAGTTTTGAACAAAGAAACATTTTCTTCAAGTTTAACCAAATTCTCTTTTCGACAGACTTCTGCTGTTAATACTTCTCAATTAAACATAAAACTTCATTTTATTTGGTGAGCTAACTGCAGCTAGTATGAAGAAAGGGGACCCTACCACATCAGAAGAACCTGGACCTTTCCCAGAGAGCAACCACAGAAGTGAGTGAGAACAAGAAAGAAAGTGGGAGAAAAGCTGTGTTGTCATGCTCAGCCCCACTGAGCCCGCTGCAGCCCATTGTAGTTCTATATTTTGCCTTTCTCCCTCCCAGTTAATGACGTTCGGTTTCATCCCATGGCTCTGATGACCTGTTTACCCTGTGTCAGTATCTTTATCACCGGTGAAACACTGAGGCATCCAGCAGGAGATTGCTGCTGACTCACTGTATACAAACAACAACAATAAAAGAATATGCAACTGTAAATTTAAAAAGAGGCTAAATTTCATTTTTTAAAAACAGCTACCTCTGAGTCAAGAACAAACACAATGGCAATGTGTTGTTGATGTCAATACAAGTCTCATCCTCATTTCCACATTAGACACAGATTCCACAGAAACAGGTGATTTGTTTTTAACTCAGTACACTCACAGGCTCACAATGATGTGTCCACGTTACAATTCATAATGATTTGGCACTCTGAGCTTACCCCGAGGTGTCTGCATGCATTTAGTTCTAATAAGGAGAGCCAGCCTGCTCCTGGTCACTCCAAGGCACCACCAGGGGGAAAGTTTAATGCATTTCACATATTCAAATGGTCTACTACTACAGACCATGCCAATTTTATTTGTGTGGATTTCCTTGACATGAAATTTATTAGAAGAATATTGGATGTGCGCTCTAGCTCACAGATGACTGTGGAACTGAATGGAGAGGAAATTAAAAATGTGAGACCCATGGAGATGTGAATTTGGTATGAATATCATTATGTTTTTAGCTCTGTGCTGATAAGACAACCTGTCCAGAAATGTGTCGCTTGTCTCTCAATCAGTCTGTGTTGATGTTGTATGCGAGCAAAAATTTAGAGGTCTTCAAATACTAAAGAAATTAATAATGATATTGGTGCTTTGTGGGATGGACTCTTTTAGACATAGTCTAAAGAAACACCTTAAATCTGCAGTGCAGGTCTTATCTTTCTAACTTCTGGTTCTTATTTTTGAACTTTGGAATCAGACGCTGCTCAAAACTTTCCTTGGTCTTTCCACCACCTCCACCTAGCTGTAGCTTGTTCATTTTCCAGTGCAATGATTTTTACTTCCTTCACCTCCAACAAATTACACATTGCTCTATAAACTAAAAAGTATCACTATAAGATACCAGATTTTAAATTTTGAAAAACTAGGTAATAGCAAGGCAACTTTCATAATATCATTAATGCTAAAAGACTTAATCAACGTTATGAGAACTTGTCTGAGGGCTTAAATGTAACCGAAATTTGTTCTTATGTGATCAGTGAAGCTCAAATTATTCGTTTTAGTACAAAATATCTACGATATCTAAATTATGTGTTGTACGCAAATGTCACTGACTTAGCTGAAAATGGATGGATGGATGGATTTATGTTGATTATTTCCACAAATATAAATTATCTGAAGCACTTTTGAATGTCAAGAGCAAATCTTTACAAGAAAATGAAAAGTACATTCTCCCTTTTCTATCCTTTTGCTCTTATTTACAGAGAATGAGATGGCGCACACAAAAATATGAACAAAACCATCCAAATCAGCACTGTCACCTATGCAATTTATTTCCAATCAGCTGCAAACAAATAGCAGAGTCGTTTGAGGTCGAGGTCATGTGAGGCCAAACAAACAGGCAGAAGGTGACCATCGCAAAGTGATTGTGATTTTGGGGTGGCATTTAAGCACATTAATCTTCTCTCTTTCATGCTCACAAATTAATATATACTGAGAAATTCAGCTATTTGATTCTGTCCCTTTTGGATATTTTTACTAGGTCAGTATGTTCAGATGAGGCTTCTAAACAGGCTCATCAGACAGGCTATTCACACACAAACAGCCTGAGGGACTCATTCTCCTTCTTGCTGTCACACATACCTCTTAGACAAACACCCAAACAACAGGATTGCTATTTTAAGCAGAGTACTAAATGACCAGCTCTTAAATCAGGGCCCCTGTTGTGGCCAGGTAAACCTATCCACGCTGAGCTGCTTTCCATTGTGCAGCGATGATAATGGCTTTGTTTCTCGGTCCATTTTTTCCCTTTGTCAAGATAATCTGCCACATGAATCATGAATATTAGGTAATCTATTGTGTAGATTACCTATACAGTTAAAAGTGATTTAATTACTATTATGCTTTGGGCAAATCCAAAATATTATGTAACTAAACTTGCAATATTGACATAAGGCTGAGTAACTTCAGTTGTTTTCACACATGCACAGCAGCCCTCGACCTTTTTCCAGCTCAGCTGCAGGTAAGAAAGCAAATATCAGACACTGGATCGCATTAAATTGTCTTTAACCTGCCATCTCCATAGCAGATAGAACTAAGACAGCACCCTTACCAAAATCAAACTGAGTGTTTCCTGCAGTGAAAACACATCTACAGCAGACCTACCTGCTATTTACTGCATGTGAATAAAGGACTTCAGGCCTGTTTGAAATTCATGCCTGAAAATTGCTAACTAACTTGAAGTTATTGGAGTGATTAGTTGAGTGAAAACTAATCAATGGGAATGCTGATATTTAACAGATAAGTGGTAACAAATGGGACAGAAATGGTGTGTTTAGTATTCTTGGTGTGCCTGTGCTATGTCATTGTATCAGCCCCGCGGTTATGAGGACATGTGCTAGCCGGCTGTCTGTGAGTCACATTTTACAACCTGAATCTAAAACTGAAGACGATACTGGTGCTGTGGAAAACATCACATCTGGTTCTTATACTAAACAGATGACACCATCAGAGCATATTGACTATTGACCAGTTACTGTAGCACTGGAAAGACTGGTTCCCAGATCGGGGTGCAATGATGCAATCATATCCATGCTGCAGAGAGTTTAACCCCATCAAGGGGCTGCATTGTGGAGGATGCAGGCCCCTGTGGTGCTCCACTGTGCTGTCTCCATTTATGTTTACTATCCATAGCTCAGACGTTCAGGACTTTTAGACCTTTTACTTAGGCAAAAGGTTGAAATACTTGTGCCACTCCATCTCTTCCTCATCTGCACTTACCTCTGCCTATACCCTGAGACAGTGACACCCATCATCAGCCTTCAAATGTATAACAGTAGTGAGATGATGCAGCAAAATTGCATCTCATGAACATTAATCAATTTAAAAGGACTCAAAAGGCATTATCTCCTAATGTCAAAACTGTCTTCAGCATAATATATAATCCATAAGTGATGGAGCAATTGTTATAGATGTTTTTTTCCTGCAGCTGGAGTGTAACAGTCTTCATAAACTGTTATTCACACCAGTGATCTTGCTCCTAGACAGACATTGTTCACAGTTAACCCGGGGACTCTGGTATAGCTGGGACCCCCGAGGTTCTAAATGATGTAACTTTAATCCTGGTGAATAAACAGCAACACTACAAAGCTGTAGTAACAAAAGGCTCGGGAAGATTAAAATACAAATAAAAGGCTTTAAAGACATTCACTTTAGTGTGACTCAACATTAATTTACATGCAGCCAGCAGGTTCTTTCTTTTGAGGTTTGTCCCTAAGAGAAAAGCACAAAACATACAAATAAAATAACTCTACACAAGAAACAGATCTATTATTATTTATCGTAATTTTGTTTCACACAACAAACTTGGCAAATCTCATAAAACCTGATGCAAAAAGCCAGATCTATCATCCAGTATGGAACACAAAAAGGCTCTGAACCCACAGTGCCCTGGGACTAGAGTGATGAATCTGGCAAGGACTATGCTGCACAAAGGAGCTGCTAACAGAATGCCACTCCCTGAGGGCCCGGAGAGTCGACATCACAACAAATGCTACGCATCTAGACCCTTTCTCATGCAAATATATGGCATTAGTGCACTGTATTTATGAGTGTTTGCGGAAGAAACAAATATGGAAAAATTTCCACTATTGAATGAATGTGCAATATATCTGATGCTGAAGTCACACCGTGAATGTTTTTAGTCCAAAGATGATAAACTTGCTGAATATAAATCAAATCTGCTGGCAGCTGGAAAAATAAACATACCAAATCAGAATGTAAACACAGGCTAGAGTGCAAACTATAATACATTCCTTGTTTGCAGTTAGGCGTAACATATAAACATTTAACAAATACTGTATATTTTGCTTAAATAGACTGGGATGTAACGTAACTGGGTCTTTTTGAAGCAGTATCAATAGACGGACTTCTCAGCTATGAAACATACTGATATTTTTAAAATGCAGTCCGTCCTGCAGATATCAACAAATTATATGTCTGACACAAAAAAATACTGCTGCAGCATTGGTAATGAATGCGTAACATCACTATAGGCAGGATGATAGGTATACCTTGTGTGATCTTACACATTGTTTTGTCGATTTTAAAGGTTAGTTAGCTTTTTGAATCCAGAAGTCAAGACTAAAAGATGGAAGGTGACTGCACAATTAATCAAATTTTAATCTGAATCACAATTTCAACTTCCTGCAGTTTTAAATGAACGTGATTAACTGATAATGAAAATGTGTGCTACAGCTAGACATGAAGTAAAAGCAAATCAAGCTCTCTCTGACAGCGTGCCTGCATGTGCCAATCACAGCTGTTCCTTGCACCGCAGAGCCTGAAATTTCCTGAATTCACTTGACTGCAGTGATATACTACATATAACAGAACGTCAAAAACAAAAATCAAATGTCTGGCACAGCAGAAGGCAAAGATTTTGATCCTAGAGGCAGATCATTACCTGTAGTTTGGATATAATTCAGATTTAGGGCCAGTGATGTCAACCTAGAACAATTGTCCAATGTCACTTCAGATGTCCAAGATAAGTGACCAAAAATACAATGAGTAAGGAAGGTTTCAGGAAAATGGTCAACATACTAGTAAAAAAGAAGTTATCGCCTCGCACAGTTATTTTTTCAAAACAATAACAGCTGCACTATATGCAGATCATTGCAGGGGAAACAGATTTTCACAGGTTCAAACAAATAAAGTTTAAGACTTTATAATTTGCTTCTAGGAGATGGAATTAGATCAGGACAACACACCTTGTTTTACACCACAAACTCCTACAACTAACAGTTTGTCAATTTTAAAGTACTTATACAGCACTTCAAATCTTCTTTTTTACTCTAAATAAAACAATAATAGAAAGGTGAACAGCATAGATATGAATCTCTTTTGTAGACTGTGGCCAACACAGTACAGTGACAGTGTGGAGAGATAATAGAATCCAGACACTATAGTGACAGAAACAAGAAATAGCAACATACTCCAGGGATGAAACAGTGTTGAACAGTATTGAATGGCACATTTCACTATATGCTAATTCAATGTGCTTAACCCAGAAGATAAAAACATAAAAACATGTATGGTGTAGGTTTACAATAAAGCAGTAAAAATAACAAATTCAAATAAAACAAGACAAACAAAAAAACCCCTATGGAGTGTAAGGCTGTCTGAATAAAAAGGTTTAGAGGTTGTATTTGAATTTACACACACATTTAATAATATCTCAGGTCAGCAGACAGCTCCTTCCAAAGAACAGAAACACAATAACTGAAAGCACCCTCAGTATAGTGAGACTAATCCTGTCATCTCAGTCTGACGACCTGAGAGTTCTGACTGGTTAATAAACAGTGAGCAAGTCAGAGATGTAGTGTGGGACCTAACCATTGAGAGCTCTGTGATATAATAGGCTTAATCCTTGAAAGGATTTTAAAGGTAATTCTATATTGCACTTGGAGTCAGTGAAGTGACTTCAATACTGTGTTAATGTGGTCAGATTTCTGTATACTGTGATTGCTTATGACAGTACTAAGTGAGATCGTGCAAATTGTAAAGAGTAATGGACCAAGGGCAGTGCTTTGAGGAACCCCTGATTTAGGTTTTAGGCAGATCTAAAACTGCTAATTAAAATAAAAACTTCCACCCACCAGATATGAAGATATGATCCAGATATGAACCAATCAAGAATCTGACCCGTTTAACCAACTATGTCATGAAGCAGTGTGGGATCATCTTGACAGAGGACAGAGCAAAAGGAAACCAACATCCAAAGAGCTTTTCTATGTCTTTGAAGAGGCCTGGAGAACTATTCCTGAGGACTACTTAAAGAAATTACCTAAAGCTTTCAGACTCTGTTGAAGAATGAAGATAATCACACCAAATATTGGCTTTCAAGTTTGTTCACATATGACTCTACATGTTTCAATAAGACGCCGGACATCTTTCCCATTTTCTAACAACACATTAAAGAATGAGGGGTGGCTCAAGACTTTTGCACAGTGCTTTTCTGTGTGATTCTGTTTATAAGAATCTGCATGATTCTTATAAACTGTGTGTTGCGCTCTGGCTCCAACACCAGGCAAGTGTGCATTCATGTAAATTGAGGACATATCTACACTGGCATGGTCTAGCAGCTCATTATTTTACTATCAGTCGTTTGGCAAGGAAACATATCAGTCAGGGGAGGTCAGCAGTGAAGCATCCAGATGTTCAGCAGCTCTAAACCTACATTTGAACCCAGGTCACTAGCCTATTACCTAACTTGATTCAAAATGCAGCTGGGGAGACTGGAAGAACATGAGACTCTGGGAAATTAGTTGATTTGAGTTAAGCAGGAAGTACAAAAAGAATCCAGGGAGAAAAAATAATTTGTGCTAGATGGAGGTGTAAGAGATGGATGAAAACCAGTCCATCACAGAGCCTTTAAAATCCTGGATTCCTTTACATTTCATCATATTCCTGATCATGCTTAAAGGACTTAAATTAGGGTCTCTGAACCTGTAAACTTCAATAAAGCACAAAATATTTTAGTGAGGCAGTAAGACTATGACTTAAAGTAGTGTAAAAAAAAACCCTAATAAAAGGGTGAAACTAGAGAAATGACCTAGAGCTAAAAAATGATGCAAGTAAAGGAGACCGTTAGGATGGAGATAAAACAGAAAACTGTAATTCATATAATAGATTTAACCATCCACATATTCTGTTGCTAACTAATAATGCTTGTCACTTCTCTGTGCAGCTCTGGGCTTCCAAAGAGCAAGCACACACACTATAACCATTCTGTGTGTGGGATGTTTAAATCAACTGATGAACCATGAACTCATCCATTAACACATCATTTCCAGCATTGTGTGACTGGCTACAGTAGCGAGCATAATCGTGTATGATGCAGTTTGTTAATGGACCTCTAGATAGATGAATTTATAGAGGAGAGATTTACAATCTATGGCTTCCTGACACCACTGTAATCCTAATCCAGGAGCTAAGACCTCTGAAGTGCTGCACTGAGTCTGTGACCACCACATCTCGTATACACTGAACACAACCCACATGCTTTTACAGATTTGGAAACAAAAATCCTTCAACACCTACATGGTTAATGCAAAATAAAAATGTTTTAGGTTTACTTTTAAACATTTGAGTTTAACTTAATAGCAGAACAACCTGTTAACTATTTCTGCACAACATGCTGTGTTATAAATGTTTGAGTAATCACAGACTTCCAAGGGTGGTAAAGGATGGGAAAATAATTTGAGGAGAGCTTTACAAATAAAGATAACCAAAACTAGAAAACGTTAAAGAGCTCTACAACATCAGTTTTTTCGGGTCACTGTTCTGTTTTGTTTGACTCAGTAGAGTGGAGGAAACTACCATAAGAACCTCTACATCCCTGTTTTCAATTGAAATCAACCTTAATTAATTTTTTAATCCAAAGTAATAATTAATATTTTTTCATTAAGTATAAAACTCTACTATTTTATTTTACTAAACATATAAACAGTTTTTATAGAATATTAACATTTATAAATATTCTGCACACACATACAGGTACACACATAAATTTCTCCCACCACTACCACCCTAGCTAGCCATTCTAGACATTAACAATTTAAGAGTGTGGACTTTGCATGTTGTTCCCATATTTACATGAGTTCTCTCCAGGTACTCAGGCTTCTTCCCACAATCCAAAGGCATGCAATTAGTGAGGTAAGGTTAATTGATCATTCTAAATTGCCCATAGGTGTGAATGTGAGTGTGAATGGTTGTGTTAGCCCTGCGATAGATTGGTGACCTATCCAAGGTGTACCCTGCTGCCAAAACAGAATAGAAGGGATGGATGGATGGATGGATGGATGGATGGATGGATGGATGGATGGATGGATGGATGGATGGATGGATGGATGGATGGATGGATGGATGGATGCAACAAATACAACTCTATGGTCAACCAGTATTTGATTTTGAAAACACTAGAAGACTAGAAACACTTGGTAGAAGACTAGTTCAGGTTGTTCTTTTTTTGCTTTGTCTTGTTTTTTCCCTGCTATTTTAAATAAAAACATCTGATTCTGAGTCACACGTATGCAGTGAGGCTGTTGTTTCAGTAGGATGCCATTGGTGTAGTCAGAGTAGTGTGTGTGTATGTGGGTGGGTGTATGTGTGTGTCTGTGGGTGGTTGGGGGAGGTTACAGTCTTTATATTGGACCCCTGTGAGTCTAAGCATGTTTTCTGGATGTGCCAGTTTACTCCCTGAAGTACTTTAATGGATTAATTGTTTTCCCTCTGTCCCCTTTAACATGGAGAGAGGTAATACCCTTTACTTGGCATGGGGCTCATCGCTTTTGCTTCATCAGTTATGATGCCCTGTTTGAACAGCGTGCTGTGGAGTCGTGTCTGTGCTTGATTTTTGGTAGCCACTTAAAAGACAGTAAAAAAAAAAAAACATCAATGGGTGAAACAAACCGTATCCATTCTGTTGCGCTTCCCTTCATTTTTTGGTTCATGTCCACATATGTCAATAAAGCAAAACTAAGCTTCCAAGACAGTTAAGTTTTTACTCTTGCTTCATGTAAAACAACAAAAAAGAAAGAGGTAAACCACACAATTCTGAGAAGTCATTACATGCTAACCCTGTTCAAGGATAACTAGCGTGCTATTACCAATACATGCCAACAGCCATATGTGACATGTGTTAGAATGTCTTATCACTTGATTTGACCTTGTCTCCTGGTCTTGCCTCCCTTCTGACTGGTGAAGTGGAAGGTGGCAGGTTCGGGTTCGCGGTGGACATATGTCTATGCATAAAGCAGTGCTTTGGAAAGCAGATTCAGCAAAACCACTGAGTTAAGTAACCAACCCAGATGTTAGATGATGATGCTGATGATGGGATGGGGCTTAGCAATGCATTATAGAATCATGCATGCACATCATCATCATTCAACGCAGCAAACATTAATGTAGAGAGTAATGCACACATATGCTCAGTGTTTAAAAATAACTCTTTGCGTCTTTAACTTGTTTTTTAGTCTGGATTCTGGCTATAGCCTGTGAAAGATTCAGCAGCCAGTGTTATTCAGCAGGTGTATGGTGACTGCTAAACAAAAAACCGTCACCTAGTCCTGTACTGTGAGGTCTTAAGTAAAAAATTCCACATTATATCCAGATATGAAATTATCTAAACGTACTCTGGTTTGTTTATGTCAGACAATTTAAAATTATCCTATCAATTTTGATTGTTTTTTAATGTTAGAAAACTTTCCGAAAATGCCGAAAAGATTCCCTACTAGTCGTTTGAGGACGTAAACTCAGGTCTAAATTACCATCCTCCTCAAAAAAACCAAAACCAAAAATCGTTTTCAAGTCGGTACCCTTCATTAGATCATCTGTATAAACTGGAGGGGAAGAACAACTTTGCCCCAAACCTACCTCTGAAAAGCATTGCGATCCAAATATAAAATCCAAGCGAACACGGTTTCCAAAACTTGTGGCACCGCATGCTGGCACCGTCCAGTGAACTCCAGCGGTTGTGTCGGCTAGACGGGAACTCTGATCCGGCTCGGCGGTGGAATGAACATGCGGCTGGGGAAAACGAAGGGGACCGGGACGGCGTGAGAGATTTGCAAAAAGAAAAGAAAAAAAAGACTGACAGACAGGAGTGCGGAGTTCAGATTGGCACGTTCACGCTGCTTCAGTCTCCCTCACACGCACACGCACACAACGCTGCACAGTGCACCTCCTTCCCAGCCTGAGTGCGCATCACAGGTAACACAACAGGATACAGTAAAGTAATAGCCTCTGTCACGGGAGTATGAGCACAGATGAGGCTGATGAGATGCCTGTAACCCAGTAATTGTGTGCTAACCCTGAAAACTAGCTCACATTTGAATGTTAAATCCTACAACATGCTCACGAGACACTGACTAAAGATTACATTAGTGTCTACTTAAACTCAACTAGTCTAATCAAATAAAGGTGCGTGTGCGTGCCGCCCACTTATATTGCTCACATTCTGGGGGTGATAATGTTAGTGTTTGACCTCAGGCAATGATGTAACGAAACCCTGAATGTAAAGTCCCCTGAAGTGATGGAAACAGGACTGTGTGTATGCTCTCCCAGTCACGCCTGTATACACTGCAGTCTATTACAGTAAACAGTAGAATTAAACAGGGACTTTTTTTAGATGTTCATGGAAAAAAAATCTTATCTTTCTTGCACAGAGTAAGGTATGAAGATTGATTCCATTTGTGCACTGTTATATAAGTACAGATCTAAAAGTAAATAAGGAATATGTAACCCTAAGTAAAACTCCAAATGGCATAAGTGCTCTGACAGTGTAAATAAATGTATTCATTAGTGAACTTAGGATAAGGTTATCAGTTGGTAGCCGTATATCACTATTAAGTGTAATAAAAGTTGTATCAATACTCTTATCTACCTCAGATAAACAAGCTACTTAAGCCCAGGAGTAGTATTGTAGCCTGAAAGTAACATCCTGCAAGATTTAAACCAATCTGCTCAGTCCAATCAGTCAAATCATTACATGCTTGATTCTATGCATAGCCTTTTCTGAGCAACTCGTAAAATTGGTAGTTGCCCATGTGACTGACATATATCTTTTTTCTTTTGCTAAGTGCACATTTAAATCAAACACAAGGTCAAAGAGTAGCTATACAAATACCAGATAAATAAATTTGTCATTTGTCTGTTTTTTTTATCTCACTGTTTGACAGGAAAACTTACTCTGACCCAAGTAGCAGGTACAAATCACCAGTGCATACCCTCCATCTCCCACAGCTGTAGATCATCATTTATTGAAGTGCCACGCGTCGCACTGCAATTTCCCCCTTCCCAGCTTTACAAAGAGGTTCATCAACTGCATTTTTGTCATATTTGTCTCCTTTTTGTGCCAGACTGGCTTATAATCAAATGACCTATTTATTCCAGTCCATAAATAATTTCAGTCGGAAATAGAATCCAACAGGCAATGAGGGGGAACATTGCATATTTCTCCAAATGTTCTCGCCGCCTTTGCTCCCTGTCTCTTTCTCTCTTCTTCTTCTCTCAATGGAATAGGGGCGTATTATCTAAGAAGCAGCCCTGCGCCATTGGTATTAGTTATTTTTCCTACCCCACATGGAGCTCCATCTGAGGAGATTTATGCTGTTAGATCTGATTTGGTACAGCATCCCATATCTGTTCAATAGGTGGTCCCGAAAGCCACAGTGGGCTGTGTGAAACCTCTGATCCCAACTTCATCCTTTCAAATAATCTCACTGTAAAAGAAAAAAAAAACATCTAGGGAGTGAGAAGGAAGTAAAAGTAAACAAATCACACACAGTGACACACCATGTCACAAAGCTTGAATCATCTCAAACTGGTTTCTTGAACAAGAATGCGAGTTCACTGTAATCAAATGTCTTCCAAAATCACCAGATCTCAATCCAATAGAGCTCCTTTGTGATGTGGTGTAATTGGAGATTTGCATCATTGATGTGCAGCTGATAAATCTGCAGCAATTGTTCGAATTGCCATCAATTCAATATGGACCAAAATCTCTGAAGTATTTCCAGAAACGTGTACAACAAAGAATTTGGGCAGTTCTGAAGGTAAAAGGGGTCCAAAACATTACTAAGGTGCATCTGACAAAGTGTTCGTTGAGTGTAAACATTAAGTGCATCATTATGCATGCAGTACTGTCTCTGTGTGTGTTTGTGTTTATAAAGTGATTCTGTGGCTCTGTTGCACCAGGAGTATTTTTTTTTCACTTTATGTTTTTCTTTCCACTGTTTTGCCTCCTCCTACACTCTGTATAGCTGTTTGCCCCCACTTAACAATGCACAGTGCACATTACAACTGCACAAACACACAATTTAAAAAAACAAAAACAAAAAACATCTCTATGCTCAAAGTTCTTAAAATCAATCCTCCAGCAAACTGGCAGCTGATGATACTCTGGACTCTTTCACCCAAATACTACAGTCCTTTTTCAGACAGACCGTTCAGATTTTCCACCCTAACGACGTGTACAGATGTATTCCCAACACTGTTGTTTGG
This sequence comes from Maylandia zebra, assembly GCF_041146795.1. Taxonomy (NCBI): domain Eukaryota; kingdom Metazoa; phylum Chordata; class Actinopteri; order Cichliformes; family Cichlidae; genus Maylandia; species Maylandia zebra. Next base: position 42,275,945 of record NC_135168.1, on the reverse strand, counting down.
CAAACGTATGTAATATGAATGAACATGAAAGATGCCACTGTGCAATTCTTATTTAATTAATGTTTCACCTTTTTGAGTTGATTGTGAGCTTCAGTGCTGAGGTTTAAAATGTCTCCAGTCCAGGAAGTGAACAAGAGAAAATGATAACCACAGAAAGGAGTGTGAGGACTGCAGGGAGCTGTTAATTATCAATTTTTTTTTTATAAATGGAAACTGTTCTGTTTAATTACTTAATGTTATGACGTTACTGGTACTGCTTCCCTGTTTCGTCTTTGTCTTTTCTTCTCTTCAAATCCTTATGGTATTTTTCTACTACGTGAAACAAACTTAGCACACATCATTACTGACAATCACACATCGCAGTACAACTAAAAGCTGATAGTCAGAAAAAATAATCACAGATTTGTCACTATCTCGATATTCTCTCAATGATGAGAAAGTATGCATGAAATTTTCAGTATCGTAACATATTTTGTTCAACATCCATCTTGTCCTTTGCCCTGTTTCTAACTTAAATATTTGAAATATTCCCCATAGTCCCAGCAGGGCGCATATGTATGCATGTACATGATAGAATGAGGTCAGATGAGCTTTAGTTTGTATCTAAATCACTACCTTTGATGTGGGAGGTGTGCACGCATTCGTGAATCTGCATTGTGTCATTTATAATCTTTTCAGAAGTGTGTGCATATCTGAAATGTTTTCAACCCAAAAAATAAAATGCATCTTTTCTGCACTCCAATATGTGCTGGTTTGAGGTACGTGTGAATATCTAGCCCACATGATGAAGATCATCTTGGTCCGCTCAACACAGCTCGTCCTTTTTTGTCTCACTAGCTGCCAGCTTGCCATTTGTCTCTGTTAAAATGTTCAGGTGGTGACAGTTTATTATGGGATGCGACAGAAAGGTCAGACCTCTCATACACACTTAGTAGTTTACTGTAGAAAAAGGTCAGCAGTGTGTCAAGGGTAAAGGACAGACAGAGCGTGTCAGACGAACCCAAACAAAAAGAGCTAAAAGGTTTTGTGCGGTGTGTGGGGGCGAGTGAAAATGTTACACAGCTAAAGAAAAACAAATAAAAAATTATACAATTACGCTGAAAAATAATTGTATAATGTCACATGTGTATGAAACAATCATTAGAAAGTCTTAGGTTCATAAATAGTTAAAATTATTCTCAATAGTTTCTCTTTGGATAACCGTTACCCTCAGTTCAGCTTTTATATAGTTATTTTCATGTGGCTGCATCAGCGTTTGAGCGAGATCGTAGGCCTAAATATTACATCACACAAAGAAATTCACTGGCAGGCTCCTCCTCATACTTAAAAGGATGAGACCTAACGCAGCACCTCAACAAGTAAAAATGAAAATTAATCCTTCTGGGACCTGCTTTGATTTTTTTTTTCCGGAAGTCTAAGCTGATTCAAAAGCAAGCTTTAAATTACCTTCCCTCAGAAAATGCTGCTTTATGTGTTAATATTTCCCTTTCATTAAATCCATCACATAAGTTGGAGTTTTTGTTTATTAATTAATCTGCTTCATTTTGTCAGTTTCACTCCTGATTTTATGTTAATAGTTTAATGCATCAACATCTGGCCACATTTATGTTTGTTTTGTTTTATTCTTTAAGTGTGTTTTTTTTTTCACGGTGTATTTTCTCATACTTATTTTCTTAATATACCAACACAGATTACAAAAATTATTTTGGAAAAATGGCAGTTGTTTTGCCATTTGTGTCACACAAAGAGTGAACGCTCTAACCAAAAGTCAGTGTGGATAGGACTACACCTAGTGGTAGAAATGTAGACATACACACACAAGCTTTACTTCTACAAGACTATAAAAATAGGTCGTGCGTTCAATAATATATGGTTATTTACATAACATAAAACATAAGGAATTTGGTAATACCATTTGAAACAGAAAAAAATATCTATTGCAATATAATGCAATAAGAGTTCAAAGTAACATGAGTGGAGAATCTTTTGTGGAAAAAGTTGATGCAATAATACCTTTAAAGTTCAACATAACTTTTGTTTTTAAGGGTTTTAAAATGCAGCCAAAAAGCAAAGAATAGCTGTGTCTAGAAAAAAGCATTTGTAAGCATCTTTTCTTCGCTAATTGTAATTTATTTAAACCAAACACGTCTTACAGAATAAACGTTTTAGTGACTGTCATGGCCTAAAAATACAGCCGGTAACATCTCTATGCTGAATCTCACAGCCTGGCTGCTGTGGGGGAAGGCCTGCTGTTTGGTCTGCTGGCAACAGATAAATGTAAATGTTGACTCAGAGTGATGGCCTGCCCTGATGCTTGAGTTCTTTCATTCCCTTCTGGTTTCTGGTATTAAAGGAAAAAAAATCTATGAAGGAAAGTGTTGTTCACTTTTCATGATGGATTTTAAGCTGAATCCGAAACACTCACACATTCAGACGAATGACACCGCTGCAGGTAAATCTCCCTTTCTGTCTCGTTTTAATGAAACTTTACAGTATTCACACCTGACAGCTCAAGCAGTTAGATGTCTACACATTTCTCTCTTTCTTCTAAAACATTTTCTTTACTCATAATTTCACAGACATGAAGTTTGTGATCCTGTTAGCTGTTTTGAGTGGTAAGTTTTCTCCTCTGTTGTTACTGCAAGTATATGTGCTGGTGTTGTAGATTTAAAGTCATGAAACATAGTTTTGAAAATTATAGTTTTAAAATTTAAACATGCAGTGTTCTACTAGACCTACTTAACATCCAGGATTCGCTCATGACTTCTATTTATGTCAGTGTTGTTAGGAATTCTTATTTAATACATGCGCCTACAAGTATTATAATATCCGTCAATGTTAATGTTTTTAGGGGGTTTTGCTGCCCCTTTCCTGAAGGAAGAGGAGGCAAAGGGATTTATCAGGCTGAAGAGACAGGCAGGATATTGGGATCCACACCACTCTCAGAACCAGTGGGGTTACACCGTTCAGGAGCAGGTAAATGTTAGTGAAATGTTCTAAGCATATAGAGTGAGTCACTTTAAGAATCGTTTCATGTAATTGTTTGTTCATTAGGCTAATGAGTACTGGACGGCCATTCGAACAGATGCGCAGTATTACATGGACATGAGCAACCTGATGTTTGACCGCTCTGTGGCCACGTGAGTGACGTAACTGTTTGTCGCTATTAAATTACATTTGAATGTTTCAGAGTCAGACTCTTCCAATTTTATCGAGTACATTACTTACGTAACTTTAAATCAAACACGTTTGCAAAAGAAACAACAATGGTTACTGTTTTAATGGTCAGCGTGCCCAAACCGAAGTAACTTCAATGAGCACTGTAACTTCCTTTTAATATAGTTATGATACTTTTGACCACACAAACTTAAAGCCAACATTCATTATATGTATTTTACTTTGCAGCGAAAACAACAGGATGTATATGGAGATGCTGCGCAATGCACGCGCCCACCTGGACAGCCTCACCGGTCGTAATGGGTAGTAAAGAAAAAAGAAGACTGGGGGCCCAAAATAAAAACAAATTAAATGGAAAACATTTCATAAAAAGTGATTTACATAAGCATATATACAAAATATTAGAAAGTATATAAAGACTTACTTGATATGGGATGTTTTTGAATATGTTCTCCATTCAGAGCCTGTCTGAACTGTAGATTTAGCGATCAAACGCACTATGACATGAACGCAACATTTGGACAGAAAGTCTTAGAATCTCATTAATTGGTCAGCTTTTTTACTCAAGTTAAGCCTCTCATTGGTTACGAAGCGTGACCATTATTTCCTATATCAGCATGGCGGAAAATGTTGTTTTTAGCAATTGTGTAAAATTTATTGGATTATTGTAGAAAAATGATGCAAGCATTTCATACAATAAAATCAAATTAAATTGAACTGAACATTTTGCTTCTTTAGTCTTTTGGGATTGTCTATTAATGGAAATAAAATGATTTTATGCCATTAATTAAAACGTATTCAACAGTATTCGAAGAATCAAACGAAATGAGATTCACCACCAGGTGGTGCTGCAAGATGCAGATTTTACTTCACAGATTTCAGCCAAAGCTAAAATGATCCTGTTTGGGGGGGATAAGTCATACCATTTGTGACACTGCAGTGACTTAAATTTTGCACACAACATGATGAGCAAATACATTTTTTGCTGAATTGTAAGCGAGTCTAAAAACAGCATTATCTTAAACAGGCTTGTGTATTTAAACCAGCTTTATTGGTTTGATTAGGTACATCGAAACAATAAAAACAACAAACTTATGGGTTGTTTTCATTAATCCAGTACACTTTGTTACTTTAAATGTATTCTTTGTCTGCTGTGAGAAAAATTTATCTGATGAGGACGACACAAGTGACAAATCAGTAAATGCTACTGAAACAGAGCAGCACAATTTTTAAGCTTCGGTGTGGTGATACTCAACATACAGCCTGAGGGCCAAATCAGGGCTATCATTAAGTTAATGTTAGCAATAAGTCAGTTATTGCTAACATTAACTTTTACTGTTTATTACTTTTATTTCAGGTTTATTCATGCCTTGTCACATGCAAAAAAAAAACACAGGGAAGAGTAAGTTAAGTATCTTTCCTTTAATACTTTATTTCCCCTAATGTGTGACATCAAAAGTCAAACGTTTTGCGAGGTGGTGGGATCTCTGTTTAAGGTAGTTTAAAGGTTTCTGCAGAAATGATTTTTCTTACAGTTTACTACAAAAAAGTAGCCTACTGTTAAATAATAGCTTTGACAACGCCCTCATGGGTGTTTATTTAATTAAAATTCCCAGAGTAGAAATTTGTTTTGAATTTGAAAAAAAAAGTATGTCAAGAAAAAAATATCAAATTAAATATGATGTTGGTTAAAAACATAAAAAATAAGGCAATTATGGGGTTTTACCTTAATCTTGTATATTGATAGCTAAATACCATTTGGTGTAGAGTTTATGAAGCATTTCTTTGTTGTTGTTTTTTATTTTGGCAATTTGCGAACTGAAACTCAACACAGGTGAGACTACTGGTTACTCAGGTTGTCATATATATCTTAAACCAGAATAAAATGCCAATATAATCAGATGAAACGTTATGATATTGACAAAACAGACAGAGTGACCTGATGACTTATTCGCATGTATATTTTACACAGTGGTTTAACAGAAAGAGTCAGATAGTCAACAAAATCCTGTAAAAGGTGCCTGCAGTGGGCTCTTCTTGCTCAGTGGTACCATGTTTAAAAAATGTTTTCTTTGAAGGCAGATGATCAGTTGCCTCGTCAGTGTAACGGCTCTGAAGCTTGTTCCTCACTTGGAATTGGAGGGGGGATTTTCATGAACATATGCAGAGCTGGAGTGAAGATAAGGATGGTGCCTAATACTGAGACAGTGAGGAAAGCCCAAAGGAAGATTCTGTCTAACACCTGGGCCACAAACTTCCAGTCTTGTACCACCTGTGAAAAGGTAAAAATAAGACATGGGATTACAGAAAGAGTATGCGCAATATAAACATCAAGTTCTTAATCTGTCAAAAGAATTTAATGTTTATTGATAAATACTTTACACACCTCACGGATGAAGTGTTCTTTACGGATATGTCTGCTGATGTAGCGCACCGAATAGATGGCTTTCTCCAACATAGCACCCCAGGCTTCTTCGTCCTTCCCATCAGAAGTAGTCGGTCCGAGCGAACCACTGTTTGTCTTCTGGCCTCTCCGACCTCCAGAGCGAGACTTCAGCTCAGGGCTTTCGGGAGCCAGCTCTGGGTAGTGGTAGCGGTCAGTGTGCCCTCGCATGCACAGCAATCTGGGCAGTTTTTGAAGAAAGAGGTTTCGAACCCATGGCGACATTGGGTGGTAAGTGGCTGAGGAGCGGTGGTGGACATTGATGACAAAGACAGTGACGATGATGGAGAGGGTGACAAAAATCATGATGAAGAGGAGGTACTCTCCGATCAGGGGTATGACCTTGGAGGAGGAGGGAATAATCTCTTCAATGACCAGCAGGAACACAGTAAGTGACACTAGGACAGAGGTAGAGAGTGAAAGCTTCTCTCCTTCATCTGAGGGGAGGTAAAAGACCAGGACGGTCAGAAATGACAAACCCAAACAAGGGATGATTAGGAACAGCGTGTAGAACAAAGGCAGCCTCTTCAGGATGAAGGAGTATGTGATGAAGGGGTAGGATAACAAGCCATCTTTTCTGTTTCCTTTGGCACCAGTAGCGCTGAGTATCTCCCACTCCCCGTTATCAAAGAAGTCTTTCCGATCAACCTGGTTGTCCATGAGAACCAAGTCCACCATGCTGCCATCATAGGTCCACGACCCAAACTTCATGGAACAGTTCTGGCGATCAAAAGGGAAAAAAGTGACATCCATGGTGCAGGCAGATTTGTAACTGGCAGGTGGTGTCCAGGTGATGGCCCCGTTGTACTTCACAATAGCTTTGGTCATCAGGGAACCCTCAAACCGCCCATCAGCACTGAAGAAATATGAAACACAAGTCAATTCTCATCTTAAGTCCATTTACATGAAACTGTTAAATTAATACTACTATATGCAATCGTCCATCTCTTTGATAATGAATTGTTTTTATGCACCTGTTGTAGTTCAACTGATAATCACATGAAAATTGAAAATTTATGGACTCTTTGAGAGCATTATGAAATGTGTCCACATCGCTCCCTGCTACTTGACCAATGGCAACTAAGACAGGCTCAAACCTAATAAGTGGTCAAGTAAATGTATGGCTGATTGGGTGACCGTGGCTCAGGGGGTTGGGAAGCGTATCTGTAACCGGAAGGTCGCCGGTTCGATCCCTGGGCTCTCTGTCCTGGTCGTTGTGTCCTTGGGCAAGACACTTTACCCTACTTGCCTACTGGTGCTGGCCAGAGGGGCCGATGGCACGAAATGGCAGCCTCGCTTCTGTCAGTCTGCCCCAGGGCAGCTGTGGCTACAACTGTAGCTTGCCTCCACCAGTGTATGAATGCGAGAGTGAATGAATAGTGGCATTGTAAAGCGCTTTGGGTGCCTTGAAAAGCGCTATATAAATCCAATCCATTAATGTACAAGGAACAGAGTGGCCTTTCTGAGCACAGCTCAGTGTTACTGATTTTTTTAGATGAGGTGTAAGATTAAATATTTATAATATTTATATTACAACATGCTGGTTACACTCAAAGAAAGCTTTTTTTAAAGCAATTAAGATAGATAGCATCACGTTGTGTTAGTGTTTTTCATGCAGACAGACTCATGTTTCACATGACGTAATCATCAGTCACTGGATTGCTGAAATTTCAGAGCGGCCTTACTTCTCATACAGGACGATGTCTGGGAGCCAGATATTTTCTGAAGGAACTCTGATGGAGGTGATTCCTCCGTATTTATCTGGATTCCATCGCAGCTTGTAATCAATCCATTCCTGGTCAAGGGAAAATGCAGGAAGCCACATCAGCAGACTTATAAACAACACTCAATAATACTGTGATTTGCTTGTATTTGTTGTATACCCTCTATAACAGACTCCTTTATGAATTCTGTCACCCATCATCAGTTATACAAATAACAACTAAATATTACATTTAAACCAACTGCTCACACATACAGCTTATTTAAGCAAATCAAGGGTCTATAAATTAGTTTTAAAATACATTACATTCAAAAAGTCAGTCTCATTTTACCTGCAAACCATGTGTTATTTGTTAATGCATCATGAAAAATAAACTGATTAACATTTATGAGAAAATGTTTATAAATGGTCTCTTGGATGATTCTGTACAATCTTTCATGCTCCTGCCCAACAACATTGTGTTCATTTTGTCTTACCTGCCACAGCCAAACATTAGTTGTCATTAGCTGATTTTTCTCATCCTAAAAGACAAAAACATAAAAAATAGAAAAAATATTATTATTTAAAATTGGGAAAATATGTTATGTAAAAATACTTTCCAAAAACGTAAGAAGAAATCATTTTTGCAACCCATTGTTTTATTATTTGGTGGATTTGCACATTAAAATGCAACTATGAAAATGAAATATATTTGCTTGTTTGGCTGGTTTTGGTTGGGTTGTTCAGTTCTGTGCAAAAGACTCAAGACACCCCTGATGTCTTTGCATGTTTTCAGGGAAAATGGGAAATAGGTGCAGCGATTGCATACATAGAAATAAAATAAGACAAAAACAGAGTTTGTAGAATTCCTAAAAGCTTGAAAGTCAACATTTGGCATGGACACTTTTATTCTTCAGCTGTGTTAGCTGCAAGCTCATTTTCATTGTCATTCAGTATTCTTCAGGAGCAGTTCTCCAGGCTTCTTGAAGGATGTACAAAGCTCTTCTTTGGATACTGGCTGCCCTTTGTTGTGCCCTCTGTCTACATGACCCCACACTGCTTCAGTAATGTTGAGGTTTGAGCTATGGGGAGGAAAGTCCATGACTGATGGTGTTCCACTGTGTGTTTTTCTATCCAAGTATGCTTTTCCTGCAGTGGCAATGTGCTTGAGATCATTGTCATATTAAAAGATGAAGGCACTGCCAATCAGAAGCTTCCCAATTGTTAGTGGATCAAAGTCTGATGATACTTTTCTGGGTTCATATTTCCATCCATTTTGACAAAGATTCCAAAACCACAGACTGAAGTTCAGCCTTAAATACTGACAGAGCCTCCACTGTGTTCTACAGATGGCTGTAAAACATGGCACTCATTGTTATACCCCTCTCCTGACTTCCTCTGTACATACTGACAAAAATGTCAGCCAAAAATTTCAGATTTGGATTCATCACTCCATGAAACCTATCGCCACAGATTTTGAGTCAAATTCTCATGTCATTGGCATACCTCAGCCTTATCCGTCTCATGTCATGATTCTATTAGTCCAAAAACACTATTTTATGCCAATAAACTTTGATATCTTTGGCATTTTTTAAAAGATTTAACTAAAGAAATAAAAAACTTGCTTTTGTAACAGAGTTCTAGTAACAAAGTACCTAAAGATACACTTTAAAATTGGTTCTTCGCTAAGGCACCTGTTCAGTATAGACTCAACACTGATTCACGCTTAAATGATTCATAAACAAAGTTTACAAAGAAATCCAAGATCACTTATTTCATTCAAATATTTTATTGTCTGCTACTGTTTTAGTGAATATAAAACCCCCAGCTCAGGTGAACCAAATCATCTTTTCGTTTTCCACTGTATCTGACAGAATCTGATTTATCTGCCACTTTCTTAGTAAACACAAAGAAAACATAGTACCAAAAGTGGGTGCAGGAAGCTGTGCTGATAACAAAAACAAGTTCAACAACCTTAGCAGACGTGAGCGAGACATATTCAAAGATGTTCAGCATATCCAGCGCAGGCCTCAGCTGTCAGACTCAGTTGAATGTTTTGGTGATCACATAGACCAGAGGTGAACCATAATCTAATACAGAGCTGAGCAGCAGCCTAGAGAGAGTCAGGGGACATACACAGCATAGGCGGGCTGCTGTTTTTATGTTTAGCTCCATCGCCCTTTCTCTTTCCCAGAATCCAACAGATCAACCTAAACCTTTCCTATTTGCCACAAACAGCTTTATGTAATTCATTTCTGGCTGTGTTTGTTGGAAGGAAGAGAAGAAAAGTTAAATATGGACTGGCTGAGATGAATATTTCAAGCCAAGAAGCATGGTTCCTCCATTAGCGTGCTCAGTTTTCTCCTCCGGAGCAACTAAACCATCTCAACCTATTGCAACCAGCCTCTGAAATATTAAACAAACACTCCAAAGAGAGACAGTGTAGTCACAAGTATGAAGAGATAGCTTGAGCTCTATTTCAGCACCACACATAGTGGGACTGATGAAACCAGAACAACCTCTTTATATTTCTTTTATATGTGTTACACGTGTTTTATCTAACTCAGTGTCTTGATACTTTTTCAATAATTGCATTTTCAAAGCAAGTTCATGCTTGCATTTAGTGTTTGCTGTTAAAGGGCAAGGCTTGCAATATTCTTTACTTTGGATGTTGCCAACAAATCTCACAGGAAGACCGAAAGACTAAAAGTTGTGTAAAATTCAAACTTAGTTTCATTCAAACTAAGGAAGCCACTTTTAACAGGAGTTGCAAACTGATGTCAGTCTGTTTGTACGTGTGTGTGTGTGTCGTCTCACCACATCGACCAGCTGAGAGATCTTGAGTCCAAAGCGTACTTTAATAGTGTCATTGGCACGCTGGATTGGCCTAACCCAGCGCTGATAGCCTTGGAAAAGGTTCTTCAATAAAGCATCCTCCATCTCCGCCAAGGACACAAACTCATTTGGAGCTGGAACAAGAAGAGGGAAGATGGATCAACAATAATAACTCCTACTGCCGCTGCTTTTCACCATCACCAGCCTGATTTTAAGTGGCAGGGATAGAAAGTAGAGCATTTACTCTTCCTCTAAAAAACACACACTGCATAACAAGATAACAAGATAGGATAAATGGTTAATATGGCTGTGCACAGAAGCTGGGCAGTCAGCCCATCAGTCAGTCTGCAGTGAAATAAAGCCACCAGAGAAACAGAAACTGTAATGTCGATGGAGAGAGACATCTAAAATATCCGACACAAGGGACATCATGTGCAAGGACTAATGTGTGTGAGCTGAGGGACCGGGAGGAAGAGTGTCCACCTTTGACCTGCAGCGTTTTTGCTTTGTTTTTTTTTCCCACTCTGGCTTCACATCTGTCTGACATCATCTGACAGGGTAAATGCATATAAAGGATCCACCAAGCAAACATAAAAGCCACATTACAGATGATTGAATCCCACAAGCTCTGGCTGTACTTTCAAGGACAGGTGCAGAGATGCTGATATATGACACCTGTGTTCTTGTTTGCCTGATGACCAGTCAGCTCCAAGAGAAGCAGAACTAGGGCCATCGCATTACTGCGTTACACTGCTAAAAGGACTATCTTGTTGCACTAAAAAAAAGCTTAATTCATCCCACAAAAATGGCAGCTTTTGCTGTTTTGTTGTTGTCAACACAATTAGAAGTCTGCATGCCTTCTCCAAGTTACTGAATCTTTTAAAAAAAAGAAACGTAGGAATGTAAACATAATCCTTTGCTTTATAAGACCAGTGGTGAGTAGTTGGTAGTAGTTTGTGCTTACCCGTTTGACAAGGTCATCGGAGTTTATGCAGAGTTTAATCAACGCTATTAGCGGATGTTGCACAACACTGAACAAATCGGTGGAGGCATTACTGAGCATAGAGTATGTCTTCTAAAGAAATATTATATTTATATATACATATATCAAGAGTTTTCTCACCGGCAATCTTCGCGGGGGACAGCTTGCAAAAACCCAAGAGGAGGAGAAGAAGGACTTCTAACTTCATGGTATTGTCAGCTGGAGAAGAAGGCTATGCACACCGATATGTCTTAGACCCCGAGGTTCCCATCAGTGCTGGAACTAGACGGTATACGGAAAGTAACCCCGTTACTGCTGCCGTGTATCAGGGGGCAGGGACCTGATGTGAGAGCGCATGTGTCCGAATCTGATTCCGTTCGAGGCGTCACGGGAAGCGCCGCTGTCGGTGGACGGGGTGGCTTGCAGGAGGAGGGAGGGAGGGAGCGGGGAGGATGAAGGAGGTGGTGGAGGGATTCCCGGATCGGACAAATAAGTGAAGTTTTAAAGATGCTCTAAATCATTGTGTTTAGCTCACTGCTGCTACTGACCTCCTCAGGATGGACTAGGTTATTACTAGCCGATGTTTAAAAGTCCTGCTCGGAATGTAAGTCTTGAGCTTTCACTTTAAATTGTGTGTAGAGTTTGCATTTTTTACAAAAGACTTGGGACAAACAAATACCCGCCTCTAATGACTTTAGCTTTTGTTGCATTTTGTTTTATTTTCTATAGTTTTCTTTTTAGAAATAAAATAATGATGAATATAATGCAGTGAGAATGGTTGCCCCTCCTTCAGCGTCACCTTTTAGTCCATAGCACAAAGCAATTAAGCCCGTCCTTTAATGCAGAAAGCCCCTGTATGTGCGCATGAAAACATCACATGAATGATGCGTCTTGATGAACTTCCTTTGAAAATGCAATCACTTTGTACCTAAGCAGGAGACTAGCCTACCTTCATCAATAACATCTGTTTTACCTGTTGTTATGTTTTGGAAAAGCTTTATTACACTTTATTGCACCATTATCCCCAGGATCAAGAATCTGAGTTACAAACACTGTTATATTTAACTTTAAATTACTGAATCAAGTTGTTAAAAAGTGCTTCCGTTGGTGTATGTGAAGGACACGCTTGTTTGAATTTTTTTGAAGTTTTATTTTGCACAAATAAACTCAAACATACATAGATCAAATTAAAGTAAGGCAAAAAATAGTTTTATTGACATAAACAGGAAGCAGAAAGATTCAAATCAGATTTTGAGACATTTATAGGTAAACCTGCAATGCAACTGGAACATTTCTGTCTCAGAGCACCAGGTTATCATTACATTATCACTGTGCAATCAGTCAAAGCTTACTGAGTATGTCCCAATGTGATTAGTTTGGCTAGTTTCAAGCTTGCTGAGACTCACCCTGGCATGAGTTTGTCTGTTAGTTTCCTCTACCTGATACCAACTATACACGGTCATAAATAGTGTAGTGAAAGTTTATTGTGTTGTGTATTTTTTAGAGGTCAAGTGTGTTTGCAAACATCAGTGTGAATATTTCATCAAGATAAAGTCATCGGCTGCTCAAGTGCCAAAGACAGAATATTTGGGGGTCACAACTACATAATTCAAACACATGATTGCACACATGTAAGACACAGAAACAGAAACAATATTTCCATGTTATGAGGCATGCCCTTGCATGCAACTGAACAAAAAGACTGAGGGTTGTCATGAAAAGGAAAGGAAAGGAAACCCAAACTCATGGCATACAGGACAAAAACAGCTGAACATAAGGCCTAACTCGCACACAAAGAAAGACACTTAGAAGAAGCAAAAACAATAGAATAGGAGTGAGAAAAGGAGAGCCAAGAGCAACATAAACTTATTATTATCCCGCAGTCAAAGACAGGCTGGTGGTGAGACGGCAGACATGCTTTACAACTCATAGCTGAGAACAACAACACTTTAGATGAAAAGAAATGTGTGATGTGAAATCAGTACTGCCCTATACCAGCTGACATCTGGGAACTTGTAGAAATGCTTAGCTGAGGTGTGAAATCAGCATCTTTGATACAAACACATTAGTATTGCTTAGTTATGTACAAACACACTTTAAAGTTTAAAGTTCCCTGTTAACACAGGTTGAAACCAGGCAACAATCATCTTAAAATATCAGCATGTATAAAGCTATTATTTGTATGTTAAAGTTCAGGGATTTGGATACCTGCTTTGAATGTTGTTGGGCCATTGAAAGGGTGTTATCAATGGTACAAGCTCCATAGATATAAAAAAGTCTCCATAACTCATCCAGGTATATTCTAAGCAGACAGGAACTCTCAGTATTTTTATTTTCTCCTCCTTTTCACCTCCCTCCTCTCTTTCTAGTATACATATGCAGTACACACACACACAAACACACACATACTTATATATATATATATATATATATATAAGTATGTGTGTTTATCTCACACTCCCCCTCCCTTGTGTTTCCTTTCCTTCTTCTCCTGGGTTGAAGTAGCAGGGATAACGGGAGGCTGATTATCACAATGAAATTATCCTGATTTTCTGCTCCACTTGGAGCGGTGGGGCGGGCAGCTGCTGCCTCCGAGATCGACCCATCCGCCTCGCCTCTAATCATTCAGAAACATAAATTCTCATGGGCTTGAAACCTGCTGGTCTCTTCCCAGATGACTGTGGGCAGCTGTGCAACGTGCTTGCATATGTATGTGTTAGTTGATGTGTGTGAGAGTGAGAAAGTGAGATAGTGAAAATGCAAAGTGAGGAGAGAGCACATTGTCAGCATCTGTGCGTTTACAAAAATGTTGGCGCTTGCTTGTCTTGGCTCATGTGTGTGTGTGTTCTCTTCTTGACTGTGTTGGTGTTGTTTTTGTTTTCTCAGCCGTTGTTGAGCCCATAATTAGAGTCTGCATAATTTCACTGGGTGCAGAAATATTGAATTAATAAGAGGAAAAAGCCTCGACTACCAAGGCCTGGGGGTTTAATCTTAGTGTGTTTGTTGTTTTAAGGGTTTAAAAAAATGGTCATAAAGGAAGGAGGGGGATACAGCAAAGGAAATCCAATCTCACACAGACTTCAAAGGGAAACACAAAGAGTAGTCTAATAGCATCACCCCACCCCATATGCTATCACCAGCACTTCAAATGAAAAATCAGATAACCTGATGGCCTCATAGCAGCTTTGAGATGATACAAACTTTTTTCCAAGTCACTCCAACTTTAAAATGGTCTGATGAAAAAAAATCCAAAACCCATCAATAATATAGCGGTTCAGTCATTTGATATTTTAATCTTCCGAAGCACAAAAGAACTGCAGGGGAAACTAGCTGCAAAGATTCTGGCCAGATCTGAGGAGCAAAAATCTTTCAAATTTATCTCAAACTTACAACAGAGGAATAAAAAGGGAAAGGGGAGCATGTGAGAGAGGGAGGGAGTGAGAGATTAAAACAAATTGGCCATAATACCCTTTGGGGCTCAAATATCAGTTCAAGAGCCAATGCTGGAGTGGAAAAAGTTAGCAGCAGAGTGAGCTTTCTCACTCCACTGACACACAGTCACAACATGACTATTGACCTTGAACATGATACTTCAGTCTAAGAGGCTCACACTGATTTTCCTTTTGTTTTCGTCTGACTGACGTGAGAAAAAGAAAAGACGGAGCAGCGTTTGAAACTCTAGCCGCTCAGACAGGGTTACAATTCTGTCTCCTTCTGATAATGTGTAAAGACGGAGGAGCAAAGATCAAGTGCGGCAGAAATGTTCACAGCATTATAGAAATAAACATCTGTGTATGCCTGCCTCACTTTGTTGGAACATAAAAGCAAGTTCCTACAAATAACTCATTCATCTATATGTGACTACCACAGTAAGTGCAGTGCTCAGTTTGTGGTCATATTTTTGGGGTCTTCTTCTCATATTTATTCAGTAGATGGAGCCACTCATCTTTGTTGCTAAATATCTTCATTATAGGAAAATTATGACAATGCCACAGTTCAGATATTATTAATCACTGTTATTAGTATCATCTGTGACCGCATAATGATCTTGTAACATTGTACGTAAATAAACCAACACTGACTGTTACAGAACTCACCCAAGCAGCTTCAAGCTCAGCACTACATTTACTGGGCTGCAGATACAGCAAGTTTAAAAATGATCTGATTAAGGGTTGTTGGGGAAAGCGAACAGACTGACAGACACAGATTAAGCACAATATTCCGATTTTCAAATGCTATACAGATGTTTGGAGCTGGGACACGTTTAATCTGAAAATCTTCAGATTAAAAAATAGCCTTTTTTGACCTCAACACCTCTAATTTAATTGTGCCCTCTGACAAGTATATAAGCTTCACAGTTTGTTTGCATCAGCACTGTGTCAATTAGATGTCCCCACTAAGATATGAAAAAAACGACTGTGTGTGTGTGTGTTCCTGTCTAGCTATCTTTGTGAGGACCGAAATCTGCATTCTACTATACTTTTGAGAACCAACAGTCCCTTGTGAGGACACACACACCGGTCCTCACAAGTTTGAAGGCCTTTTTGAGGCTCAAAATGTAGTTTTAGTGTCAGGGTTACAATTAGGTTATGGTTAGGTATAAGAGAAAGTTTGATTTAGTTGACTTTCATTAAAGTTTTTATTGCATGGTCCTAGGGGCTGCTGGATCATCCAGATTTCTCCCTTGAGACTCCTGTTCAACTTCTCTGCTCCTCTTCTCCTTTTCCTCGATGGTCCTCTTCGCATATACCGTATTCGATCCCTTGTGACTGGGTTAGGGTTAGGCATTCATTTTTAATGGTTTAGGATTAGGGTAAGGGATTAGGGAAACCATTATGTCAATGAAGGTCCTCACTAAGACAGCTGAACGGGCTTGTGTGTGTGTGTGTGTGTGTGTGTGTGTGTGTGTGTGTGTGTGTGTGTGTGTGTGTGTGTGTGTGTGTGTGTGTGTGTGTGTGTAGGAGCATCTCCTCCCAGAGTTAGTAGGCAAAGAGTTAATGGCTATGTCTGTAGTCATAAGTTGTGAGTCAGTTGTGCTTTGCATATTTGCACGTGTCTATAATCTGAATTTTTGCAGATATGGTTGTCTATCTTTATGTGTTTGTGCAAGTTTGTGTGCTTGTATGTACTTAATGTGGGTATGAAACTGTGCTGTGCTGCTCCATGTGCCAATATGTATGTATGTAAATCTGTATTTCCCTTTTTCTGTCTGTGTTAGCCTAATCTGTCTTCACATGCTGCTGTATTTATGTAGTTATGTTCATAATCACTGAGACAAAAACACTCTCTGTTCATCTGGATTCTGTGTGCCACCGCAGTGGATCTGAAATCAAACAGTCAAAACGTGACTGAGGGCAGACTTTCAGCTTTAATTAAATGGGTTTCACAAAAATATTGTATTAACTATTTAAGAATTTCAGCTATTTTTCTCGAATTTCAGGGCATCAAAATTAACTGAACAAACTGATATAATTTAAATATAAGAAGAGTTGGTGGGGGGTTTTTTTTTGTTTTGGGGGGTTTTCTTCAGAGCAGGTGGTTCAGTTCTGTGTTGCTTCACCAGAAGAAGGTCCTGGGTTTGAATCTACCATCGTTCCATGTGGTGTGAGTCTCTTCTGGTGTGTAACTGGTGATTCTAAATTGCCTGTAAGTATGAATGTCTGTCTGTGTTAGCCCTGTGACAGTCTGGTAACCTGTCCAAGGTGTACCCTGCACATTGGTAAACATGGCCGTGTCATATACATTTTCTCAGTTCAAACATTTGACATGTTTTCTTTATTCTGTTGAAACTAAAATGTAGCTTTATTAGATTTACAAATGCTTGGAACGTTTTTAAAAATTTACATTTAAATCCCTCAGCACTTAGTGGTGAAGGATTCTGATAGTTTCTTGATTTATCAAAGTATTGTATGCATTTCTCTGTGATGTTTGCTCACAAGCCAAAAACAACCTTGAAGCATTTTTTGCTGTCGCTGTTCCACCAAAATGTTCTTTCTTTATTCCAAGACAATGTTTCTTCATCCATCTGCAAATATTCATCAAAGAGTAAAATTAGGAGCCTGTGTTTGGTGTAAGGGCGTTGCAGCATTCTACGTCAAGAAGCAGCCATTTGTGTGTGCGAGAGAACCCTGCATGCATGTGTGCGTCTGTGCGTGGGTTCAGAAGGCTCCCATTGGAATGAATTATTTAGCGGAGAGTCTCCTTTACTTATCCATGGTTGACTGGCCACAGGCATGTACCGTTCTGCTCCCAACTACACAAGAGACTACCCTAATTCACCATCCAGCCTTCTGCAGTATGCCCCTGTCTCACCCTACAACCCCGCCCCAGTTCTCCCAAGCATGCTGAAGTGGTCCTCTGCAGATGTCCCTTTTTCGCTCCCTGCAACTCAGTGGGCAGAATCCCTGTAACTAGTGGACAAGGCAAGCATGGAAAGCTAAAGAAAGAGACAGAAGATGAGAAAAGATGAAGAGAAACTCACCTGGGGAAAAAATGTCAAGATCCTTTTTTTATGGAAACAAATGTGAGCTAAAACTATGATTTTATTTTTATTTTTTTATTACGTTAGTCCTTAAACCTCAAACCTGAAACAAAAAACCCCAAAAGCATTTCATCATCCTGGACTCTTCATATCCAAGAGCTGGATGCTAACAGTCGCGTCAACAGTGAAGAATCATGTAAAATATTCATCCATGTAGCTGGCTTAATAATGTATTATCCCTGAATTTACCACCCAGGGCTTTGCTGCACTCTGCTTTAGTCTCTGACTGCCACCAAGTCCCTTCTTGAAGTCCAATCATTCAAGAAAGATCCACAGTGCAGCTGCAAAACATCAAACTCACACCATTACAAATTCAGCTTTGAGTGGCTGCAGCTTTAAGAAGCAGCCAATTTGTGAGTCTTTCTCGACATATTCTATAAGTGGCATCCAAATACATCAAAGGGAAACATCTTCGTCTAGTGGATAAAATTATAGATGAAGGTGTTGTGAGGGCTCTTTATTTGTTCCCTATTAAATGCTGCAATAAGTTGGGGGAGAGGCTGTTAGGTAAATTGGATGCATACTGTCCAAATATAGCTAGAGTATTTGGTAGTTCTCAGAATGAACTCTTCATTCTGTGGCAACCAGGCACTAAAATGACCTTGTCTGGATGCAGACTGAGACTGATGGGATAGTATGTGTGTCCGCGATACGGTTGCTGCTCATCTTCATATTTATAGCCGGACTCCATGCACGCCATAATCCGTATGTAGGGAGACGCTTGCTACTGAGTGCTCATATGGACTTGCAATAACACTCACTCTGTCACTATCTCCACCCTCTCTGTCTCAGTGTGTGTTTCTCGTTCTCACTTCCTCAGGTGACATGTGTAATCTTCCCCGTCTCCTCTTGACACACACTCTTACCCAAACACAAATGTGTACAGGCTCAGCGTGTAGACACAAGTAGGGATTAAGTGTGAGCAGTAGATCGTTGAGAGCTGCAGTGTGGGCCAATTCAAAGCCATAATCACAAATGTGACTTGAGGGGAAAGGGCTGGATGGCGTGAACCTTTGCTGTGTTTGTGTGTGTGTGTGTGTGTGTGTGTGTAGGCTTGTGAGAGCTGACAGGGACATTCAGACTCACTAGTGACCTTTGAAAGAGGAAAGAAAAGAGCAGGGAAGTAAGAAAAGGCAAGTTTGTTACTTTTGCTTTAGCGATGCAGCCTTTTTCCTGTCTTCTGCCTATGTGCATCACCGTGTTAGATAACTCAAGACCAGCTGATAACACATTGATTGAACTTCAGGACCTTCCAGTCCTAATTTTGGCTTGAAATTGGTGGCACAATCAGAAAAGGTTAATTTTCTCAATTATTATCTCCACCTGCCGAGGTGGTTATATTTTTGGTAGTGTTTGCGTGCATGTTGTTCAGTCTGATAAAATGACACCTCAAAAAGTTTTGTGTTGTAGAGTGGTTTGTTAACAATCCATTGTCTTCAAAGTCAACTTAATGATGTATTGTCTTGCAAGTGTGGTGTGTATAGTCAGGCTGAAGAAGTCACTTGGATCAGCTTTCTGAGATTTCCTTACCTGGATGATCGAGCATGCATCAAGACATTTTTTGACTTTGTATTTATTTCTAAACATGTAAAAGATTTTGACTAAATGAATGAAATGAATGTTGCACATGTACTATTGCCTTTTAAACAAATAATAATGAATATAATTATGCTAGAAAATTTATAGAGCTGGTCATGTTTTTGTATAACTTAAATTAAGGTTCCAAGTCTTCAGACTTCACTGTAATCTGATATTGCTGAATCTTATTATTGTCTTTTGTGTGACACTTGTATCTATTTATATTTATATTACTATTTATTAGTGGCAAGTTCATTTTTAGGATTCACACACAGACACACAAGTCCTATAACACACAAAAAGGCATTAACTTCTCAAGTAGGGCTTCAGCCTCTGGGATCTGTATTTCATTTTGACTGAATGACTCAGCTTACAGATCAAGGACTGAAAGTACAAACTCGGTAAATTTGTATTTATTTGTTAGAAAAGACTAGAGCAATTTTTAAATTTATTATTCAATTTATTTCACGTCTTTTATAAGTTTAATCTACATTGTGCAAGTCAAAGTGTATCTATACATTGTAAATGTTTCACCGATTCTGTGAAATTTGGTGCATAATTAGACCTGAAAACCTACGTCTTTAAAGGTGTATAGCCATAGTCAGTGTCATTATCCAAAGCCATGCATAAGACACTTTACAGATATTTACTGGGAAAAATACAGATAACTTCTATTTGACAACAAGTAAACACAAGACTGCATTATTGTTTCTTAGCTTTAAAGGTCATATTGTGCACAGCTCTCAAAAATCTTTACAATGACTAGTGAAAAGTCATTCATGCATTTCCCTTTGAAATTATTCAAACTTATACAGTACTTACAACATTCCCTTAAACAGTTTCCTGACAATTTTAGAATTTTTTTTATCATTGTTTAAGACTGTACAACAATCATAACAAAATGGACATTTTCACTTAAACACACAGAGTGGTAGAAATGCAGCCTCAACAAGAAACAGGATTACCATGAAAAGACAAGCAGCGATGGAAAAGAAAGAAAGAAATAATGAAAGAAGAGTAGGGTTTTAAAAACAGAGAAAGAGAGAAAGAGGCTGTTAAAGTAAGACCAGACAGCATCAACTGCACATTGAAAAGCATAAGAAGGATGAGGAAATCTGGGTAAGTCGTGTGAGAAAACAGACAGCGGAGTGCTAGAAGTGATGGCTGATGATGGCAATCCCAGCGAAGAGCATGAGGCAGATAAAGGAGAAACAGAAAGCTGGAAAAGGAGGTCAACGGCATCTGTGAAAGACACGAAACACCGGCAAAGGGAATAATTCTCGAAGTACTCAAAGTGGAGCAAAGAGACAGAAGTAGACAAAAATAAGAGAAAAAGTGAGGACATAGAGACGTGGTTCATTTAAAGAAACTGATGAGGGGATGAAGGAAGAGTCCCAGAGTTCCCAGCACACACACTGTCACAAACACCCACAGGAAAATCCTGTCAATGACCATGGCAACGTACTTCCAGTCATCTTCCACCTGAGGAGAGAAAACAAAGGAAATTTAAAGTAAAAAGAATAAAAATAACCAGAGCACATTGTCTTTCTTTCCTCTTCCAAATGTCTTCAAGCGACCTTTGCTTAATGGTAATTGTGAACTTTATGGCACAAACTGTTACATTCACTATTTTTTGTGCTCTAAAGACACTGTGGTGCCAAACACATTTTGATTTTGCAAGAACAGCTATATAGAACCTTTATAGGCTCCTCTTGTTCATGTGAATCTTTTATCTCTTTATTTATTTTCTTATTTTTATTTGTGTAATTTCAGTTATTATATTAAATGCGGTATAGTATGACAATGTCTAAGGCAGGACAGGCAGGAAAAAAAAAAGCCACATAAATGGGCTTACACACTGTGACCCACGCAATCCACAACCCCCTACAAGACCCCAGAGTAGGAAGAAGTCATCCCCACACAAAGAGCATACTGGAGTATACAGATGAATGTCTTCTTCCTCTCACACTAACCAGTCGCGGCAGATTGCTGCCCATCCCTGAGCCTTGTTCTGCTGTAGGCTTCTTCCTTTTAAAAAGGAGTTTTTCCTTCCCACTGTCGCCAAAGCGCTTGCTCATAGGAGGTCATATTAGGTGTTTCTCAGTTGTATTATTGTAGGGTCTGCCTTACAATATAAAGCACCTTGAGACAACTCTTGATGTGTATTGGCGATGTATAAATAAAATTGAATTGAATTGAATTGAATTGAAGACTATTAGGCAGCACCTTCCCCAGTTCTCTACCTCCACCAACCGAGGCAGACACAGAGACACTCCAAAACAGCAAAAGCTGCTCTCCAGCTCTCAGGAGGCTGCAGACACGCATAGTCCCACAGACCATCCTCATCCACCTGCAAGGCAAATGGGGAAACAAGACTACAGCGACCAGCCCCTCTAGGTAATGGAATTGATCAGCAAGGACCAGAGAGACAAATTCACCCAGTTGGTTTTTTGAAGAGACCAAATAATGTGATCTCCAGAATAATGTGATCAAGAAGTAAATTTCTACACTGATTAATAAAAAAAAGCCATTTTTTGATTTCCTTTTTGGTCATTTTGACGGCATTTTAAGCATACATGTGTCCAGAAGTTTTGATCTGGACTCATGGAAAGATCTCGCTCCCACTTTACAGTTGGGAGGGGAATTGATTTGTTAATTTTAAACAATAGCTTTTACATTTTTGATAACCATTTGGGGTTCAGATATTTAAAAAAAAAACTTGTTAGCCAATTATGTATTTTTAGATTCAGTTGACTGGGATTGAATTTGTCCTGTATGTTGGCTTTACTTGCTGATATTCAAGAAATTTAGCTTTGCTGATTCTGAATTTTCAAATGAAATAAACTTTCCATTTTGTATAACACGTTCTAGATTGTTAATCCCTTTCTCATGATGTCACGATGGTAAATATCTGGATTGTTTCAAATGGGTGATAGTTTGGATAAGTGAAGATTTATAACATGTAGGTTGAAGCTTTGTGAATTAAAATCATTTGTCCTAACACAAGCATTTGGAAAGCTGTACAGTGTTTTAATCTAGTCTATAAAGAATGAACCAAATTCAGATTTATGCAGAACTGCTAATACAAATTTTCAGTTTATCCGGCCAAATGCTTTCTCTGCATCTAAGGAGACAACTGTGGTTTCTAATTTGTTGATAGAGCAATAATGTATTATATTTATTAGTCTACGTGTTTTATTCACTGAGTGACGACCCTCGATAAAGCCTGTTTGGTCAGAATACATTATGATTGCAGTTATTTTTTCTAAACTTCTGGCAAGGACTTTGTAAGGTCAACGTTTATAATTGAAATGGAGCAGTGGCTGGATGGGAACGCAGGATCCTTGCCTGGTTTAAGAAGTAGACTAATGACAGCAGAGTTCATGTTTAGAGACAGAGTCTGATCATTCTGAATTTCAGTGACCATTCTGAAAAAAGAAGTTGCTTGTAGAGGCCAAAATTCTTTGTAAAACTCTGCTGGAAAACCATGTGGCCCTGGGGCTTTATTGTTTGGGAGATGCATTCATGGTGAATTCAGAACCACAATCTGATCGTCATTTATTTTCGGTACATTTATATATTTAAGAAATTCTGCAAGAGAGATTAACCTGTAGTGAGTGTAAAGCCTCATGAAAGTCTTTAAAAGATGTATTTATTTGTTGTGGATCATGAGTAATGTTCCCAGTGGAATCCTTTATAGAATAAATAGTTATTTTCTCTATTTACATTTAAACAGTTTAGGAAGGAATTTTTTTAATTTACTGAACTTTAGTATTAATAAACGCTATTTATGGCATTGTGGCTTCCTCACATCCTTTTTATGTCTAATACATCTGCACAGTGCTAAATATAGTGTGAGTGTGGCCTGATCAGTCAGGTGTGGACAATAAGATCATGGATTCAGTGACCATAATGCCATTGTGTGAATATAGAAGGCCGTATGGCTATTCTGCATGCAAGAAGGATCCAAGCATTGCTAAGTAAAGCTGGAGCAGCAGCAACAATCATATCAGGACCATCCAGAGTGTGAGGAAGGAATGCACAAAGCCCTCTATCTGTGACAAACAAGAAGCTTTACACTCCCTTTGCAGCCCTCTGTAAATGGCTTCCAAGCCATTTACCAAGCTAGATAGAAATTCATCTATTATGCATAGATGAACCACATGTAGTAATGCTTGGTTATGTGTATGTGTGTGATTATTTATGTCCTGCATATATTTGGGGGGGAAATCTGTTCTAAAATCTATAAAAGGTCTAGAAAGCAGACATTTTTATTTTTATCACTTATGTTTAAGACAGGGTATGATTAAGGGGAAGTCATTTGTGAGTTTGTGGTAAACTCTTTGGTGCCTCTCTTGCCAGGAGATGCTGTCGTTGGCTGATTTCTGACTTTGTGTTTGCATCTCCCTCAATTTGCAAGAACGCAAAATATTAGTGAAAACTGGGTGTAGGTGGTCAGACTACGATAACTGATTCTTGGTTTGGTTGTCAAAATGTGTTAAATTTTCCCCAAATGCACAAAATAGTTCATTTTTGGTAGAATTTGAGGTTACAGCTTAGAAACAGCATGGTAATAGGGCAGTAATAATGTCGAAATAAAGTAGTAATGACCACACAATGTCATCTAAATATATGTAAGGTAATAGCTACCACGGTTTTTAGCTGACTTATATTAAACTCAAATGTATATAATGTGCCAATAACTATATATAATAATGTGGACGCAGATATATATCTGTGCACTTTGTTTAAAATCTGCAATGAGACCTAAATTAAATAGAAATGGCAAAAATAAAAATAAAATAAAAAGGCAATAATGTTTAGCTTCAGACTGCACAGAAATGACTATTTCAGTGCTCACAGGTTAAGATATTGTTACCAAAACATTAATAAATGATTTTGCCTAATAGACAATGTTACATTTAATCCATATTACTCCACTTTATTACCACATTACAAGCATTATAAACAGTCTATTATTACCAAGGTTTAAAAAATATATAATATTAATTAACAACTAAAACGTGGTTGAGATATGCTACTACTTGGTTATTAACCTGAAATTATATCTAATTCAATTGTATATCTTTATTGTCTCTTTTCCTCTATATTAACACCTAACCCCATCATGTTATTATCAAGCTATAACATGTAATGTTAACCACGTATATAAATCCTAACAAGGGTACTACCTTTAGGTTTTGCGCCTTCTTTGCTGTTATTAATGTCTGGATATTTATTTTAAGAAGCATTTCAGGGTTGTGCAGGCATCAATTTAGCTTGAGTGCCGCACACAGCTACATAAAAGTTTTTCAACATAGTAATGTAATCCCTGTAATCATAGTAATGTGGAAAAGTTATGTGATAAGATTAAATAGTGTGGCAAAACATTATTATAAAAATCATTGTTGATGCATAGTCCCTCAAATGAACATTGTTGTTATACCTGCTTGACCTTTTTTTACACTCTTGTCACAGAACAAAAAAACCATAAAAGTTTACACACCAAAGCCTGACGTATTGGCCCTCATTTTACTAACAGCAGATGTGTAAAAGTGTGTGACTACATTGCGCGTACAAATGTCTCATGTATGAATTTTTAATACCATTGGCTTTTGGCAATTATTTCCAGTTTTACAAAACACTCTTATTACTATTTAACCATCATCACTCCAGTGGAAACACTTTGGAAAGATCTGCCTTTTCTTCCTCTTTGGACACAATTTCATAAGCCCAACTGTAATTTTTGGTGCACTCGATAACAGCTTTTCCATGCACATATTAGTAAATGGTCCTTCTTTCATGAAGCCAGGAGACTATATTTTCAACAATATATCACAGCCACTTAAAATATTCACTGTTTGTTTTGCTTGTAGTGACTAATATAGCCACAAGCCTTTAGCCTCAGGCACAGACAAGCAAAAAAGCTTGTTTTTAGCTCTTCTTTAACTGGATTATTTTTAACTTCACACTTGTAGCCCAAACCAGTTTTATGTTGATGTCACTCAGATTTGACACAGCTCTCTCTGAAAGCCCAGAAGGCTTTTCCCATCTTTTCTTGCATGCATTGTATTGCAACAAACTGTTGTTTCTTGTCCCAGTTCCGGCTGTTCTTGAAAAACGTTTCTGGCTTAAATGGAACCATATATCATTTAAAAATAAATTTAAAAAAATCAGTTCTAATTTTTTCTAATACAAAAATAGGGTTTGAATGATTTGTAAATCACTGTATACTGTTTTTATTTAAATTTTACACATTGTCCCAACTTGCTAAGACGACTCTATACACCAGGGGTCGGCAACCCTGGGCACGCATGCCACAGCTGGCACGCGAAGGGTTAACTGATGGCACGACCATAGCTGGACTGGCTACTGGGCATTTGCCTGATAGGCCGATGGTGATCTTTCGTTTTTATGGACCGCTGATTTTTTTTTTTTTTGATTTTTTTTTTTTAAGGTATAAACAATGAAAGGTGGTGGATTGGCCACATGCTGGCCAATGTGTAAAAATAACTCAGTTGTTTGGTGGTGGTTTCTATGGCGGAGCTTTCACAGAGGCCAGCAGATGGATGAGGGAAAGGAGAGGCAGGAGGAGGAGAGACCCGAGGCGGCCGCCGGTCCGAGTGTCAGGTGAACTGAACTTCAGGTAAGAAGTTATGACCTGCAGTCTATCTGGGTCAGATATAAACCAAGTTTAGGTGGAGTTTATTTTCGTTGTGCTGACTTTTTACAGTCAGTTACAATAACTCGTACTGCGTACTAGCTAGCGTGACGGAGTTTCGATACAGCTGGGTGTATGCTATGTCACTGATAGTGAACTTTATTTTATTCATGAAGTTAGTTAGTAGAGTTGCAAACCGTCATGTAAAAAATGGAATCGTCCCGTATTCATAGAAAATATTACACATTTCGTATTGAGTTGAAAAGGAAAACAGTTTGTCTCGTACTTCACCTACAATGAAAAAAGACACAAAGCTGGAGTTATTCTGTGTCTTTGCTGCACAGCTGCCTCTTCTTCTCTCATTCTCTCTCCTTCCCTCTCCTGCTGCTACTTCAATCATGAAACTGATCAATGATCAGCTGATCAGCTTTTCTCTCTTGTTTGTTTATCGCCCACTTTGCACCAGAAAGAGGAAACCAGCGGATGTCACGCTAAACAACATCAGCACGTTTAAGCTTGATCAGCTGTTGTTAGAATTTATTTAATATTAATTTCTAGTATCAGCTGATGTTTGCTGGAGCCACAGCTGTAAAAGCTGCTGGTCATGATATCGGTTTGGTTATCTGGTGAGAGGGAAACATGAAGATGAAACCAGGAGATGTCCTTACTGACTCATCAGAGCTGAACAGGTGATGGAGAAACAGGTTAACCTTTTAGGTGACATGAATGAGTTGAAGGGAAGTTATGAACTGTTTCTGAGAGACAAATAACCCCAGGATCCTTTTCTAAGTAGCTGACAGCTGGTAACTGTGCAGGGGCGGGTCTAGCAAAGTGTTGCCAGGGGGCCAGGGAACAGGGAAAGGGGGGCACAAAGAAGTACTTTTGTGTCTTATTCTCATTTAAAATGTCTCGCTTTTAATAAATAATTATCTGAATCTTACAACCAAAGTTTTTATCTGACGTGAAATGTATAGAAATATACATTTTACCTATACCAACAAGACAGTGTACGTCACTGTCACAACACAAGAAAAACAATGGTGCGCTTGGTTTCAACGTAACTTTATTCTTTCATGAGTTATTTACAAGTTTCTCTTTGTTCACAGCCATTGACATGTCAAAGAGGTTAACACGTGAGGAGTGGATCGAAATTGTGTTGCTATCTGGTGAACGCAGTAACCGGGTCATTGCAGCAGATTTCAATGCAAGACACCCTACGAGGCCACCCATCTCCCATGCTACAGTTAGCAAACTGCTTGCTAAGTTTCGTGAAACTGGTTCAGTGTTGGATTTGCCAAAATGTGGACGCAAGCAAACTGTCACTAAGGAAGAAACATCAGTGGCTGTCCTAGCTTCATTCAGCAAGAGCCCACAGCGTAGCACTCGCCGCATGTCACTGGAGAGTGGCATTAGTTGAACATCCCTTCGGTGGATATTAGCTACTCACAAATGGCACCCTTACAAACTCCAGCTACTGCAGCATCTCAACGAGGATGACCCAGATCGGCACACAGAATTTGCAGAATGGGCAAAACAAAAATTGGAACAGGACCCTCAGTTCACGCAGAAGATTTTGTTCAGTGATGAGGCAAACTTTTATGTAAATGTTGAAGTTAACAAACAAAACCACCACTATTGGTCTGACACTAACCCACTTTTGGAACAACAAAAGTGATGGTTTGGTGTGGTATATGGGGTACAACGATAGTTGGTCCATTTTTCATCAATGGAAACCTCAAGGCCACTGGATATTTGAAATTGCTACATGATGATGTGTTTCCCTCTTTATGCACTGAAGCTGGCACGTTCCCTGAGTTTTTCCAGCAAGATGGTGCACCACCACATTATGGGTGCCAGGACGGAGCATTCCTAGATGAACAGTTTCCTGGAAAGTGGTTTGGTCATCGTGGGCCAGTTGAATGGCCCCCAAGGTCTCCCGATCTGACCCCCTTAGACTTTTATCTTTGGGGTCATCTGAAGGCAATTGTCTATGGTGTGAAGATACGAGATGTGCAGCACCTGAAACTACGGATACTGGATGCCTGTGCTGGCATTTCTCCTGCGGTGTTGCTATCAGTGTGTGAAGAGTGGGAGAAGAGGGTTGCATTGACAATCCAACACAATGGGCAGCACATTGAACACATTTTATAAGTGGTCAGAAACTTGTAAATAACTCATGAACGAATAAAGTTACATTGAAACCAAGCACACCATTGTTTTTCTTGTGACATTACCAATAAGTTTGATGGCCCTCTTCCTATTGAAAAAAACAAAAGTTGCATCCAAGCTTGCCGACTTCTAAATGGCCACCATGGTCACCACCCATCTTGAGGAGTTTGCCCCCTCACATATACTAATGTGCCACAAACAGGACTTTAATATCACCAACCATTCCCATTTTATTACGGTGTATCCATACAAATGGCCCACCCTGTATTAACAAGCATGCCATATTGGCCCAGTTTATTTTTCTTATCATTGTTGTGAGGAGACCATAAATAGCGAGTTCTTGTTATGGATAAAAAGTGTCTTTTTATTTTTTTTGTTTCAAAATAGCTGATAACTATTCGCTGATAGCTGCGAACATCTGCGAACAAATATAATTCTATAAAGTTGTTCTATATAGTGTGTAACTGTTAATATAGAGCGTTATTAAATTTATTGCTAATGCAATCATATGGCACATTGACTTCTGAGGAAATTTCAGATGGCACTCATCATCAGAAAGGTTGCCTACCCCTGCTATACACTTTACAGACAAAGTAATGGACCATCAACAAAGCACACCTACAGCAGCCACTCAGCCTTGGAAACTGACAATGAGAAGCTCTCCGCACAGTTTTTGTGCTGATGTTAACATCAGTTATTGAATCAGCAGAGTCTTGGTGACGTTTATGCATTATAAACACATTTTTTGGGTGCTGGAGGAGATTGCCTACCAACTAGGAGGTTGGTGGATTGCCCCCCCAGCTCAGTATTTTGTCCACGTGTTCATATATTAACACATGGACCAACTGAACTGAGCTTCCCCTGTTGCATCCATCGATATGTGCTGGACAAAAAATGCTTAACTATAAATAAAAGCACTGTATTAATGTGTGCAATTTGGCGGATGCACTTTGAGTGCTCAAATTGAGTAGAAAGGCGATATTTAAGTACCGTCCATCCATTTATACATTGTAAATGGATGGTGCTTCAGCACTTGGCAATAGTGCTCTGTATCTTAAGTTGGTCTTATCGTCATGGCTGAGTGTGGTTCTTAAATGCTTGTACTTTGCAAGACTGCCTCACAGTTGACTGAAGAACATCTAGGAGGAAATAAATTTCCCAAACTGACTTGTTGAATGTTGGTATCCTATTACAGCACTACACTCAAAGAGAAGTGGGCCAGTACTTTGTCTATATAGTATAACTTCTATCAATTTGAAAAGCATATTGAAATAAATAAAACTGTGTTTTCCACATTGCATACCTCTTTGGCTTTGTTACGAGTCCTCATGTTCTCTGCAATGTACTTTACGCTCTCAATGGCCTGCTTGATTTCGGGAGACACCACAGAAAAGGCGACGACAGCGTTTACCGGCGATGAAGCATTGATGGGCCTCGGCAGCTTGGGCAGCTCTGACTCCTGGGGCCCCTGAGTCTGAGGTGGCTGGGGAGGAGGTGGTGGTGGCACCACTGGCGGTGGGACAGGAGTCGGTACCTCTTTGCCTCTGTAGGGGAACCTTCTGTTCATGTCCCGTTTCATGTCACGGTTCATCTCACCATACTCCACACAGTTCATTGAGCCACCAGCTGAGGACGTACCCCCTCCTCCTCCTGCACCGCTTTCCAGCGGCGGACAGGCTACACCCCCAGTTATGCCTCCAACACTTACACTTCCTGAGCTACTTGTTGCTCCTATACTGTTTTTTCTTTTCTTGCTTCCACCGCTGCTTCCTCCTCCTGTCCCTCCTGTAATTCTGGCAGGTGAGGAGCAGCCCTGGTCAATAGGACGCCTCATCAGCATTACTCTGGGCAGCACGCCAAGGAACACAGCCCTCACCCACTCGGGCATTGTGTGAGTCATAGGTGTGCGGTAGTGAACATTCAGCACAAAGACAGTGATGACAATGCTGAGTGTGACAAAAATCATGGTGAAGAGGAGATACTCGCCAATCAGGGGGATGACAAGAGATGTTGAAGGGATGGTTTCAGTGATGACCAGCAGGAACACAGTGAGGGAGAGAAGGACAGAGATACACAGGGTAACTTTCTCCCCGCAATCAGATGGGAGGTAGAAGACCAACACCGTTAGGAAGGAGATGAGGAGGCAAGGGATGATGAGATTGATGGTGTAGAAGAGAGGCAGGCGGCGGATGTAGAAGGAGTAGGTGATGTCAGGGTAGATCTCTTCGCAGCAGTTATACTTGATGTCATGCTTGTATCCTGGAGCGTCAATAATCTCCCACTCTCCACTTTCCCAGAAATCTTTTAGGTTCACCTGGTGAAGTGTAAATGTGAAAGCTGTTTTTAGAAAAAAATATTATATCTCAAAGTTTAAAACAAGTTCATTTAAAGAGAACTGAATCTGTCTTCATTATTAAAATAATCTATTTAAATACATTTGTCAATTTTAACATTGTAATAAGTTCATCATCAGTCTTCCCTTTGACAATGGCCACCCCAATCCATCACATTCTGAATTTCAGGTAAAAACACATAGTAAACTTTATCTGAAAGAAAGACAACAAACACATGTTTAAAATTTCCAACTGCTTCTCAACAAAAAAAAGTTAACTTTCTAATTCAGACTATCCAAAGTCTAAGCTGCAATGTACTGCCAAAAGCATTCGCTCATGCGTATGAAATTGAGTAATATTCCTTTCTTAATGCATAGGGTTTAACATGATGTCAGGTGACCCTTTGCAGCTGTAACAGCTTCAACTCTTCAGAGAAGGCTTTCCACAAGGAAATCATGTTTATGGAAATTTTTGACCATTCTTACAAAGACACCAATGTTGGACAAGAAGGCCTGGCTCACAGTTTCTGCTCTAATTCATCCCAGAGGTGTTTTGTCAGGTTGAAGTCAAGACTCTTGGTACAGTGTAGTGAGATGAGTAACATTCTCCTGGAAATCGCCAAACCCAGACTCGTCCATTGGATAGCCAGATGATCGATCCAGAAAACACACCTCCACTGCTCTAGAGTTCAGTGGTGGCGCGCTTCACACCACTGCATACATTGCTTTGCATTGCGCTTGATGAAGTAAGGCTTTGATGCACCTGCGTGGCCAAATTCATTCTATGATGCTCTCTACTTACTGTTCTTGAACTAATCTGAAGGCAACATGAAGTTTGAAGGTCTGTAGCTACTGACGCTACAGAAAGCTGGCAACCCCAGTGCATTATGCACCTCAGCATTTGCTGATCCCCCGCTGTGATTTCACGTGGCCTACCACCTCATAGCTGAATGTCTGTCGTTTCCAGTCACTTCCATTGTGTTATAATATAACAGCTGATTGTGGAATATTTAGTAGCGAGGATATTTCACAACTGGACTTGTTGCAAAGGTGGCATCCTATCATAGCACAACACTGGAATTCACTGAGCTCCTGAGAGTGACCCATTCTTTCACAAACGTTTGTAGAAGCAGTCTGCATGCCTGGGTGCTTGATTTTATATACCTGTGGCCATGGAAGTGATCGGAACACCTGAATTCAATGATTTGGATGAATACTTTTGGCAATATAATGTAACATTGCAAGTTAGTGTTGCTTTGTTGTGCAACTGTCATCTCTTAGAATGAAAGTGCATTGAGGATACTTACCTAATGGACTGAATAAAGAGGAGGAAGGCAAACATAAAAAATGAAGCAATCTAAGCAAGTTGGAAGATATAAGCACTTACTACTGTGCAGTGCTAAATAATTCTTCTCAATAATGATGCATAAAAATGCTAAAAACAAATAAATAAATAAAACTGACAGAGATTTCTTAATGACGTAACTGCAGGGATCTATTTCCTTTCACCCCAGTTGCTCCTTCTCACCTTTGAGCCAATGAGCACTAGATCAATCTTGGCCTTGTCGTAGGTCCAGGAACCAAACTTCATGGAGCAATTCTGGTAGTCAAAAGGGAAGTAGGTGATGTCCATGGGGCAGGAGGATTTAAAAATAGCTGGAGGGACCCAGGTGATCGTTCCATCAAATTTTAGCAGAGCCTTGGTCTTGTCTTCCACAAGGAAATCACCTACAGCACTGTGAGAGAAAAAGGCCAAAATACATATAATTAACAGATATGTTTGAAATTAGTAGTTGATTACAGTTTTAACACCACTAGGCAATGACAAGAGGGTACTGCTAGCAAGTGAACGCAAATTGTGTTAGAGAAGTACACAGGGTGCGCATATCTACTGTGTGTGGTTGCTTTTGATGTGAAAATGTATCTTCAGAAGCAAAAGAGAAAATAACATAAAATAGCCCAATATAGACATCTAGATTTCTCAGATAATGATAGATGGAAAACAAAATAAAATCCTCAGTGTAACAACCTCTTAGCATCTATGCTCTAACACTTACTTGTTGTACAAAACTATGTCTGGCCTCCAAATTTTATTGGACGGAACTCGTATGAACTCAATCCCATCAAACTCAGAGGGGGTCCATCTCAATTTGTAATCATTCCACACCTGAAAGACGAGCAGGGATTAAAACAATAGGATCTTAACAAAATCCACAAGTAACAAAAGAACAGATAAAAACAAAGCTCGTGACTGTCACTCACATGTCTCAGCCACAGGTTGGTTTCCATTATTTGATTCACCTCATCCTGAAAAGATAAACGGGGAAATTTGACGAGCCTTATTATTTATTTATTTTAATCAAACACCTATTTGTTATACTGATTTTACCCTCTTACCACTTTGACAAGCTGAGATATGGACACCTCAAACTCGACAGTAACCGGATCCGACACATTCTCTACTGGTCGGATGAACTGGTTGTACCTTCGGAATAACCTTCGAAATAATCTGTCCTCTGCCTTAGATGAAAAACAGCCTAGAAAAATAGGATGGAGATGTTAATAATGAAATGAAAAGATGATAAGTTATTGCCAGGGAAATAAGGGGGGAAACTGTCGCTTCACATTTAGTGAGCTGATATGTAGGCATTGTCCAACATTGCTAGCAAACTGAACTTGACTTCAATGTAACTAAAAGCTCAGTCACTCAGAAGGATTAACATTAATGTCTTCTAAAGCAAACACTATAGAAACATAAAAAACACCTGTGTCCTGAAGGTGGTAATATCAAGGGTTTAATTCACCGGCGAGTGATAAAGTAAGAAAGAAATAAAGTGTGAAGGAGAGAAAATGCAAACAATACATGTGAGCTTTCACAATAAATCCATATTACTCAGAATAGCTTCAACATTTCCTCACTTTCATTATACGGTTACTGCAGACAGACCAAACAACACATCCACCTACAGCTTTATTAAAGGACTCACTCCTGGAGGTATCTAGCCATGCGGATACATGTAAGGAAATATGTTTGCAGCAGTTTGCTAAAGTTAAGCATCACAAATCAACTTCCATTCACCTTCATTGTACTTCTGACAGTGATGAGCAAAAAAGGTAAATCTATGCACCAGTCTTCACAGCACTGGGGCTTTCAGTTTGACTTTCAGTCATTTTTAAGCTGTTTATTCAATGACAGGAGAGAGGGCTACAAATGATCAAAGTGTGTTAGTTCAGTTGTATGTTTACATAGTCTCATTAAAGCCTAAAAGCTTGTAGAAAATCTGAAAGCACAAGAGGCTTTAAGCAAAACAGAATGATGTGTCTTTGGCCAAAGTGTCTGCAGACAAGTGACTTAGACAAGTGTGTCTAAGTCTGGACTGAAGGTCATACTGTGGAAAGCTGCCACTTGTAACGCTGGTGCTTGGGATGGCACATGCAGGCCCACGACTGTCCAAGCAGAAAATGTTGCCTCGCACGGGACAGCAGGCACTCACGCTATCAGCAAGCCCTCAGAAACACTCTTCTAGTGGCTTCAATGAGCTTCCTCACATCTATTCATAACTACAGAAATGCTTCCATTCCAGACTTTTTTTCACCTGCTTTTTATCATATTTCTTTATCCCCTGCTACCTTTTTTTTTTCTTGGTTAACTAAACACAGGATGCCTGTGGTTGGCCTTCTATACCCTTAAATTTTGAACTGTTTAATTTTGTTCAGGCTGAAAACCATTAAATAATAAATGCTTTAACCTCTGAGGCCAAACTCACGCATCACAGCTTCCCAGTCATGAAATGCCGGACACATTTTTCAGTCTACTAAGAAACCATTAAACCTGCACTTAGTGAACTGCATTTTAGAGATGGGTCTGAACGTATTCAAGTAGAACCCATATACACGCAAACAGCCATATTCACCGAAAAGGTTTGTTTCCTTGAAAATAGCTAAATAAAACATAGACCTTTAATGGGACGCGTTCTGTCTGAATCTGTTTCCTCTCTAAAAAAAAAAAAAAAACACAGAAAACTGCTTTGGTTTCTTATTTTGATGCTTTTTTTTCATGTTTTTGGTCATCGGTGTGTTATTCGTGTCACATTTTAAACCTATCCAAAACTCCAAGCAGTCTGTTTTGCAAAATCAAGTTTATTCCTGGAGTTTCAGTGCTTGACCTTTATCAGACTTACTGCTGCTCCCTATTCTTTGAATTATTTGGCTTCCTTCTATCATAAGCAATTAAGTCATGGAGAATGAGCACCAACACTTGACAAATAAATGTATTTTTGGAAGTTAAGTGAAGTGCAGCAGGCAGTCTGTTAGGTATGCTGGACCAGGTTTCCCTTGACTGCAGACGTGTCTCAAAAAACAGGTAACTCAAATCAGTTCAATTCAAACCCATTTTATTTCCATAGCACCAAGTTACAACAACAGTTGCCTCAAGGCGCTTTATATTGTAAGATAAAGACCCTGAAATCAATAATACAGAGAAAACAGAAAAAACCCCAACAATCATATGACCTCCTGTGAGCAAAAATGAGGTGCAACGGTGGGAAGGAGAAACTCCCTTTTAAGAGGAAGAAACCTCTGGCAGAAAATCTGACACAAATTACTGTTCCAAAATTATGATAGCAGTATCCTAATATATTAAAGCATCAATCAGTGTACACTGTTATTATCAGGTGAATACAAAAAGTAGTCACCTCATAAAAAATTTGAATACACATATTTTATCATTTAATCTTTAGCACATTGTCATATTGTTCTCGAAATATTACTAGACTATTACTAATTGGTTTAACCTCGTAAGCTTATGCTTGTTTCCACATTATTACCCGTAGTTTCTGCCCTTTTACTCGATAACACAGATTTTAAAGTAATGGCATGATATCAATTTTACCAGCTTATTACCAAGCTGTAACAGAAACTGCGACCAGAAACATGCACCACCAAGCAAATGTGTATTTCAGATATAAACTGATACAAGGCTACTAAACTGGCTAAACTAAGCTAAAGTGAACTGGCATGATTTGAGTTCAGATGGAGCAGAAGCAGAATAAACCAGTGATTTGCTCTGAAGCAAGCGCTCCTCTATTTCCCAGGGTGCTTAGTTAATTATTATTTTTTTCATATGGCTCGTATGTACTCACACCACACAATACCCAACACAATCACCTTAAATAAAAATTGACTTTCAGTGAGGGTATCACTTTAATATAGCACATTCTTGAAGAAACTGTGTGGCAGAACAAATATTTCATAATAACAACCCATAAAGTGAAGTCATAAAGCTGTTCTTGCATTTATTACAACAGGGAGTACACTTAGATGAATATGGTTCAGACTTTTCAGTTTAGCGTCAGTCCATTTTTTCATTTTGGGAGACGAGCTCATTTGCTTACAAAATCTACAGGAATAAATACATTTTCAGAGAATTTATCCCAAGTTAGTTTCTTTGTGAGTCTAAAAGGTTAAAATCTAAATCAGTAAACACTTTTGAAGCCTTTTACCTTTTTTTTTCCAACCTTAGATGCTAAACACAAATTTCCCTGGCAGGCTCAGCTTACACGCTAAAATGATATCGACTTCTTTGCTTCCATCAAACTCAGGATCAGGATTACCTTTACTCATAAAGCCGGTGTTACCAAAACAATCTAAGGCAGTAAAATGGAAAAAGACAACAGAAAACCGATGGTGGGGAGCAGTTATCTCGGCTGCAATCAAGAGGAGAGAGAAAGTATCCCTGAGTTAAGATTGTTGGGTGCTCTTCTACTCTGGGTGAATCACAGCAGACTTAAAAGAGCCTGTTAACATGGCTACAGCTGATTTTATTCCACAGTAGTGTGGTTGATTTTTGTTCTTAAGATCTTGCTTCCCTGTTAAGTGGGTAAGAAGCTGAAAATTATGTAGTGACTTCAAAACCACTGAAGTTTTCTGAGGTCAGTGGCAGAGGCGATCTAAGTCTTAAAGCTTAATGAAAAGAACTTTCTCTGGGGACACTTGTGTAATTTCTGCTCTCTGTACCTGCCTTAAAAACTGCCCACTGCTCCCTAATTCGTTGCACTCTCAGAACCTTGTTTAAGCCTCTAATTGGCTGAGGGAAAACCAGGGCAATTATAATCAGCCAGTTAATTGGACCTTTTGTTCCTTGTGACAAAAAAAAAATGAAGCCAATATATTTTTCCCCTTCCTCCAATGGCACATTCACTCCTCTAATTCCCTTTATTTGTTCTGGCACTGAAGATGTTAAGAAGCCTTAGTTTAGAGGAAGTTAATTATAACCTTTGCACTAACATGTCAGTTGATTATGCACAGCTTTTACTGCTTTTCCCTGAGAGTCAGCATAAGGATTAAATTTTGGGGGATGTGAGGTTGCTTCCAAAAGTAACGGCTGTGACTTTTTTATTTTCAACACAACAGTTTTGTAAAGTTTTATTATCTTATACATGGATTATAGCTGCTTCTTATCTTTCTGGTTAAGCAAAACACCATTACGGTCAGACTAACGGCTCTGTGTGGCCTCATTGACACTGACACTACCTGTTCTGTAGTACTCTTTGGGGGAAGGGGTATGAGGAGGTGCCAAGTGAGCTAAGCTAATATTAAAAGGTAATCTAAAAACACTGAGAACCACTGGTCTGGTAAGTGAGGATGGTAAATGATGATCTGGCATCGTGGTGCCAGGATAACCACCTCCAGCTGAACGTCGGCAAGACTAAGGAGCTGGTGGTGGAATTCAGAAGGAGTCAGCACAGATACTACAAGCCTATTATCATCAACGGAGCTCCAGTGGAGTGGGTGCAGAGGCAGAAGGTTCTGCACCATCCGAGCAAGAACAAGAGGAGCTTCTATCCCCAAGCCATCCAGGTCCTAAACCAGAACATGCACCCCACCCTCCCACAGCATCCATAAGTGACAGAGACAGGACTTATTCCTAACACATCCCAGACTGACTCTTCTAGACACTTTAACACCCATTTGCACAATGTACATTTTTCAGATTTTCAATTTAAAATTTCCAGATTGTCTATTTAATGTAATTAATTTTATGTACCTAATTCACTTAATTGCTGCATATAATGTCCTCCTGTATATATTCACTTAATGTATATAATGTTGCCTCTCGTTTTGCTAAGTCGAGGAGCATGTCAGGATACATTTCACTGGATGTTGTGCTTGTATAACTAATCATGTGACAAATAAAGAATCTTCAATCTCAAACCTGAAATGGAATGGTACTTATAATTTACCTTTCTACTCATTTGAGCACTCAGATTGTTTTCTTACTACAGGTCTCATTCATTCAATCACCTATGGACTTTGTATTATTTATACATACACTCACATTTCAGATACGCTTCTATTGTTTCAGACGGTTCAAACAAAGGTTTGGCATGTACCACTCCACCACTGAAAAAATGTTCCCATGGGTAAAGAAATTTTTAGTTAAGTATCTTTACTAAATTTCAAGTTAGTAATTCAAAATTCCGACTTACTTTGAAGTTAAAGTCAGTAAGACAAAATTTTGAGATGCTGAACTCATTTTGATTTGGGTCAGCCTGGCTGTCTTTTTGTTTTTTTCAGTCATAGAAACAAGCTATTGGTACAATCATTCAGATATGTATATTTTAAAAAGCCAAGTTAATGGCAACAGAAACCACTGGAACCAAGAATACCCTCAAACAAACCAACCCTAATGGTTGTAGCTAGAACTGAAAATAAACCAAGTCCTTTTCCTTTATCGGTTCACCTTACCTCAAGGTTTAGAATGAAGTTACCATAATCACTGTGCCAAAAGAAATCAGCTTGACATTCATGTTTCATTTCACCGGACATGTGCTCATTCCTTCCCCTCACTTTGTGCTGTATCAAAGTGACAAGCCTTTGTATTGCTGCACATGAAGCCAAGTCAAGCTGTCATGCATTTCACCCTTAAAAAGCCACATTGATTTAGAATTAGAAAGCCAAACACTGAGTCTGTCTTTGTCTCTTGTGGCTACAGGAGCCAAAAGCTACTGGAAGACCCATGGCCTGTGGGAGGCTCTTTGATCAGGCATGTGCTTAACAGGATGAGCCTGGAAGCCAGTTGTGGACACTCTGAAGGAACTAATTACCCTCCAAAAATACACCACTGTCAGAGTGCATAGAAAACAGATACAAAGAGAGAGACAGTGGCAAGAAGAGATAGGAAAAGTGACAGCAAGTACAAGGAGAGAAGAGCTAGATAGTGTGCCTTTGCTCTCCAGGGTTTTTGACGGCCTGACTTTGACATTCTGAATGACGCACAAGAGAAGCCACAATGATTACAGCCCGTCCTGACTGTCCCATGAAGCATAAGGTGTTTAATCTACGGTAAGTGTAGCTTCATATATGGGGGCTACAGTACATACACATAACTATGTGTGTTACTATTTATGTTCATCCACCTTTGACTTGACCCATTCTGAAAAGTAAAAGATTTTCTTCTTCACTGATGCGTGAAATTTAATTGCCACTTGTCTCCCTGCTTTCATCAAAAAAGATGTGGGAGGTTTGAGGCTGCATTCTCTCTGTATAAGATATTTTAAGTAAGCTTAGGTTTAGGTTTTTTGTTTGGGTTTTTTGGTGGTGTTGTTTAAAAAAAACGGACGAAAAAAACGAAATGCTAAGATAATCCAAGAAGTGATTAACTCTGTTAACAGGAAAATGAGCTTCAGGCGTAATCGCTCATTTTATTTTGTGCATTGTGTCAGAGTGGGCGGGAACAGCACCTGGGACACAAAATAATGAACCCAACGGCGAATCACTCAGAAAAGTAAAAGGTTTGGCACTGTTTTGGCATTTAGACTCAGTGAAATGTGATTTTATCCAAAGAAATAATGATTGATGTAACAAGATAAACACCCAAGGATTTAGCTGGCGTATGGGAAGGAAGGAAAACTAGATGGGGCCCCCTTTTAAAGGAGATAAAATACAGTATTTAGCCATTCTATGGAAAACGTAAATAAAAAAAGCTCAAGCCATGTCTTTTAATACGACTGACACTATGAGCCTGAATGCTTAGGTCTGCCAAGTATTTAATTAAAATGTATCCACATATTTAAAACTGTGCCTTGTTTTAGCAGAGGCTAGAAATGAATGTGTGCTGTTGCTGTGACACTCTTAAATTCAGAAATGCAGTCTGGGGACTTAGTCTGCCTGGAGTGGGTGGCTGTGATGGTTCTCACAGCACTGCAGTCGCAGCTGCAGGTAGTCAGTGCTACTTATCTTTCTTCCAGAGATGCTGAAGCAGGCCTGTCTATCATGCATGTCAGCAGTATTGACTGAATCAGTACGCAGAAAAAGACTTTGACAAACGCTGCGTCCCAAATCCATGGCAGAAGTTTTTGCAGTGGATTAGCTAAAGTTTGAGTTAAAGTTGTGTCCTCATTTCAAAGTGAGGAGTACAGAAATTGGGGGGGGAGGGTGGGACTTTGCTAAACTGCTAAAAGTCTTTGCTAAAATATGTAATTCCAATTCTCATAGTAGGAAAATAATGTCATCATTGGAAATTAAATCCCGCTATTTAAGCATCTAGCTAGCTACAGATGAGGAGCCGCCATCATTTCAAACAATTCAACAAATATAACCAAACACACAAACCGCGTCTGTGAGCTACATGTGCACTTGCTGTGTTTCCCAGGAAGAGGGAAAAAACATTAACACTGAGAGATGGAGAAGAAAGAGAGGAGAGGAAGATGAAGAATGTTTTCAATGGTAAGCGCTGCTCAGCAAGAGTGAGATTCAGCATGAATTTAAAGCTTACCTGTCATGTCCAAATTAAATGTGTAGCTTTAAAGTCAGTTATTGGATATATACATGATGTTTTGTTGAGTTTTGAATAATTTGTAGTGATGCACTATGTTGGACTGGTTACATCTAGGGTACTAGTACCATTTTACATCAAGTGTAACAGATATCAATTTATATTTGGGGTGTTTAGGTGCTGATGAGATTCACTCATTGAATTCTATCTTTTATGCTAGCTTTATAGCCTCAGGTAACATATACTTATGTCATTTGGCTAAATCCACAAAAGCACTGAACGCTGTAGTAGCTTTTCATACTTTGTGCACAGTTTGTACCACTGTAAATCACCTGATTGAACAGGCACCTCGTATGCTGAATGGTTAC
Source organism: Maylandia zebra (assembly GCF_041146795.1). Classification (NCBI taxonomy): domain Eukaryota; kingdom Metazoa; phylum Chordata; class Actinopteri; order Cichliformes; family Cichlidae; genus Maylandia; species Maylandia zebra. The sequence goes on along the minus strand of NC_135168.1, from coordinate 42,235,382 downwards.
AAGGGCCATGAACACTTCCTGTGTATGACTGCTGTTCATTACTCCCTTCTGTCTCTTCATAAATATAGGTTAAATGGGTATTGGGAAAATGTGTTTTGCAGATTTAATCATTTGCACTGGGGTATGTTAGAAATACAGTTACAAGAAATTCCCCCAGTTGACAGATAGTGGTTTCCATTTTGGGTCTAAAAGAGGGTAGTATTCCGATCCATTTGGGGAAAACTCTCCACGATTGCTTTAAGCACTGAGTGGGAAGAAAGCAATAAGGTAACTGATACAAGTGGCTCTAATGGCTTCATGGATATAATTATTCTTTAGAGATTATGGAGAACAGAGGTATTACAAAAGGTATTACAGATGACATTCTTTAAAGCTGTTAATCCTGCTTCTGTTCTTCAGCGCTTGTAATCTTATGTTCACTGAGATTGTGGAAAAACACAAAAAGAAATACATAATAAGAGAAACAGAGGCCACTCAGTAGAAAATGGTGCGTGGTTAGAAGAAGGACTGAGGCACAAAATGTGCTCATCTTCCATCTGGGGCATCTCGGACAACCTCCCCAGCACTTTTATTCTCACCTTCTATCTTTCCATCATGAAGTGTGACTCAATTCATTGCCAGCTCAGAAGACAAGGATGTCCCAGAGGAATCAGACAGCAGGGCTGTTTGGAGGAGGGTGTGTGTGTGTGTGTGTGTGTGTGTGTGTGTGTGTGTGTGTGTGTGTGTGTGTGTGTGTGTGTGTGTGTGTGTGTGTGTGTGTGTCCATAGGGGGCGTAATAAGGGTGTCTACACAGCATGTGTAGGAGCTAAGTAACTGGAGTTTGGTGGCAATAATCACATGACAATCGTGTTAAGAGGATCCTCAAGCCACCACACAGCCCTTAAGCCACATACTTACACACACATGCACACTGATTGCCTGTCAGATTTTAATGCAACTATATTGCTTCATGGAGGGAAACCGGAGAGCAGCTCTGTATTTCCAAGGGAATCTCAGACGAGCATTTAAGTCTGCGAGAGGAGCAAATACGCTTGATGATGCTGCGATGCAAAGCAGACAACTTCATATAAGCAGACTTAGATAAGTGCTACAGAGTAGGGTGGCTTAATATAAACCATTTCTAATGCTCAGATTGGGGGAAAAAACTCTGATTGTTGCCACGCTACACTTTTGAATAACTAGTTTTCTGGCTCTCTTGGCCTCTACGCTGTCAACCCATTAAAAAGCACAGTACAGTGAGATGAAGGGTCAAGGCTGAAACATAATGCGGAGTGGGTCAGTATAATGCGAGCGTGGCTGGACATCTCTCTCAGCAATTTGTGGAGATGCTGAAGGGAAATGCATCACGCGGTTTCACTCACCCTTATCACTCAGTCTCTAAGGTATAGCAGCCCATCCTGCTCTAAAATATGCTGATGTGCACCACAATCGATATTCCACAGGCAGTGGCTTTATTTTGAATGTCATAACTCCAACTAAATCCCCATGCCGTACAGATTTCTCATTCCTTACCTCCAAGCGACTTCAACATGATTCTATTTCTGACTAAAATACCCCAATCCCATGAACGGCAGGATCAGCTTTTCCTCTGTTATGAGGGCCGATCCTGGATAGCAGGAAACAATACCTTCTGTAGCTCACTAATCGGACCCCCACTGGGAGTGTTTGTACAATCTGTGTGTGTTTTTAGGCACTTATCTGCATGCACAGCTCCTGTTCATACCCGTAGAAAAGACCACCGAGCCAGTGAAGGATTGTGGAGGAGAGGGGAGCTGGAGGACAAATTAGGGGGATAGAAAAGGTGAGGCCAAAACCCTCCTGGTTTTCAAGGTAACCGCCTCACAACTAGTAACAATATAAAGTGGATTTCCTCTCACTAGAGCAAAATGTGCTCTGATATGAGAGCACTGACACTGTCATCCTTTTAAGGCACTGTTTTGAAATTCATTCAGTTCAAGGGCAAAGCAGCAAGGCTGCTGGCTGTAGCAAATCTCTCCAGCTGAAGGGAATGACAGGACAGAGGGAGGCATAAAAAGAGACAATTGAGGGACTTTATGTGTCTTACAGAAACACATCCCTTCTCCTTAACTGTGAGTCTGTGTTAGGTTGCTACACAGGATGACTAGAGCATGACAGTACAAAGGCACTTAGTGCAGATCCCCAGGGAGGACTCCAGGTGCCACATGTGGAGCAAACTCCCCACCACACTCAGGACTTTGAAATGAAAAAAACAACAATTTAATTACTCCTCCTCCTAGTGTCTGTAGGAAGGATGCATGTTCAGCCGCCCATTCCCAGGAAAGCAATTGGGATATCTGGAATACCTCAAGGAATATTTGGGTGTTTATCACGAGAAATGACTTCTATTAAGGCTGGAGGTGACCAGTAGAAAAAATAAAAACCTATTATCTACATATCATTAACTACCTAAGATCTGAATTTGAATTTCTGTCCTCTAACCAACCAGCCAAATGTTGCCTAACTGAAAAAGCTATCTGGCGAAATAGTCCCAGCTAGCTTTAGTTAAGGCTAAAACAAAATGTATTTACAATTTTATATTTCAGTATTTAAAAACATTCACTCAAAAAGTTGCTTCTCAGTTTAGTTTGTTAGTCAATATAAAATCTAATTAAATTAGCCATTAAAACTTTAACTCCAACTAAACTACTGATAGTCATAAATATTATAGATCCTTTAACATTAGCCACTGGTTTCTGAAGTCTCATTTTAATAGTCATTCCAAACCAAGTGGAAATTTCTGAGTTCCCAGCTGGAATGTTTTACTGGAATGGATTTCCAAATCGAAAAGTCGAAAGATCCCCACCAAACCCAACTTAACCAAGATGGCGGCACAGCACATAAACATTATTCAAACTGTAAAATTTTTTATCTGTGCTGCCACTGTTGTGTATAAATGTATAACCGAAAGTGTGTGGCCAAGCCCATAGACTCAGCAGGAAAGTAGCGGCTTCAAACTTTAACAGAATGGATGCAGTCGGATAAAGACAGAAATAACTGCAGCACCACAGCTATCGCCATCTGGTGGCCTTCAGATAGAATGAAGCTTTTGGTTTTAAGATCTTTCCCACTGCCTTTGTTTTTCCAGTCTGGAAACTAAATATAAACCACTAAATATATGATTGTGATTTTTGTGTGAAGTGAAAAAAAATTACCATTTAAGTATGAAATGAAGGCACTGCAGCTTTTTTTATCATTTATTTTATCCCACACACACATCCCCATTAAAGGTGTTCCCATTGGTGAAGACACTCTCTGAAGAAGCGTGTCTATATTTGTGGAAGTGAATGGGAGAAAACTTAAGATTAAAATAACCATCAAGTTACATGGGAATACGACACAAAGCTTCCTCTTTAGAGCATTTATCTACTCTTTGTTTTTTCTCTGGTTCCCCAAGGAGCTACTCAAAGACCCCACTATTCTAAAGCACACAAAAGACTGACAGCCTTACACAACCCAAAGGCAGAAGCAAAAAGAAAATGTGTGCACAGGTGATTTTAAATACAAGAAAATAAAGAAATGGGTTGCACATAGAGAAAAGCAAAGTGCAGACAAACTAGTAGTTTGATTATTATTAAAGCATAAGGAAAATTTTAGTTTTGTTGGTCAATTCTAGTCCATTTTTTAAGTACCAAGGTTACTTATAGTAATTACCCCAGGCAACCATCTGCTTGCCTGTGCAGTGTTGTGGTGCTAGTCTGAATCTTGACCTCTGAACTCTGCAGAAGTCCCCAAGCCCTTCACACCTTGTGAAACCAGGGATGAAATCTGTATGGACACTTACCGAGCAGTTTGTCACCCCTATGTTGCGTCACTTTTGGCATTGATGGTCAATGTGAGCTACATGCTGACATGTTAAGCTCTAAGTCATCAACCTTATATAAAAAGTAACCAAACCCGATGTGTAGACTAAAATCTAACAATTATACAGTGTGCTTACATCCCACTGTTCTCACTCTCTGCAGCATAACAGTGACTCCACAAGTTCGAAAAGCACGGGGTATTATATTTCACAGGCACGTGGGATTTGTTATTGGCTGGGAACAATTTCCCATGGACAAATGTTGTGCCCTGTGTCGTGAAGTAGTGTGAAACAAGTACGTTAAACGCAAAAAAGAACAAAGCAAAACGGTCTTGTTTTGTAAGATGTGCGCTACTGGTGCCCCAGAGGAATTTGAGAAGAATATGGCTGTTCACTGTTTCGCCATTTCAGCGATTTGACAACATCAGCGTGCATGCGTGCCCAAATACAAATTAACTGGGTTGATAAACTGAGGTAAAGTTTGGGTTGCTCTGCCTTTATCCTGACTGGCTTTAATGGATCTTCCTATCTGGACTGAAAAGAGATGCAGTTTCTTGTCACTGAGAAGCGCACAAAGGAGTCAACTCGAGGTCAGTTTGGCAGCCAAAAATACTTAAAACTGACATGACAAGTAAGGAAAACACAGAAAGTGATGGTTTAAAAGTACTGAGTAAGAGGCACTTTCAGCGATGCACGGAGCGCCGTGTCCTACCTTGCGCTGCGAGGATCACCAGCAGGAGGATGTTTGTTAGTTTCCCGAAGAGATTCATGGAGACATCGGCGCTTCGCGAGTTTTTTGGATATAAATAGCGATGCTGAACAATGACTTCTCGTAATAATCTGCTGCAGATGTCTGTGAAGCCTCAAGATTAGAGCATCTTTTTCCTTTGCGCTCCCGAACGCGGAGAGGTTGGTGCGCTCTGCCGACATGGACAACTTCTGCACGTCCCGCCTCCCCCTGCCTCCCCCGGCACTGCGTCCCACACGCTTGCGCGCGCACACAAACACGCACACCTAAGGGTCAAACCTTGCGATCTGACTCAGAGTGACTCAGAGGTGATAGGTCTGGAATAATTAAATGGTTTCGAATATGGCTCTAGGAGCGTAAGGGTCGTACAGAAAAAAACATTCATAAAACTCTCCTATTCAGTGTTTGACGCGGGTTTTGTGAAAATTAGGAACATTTCTTTTAAAAAAAAATGAACAACTCAAATATCCCTACCTCAGACAATTATCCCCTGAGAGAAAGATGCAGCACTCACCTACACGCACATTTTCAGCACTGAGCTGTAAATGACCTATTTAGTCACTTAATTGATTTTGCAACCATAACAATGTTCAGGCAGCTTAAAGCATTAGCGACTCAATAATAGAGTCTTGAAGGCTGCAGAGTCTGCCCAAATCATATAATGCAAAGCCATTAACGCACAGCAGCACTGCATGGAATTGCACTGAAATTATTCTGGAGCACCCAAGACCTATGATTGACTACTGCCTGGTCCTTAAAGGAACAATAATGGAATGGTTGGTTTTGGATGCCTGTAAGTGAAATTGGGGTTCATTTACTTCTTGAAACAACATCTTTAATTTGTATCTTAGTTTAGGGAATAAAATCTTTAAGCTCCAGTTCTGAATATAACATAAAAGCATAAAATCTACATCCAAAGTGGGGTTTTTCTTCTTTTCTACAAATTTTATAAAATCATCTTTAATGCACAGAATCCTGTTCATGAGACACCTAAATACCAGGATGGGCACAGCAGACTTTTGCATTATTTGTCCTTTAATATCTTATGTAACTGTGTTCATATGTGCATGCATGTATTGAATATTCAACAGCATAAAATGTGCTTGTATCAGTTTGCTGTTGACACATGTGATTAAAATAATAGGAACTGCTGCTATATTTGCTTTTTGCCAAGATTAGTTAACCAGTGAACAGTGCAATTATGTGACAGCATAAGATAGTTTATTTTGCTTGCCTGTATATTTGTGACTATGCTTTCCTTGTCCAGACCAAATTGCAACTAATGTATCAGTTTAATGTTAAAGTGGGGCCAGTAACTCTGATACAGTATGTGATGTTAATTGTTAAACTGCAAAGTACCTTGTATGTTCGAAGTTGGCAGGTAAGAGGCCAAGAGGCTAAAGATGAGTGCAGTGGCTCGGGCCTCAATTTTAAGCTCAATTAGGTTTTTCATTGATGAGTGAAGTCAAGCGAGGCTGTTGTTGGGGCTTGCCTGGGGAAAGCTTCAATTACTAAGTGCCTAAAATGGGTCAATGGAAGACCCTAAAAGAATAAGAAAGAAAGGCTTTGTTAGAGAGAGAGAGACAGAGGCAGTGTGACTGGTAAAGTTAAAGAGATATGGACAACTAATATGCAGTCAGATCAGCTGACCATGAAATGCTATAAAGCTCCAAAATAGATGGGATGTTGTGAGGGAGTGTCGCTGAGGAAGAAAAGAGAAGATTTTTCTAATTTCGCAAGATGTAAAGAAAAGCAGTCTTCACCCTTCGCCTGAGACTGGAGAGAAACAGGAGATCTTTCTTTTTTTCCCTTCATTCCCTTTCATTTTGTCTTTTTCAGATTTAATTTTTGATTATTAATAACTTTTTCTGTCTTTTTTCCTGTTGCAGATTCTTCTTTTTTCTTTTCTTTTCTTTTTTTTTATCCAACAGCTTAAAAACAGCGCGTTGTTTCCTGGTGACATTCTGCAGGCAAGATGCTGGACAAAAAACAAATACTTGCAGGTATTTTCCAGAGCGAATCTCCAAAGGCATAATACCAACCTGTGACCTTTGTCAATTATTGGTTAATGTAAGTTTTAAATGATTTAGGTTTCCAGAAAGGATATCTAATGAAATCCCATTTCATTGGAAGCATGTGATAAAAATGTTGACTGATGATTTTCTAGCCTCATATGGGAAACTAAATATTAAATGTTGTCAGATTTTAATATTTTGTAACCTCATTTCAACAAGGCTCCAATTATTACAACAACCGTTCCAAGGTTAAGGAAACAGTGTAATATATACAGCTATGTAATAACTGCATTATAATACAGTATATTAGACTTCAGCACACATTGTAAGTGATATAACATAAAGTCAGACTACATAGAAGCCATTACACAATGTAAGGTTTTTAAACTTTTTTAATCAGCAATCATTTCAAATTGTTATATGAAGGAAAGTTTTTGCCTGCATTTGGTAGAGCAGGTGAGTGCGAGTATTAGAGCACCGATACTCTATAAATACTAATGCAAGACTACACAGCAGATTATAACACACCCACATAAACCCAGCAGAGTGAGAAAGTCAGGTGGAGAAAAGGAAAGTAAAATGGGATTAGTTCATAGACGCGGAGCATCTGCACGGAGGCAGGAATTAGTCAGGTGCACGACAGGAGTGCATTGCTCTGTAGTGTCAAAATCAGTCAGCTGATGTCTGCAAACCACGCCAAATCTAAGTGACATCCCAGTCACTGTTTACTCTCTAAAAGAGCACCGAACATGGGAAACATTGTCGCCCTACAGCTTTTAGTCACTTTCTGCCTCGTCTACGTTTGTGAAAGGAAAGAAAACACAGAATTTAGACAGAGTCGAGGCTGAACCCTCATGGATTTGGTCAGTGACATGTTCACTGTTCGGGTAATGAAATGCAGTGTGAGGTGGAACTTTATATGTTCATGATTATTTATCCGACTGGTGCTTAATTGAATGCCTGCATATATTGAAAAATTGTGCATAGTCAGTTAAGGTTCACAGCAATGAATAACACTGTGGTCGACAAGCAAATCAATTATTCTTTTACAGCTACCTGCAAAATAAAATAATATATATGTCTTTAAACACAGAAACACTGTAATTTTCTTAAATAGAAATGGTTCTGCATGTGCAAAATAAAATCCAATGCACCACTAAACTAAACTAAACAGAACAAGAATGGGAAAAAAAAAATCAAACGTCTTTGCAAATAAGCAAGGCACCTATGCAAGTCTGCAAGTGTGGTGAAGTCCAAGCATTTGCATTCAGCCGAAAGGAAAAAGGCAAGAGTAGTTACCGTGTGTGTCAGACAGCACTGTCCTGGCTCATCCACGTCAACCTTATACACGTTTTCTTTCTCCTGGGCTGAATCTGTTTTTGCTGTTTGCCACACTCGTCTGTGGTTTTTACTTTACATCCCTCAGCCTTCATTTTTTTCCTTCTTTCCTCTCCCCAGCTTCATTTTTGAATATTTCACCCCATTAGTCATAAAGGAAGCTTTTTCTTTACACCTTTTAGACAGTTGACACTTTGATTTGCCAGACAGAGGTGGAACTAATAATATTACGAATTACCGCACTGCATTAATTGCCGGGGCAGAGCTATCAATGCAATTAGTTCCACCATTTGTCCTGCTATAACTAGCCAAAATGCTGGATATAAATAGAACAGTTTAAATGGGGGTGGCAGTGGCTCAGGAGGTAAGTCATTTCCTCCAGGTCATTTACTAAGTTTTTCATCTGCTATTTGAAAGGCTGGTGGTTCGATCCCTGGCTGGTCTAGCCTGTACAATAAATATTCTTAGCAAGAAACTAGCTCCAAGTTGCATCCATCAGAGTGACTGTTAGACAGAAATCACTTAAGCATAGAAAAAAATGCTTGTATAAATGGTGTGAATGGGGTATGTTGTATAAAGTTCTTTGAGTGCTCAGGTAGGGTAAAAGAACCAATCTATTTACCATATATCAAATGTAAATATAAAAGACAGCTCGAGACATGGAAAATCTGTTAGGAGAGATCAAATCTGAGGGACATAAAAGAGAAAAGAAGAAAGTACAAGTAGGTTTAGTCTTTCCATGCCTAATTAAGTGTATTCTAAGTGCTTGTCTTGTCCCCTCAGCTGGCAGCTGTCTCACCTCATTGTCTGTCAGTGACACTGACGGGACGTCTACGTATGAATAACCTTAGTCTGACGTTACTGCAAGTCTGATCCTTAGTTTGTATTATTGATCAAGTTGTGTCTGTAGCCAATTTAGGATCAACTTGGATTACAGCTGGCCTCTGTTCAATCATACCGTAAGGATATTTAAAGCGGCACCAGTAACTATGTGATGCAGATTTGATCCCTGTTACGTTTACTTGACCTTTAACTTTTTGCTCAGTTTTCATTTTTCGCCCTAATTCTTCGTTAGTTTTCTTTTCTTGTCTCACAGCTCTGTTTGTCACCACAAGCCTTCCACCAAACTGCACTAAACATACAAAATAAGCAAAGTTATCAGCTTTTGAAATGAGAAGAACAAATATTGCATTTCATAATAACCTGATGAAGTCATTTTGTGGAGGTCATGCACTCATGTTAACTGACATTAGGTCATGTTGGGGAATAGAAAGATTTTGGTCTATCATAATCCTGAAAATGTGTCTCATATTCAACATTTAAGCCAAACCATTATTACTTACCAAAAGAAACAAGTGGGATGTCAATTCTAATCATAGAAATTATCATGATCATGATTAACCCCCTAACCCTAAATCTCAAATTTCCTCTTCCCATCCTTGCCCTTTAACCTAATCTAAAAAGCCTTCTTTCCTATAATCCCCATCTTCCACCACTCCACCCTCCGATATTCCCGTTTTAAAAGCTCTCAGCATCCCCTTTCCCCCCACAGCTTGTCCCGATCTGCCAGTCACGCTACCCTTGCTGACCCCACTCAGCCCTCCAAGCATGCACATCCTCAACCCCAGCCCTCCGCTTTGCCACTGCTGTCGCTCCTCCCTTCTTCACCCTCCTGCTCCAAACCCATTAATGCCACAAAGTCCATTTCTTATTTCTCATTCATGCAGTGTCCACTGTAGTCTGCTAGGCCATGCTGTGGTCTGTTCTAGCCAAGAGCAACTAATTAAAGTCCTTTCACTGCTCAAATCACAGTTATCTGATTAAAGCCCTTTGCTGCTAATTAAACTGCCATTTCTCTCTGCCATGCTTTTCCCACAGACTCTCCCTCCCTCCCTCTCTTTCTCGGTTCTCTCACAAAACATACAAATCTACAAAACCTTGTGCTCAAATATTGGTCATGTTATACTTCATGTTTTATCGCCTCTTCCTGTCTCGTCCTCTGAATGACCAGCAGTGTCATTTTCAGTTAAACAGCTGCAGCCCGAGGGGTTAAAGTGAGCCACGCAAAGCTTACTCATTATCTGACTCACTCATCTTTGTCCTGAGATGAAATCCAAATAGTTTCCTGTGTCTCTTTTAGCTGTCACTGATGATCATAGCTGCGAGTGATATTTAATCAGTTTGAAATGTGGGAGGAACTTTTTAAATTAATACTCTAATACATTTTACAGTCCTTCTCATTGGCCTTGAGGCAACTATAACTATAACAAATCAGCCATCTCAGCCTTCTGTTATTCTGCTGCTTATCAGAGTAAAGATATTTCACATGTATCTGTGTGGCAAGTATATGATGTAGATTAGGTTTTGTTCAGCTGTTTTGGTTGTTTTTGCTTTTGTTGCCTTGAAACATCTTTTTTTTTAAATCCCACCTGAGTGCTTTTACTGTTTCTGGGAAAGACACTTAACACTGCAGTATCTCTTGTAGCCACTAGTGAGCAGCAGTAGGCACTCAGATCTGTCAGCCAGCAGCAGACTCAAGGATATTTATTTCTCTGGCCGGGACATTACAGAGCAACCCCTGAGCCAAGATGAAAGCCCTCTAAAGTGTTTAGACCACATCTCTGTGTCCGTCCCTCATCCCTGAGGCTCAGCAGCTCAGAGGAGAGGATCGATGGCTCCCCTGACTTAACTGCACGGCAGCTACACGTTCTGTAATGCAGTAATGTAGTTCATAAATATCGACCACAGAGCAGAAATGGCAGGTATAAATCCTGAAGGAATGCCTTGTGGAGGATAATGGGGGAGATGGAGGGCAACGACCAACTACAGGAAACAGATCAAACTGCTGACACTCACCCTGCCACTCACACACACATAGTCCTACCAACAAGATTTCAACACAATATGGGTGTGTGTGTGTGTGTGTGTGTGTGTGTGTGTGTGTGTGTGTGTGTGTGTGTGTGTGTGTGTGTGTGTAGTGAAGAATTAATGTTTCTTGATCTCTGACCACTACAGCATGACACAGTTTCTAATGTCACCTCCTCTGTCCATCTGACAGACTGCAAAAGTCCAGTGTTTCTCATTTATGACCGACCTCTCTGATGTCTGTCATCCTCCTTCATACCCTTCCCCCTCTCTTCTCTGCCTCCAGCCGTCCAGTTTGATCCCTTTGGTCACACTTCACGATCACACCTGGAAACCTTAACAACAGGATTTCTGAAGGAAAGACCTGTATGCAGTGGTGCCATCTCTGTAGAGGTGTACCTCTGAAGGGACACAGACACACACATGCACACCTTTATCGTATCAAAGACGGGCAGGTCGCTGACAGCGTGGTATAAATGACTGAGGGTCTTGTGGCTATAATACATGTGCTGCTGAAATCTGCGGAAAAACCTACTTTCTTTTTTGCTTGTCTGCAGTCAGTAAAGTTGCCAGCCTATACAATTTAGCCACAGCAGAAGAATTGCCAGGTGAGGCATTAACCTTGGTTCGATTTAAGATAAGCTTGAAATTGATTTCACTTGGATGGCTCTTTGCTTTAATCTTTCCTAAGCTTAAGCTTTGTCTCAGATTTGTTTTCTTATTGTGCTCCTTGTGCTGCAGAGGAAAGGATCAGTAAATCCAGAATGTGGGTAATTGGATGTAAATATGGTATAACAAAGGCAAACACAAGAGCATGAAAAGATGACAAACACTGTAAGGCCATATGTTCAACAGCAATAATCAAACTAAAACCAAAATGTAATGTGACTGTCTGACTCTGCAGCTCTCCAAAGCACGAACAGCACCTCTCCATCCCTCTCCAAAATCACGTGGCTCCGCTCTCATTAGAAACTGATGCAGATGTCAAGTATCTAATTTATGTGTCAGTGGAGGGAAGATGGGGTACAAAAAGGAGCTGTAATTGCTGAACCCAGTCCCAATTCAGTGGCTGTCACTACATCTCTGGGCTTATGTCAAAGTCATGTGTGTGTGTCGTGTACATGCTTTGTGTGGACACTTTTAGTTCTAAGCTATCACCATGTATTTTTTTAGGGTTTTGTCTGGTCCTTCAAAGAGGTGTGTGATGTGACAACCTGGTTTTGGAGCTGAAGATTCAGTCATTAAGTTTTAAGTTCAAATGTTTAAACAGTCAGAATTTGAGGACTCAACTGTCTTGGTTTATTTGAAAAGAACCAGTTAAAGTGTTTGGGGGATCTGACCAGGATGCCTCCTGGGTGAGGTGCTTCAGGCATGTCCTACACTGGCGAGGCCCCAGGCCTGACACAGGACAAGCTGGAGGGATTTCATTTCTCAGCTTGCTTGGTAATGACTCTGCATCTCCCTGGAAAAGGAGGAAGAGGAGCTGGCTGTCTGGGCATCTCTGCTTATACTGATCTCCCCGCGACCTGAACACAGAACAGCGGCAGAAAATGGACTGATGTGTGCGTGGTTGAGCTGGGTTTATTTGCTAGGTCAAAAGAGATTTAGGGAAATAGCACTTGGGGGTAACTTGTCAGGAAATACAACCCTAAGTCCCCAAAAAGATGTAAATAAAAACACAATAAAACATTAAAAACCCAACACTGAAAATGTTTAAAATGAAAATGTTTAAAATGAAAAAAAAGTCCCTTTTTTTAATCCTCAGTGAACATCTGGGATCTCAGGAGACCAGCTGTTGGAATTTTGGAAGAGGAATGTTGTCCCATTCTTGTCTGATAAAAGATTCTAGCTGCACAGTCCTGGGTCCTCGTTGTTGTGGTTTCATTTCATGATATACCTAATGATTTTAGTTGGTGAAAGATCTAGACTGCAGGCAGGCCAGTTCAGGACCTGAACTCTTTTAATATCAAACAATGATGTTACGTAATAAATGTGGTATGTGTGTGTGTGGCTGATATAACATTTGCAGGAAAATTACAGTGGCCCGCTCAGTAGTACGTTTGCTGTACACACCAGTTTGTTTGTATTTCTGGTTTGGAAGAACAAATAAAAAAATGTTAATAATAAATATGTTGGAGGTTCTGTTTTCCAAGCTCCAATTGTTACTGGAAATTATATAATAATAGAATAGCAGTAAATAACGACCAAACTTTGACTCTGATTGTGTGAAATGTGATTATCTGTAACATGTACCCAAATATTTGCCTCTATCAGATACTTTAAAACCCAGATAAGTAGCTGCTTTGTGATAAAGCATCATAATACAGACTTTCCAGATTTGTGACTGTGTGTATGTCTGTATTCATTCACAAGCTGTGTCTCTTCAGCAGTCATACAGCCTCGCTGCCATCTTAAGCTAACAGAAGGTGAAGTTGCAAAGCCTGAGGATATGAGACTGTCTAATGAATCTGCAGTCAGCTGGCTAATTCTTAGCACTGACCCAGGACACATAGATCGCACACACTCCAGAAACTCCTGCTCAAAATTCGTTTTTTTTCTTTTGTACTTTCAGGTGAAATGATCTCCGACTATATAAGCAAAAAATCAAGAAGGAAGACAGAAAATGAGAATAAAAATGTCCCAGATAGAGATAAACGCAGAAACTAAGGCATGTGAAAAAAAAAAAAACACAGGCCAGAGTGAATAGTGTAGATGGGATTCATGAGGCCTGCTTGTTGCTTTCATTACCCTTTATTGATTCATTTAGCAAGACATCAGGTCCCAACACAGCCCCTTACTGTTAGACAAAACTCAGCATGTCACGTAACATGACTGTCTACTGGGAAGAAAGACAGGCATGTTTTCATTCAACCATCCACCAACAAATGAAAAATGAAACAAATCAATCAAGCTGGATTAGATCAGTAAACCCTTTTTTTCCCAAGCTGACATTGGCAGCAGTGACCGACGAGTGCATTAGGAAGGTGAAACGTTATATAATACCTCTCAGAAATAACAGGATATGATTTCAAGTAATTCATCTGAGAACAGACTGTAAAGTATACAATATGATGGCAGATAATGAAAGTGAAGCGACAGGCTGTTTGGTCATTTCATCCACGTCAGTGTGTATAAAATACTGTACAATATTATTGCTGCTGGTTTTTTGGTGATGGATGCTGATGAGCACTGCTTTTGACCGGCATGCTGTACTTTTAAAATCAGCACGGCAACAAGCAACAGCTTCAAAGTCATTGGTTTGGAGAATTTTTAGCACTATTTACCCACCTTTATTTCAAACAAAGATGCTCATAGATTTGATCAGCTTACCAAGTCAGCCTATCTGCACAGTGAGCTGTGTGAGCGTAAACAAAAGGCTGGTCGCCTCCCTCATACACACCTATCATTGTTATTTAAGCAGTCCAGCTGTAAGCTGTTTTGTGTCGGCTGTATATTGGTATTGGCAAAAGGACACAAGGGGAGTGAGCATCTTCTGGGTGTCTTCACAAAGCAGATTCATCTTTTGCTCTTGAGGCGTGCATGAGTGATGTAAAGTCCACATCTGGAAAATCAGCCGGTTTGTAAGATTTTGTTTCTCTTTGGGCTCTGTCACTCTTCAAGTTAACAAAATCAGCATCTGTACTGGTTTGTGCGCATGCTAGTCCCAGTTATGTCATGACTCAGCCACTAGAATTATTTCTTGATTTGGACGCAGCGACACAGATAAGAAATAAATGGGGTGGAATATAAGTCCTGAGTTGTTGTTTGTGTAACCTTTACGAACAATGATAAGGGTACCTTCAGTCTCATTTCCAGTAAAGATGTGAGTTTTCAAATATGCTACATTTCAGTCCTATAAGAAAGATATTGACCCCTAAGTGATCAGATCAGGCTTAATATTTTATATTTAAACAGCATTTTGGTTAATTGTAACTTGGCTCTTGTTCTTGTTCTTTTCTAGTTTTCTTGTGAGAATGATACAAGAAAGGTATTAAGTATAATCCTTTTTTTTTTTAAATTGGGACGCTGTGTAAAATCTTAACATAAATAGAACAAAAAATCATTTAAAATCTTTGTTTAACTAAAAATACTACAAAGTAGAAGCTAAAAATATGAGTTAAAAAGATTTATTTTTAACGTGATACTAATAGCATATTTCAGAGTTGTTTATTTTCTATTTTCTTTTATATTCTATCTAATATGCATTACTATAAAAAGTACCCCGCCCCTTCCTGGTTTCTTAGTTTTCTGCATTCTGTAAAATGTTTCAGAACATAAAACAAATTTTAATATTAGACAAAGATAACTCAAGTTATTCAGTGATGATTTCATTTATTAAGGGGAAAAAGTCTATCCAAACCCACGTGGCCTTGTGTGAAAAAAGTAATTTCCCCCTAAACCTAAGAACTGGTTGTGCCACCCTTGGCAGCAAGAACTGCAATCAAGTATTTGCAGTAATTCGCATCGAGTCTTTGACATCGCTGTGGTAGAATTTTGCTCCACTCTTCTTTGCAGAGTTGTTTTAATTCACCCATGTTTGAGGGGGGGTTGGTCATGAACAGTCTTTTAAGGTCATGCCAAGGCATCTCAACAGGATTGAAGTCTGAAGTCTACACTCCAAAATCTTCATTTTTGTTTTTTAAGCCATTCACAGGTTGACTTGATGGTGTATTTTTTATCATGCTGTATAACCTGAGTGCGCTGGAGCAAAACTGATGGCCAGAAATTCTCTTTCAGGATTTTCTGGTAGGCCTAAGTCTTCATCTATTATAGCAAGTTGTTCAGGTCCTTAGGCAGCAAAGCAGCCCCCGACCATCACACCACCACCTGCTTTGACTGCAGACATGATGTAAGTTTGGATTTTCTATTTATTCAGGTTATTTTTATCTAATATTAAAATCTTTTTAAAGCTCTGAAATATTTAAGTGTGAGAAATATGCAAAGAAAAAAGAAAAAAGAAAGAAATCAGGAAGGGGAGAAGCAGTTTTCCCAGCACTGTTTTGCAGTGCAGTTCTTTCTTTTTGTTTCATAATGCTCCAAACTGTTGTGGTCCGTCCAGCACTCACATTCTTAAAGCAAAGTGATGCTGCAGGTAAAGGTATAAAGGCTTTTGCCTTGTTGTACTGAATGGTATGCTGCCTGGTGGTTCACGCAGCCATGGCTGTCTGTACGCATTTGTTTATAGGGATTAGTGAAAGTGTGGCTGATACAAGAGGCTACACCCAGACTTGTGCTGGCTCTCCAAAATGAGAATACAACCACATTTTGCATAGCATCCCAACCTTTTAGATAAAGGTATTGAAGTAAATATTGTGACAGATAAAAAAACACAAAAAAACACCTTGGGTTATGTTTTTTTCTTAATTTTTTTCTGTTATAAAGCTTGGGGTGGCAGATCATCTGAAATAAAACAATCACAGCCCCTGTGTGAATGGCAGATGAGTTGATTACAGGACTGCGGGGGGTATGTGTAAGATTCAAAGGGCAGAGCAGGGATGGGGAGGAGGAAATGGAAAGGCTAAAATGCGTCCTTTCCCAGTCAGAGTGAGGTGAGAGGCGGACATATGACTTTATGTGTTAAAATCTGCTTCTGGAAATAAAAAGTCACTTCTGAGTCACATCAAGTTTCAGATTTATGATCCATGTCCTCAACAATGGGGGTGTTATAACTCTGAAAAAGAGGTTGCATGAAGAGCCCCATTGTCCCAACTACACACACAAACACAAAGATCCACAGGAAAAGACGGTCGATAACCATCGCCACGTATTTCCAGTCTTCAATGATCTGCAGAGAGATAAAGACGTTGGATATTAACCACTTGTGTTCATGAGTCTGAACTAAAGTGAACTGAGATTCAGGTAACAAGTGATTATGATTAAACCTTACAAAAGAAAGAAGTACTTTCTTTTATATATATATATATAAGCATATAAATCATGATATATATCCGATTACTTCTTCAAAACACCTACCCCTTCATCATCATCCTCACTCTTCATCTTCTCCGCAATATAACGTACTCCATCCACTGCATCCTCCACGTCAATGTTGCTCTTGAGCGTCATCCTCTTCCTGAACTCTGTGTTCTCTGAGCAGTCACTGACCCTCCAGCCATAGCGCTTGGCTGACTCCTCATTGACAAAGAAGGATGAGGAGGAATCAGCCATTCCCACGGAGCTTCCACCTCCAACTTCTGTTCCACACTGCTTCCGGTCAGAGTACTTCTGCTTCTGGTGTTTTTTCCGGAACCGTTCACGGATGTTGGAACTTCCTGGTCTCCGCATGAAGAGGAAAGAGGGGAGCCGGTACAGAAAGACACGCTTGACCCAAGGAGGCATGGTGTGCGTACTGGGTGACCGATGGTGCACATTGAGCACGCAAACGCTGGTGACAATAGAGAAGGTGACCAGCACCATTGTAAACATTAGGTACTTCCCAATCAGAGGCACTGCTAGAGACGTAGGTGGCACAATCTTTGAGATAAGGAGTAAAAACACAGTAAGGGCCAGGAGGACTGAGATACAAAGAGTCATCTTCTCACCACAGTCTGATGGGAGGTAGAAGACAAGAATAGCCAGCGACGTGATCAGGATGCAGGGAATGATCAGGTTGATGGTGTAGAAGAGAGGTTTTCTCTTGATAATAAAATCATAAGTAATATCCAGGTATCTAATATCGTTAGGGTCTTCATTCTTGCGTCCAGGCAGTGAAACAATATCCCACTCGCCACTAGGCTTGAAGTCATCGCGTGAGGCGTAATCACTGAGGAGGATGAGATCGATCTCCGTGTGGTCGTAGGTCCAAGAGCGAAACTTGAGAGTGCAGTTCTGCTGGTCAAAGGGAAAATCACGGACTTCGATTTTACAGGCCGACTTGTAGATCGCTGGTGGGAGCCAGGCCACTTCACCATTATTGGAGACCAAAGCGTTGGAGTAGAAGGAGACTTCATATGTCCCATCAGCACTGAGGAAAAGGCAGGAGATGAGATAAAGTCAGTAAAGTCAAGCACTCACAAAAAGATTGCCCATATCACATCATTTAAACCAGTGCTTCTTATATTTGAAGGAGCCAGCTGAGGCGCTTCAAGCATACTCACAAAGATACGCCAACTGAAACAAGAGAACACTCAAGGACACTTGAGTGTTTTAATGCAAATCATTTTTGCTTAACTTTACAGGTAACTTGATTTCCTTAGACAGACAAAACTGTGAATAAAAACGAAAATATAATTCCTAAAATAAAGTCTCCGCTGTTTGCCCCTTTTCACCCAGAATAATGTGCTTTCTGTGGACATCTATGATTCGGACACAGAGTTAGGTTGGAAAGCTGACACGGTTTGAGTTGATAGAGCGTGCTCTGCTCTTTCAGTGAAGAAAAATAATCCTCTTGTGAGAGTTTGTACTTCTTAACAAACACACCTATGTACAGTATGTTCATTTTCTTATTTCCAAAATGCTTTCAGACAGTGATGTGGTTTTGGTGGTATGAGTTGCTGAAGCCACATTCAAACAAAATTACTTAATGAACTTAAATTAAAGTCAACAATAAGCGTTAATTACTGTGTAAATAAAATAATTGCTCCTATAATGATTGATAATCTGGTATCTGATCATTCTTCAATATCACTGATATACCCAACTCTGCCTTTTTACAACATTTGGCTGTTTCAGTCTGATAATGGCTATTGTCAGATTTTAATTAGCATTGTGCTTTGTTATACAGCTGCACACTTTTAGCTTCAGTTGATAAGAAACACTGTGCTGTCGGACACTTGTCAATATCCCATCACATTTATTAAAATAGTCTTTTAATAGCCTTTTATTCTCTGAATAAAGTCAAGAAATCCTGTTACAGACTTTTAGCGCGAGACAAACATGGATTTTATGTTAATTCATTCACCAAATGCTGAGTAAAAGATTGCCTGACTGCTACCATGAGGCTGCAGAGGTGACGCATGCAACAGTTTGAAGTCCAAAGGATGCATTTAGCATCTCAAGGGAAGAGCTTGGCCTGGGACACATGCTGGCATCAAGGCAACACCTGTCCCTCACAACTCAAATCTGCTGAGACTGACTTTTTTTCTTCATCTCATCAGGGCTGCAGGGGATGCATTATAAATAAGTGGCCTATCAATTATAAAGTGGGTCAGGAATACAACCATCCCACTTGCCTCTAATGCTTTGGGGCTGCTGTGTATATCCAGACTAATAAAAAATGCAGAGGTCCCACCTGCTTACTGTGACCTCAGGTCTCCCAAAGTTAGACCTCAACCTGAAGTTAGATAGATGACCTCTCACTGGTCTCTTAAGCTATTATGCTCTTCAGGTTGTCCTTCAGCTGATGAGCAATCTCCATTCATAAAATTTGAATGCCTGCAAGCATAAGGTCAAAACACAAGAACAGTTCAAACAACTGTAAGACTCTGTCAGACTCAAGCTTAGTGGTTACAGTAGCTGAGAGAACAATCACGCATGTTTTCTGAGGTTTCATTTCAAACTCAAGTTTCCCTTTTTATCCTGCGCACTTTGGGAACTTTTCTCCATGTTGGCCTAAAAGCCGAAGTTCAATCATAAAACACCAGGATCCGATGAAAATCATGACTCAGAGTTCAAGAACAGTTGTTGGAGATTTTGTCATGACACAAGAGGTTGTTTTCATGTAAATTATTACATAAGTTAAGGGGAAACTTGGATAAATCTGGGAAGAGAATAAAAAACAGCTGCTTGTCCTTCATTAGCAACACTGAGATGCCCTAAAACAAGGTTTCCAAACCCTAAATGCTCAGTAGATAACTCAGTACCCTGCAGCTTCAGAGGTGCGTTTTAGGCATTACATTATGAGCACTGACAGACAACTTGAGTATCACTGACTGTCTCTTCATCACAGCACTTGTTAGTAGGTGGGATAGATTAGCGAGCAACATTGGTACAAGGAGATGAGGTACAAGGAGGAAAAATGGGCAAGTGTACGGATTTGAGTGAGTTTGATGTAGGTGACTGGGTCAAAGTATCGCCAAAGTGCCAGGTCTTGTGGGTTGTTCCCTGTTTGCTGTGGTCAATATCTATCAAAAGTGGTCTGATATCCATGATGAAGCAGAGACAAGGTAACAGCAGCTGAGGGTCACTGATGCACATGGACAGCTAAGGCTGGCCTGTGTGGTCCAATCCAACAGACGAGGTGCTGTAGCTCAAATAGTCAAAAAAAAAAGTTCATGCTGGTTCTGATAGAAAATTGTCAGAAACACAATTGATTGCTGTTTGTTGCGCATGTATCTTCACAGCCACAGACTAGTCAGGGTGTCCATGCTGAAAGTGACAACAATGGACACGTGAGTATCAGAACTAGACCATGGAGCAATGGAAGAAGGTGGCCTGGTCTTTCGTTTACATCCCGTGGATGGCCGGGTGCATGCAATGCTTTGGGCAATGTTCTGCTGGGAAACGTTGGGTCCTGCCATCCATGTGCATATTTGACACATACCACCTAGCTAAGCATTGTTGTAGACCATGTACACCCTTTCATGGAAATGCTTTTCCCTGATGTCTCTGGCCTCTTTCAGCAGCATAATGTGCCCTGCCTCAAAGCAAAAATGGTTCATAAATGAGCTTGAGGTGTTGACTTGGTCTAAATTGTCTAAGGAGCTTGGAAAGAAAAGCGTCTGGACTTCTTTAAGTTGCTTCAAGCAACTTAAAGAAGTCCAGACGCTTTTCTTTCCAAGCTCCTTAGACTACAATGACCTGGATGACTGAGAACCTTCACAGACTTGGTGTAAATTGTACAGATATCAATCCAATCAAGCAACTGGGAAATGTGCTCAACAACAAGGTCATGAATGCTCCAATCACAACTTACTGGACTTAAATATCACAGAGAGCTGGGGAACAGCTGCAATCACAGCATTGTAAGATGGTGAAAGATGTTCCCTTAGGCCTCCTCCTCGATTCAGAGATGGTCTTTCCCTTTTCATGCAAATCTTACTTTCGCCATCTTACAATGCTGTGATTGCGGCAATTCCCCAACTCTCTATGAATGGTACTTATGGTCTTTGATCAATGGGCTTTAATCAGTGGTTGTTGATCATTGGTCATGAGAATTTGCATATTAACAATCAAGGAACTGACCTACCAGCCCATTGTGCAAATGTACTATTTGTAAGGTTAGGGAAACCTGCAGTCGCCAGAGACAGAAGAAGTCACTTGATTGACTGACAAAACTTTTCTCCCACTGAAAACGCTATGTCCAGATGAACAGAATCAACCTTTTGGGATTTAGTTACCTGGATGACTGAGCATGCATCAAGACACTGCAGAAATGAGTTTATTAAATCCTGTGGCGCGAAAGCGGAGAACGCCTACAAAAAGATTTCTGATGCTGCAAACAAAAAAGAAATTCATCTTTCAAATGAAACATTATGGTCTAATGAATAAAACCATTAACAGGAAACAAAGCAGATTACCACTACTGTGGTTTTTCCTCATCGTAAGCCCACATCAACTGTGGGCTCAGTGTAATTATTCCTACAGCCTAAAGAGGCAGACACAGCTTTCACACTCATATTACCTTTCTGCAACAACTGTTCTTAAATTCAGAAATAAAATTACTTTTACTATTCAAAGAATTATATTCTCAAATTATTTCTCCTATGGGCAGGTAGAAAAAACAGTACCTATTTATGCATGCTTGTGCAAAACTGCTTGACTTTGCTTGACTGTGTCAAGCAAACAACATATCAGGAATTAACCTAAAGTGCAGGTTTCTGGAATGTGGCCCAGAGAGAAGCTGTACAGGCACAGGGAGCAAACTTAACACAGAAAAGCCAGATGAAAAAACCTCTGATCACCACACAAAACAAAATTCAGCAAAAACTCAAACTGCATTTGGCTATGATGCTTTTGTTCTGTGGTACAACAAAGGAAGGACTTTCCCACTGAATACATTTTAAACGGGGAAAATCAACAGTTAATGTTTTTCAAGAAACTAACAGATGGCGATGAGACCCATCTGCTGACCTATATGGGTGACAGACGACGTGACGTTCACAGGCCTTTGTGTCTGTCAGCCGACTCTCCAGTGAATAAGAGCAGTGCAGCTTATTTCTCCGAGTTCCTCTTTTTTTACAGTGCAGAAGTACTGATGTATTGATTTTTCCCTGCAGCCATTTTCCAGAGTTACAAGATAAATCCCAGATGTGCCAAGATATTCTCACCTCATCATTTTGTATACCTGTGCTCGCAGTACAAAACAATCAATAATGTACAAGGATATCCTGCTCTCCAATGTAACTAAGTTGGAAAGTCTGGATTTCTGTGTTTCTGTCAACACAGTAGTTGCAGAATTGCGCAGGAATAAATCTGAAGCTTTTCTTTCCAATCATAAACGAACTGCAAATGTTTACAGGAAGTCTAAAAAACCTGAAAGGTAAACATTTAGTGTATAGTGTGAAGCAGTCTCTACTGCGTACTGCAAGGTTAGCCTCAAATGGAGCAGTGAATATTGATTAAAAAGTAATATTATTCAAGTGCACCAAAACTGGTGACCTTACGGATTAACACTTAAGAGATAAAAACAAATTGTTTTACTCTGTCTACAACAGGCCTGATTCTGCCATTGTAATTCATAATCTCCTTGTGTGAATGATTCATACGCTCTCTAACATTCAAACAGTCTTCATTATTATCAGACTGTCTGCAGACGCTCCATACAATGCCATTAAAAATTTGTTGGTTCATTATTCACTATTTATTAACCTAAAAGAAGTGACAAGTGGGCTAAAAATGAGATAGGAGGATAGACTGAGTAAGAGGATAGAATTGGAAAGCTTTTAGGGAAATGGGGCTTTTGTAAATATTAAAGTGAAGTTACTCAAGCTTTCTGTCTGTTCCTACTTTCATCACTTAGTTTTACACACACACACATTTATTGCGTCTGACACAAAGAGGACATACTTGTTGTAAAGGACAATGTCAGGCAACCAGATGTGTTGTGACGGGAGTCGGATTTTCTTGATTCCCTCGTACTCTTCAGGATCCCACATTAATCTGTAGTCATTCCAACCCTGGTGTAGAAAGGCACGTAAGGGCATGCATGAACATACAAGTAAACAATTAAAATCAAGAGCCACATACAGTTATGGTCACAAGTTAACAAATATTTATTATGGGCTTGAATGTTGTGGTAATTTGAGGCTTTTTTGGGTAGTCATCAACAAGCTTCTGGCATAATTCTGGCCACTATTTCTGTCAGAACTGATAGAGTGGATGGAAATTGTTTGGTTTCCTGACACGACTCCACTTTCAAGAGTAGTCCCCAGAGTTTCAGTACCTTAAAGGTAGACTGCTATATCCACTCCAAAACCAGCTGTGATGTGTGTTTGGGATTGTTTTCTTGTTAGAACACAGAGTTGTCTCCAAGTTTCAACCATCTAGCTGCTGATTTGAGGCGACGCTGAAGAATTTGGAGGTAGTCCTTCTTTATTATTGCATCCAGTTTGTGCAACAGTACCACTGGCAGCAAAACTGTCCCAGAGCATAATGCTACCACCACCATACTTGACAGCTGGTATATTGTTCTTAGGTATTAAAGCCTCACCTTTATTCCTCCAAACATAGTTCTTGTCAATGTGGCCAAAAAGCTCAATCTTTGTCTCATCTAACCATAGAATATTTCTCTAGAAGACATTTGGCCTGTCCTTGTGGGCAGCTGCAAATTTCTGTTCATTTTGGAGCCGAGGTTTCTTTGTTGATTATAATTTCAGTCCATGGTAACTTCAGTGTGAACAGTGATGCTGGTGTTCCAGCAACTTCCAGTTCATGGCAGGTTCGATCCTTTGTGATTCCTTGCTTGTTCCTAAACATGCTAACTAATTTCCTCTCATAGGGTGACTGTGTGGATTAGAGGAAATCCAAAAAAAATTCATACTTGTGCACCTAATTCTTGTTTTTTCTTAATCATTAAAGATGTATGTGACACTCTAGAAAACAGTTCAGTGAAGTCATTAAAAGCCCAAAATTACCATGGTACTCATGCCCATGATTTCTGACAAAAAGAGACATCTATCATTAACTACATGAATACATACAAATGCATTTAAAGAACATGTCACGGTCCGCAGGGCAGACCATGTGTGAATGAGTGAGGACCCAGGCATGAACACAGGCAAGGAGACAAAACTGAACTTTAAACGAAAGGCGAGCCTTTATTGAGGCTTATAGAAAGGCAAACCAAACAGCAGGGACAGTGGTTAACCTAAACTAAAACCTTAACTGGAGAAACTTTGGCTATGTTCACACTGCAGGCGAAAGCGCATCAAATCAGATTTTTTTGACCCTATGCGACCCATATCCGATCATGGTATGACAGTGTGAACGGCACAAATCCGATATTTTCAAATCCGATCTGGGTCACTTTTGTATGTGGTACTGAATCCGATACATATCCGATGTTTCAGAAAGCGACTGCTGTATGAATGGCCAAGTCGCATTAAATCCGTCTTTTACGTCACTGACACAAGACAGACGCCAATTATCAGCGCCGGAGAAGCGCCCGATAAGACATCGCGAAAGCTTCTTGGCCATCCGGTGAAACTGCTGGGAAGACAACGTTGGAGAAACGTTAACATTTTATTTGTACTGCATAATCTGCAGATTCAGATAGAAATCTGCAACTATCCTTTGAAGCACCGCTCCTCTCTAAAACAGCAATAAGGATAATTATTAGGTTATCTACATTATTATGTAAATAACAAAATAACTTAAAGCAAAAATTGGGAAACGTGAAGTCCGAAGTCTTTATATTAAGGGCCATCAGTCAAACAATATTGTTTGCTCTGGGTCTAAACAGAGCGCGTTGTGTGTGACGTCTTCTTTTGCGCATGCGGGCCGCTTTGAGCGTTCACACTAGAGCGCGTTTGCTGTCGCATTTTATTTGTAGTGTGAACGAGCAGACAAAAAAATCGGATTTGATCAAAAAATCGGAATTGAGCATTAAGACCTGCAGTGTGAGCGTAGCCTAAGGCTACGTTCACACTGCAGGTCTTAATGCTTAATGAATGTAGCCGAAAACTATGACTACGACAACTGTGACAACTATGAACAAGACCTGTGCTGGAACGTAAAGGAACTATGAAATAT
The DNA here is from genome assembly GCF_041146795.1 of Maylandia zebra. NCBI lineage: Eukaryota > Metazoa > Chordata > Actinopteri > Cichliformes > Cichlidae > Maylandia > Maylandia zebra. The sequence goes on along the minus strand of NC_135168.1, from coordinate 42,210,465 downwards.
ATACTAGAACAAGCAACATGACCATGACCATGACCATGACCTGCACAGAGTCTTGAAAAAACACTGGACATGACCTGAGGGAAGAAACACAGACGGGGGGGGGGGGGGGGGGCAGCAACCATAGAACACAGAAACCGAAACCAAAAGACTAGAAAAGATAAAAAAATGACAAAATCAAAGTTCAACAATGATACAAAAACTCAAAACACTGGGTCACTGACCCAGGACCATGACAGTACATTTATAATTGTAGTGGTTCATGAACCGATAGACCCTAATGGTCAAATTTTTCAATTGGTCTGATCCTCGGAAACAAACAAACAAAAAATTATGAGCAAGGTGCTTTGACACTAACCTGGGTGAGCCAACAGTTGGTGGTCATGATCTGCTCTCTCTCATTCTGAAACACAGACATGGGAAAATTCTGTAAGCAGTGGCTCCACTGACAACAACCAGGTTAACGTGTTCCCCAGTCATTTGACATTAGTAGGGTATGCCTCTTTGCTCACAGTATGTGAGGTTATGGGTTTGTTTGTGTGTTTTCTTACCACATTGATCAGCTGGGCTAGAGACACCTGGATGTAAATGGTGACCTGCTGGCTGGTGTTGATAGCTGGCCTGATGAGTTTGTTGTAGCGCTCTGGTGACAACAGGTGATTCACCAACCGTTCCTCTACCTCCGCACACAGGATAGCTGCACACACAAATACGCACACAGGGGGAAAACAGTCAGAAGTACACTACAGAGGATATCACAACTCATTACAACCCAATATCAAAGGCATGTTAGAAAAGTGCTAAGCACTGACTTGACTATGATATGACAAGCAAGTGTGAGCACAGTCTAATACACCACTGGTTCCACTCTGTAAATGAAAAGCAAACAGTAACTGGACTGGTTCTTATTGAGTATTTTTCTACCTTTAATCTGAACTCTATACAGCATCGTTCCACATCTGTTCTTTCTGTCTAATATTCACACTCTAATAAAGCTTTAGGATCAACTTGGGGTTCAGTAACTTGCCCAAAGATACTTTGGCATGCAGACTGGCGTTGTGAATCTCTGGACTGTTTCCAGAACTATTGTATACAGTCTTCATCTGTTTTCTTAAAATAAATTAGCTCCAATTTTATAAAGTAAAAGATAAATTGCATTATTAAGAATGAACATATTCCATATTTCTTCCTCATACGTAATAGTAGCTACTCCAGTTTATTCTGTTTCACGGAGATAAATGTCCTCTGGCTATCATACAGTCAGAAAATGTCAAGAATAAGCCAGACTTATTCGTAATTTCATCATCTCAGTCGAGTGCTTGTTGTGATGATGCAGCCAGATCAAGCTTACAGTAAGCACATCTTTACTACCGTGCAGCTTAAGTTATTGGGTACAGTGAACTGGGGCCTTATGTAGACCTTGAATTTAACACAACCTTGAGCTAAAATTTACAGCAGAATAAGCTGTTGTTTGGTTGACCATCCATTAACTTCACTTTGAGTCTCCTGCAGTAAATACCTCCTTGTTTGCAGCCCTGCATTTTGGCTGGGTGACTATAAAATATATGTGTATGCAATTAAAGCATTTTAATGACCGCTAACACACTCACGATTCACATTTAATTTCAGTGGGACTTGAATGAGAAAACACAGATGCCCAAAACTCTAGCTGGTGAAGCGATGTTTAAATCTCGTGTTGTCAGGTTTCGTGGCCAATTACGTGCTGCAGTGATGCAGCCCGCTGCATGCTCTCATGCGCTCGTGTGTATGTGTCATGAGTGGGAGTGTTACTGTCTCACAAACAGATCACATGTAATTGTATTCAGTCACAATTCAATACACAAACACAAAAACATAAACAAGTTTTGCACCTGCTCAAAGCACCTCATGCCCAGACATTTCATCATATAAACTACTGACTGTATATTCAATTTTAAGAGGAATAAATATTGGTGTTTTTTAAGGAATAAATACTAAATAAAGAAAATATTATGGATGACTTATCGCATATCTGTTCTGTTTTATGTTTAACTGCAATTTAAGAAGCCATTGTCTTTTGTGCTGCCACACAAACAAGTCTTGTCACATAAATTTCCATTTAAAAGCTTTCTATGCTGTCCTGTTTTGTCCTGAACGTGTTGTTTCCTGGTATGATTTGCCTTGTGTGTTTTTATGTTATTTGAGGTCTGGGAGGCTTTTGTGGCAGCATTTTTTTTCTGTGTGTGCCTCATAAATAAACTTGACATGACTGTTGGCTATGCGTATACAGTGTATACAGGAGAATGACGAGCAGGGGAAAAAGAAAAAAAGTGAATTGTATTAATGCTTTGCAAAGCAACATAAACTACCAGCTTCAAAAAAACAAGTTACATAGTACATGTTGAATCTTAACCTTTATCCTAAAAGCACAAACAAAACACTAGAGAACCAGAAAAGTAAATAACGGGGTTTGTGTCAGTGTCTTAATGAAGAGTAACGCTGCCAGTCCTCTATTATGCAGTGGTGTCTGTTTAGATGAGATTATATCTCTCGGCTGCCCTGGGAACGCCTTGGTATTCCCCCGGACAAGCTGGAGGGGGTGGCTGGGGAGAGGGAGGTCTGGGCCTCTTTGCTTAGGCTGCTGCCCCCGCGACCCGGCCCCGGACAAAGCGGATGAAGATGGATGGATGGATGGATGGATGGATGGATGGATGGATGTCTGTTTAGATGAGTCATCTTTGGCTTTGCCAGACACAAAGCAGGTAAACTGTGATCTGCCTTTGCCTGGCCAAAGCAAGTAACACGGAAGTTGCAAAGAAGCAAGTCAAAATATCATAGCAGCCTCCTATTATTTGCACCTGTGGTTAAAGTTTGAAAATCCTAGGTAATTTTCACCAAAACTGACCTCTGAACCAAGATTTTTATTAGATGTGCCTTGTTCTCTATGACAATACCCCATCAGCCTTTTACTGCTGAGGGGCAAAAACAAATTGCTGTTTGAAACACAGTATATTTAAACAACTTTAGCACTGAAATCTATTTTCTAACCATATTCTACCCCATAATGGCATTGTATGTCAACTTAGAAGAACACACCTGTTCAGGCACTTCACTTGTATAGCTTTGCAGCCATGCTCTCAACTGTCTTGTCAAGATATACTCAAGAAACCAATATGTTTTGAAACATGTCAGAATCAGACTGAAAATAAGAGGATCTGAGCTTTAAAGGCAGGTGACAGAAGAAGAGGTATATGCTACACTTGGTCACTTTACATTAACCTTCAGACAGGAGACAGGAGAAGTGTCCGGTGTCTGAGCAACTATGACAAGAAACCCCGAAGGTAAACCTCCTCAGAGACAAAAAGCTGCGTCTGTCAGGATTAGAGGGAGAGGAGACTCGTGCCAGGAGAAGAGGACAATAGAGACACGACAACATACAATGGAAACATCAGAGCGTGAGACAAAACAATTCCCAGATTAGTATAATCATCAGATAAAATTAAATAGGATCATGCTATATTATGGTGATGAGTAATAACAGGGATTTATGAGTTTCATTTTTAAAGGGATTAAAGCCTGACAACAATTCACTGTTTACATGCAATAAACAGCCGTATGAGGCCAACTTCTACTTCTAATTCAAATCAACTGGTTATCAGATTTTGGTGGCCTTCAGCTCTTCTGATTTCAGAGTTTTAAGGTATCAAGTACCAGAAAATCAGTCTGTTGTGACTGAGTTTTGGTTCCTGTTAATTTCATTGTTATTTTTATGTTAAAATATTAGTCCTGTGTCTTTTGCTGTTTTTAGTGTCTGGTTATTCCAATGTTGAGTGTTTTGGTTCAGATCTTGGTTTTTATTGGTTGTAGTAGTTTTAAATCCCTTAGTATTTCCCGTCTCTTGTCCACTCTCTCATGTCTTTCCATTAGCACCTACACACAGGGGTTTGTTATTCATGTCTGTGTTTAGTATTTTGTCTTTTGGTTACTTCCTGTTAGTTTTTGGCGCTACTTTCTGATTTTAACCTCCTTTGTGGTGATCAGCCCCACAGTAAGAGGATAGTCTGACTGCTTTGAGCAGGCAAATAACACACGGCACATGACTTCACTGTACTCGAATGGCCTCCATGGATGTGGTGGAGCAGGAGATTCTCATCGTAGATGTCCAGCTGGAAAATCTGCTGAATCCATGTGATGCTCTCGTGTCAAAATGGGCCAAAATCTGTGAGGAATGTTTCCAGCACCTTGTTGAATCTATGCCACGAATAATTACAGCAGTTTTGAATGCAAAAAGAGTTACAGGAAGGTTTACCTAACAAAGTGACCAGTGAGTGTATAGTCCTGTCTTACTCTTGTTACAGTGTCTGTTTTTGCTGTCCTGCTTGGCTCCTGCATGTTTTCTTTGTTATGTTCTTTTGATTTTCATATTTATTGTTCTTTTTTTATTCGCTCAGTACTTTTGATCAATGACTCAACCTCAAATGTCATATATGTGAGTCCTCAGTCGTATACTCTTTACAGATCCATTTTATTTTATTTTTGTTTCTATTTGTTAATTATCACATTTGCTTTGCATGTGATTCTATTTATAGGACGCAACAAATAAAACATGTTTAAAAGCTTATCCCAGCACAGGAATAAAGTTCCAGTGAAAACAATTTTGTTGTCAGATGGGGCAATTCAAGTTAAGCACTGCCAATAAACCATTTCCCACAACTGTTTTAAGATTATAAAGACACAGTATTTTTTAGAGAAGTCTCTAAGCTCTCACAGTTACTTTGAAAATTAACATTTTATTGCTATCGTGACTAAAATCATTCTCATCGCCTTCGCTATTTGCTCTAAGTGTTTCAATCTTTCTGAAGCAGAGAACAATCAGTAAAAAAGTCATTTGGAGCAGGAGCAATAGACAAAATTCAAACACATCTATACACTATACAAAAAGAGCACTGTAGTAGAACAAAGTGAAATAACTAAACAGATGTGGTTTCTAATTTGAATGCACAGTTTTGTAGCTGTTTGACCCTAACGCGTTACTCCTTCTCTAGTGACTTCAGCTTGTGGCTGTTCCATGGCTGCACTCTGATTTCAGCCTGAGAGAAACAAGAAACGTCACATTGCCTTAAAAATGTAAAGGGAGGCAGTATAAAAATAAATCCAGCACAAAGCATGAACAAACTGGGAAAGACAATTTGCTTCATGTGTCTGAAAATGATGAAGAGATGCGATATAGATGGTGGGTTCGACGGTAATGGCTAAAATGGTAGATGATGCTAAAATAAGATGCGGATACGGCTTAAGTAGAGATGGAGCAGGAGGGAGTCTACCAACAGGTCTCATCACACATGTATGCACACACACTCCTGTCTGCCTCACTGCACTCTCCACACCTCAATAATTCATTACCGCTAAAATAAAAATGCCATCATCTTACTTGCGCGGAGACGCAGACACAATCAGAGATTATTCTCAAAGTCTTTCTCGCTCGCATAAAATCGACACCGTTTCCATCACAACATGGAAATAATTAAAAAACAAACAAAAACAAGCTTTCAGGCGTGCCGCTGAGTTTGAGTGATGCAGATGGACAGAGAGGTTGTGTCATCAGTCAAGAGTGCAGAGAGGAGAGGAAAAAACAGTTCTACATCCTGTAGGTTTCTTTTCAGGTTAGTGAATTATTCAGCGTGTTACCATCTGCAGTGGCCTTTCAGAGGCCAAAACAATTTAGGATTCAGCTGTCTTTGGTTTTACTCAGGATGCTGTCCATATCAGTCATGTTATAAAATACAGGCCTGCGTGCATACACATCCACAGAGTCTCACATCCACGCATTTCATATTGTTCGTAGCAAATCTACTGCCTGAGAGATTTTTGTGTTTTTTGTGCCTCGTGGGATTTCTTTTACTTGTTTTGCCCCGAACTTTTCCTCATCCCAGACAGTCCTTCTGTCTGTGAGAATAAAACAAATTCTCTTATTACAATGATTTTCTTTTAATCTGTCGCAATCTCTCCCTCGTGTCTTCCTGTCCTGCTTTGCTCTTTTGTTCACAGCGTGACAGGAACATGTGCAGATTTAGGATATAAGAGAGACAGCAGATGCAGTAAAAGTGCCTTTCTTTTGCGCTCAGCTCGCTCAGTGTCACCTCTAAGTGGAAGCATTGCTTAGGTGTGCACCACCTGGTGCCGCTTTCATTTTTTCTTTTTGCTTTGCAAAGCACTTCAATACATCTTTTCATCGGCATGCATCTCTCCTTCAAAGAGCAGCATCCAAACAATCCTGCCAACGCAATGACTAATAGTTTACTATGAAGTGTTGACTCAGTGATGCTGGGCCCTGCTGGCGAGATATACATCTGCAGTTATGAGAAACCAGTTTTAAACTCATGAGAAACTACAAGCACAAACTAGGAGCTGCACAATTCTGCCCACTCACGTATAATGCATCACACATGAGCTACAGAGAAGCAGAATCAGGGTATGGTGACACTGATGGTTTCGTGCAAAATGTTAAAGATCTTGCAAGCCTAAAATGAGCAAAACATCTCATAGGGTAGCTGTAGCACACATTAGCACTGTGCATTTACTGCAAATGATCCTGAGAGCACAGAAGGCAGAGAAATGTGTGATGCAGCACTGTAAATATTAGATAAGTTGCAGTATAGGAAACAAACAAAGTGTGAAAATATAGAGTAAGGCAGAAAAGATGGTGTGCAGGAACAGAGACACAGAGTGAGAACGGTAGGGAAGCCAACACAAAGGAGCAAATGCATCCCAGCAGAGTGGCTGACTGGATTTCGTCTGTTTAGAGTTGGAGCCATGAGAATGTTTGGTTGAAGTGACAGATTCATACAGTGAATCACTGGCAGACAGAGCACAGGTGACACTGAATAAGTTACAGAGAACAAGCAAGTCTGAAACCATGAACTTCACTTTTGTACTTTTTTAAATAATATGAATGCACTTAGCTAATCCTGCTTAATTTCTTAGCTGTTTTACTGAATACTCAAAAAAATTAAAGTGACTTTCTTTTTGAACTTACAACATGTTTAATATTGAGATTTTTATTAATACAGCAACTGATGAAATACACCAGGAGGTAGAACAGGTCATCTACTAATTGCATGCTTGGTGTTTTGATCCCTGGTTTCCCCAGTCTGCATGTCAAGGTATCCTTGCATCCTTGTGCTCTCCAATGTCCCATCAGCGTATGAGTTTGTGTGATTGTCAGATAGAAAAAAGTGTTTGTATGAATGTGTGACTGAGGCATGTTGTATAAATCGCTTTGAGTGTTCAATCAGAGTAGAAAAGAATCAGCACATTTACCATATTCCCCCGTATGAATTCATATTATCTGCGCGTATACTTTTCTTCCAGTAAGAACACGCCCTATTCATGGCAGGGGGGGTAAATTAAACCCTCAATTACTGAATTTAATTCCACTGCAGTAGTTGTAACACTGTTTTTCTATCTCTCTGTCTATCTGAACTGGAGAAGCAAACACAATGGGTACTGGGGTTTGCCTGGTAGAGCTGCACATTGATCCAATTTCAGCACCACTGACAGCTCAATAATAGATTCCTCCTGCCTGATTTAGGACCTCATAAGTTACTTTACTTGTCTGTAGGTGGGGAGATCATCTGATAGGTGTGATGTAAGTTAAAGTAAGCAAACTCTCAATTGAAATGTCTGCTATTGTTATCAAAGTATCTTTTTCACTTACTGGCAATGAAGGCATTTCATGTAGGTTAAATAGCAATAATTGTATCTGCACTTACAACCACGCAGTCAGCTGTTTCGCGAGTTCTCTTCAAAGCACGGTGCCAGATTTGTTATTTAAATTGCAGGCTATGAAGTCTTGAACCAAACTAAAATGAGTGAATGAATGCTCCTTACTCAGATTTCACACCCTTGCCCTTAAAATGCAAATGTAATTAAAACTCCGTGGGTTTTCTGCCTAAAGGACAAGCGTGTTAGTTAATTGAAGCGTGCTGAAAAATCACGTGCTAAAGGGTTTGACGCATGGAAATGCCGCTACTTATCCCCACTGGCCTGCTTTCCCGAGACCACCTCTGTCTGCAAGGTAAAAGTGTGGCTTAACCATGCAAGAAATTAAACCCCTTAAGAAAGCACTTATCAGACCTGTTATATTAACTGGCATGCATTTGTGTAAGAGAGGGTGTGCAATTTTGCAATGGCCAACCCAAGCCAGATTTTAAAGCCCAATAAAGTAAAGTCTCCCGTCCCGTTCCGAGAGGATTGGAAAGGATTACTCACTTGTCACGGTGAAAATCAGGAGAGCCAGGGCTGCTTTCACCGGGGCTGCCATCTCTTCCTCCCCTCCAGTGCGGCACACACACGAAAACTTGCAGATGAAGAGTATTTCCCGCGTTTTCCTCTTCTCTGCGCTCACTTTGCAGTAAGTAAAGTGTGAAACCGAGGAAAAAAAAAGAAAAACAATGAACAGGGTGGATTACAACGGTTTCATTGCGAGCGGTGAGTGAGGGTTGGGGGACATTGAAAAGAATACCGATTGCTGTTAGAACCGAGAGATAAAGAGGCTGGATGCTTTCTGCCAGAGCGCACCGACTGTAACGCTGGTCCTAGAGCTGTGATTGCGCGCAGTGGAAACCGGCTGTAGAGATCAGAGCCCCCCTTACAAACAGCACTTTCTTTGGGAAAGTGAGTTGAGGAGCTAGCGGGAATACGTCAATCCCGTTATCGCCAAAGCAGCCATTCTTAAGATAAAAGATTTAAGTACCCCGGTGACCGCATCGCCCTGCCCGCCCCAGTGCGTTCACTGACCGGGCGTCAGTTTCGCTCTGCACCTCCTTGATCGACTCAGTTTAACATGTGTGACAACAAACAGGAAGCGATAACGGTTAGAAACCCCCCAGGGAAGATATTAAACACCCCGAACCAACCTTATCTCCTCCAGTTTATGGAGAATTCAAAGTGGAATTTTACTTTGTAAAGTTGTTGTAGAAAAAGTAGAGAAAAAATAAAGTCAATCTTTTAATTAATTAAATAATGATTAAATGTAGTTAATAACGCCGAAGCAGGTTCTTGGCAGTAAAACAGAAGTCTTGTTGCCCCTGTTAGCATGTATATATAAAATCCTGGAAGGCTGCCACTTGCAGTAATACAAAATGAGCATATAGGATATTCAGCTGTCTTTCTCCCACTGGGCGGTCAAAGGTCAGGGTCCACTAAAAGATAACTCAATAAAGGTTATCATGGAGAGATTCAGAAACCACACAGCTTTTGTCCAAATCCACATTTACTCTGAACACCAGTTTCACCAGTCAAATACAAAACAACTGGAACAACTTTCTCAAGTCCGACTCAGAGTTTCTGAGGGAAGCTGGAGCTTATCCCAGCTCTCAAAAGGTAAGATTGGGATTATAGATTATACCAGTCAACAAGGTCAACAAAGGGACAAACATAACACTGTCACATCCACACCTACAACCAGGTTTTAGAATCACCAATTAACCTAACATGCATTTCTTTGGATTGTGGAAGGAAGCTGGAGTCCCCAGAGAAATTGCACGGGGATCAATAAAATCCTTCATCACTGTCAGTCATCATCAAACCAGCTGTATGATTTCACCAAAACACAAAGATACAGAAATTTAAAAAAGGGAAAATCCCACTGACTTTATCAAATCTGTTTCCTCACAAAAATCTGAGAGGAGGAATTCAGATATATTTGATCTGTGGCTTAATAAGTCAACTATAGTTATCCTACAGTGGAACTGGCCTCAGCTGGTGGGTCTATGGGTCTGGTTTGTGTGTGTAATGAGAATGGAAAAGCTGCAGGCTTCTTGAGTCTGCACACATCAGTGAAGTATAACTACCCAGAACTCCCTTTGGTGATGTGAGAGGAGGAGAGGGCAGAAGGAAGACGTGGTCTTAAATTTGCTAGACAAAACGACTCCAGCTAATTACATGGACAGAGAGGAGGAGGAGGAGGAATAAGACAGGAAACAAAGAGGGGAAAATGAAAAAAGCTGATTGAAGATCAGCGAAATTTTCAAAATAGTATATTTAAAGATCACTAATGTAATTCACACAGTAATGGTTTAAAAGATAGTATGAATTTTTTTTAAAAAACTCAAGATGTGCTATCAGCTCCTGACACGTTATGCGATCATTTGAGCATCAGACAAAGAATTTTCACACTTACTTCATACATGAATTAATTTAAAATAATTTTAGCTTCAATAGAGAGTGCACTGGCTTCTTTATTAGGTACAGTTGAACTGCAACTTTTAGTTTAGGCATGTTGTTGTTGCCAGAGGAGCTGGTCTGAGCATTACAGAAACTGATTATCTACTTGGATTTTTTTACCCACACAATCATATCTAGAGTTTACAGATAATGGTAATTGGTAGTTATCTGGATGAATGGCACAGAATAATGGCCAGACTGCTTTGAGCTGATAGGAAGGCAACAGTAACATAAAGAGTCAACCAAGGTATGCAGAAGAGCATCTCTTAATGCACAACATTTTGAACTTTGCAGCAGATGGGCTTCAGCAGCTGAAGACCACACACCGGTCAACCACTCCTGCCAGCTAGAAGAGGAAAAATGGACAATAGATGATTGGAGAAACATTCACCTTATGAGTATCAATTTGTGCTGCAACATTCAGATGTTAGGGTCAGAATTTGGTATAAACAAGATGAAAGCATGGATCTGTCCTGCCTTATATCAGCAGTGCAGGCTGCTGCTGGTGGTTGTATAATGATGTGGCACCAGCTGAACATTTTTAAACAACACAGCCTACCCAAGTATTGTGCTGACCGTGTCCATGACCACAGTGTATCCATCATCTGATGGCTGCTTCCAGCAGAATAACCCACCTTGTCACAAAGCTCAGATCATCTCAAACAGGGTTCTTAAATTCACTGTACACAAATGGTCCACAGTCAAAATGAGGATGCAGACAATCATAAATACGTACTCGTGTTTACTGTGGAAATCTATGCATCTGGTAAGAAGTTTGATAGAAGGAATAAACTCATATTTTTGGAAAAAAAAAAATGTATCAAACTTTAAAATAAAAAAAAAGCTTAGCAAATAAATAATCTTACAATAAAGTTTTTAGTACCTAATCCTGCTAATTTCATTGTACATCCATTTATATATGAAGAAACTGTGAGTTAATGTTCCTTAAGTGATCAGCTAAGTGAACTAATCACATAAAGTGATTTGGTAGTGGCACTTTTTAACGGTGTGCCTCGGAAATCCATGACACAGCTTGCATTAAATCAAACATTTGCTAAGCGTTACTTTTTTTTTTTTTTCTTAATTTGAACAGTAACAGTAAGTGTAATAACTGATACATTGATACTGATACTGAGGCGATCGTGGTTCAAGAGTTGGGTGTTTGTCTTGTAATCGGAAGGTTGCCGGTTCGGGCCCCGGCTTGGACAGTCTCGGTCGTTGTGTCCTTGGGCAAGACACTTCACCTACTGCCTACTGGTGATGACCAGAGGGGCCGATGGCGCAATATGGCAGCCTCGCTTCTGTCAGTCTGCCCCAGGGCAGCTGTGGCTGCAGCTGTGGCTACAACTGTAGCTTGCCTTCACCAGTGTATGAATGTGAGAGTGAATGAATAGTGGAATTGTAAAGCGCTTTGAGGGGTCCCAAAAAGCGCTATATAAAAGCAATCCATTATAGTTATTATTCCATTGTGGCTTCATAGTCTATGTCTCTATAAGGTTTCCTGGCAACAGCAGAGACCGAAAGACACACCAAAGCAGCTTTGATCAGTCAAAGTATGGATACAGGACCTCCTGCAGTGTGCTGTGGTGTCTGGCAGTGCATCGTCTCGAGCCTCTGTGGACTTGTTGTGGCACACGTCCCCCAGTGTATAGAATTTTGAATTTTGGTGGAATTTTTAGTGCTCTAGTAACATCCATACAACATAATAGTCACAGCTTCATATTCAACCAAATAGCATTAACCTCCCATCAGACCCCATTATTGCCACACATGAGCAACACACGAGCATCCGCCTCCCAAAATCCCCACCCGTCGCTGCTAATGAACATTATCTCTGCATCCTAAAAGCAATGGAGAGGAGCAGAGGGAGGCCAGATTTAATCAGGGTTACTTAGAGCTCACTGCTGGGATTGCTGTGGCTCTGAAGAGCCTACCAGAAAACACTCATGTACATTTAAAGGATAAAAATCTTTGTTCGCCTTAGTCTTGCTTTGTGCATAGTGTAACTGATATATGGGAGATGAACATTATTACATGCATCCGCATACAAACACACAAATAGACGGGACTGTGGTAAAAGCTTTTACATCTCACAAATAACACCTGGAAAAACCTTCTTAGATTTCTCTTAAAAGCCTACTCTTGTGATTTTGGAGGAATTAAATGCAAACTATGCATATCTCTAGTATTTAAGTCATATTATTACCAGATAATTTCACAGATTTTTAAAAATTCCTTAGTCTTTTTGGCTTCCCCTAACATCACATTGATTTCCTCATAATGATTTTTTTTTTTTATTCGCCTTTTTAGAAGTCAAAGGTCAGTTGATAAAAACAGGATGAACAACAATAAACCCTACATCCAAAATACACTGCAAAAAAGTGTATTTATTTAGCCTGATTTCGTCTGAATTTTGCCTGCCAGGAAGGTGATGCTAATAATAAGTTGTCCAATAGCCTCTTGAAAGTTAAAACATACATATGTTTCACATTATAATTTCATGTAAAAACAAACAAAAAATGACATCATTGGAAAATTGAAAAAAAAAAAATCCTAAATCTTATATTTACACAGTTATTCTGTCCCTAATCCAAACCTTTTAAAGCACACATCCAAACTGTCAAGACTTCAGAGTTCATAAGGATGTCTGTAGTTCTGCAGAAGGTGTTTTTGTTTCAGTCTAGTAATGTTTCTGCCTCTTTAGGCCACCACCACAGTGGAGTTTAAATTTGAAATAAACATTTAAGATAATTGTTGAGTGAAGTGCAAATTGTTTGGCTTGAATTTATAGATTTCGCTGAGGAATTACAGCCATTTTTAGGTTCAAAAGTAATTTAACACTTGACTAACAAGTAGTTTCATGGCAAGGTGAGTCCTGTTCACTTATATTTTCATGAAAAATGAAGCAGATATAATATCTGTTGATTCAAAGTGTTTAATTGTATTTTGTAGCTTTTCACTGAGGTACAGCAACATGACGTTTTTGATGCCAAGAGATGGAGGCCGTCATTAGATGGAAAAAATAAATGAATGAAATAAACAGCAAAAATTTACAATGGCCAAATTAACAGTGTGGTGTACTATTAAAAAAGAATGAATACAGTGACCTGCTCAGGAAAGAGGACAGAAAACTGCTAAAGTGCACAGCAACATAATTAGTTCCATCAATAAGAAAAATTCAACAGTCAGGAGACACCTTCATGAATGGAAATACAGAGGGTTTACAACAAGGTGCAAACCACTGGTTACACTCAAGAACACACAGTTCTGAGACAATAATAAAACAATTCTTTGGACATTGAAACTAAGATCATCTAAGATGTACCGGAAAGACAGGAAGAAGAACAAGAAGCACAGAGAAGGAGATAAACTGTATGATCCAAAGCTTCCCACACTATTTGCCTAACATGGTGGAGCCAATGTTATGGCACGGGCCTGTATGGCCCGTGCCATAACATTGGCCAACAGACAGCCACAAAAACATAAACATGTTTCTTTTCCAAACAACTCATGAATTTAACTTTAAAACCCTTGTGTTTGCAGTAAACTCACATTAAGTGCATCTATTCCCCAAAAGCTGCATCATTGTGCGCTTTATAATTGAGCCTACTGACCAGCATCCCCATTATTTTACAGTTTGTTTCTTGCCTCCAGGCAGCAGAGTCACTAGCAGTGTTCCCAGGTTAAGAGGCATATTCCCCTGCTGCATTAAAGTTCTCATAAATTCAGATCACAAGGGGATATTTTTGCCTCAGCCTGACAGCATGAGATGAGACCACTCTTAAAGCCTGTCATGCTTGGTCATCACATTGTTCCAGTGGGACAGAATCAGTATGATAGGACAAAGTGGCTGTGTAGTGAGAGAAGGAAGTCATTGCCTATATCTTGTGTTTCTTACCCTCATCAGTAGCCCTCAATCTATGTCTTTTTCTAACTGTATATGCTAGTGAACCATTCATGTGCCTGCTTACCTTTTTACCTTCATTTCTTTCTCCTCTAGTCTTCATTGAATCAAACAGCGTATAACCTCTAATGAGTTCCCTGGTGGCTGGAGAAAAATGTCAGAAGTATTACATGGATCTTATCTGGGCAGAACTCAGTTAAGTGCTTTGGAGGCTGCAACCTTGGAGCATATCCCCAAACTTCTATTGAGCACCTGTGCAGCTCTACCATGTACTAAAGGAAGCGGGGTATCTGTGAGAGCCCAAGGATTAAACCATGAATATACGGATGAATTTTCAGCCTCATATACCGCATTGGATACTGTTCTTATACGAATGCTAAGCTACTATTTATCAAAGTCTATTATACTGGACACAATTAGAGTTTTTGCAAATACTGGTGATGTGCCTTTGGAGCATACTTGTAGGTATGTGGATTAAATTTTAAAGCATGCTTATCAGTCTCAGTGTGTTCAAGGCAGTGTAAAAATAGAGCAACAGTGAGCTTTTCACATCATCTTTACTGCGGGCCAGAAAGAGAAGCCTATATTCCATATGTTACAGGTGCGCAGCACTGTTTTCTGTTTGCAAAGTGCAATCCCAAACAAATGGAATGGGAGGTAAATGAAACACAGGACTAAAAGCATATGACCTCCTGTCATCTCTATATGTAAACATTTCAGTGCAGCTCTGCTGACCACACCATAAAGAACCAGATGTGACTGGATTATCTGGGGCATACAGCATGCAGCTTAACACATGAGTCTATAGCATAGGTCAAAGCTGGAGTGTGAAAAGGATGCTGCTGCAGTCAAGTCCTGACTAAAGCCAGCAGGGCAGCATTATGGTTCTTTGTTTGGAGGGGTTATGATACTAGGAATTGAAGAACCTCATTCTGAAAGCCTGCAGATGTACAATGTTCTTCCAAGTGAAGAACATGCTTCTGAAAGCCTGTCAATGCTTAATGTTCCACCAGTTGAAGAACCTTCTTCTGAAAGTCTGCCAGTGACTGATGTTCCCTGAGAGGAAACTCCTTCTGAAACTCCATCCGTGTCCCAGTTAGTTGTATCTGTTATCAGTGTCACAGAGAAGTCTGAAGACCTTAAAATCCAGAAGAAAAAGAAGAAGAAGAAAAAAAAAAGGCTTCTTCCAAAAACTCAAAACTCTCTTAGGGTTCTCACAATACCTCCGCAAGTCCAGTAAATGTTGTTAACATAAAATGTTAGTGTTATTATTTTTAGGAAAACTTAACTCTTTCTTACTGTTAGCATATTAACAAGAGTAACTAAAACTGGTGTCTGTGTATGTGAGTATCAGTGAGTGAGTGACAGACAGAGAAAGTGGGGAACTGGCATCAAATGAACAGGTGAAATAGTTTTTAATCTTGAGCTGTTTTGTTGGTTTTATTTTAAGATTTTGTGATAGTGGGAAAATAAACTATACAGACTAAAAACAGAGACATTAAAATAGTTTAGATGAGTTGAAATGTGGGAGAAACTACTACAGACAGGTAAATGGTTTCAGTTCAAATCATCCAGTCATAAAAGATGATTCCAAAATTCATCAACTGCCTCCAGCTACCCAGATTTGAGCCACCAATCCACCAATGAAAAATAAGTCTGAAATTAATGTGCCAATCAGAATGCTTTAGCATTCCCACACATTTTAATTCAAAGTGCAATGAAGTTTCAGCCTGTCTGCGATGATTTGGAGTGCCTGGTGTTGGTGGTGGTTGGCCCACTGTATTTTACTGAGTCTAAAGTAAATGCAGCCATCTACCAGGAGATTTTAGAGCACTTCATGTTTCCATCTGCAACCCAGAAGACGGACAGATGGTGATTTCCTTTTCTAGCAGGACTTAGAAAATGTCTGCAACCACAAAAATAGTTGCTGACCACATCATAACTTTGCTTGACTAACCAACTCACCTGACCCAATCACCAACGATGAACACACCTTTCATCGTTGGTGAAAGGACATTTCTATGTAATAAATTATTTTTGAATCATTTTTGATTGATCTAATAATCTTGGATACTGGATATCAGATTTGTTTTTGAGTTTTAACCCATAATCATCAAAAGCCTTGAAATATTTCATTTCATGTGTAATGAATACAGAACATGGAAGTTTAGATTTTTGAATTAAATTAGAAAAAAATTTAACTTTTTCAAAAATCAGATTTCTTTTTGAGATGTAGAAGCACAAGGGCCAAAATTTTGTGTGTGTGTGTGTGTGTGCTTTGAACCCCATACAGTGTTACATCATTATGACTCAGTCTCTCTGACTTCAGCACTCCTTAGTCAAGCTGCTTCCCAGCCTGTAGCCAACACTTTGACCTGAAATGACATGTCAGTAAACAAAGACTAACATGTTTGCAAAGCTACACACACACACACACACACACACACACACACACACACACACACATGCAGGTGAAAAGACACACAAGAAGACAGAAAAGCAAGAAACCAGCATTTTCTTTCCCACTGATTCCACCTCTGTGCTAAAAGAGAAATTTCATATCTATCTTTAAAAAAAAATGTGCAAAAACAATTAAATTTTCTATTTAAATGAATAAATAAATAAATAAGCTTGTTTTCTTTTAGAAGACAGCTTCAGAGTATTTATCCTCAGAATAGAATAGAATAGAATAGAATAGAATAGAATAGAATAGAATAGACCTTTAGCCCTTTGTCATTGTACATTTACAACAAAATTGTGGGTCCACCACACCAACTGTGCCAGAATAAAATAAAAACCTTCAACAGCAGGAATAAATAACAAACAGGAGAATTATATACAAAAATAAGAGCAAGCCACACATTAGAGAACAAGTTGCAAAGTGCTTGGAAGTAGTACAAAGAAAAAAGTCTTGGTCTGAATAGAGTCCGTGTGAGTGGCCTGAGTGATGGGGGTTACTCAGACCATGGCTCAGATTGGTGAGGTGGGTGGGCAGGGGTGGGGTGTGGGCGGATAGTGTTTGTTAACAGTCCGAATGGCCTAGGGGAGAAAGCAGTTTAGCACCAATGGTGAATAAATGTATTTATCTTCTCCTGTGGTGGGGATAGACAGCAGCTGCAGCTCTGGGTAAAATGACCATCAGCCTGCTATTACATTATTGTAACCATTTACTGGTCATCTTTGAAGCCCGTGGCAGAATAATGCTATCTCAGAGCAATCAGAGTACAGCATATGTCTCTAAGGTTCAACCCCTATAGCAAACTAGAACCCCAAACAAGTATGACCTTCTGCAGGTGACCCGGTCACTCTGTATGCCTCGAGCTGTCACGAGTTCATCTGGCACTATAAAATGAAGCTTGGGGCCGGTAGTCGATTTGAAACCATCATCAATCGTGGTTCCACTTCAAAATCTTGCTAACGCTTCTTGAACTCTGAACATGAGCTCAGGTAATGTTCTTTAATGTTGCAGAACGCACAGTAAGGCTTAGGCTCACCCTAATTTGAGAGCTGCACTTAGCTTAAATTCAGCCTTTCTCTTTAGGGGTCCAAAGCATACCCACCAGACACAGAAGATGAAAATCATAAAGGACTCAATGCTTGGATGCACTAAGAGTTGGGCTGATGTGAGATCCAATGGTGGATGATTAAGAAGACACTTCAGCATAATGTGGTTGCCCCTTGGCACTGCTGGTATCAGGTTTGATGGAGTTCTTTGACTGGGAGCTACAAATATCACTCAGTGTAGATATGATTGGTATTGTGCCACTGGGACTGGTGCAGAGGCAGGAAGCAGGTGCACATCGCTGAGCCTGGAAAACAGTATTGATGTCATAACCCAGAGAGACTTTATTTTCCAGAGAGGGAGAAGGTTCCTGCGGCTCCATATAAATGGTAAGGATCAAGACAAGGGAGAAGCTGTGGCTTACCTACCACTTCTTACCACTTCCCCCTGAAGAGACACAGAGTCTTCTAGCGCCTAAAGAAAGGAGGTCACAAGTTTGGCAATGACTGACTGATATTCCATTTTCTTCACTAGCTGCTTGGTCAGGGCTGTTAACATTCCTCTTGTAAGCACCACCTCTATTTGGCTCGAATGTTAAATGTTTGCACTCAAGGTCTTTCCCTTTCTGTTTCTGTAAGTGAAGTTAACACTCAAAACAATTTGTACTGCCAGAAGGTCGGAGTCTGAGAGGGGAGATATTCTGCATCATAGAAGGCCAAGGATTTTGATGTCCAGTAGTCTCTGTGAGATTGATTAGACTGTGGCATAACAAGAGTGCTGAATCTGTCGTGTCTACTTGGAACTCACCCAGCTTACAGGACTGAAGGAGTGCAGCTTCTGAATGATTGTGTTCTTCCATGATATCACTTTGAAGTTGACTTTGACCTTTTAGATACCTCTTTATCTTTTCTGCTTCTCTTACATTTGTGTGAAATGTGGCTTCTGGAGTTAGGGTGAACTCACAGTGAACACATTTTTATAGTTCAATCCTTGAATCCAAATTAATGTTTTTGCCAGGCGTTCCAGAAAGCAGACATACTCACAATATACTGAAGATCATAGATTGAATAACCCATGTCCTTCATGCACACAACTGAGTTTTAATAGTCTGTGTTATTGTCCCTTATCATATTTTCATCCTCACTTAGCAGATGGGAAAAACAGGAGTTGCATAGGTCATATATGGCATCACCTTATCAGCAGGTAAAACTTGCATATCTTTTAGATAATGGGGTAAACTGAAGTCAACATCTGTGTCAGAACGTAACATATGTAACTCATATTGTCTGTTTGCACCCAGTGTGAGATGCAGGTCATTACTTTCCTATTTTCATTGTCTCAAACCATGCCTTAAAACCTTTGCTTGACCACAGTAATAAATTGTATAAACTGTCCTTATTTGATATACTGGAATGAGCAGACATAAACCCAAGAATAAAAAAGTCACCACCAGACAAATCATCAAGCCAGCTGGCATCAGATTTGCTTTTCAGCCTTTAAAAAATATATATAAAACTCACTGAAAAGTGATGTAACACCAAAACCGTGGAGGCTTTAAAATGATAACCAACAGGGCAGAGAAAGTGACAATAATAGAAAGTGGGAAAATATGGCTGCCCTCATCTAAATCAAACTATGATTCGAGTATTGGATCATCAGTCACATTCATTGCCGCATTTCAAGTGTTTTATGTGTCTGTTCAGCTTTGTTGATTTATGTGTGCACATGTATTCACTCTGATTTCTCATGTATACTTCTATCAAGATGAGAAACAAATACATCTTTGCTTTATAAAGGTTTGCTTGTCCTTACTGGGGTTTCGTTTTAGAGTTAGGAGGAGGTTTGGAAGTGAGATAGAACCTTGAAGATGAAACATTTTCAATGCAAAACAGAAGATGCAAGAATGAATTTCTTATGCCAAAGACACATTTTTTGTCATTTTGCCTTCTTCTGCAGCACAGTGGATTTTTTTTAATAGGTGACCATGATGTGATTGAAGCGCAGACTTTCAGCCTTATTTCAAGAGGGTTTTTTTGCACAAATTTGCATTAATCTTGGTTTCATCTGTCCAAAGTCAGAGCTGTGCAGGCTCTTATAGATGTTTTCTGAGCAAAATTCAATGTGGCCTTCCTGTTACTGCTTGTAAACACTTTTTATTTGCATTCATAAAGGCATCTCTTAACTGTTTCTTCACTCTGATAACGGCCTCCCTCATCTCGTTGGGTCTCACATTTAAGGTGAAAAGATATGATATACAGACTCAACACTCTGAATCATCTTCAAGTACATCTGTTTCATTTGACGTGAAATAATGAAAAAAAAAAAGGCTTCACCTGGCCATGAAACTGCCAGCTGTGACAAATGGCCCATTGAATTGAAGCTGAACTCCTAAAACTGGACAATCACTACATATTGTAATATTTTTTCTAAACCATAAAAGCCAACAGATAATGATGGCAGCATTTACAGATTAAAGAGTGCTTTCATGGAATTTGCTCCACTTTATTTTTCACACTGTGTCCTAAGAAGGAATCATCTGGCAGAGTGGGAAGACGACCAGAGACACCCGTGAACGGAAATGATGCACTCAGCCTTAAACCTCACCTTTCCTCCTGCAAACTGCATGAAACCGAAAGCCTCTACCTGACGCTGCCACTTCCACTGAGCCCCGAGTACCCGGGCTATTCCCACACCCAAGCACACATGGCAGACATGATTCTGTCTCTGTTTCTGTCGGGTCCATGTCTCATGTGTCTCTCTCTTACACCCACATCTCATTTTCCACGAGTGACAGTGATGGCCTTTGACAGCTCAGAACATGACATGGCCAGCAGCCACCCAGCATGGCGAGAGGGAAATCCCTATAAAATAAATATTACACACATATACTTCACTCAGGGAGACAGGCAGGGGACAACCTGACCTGCTGACACGTTCACATTTAACCCTCACACTGCTGAACAAGGAAAATGTAAAAAAAAAAAAAAAAAAATTGGAGAAAGGAAGATACATAAACACCCGTATACGTGTGTGGGTATCGGTGTGGGTGTAGGTGAAGCAGGCATCTCATTTTCTTTTTATATATACAAGCAAGATGGAGAATCCATGTACCCTGTCAGCTTGAGACAGCCTCCTCAGAACACAGGGTCTCACCGACAAACACGCACACACACACACACACACACACACAACTACAGTTCTAGATTTGCACATTAGAAATGTTGGCTGCTCACAAGGAAAAACTCTTGCCTCTGTTTTTCAGAGAAAGGGTGTGGCGTCTGATTTTAAATTTTTTAAAAAGCCTTATTTTTGCTCCAAAGATAAAAAATGTCTAGGATCAGCTTCTCAGCATCTTCTCAGACATAGTAGAACAGGCTGCCCAAAACATGTCACCAACCCGGGCACATCCTCAGGACAGAAAAGGCAGCCACTCATGAGTGAGCGGAGAGCAGTCAACCAAGCAAACACGTGGACATTCAAACCAGAACTTTTACCCGAGGTTTTGGGCAACTGAAGTTCTACTGTAGGAATATTTTGAGTACTATCAAGGGTGGGTATTGTTGTGGAAATTGTTTTTGACTTTAACTTCTATATTGTAGTTTTCATTTTGCAGTTCACTTCACAATTACTTAAAATGTTGGAAGAAATTGAATGTTCCTACATTAAGAGGGCTTTATGTGCCATTAAAATTTGGTGAACTTGCCTCATACAACCATGGGCAGGAAACAATCCGGTTGTTCAGTGATGACGCGACGAATCCTACTTCCGGGTCTAAAGTAGTCTGCGTTTAATATGGCTTTTGTGTTGTTAACATGTTTAATGTTATGTATTTTCTTCTATTTGATCTCAAAAAGCTCCTAAAACAGTCAGTGATCCCTGTTGACCTCCCTCGGCTTTTATTACCACTAATCATTTATTTAAGCTCAGTCTTTAAAACCTTAGGATGTAACTACAGCCCAGCCTATGCAGCAGTATATGAATGACTAACCTCGTATTGTGGATGGATTATCTCAGTTGTTCTCCTGGCTGAAGTTTGGTCCTTTTACAGCATCCTGCCATGCGATTACATTTGTTCCTGACCACCGAGAACACTCACGGTAACTTTTATCGAGTGGAAAAAAAGTTAGCTTGTTTATATTATGCTAACATAGCTGTGTCGCTAGCGGTCACCTAGCACATCATTATATACCAGCTAGCCCAACTTCAGTAACCCTACAAACGTCACTGCTGTTTAGTTTTCTGTCTTCATTTATGCTGGAAGTGATAACAGAGCTGTACGTTTTAATTTGTTTCCAAAACCCCGCAGTCAGGACATGCTATATTGTATTTAGATAGAAGCTAGCGAGCTAACTCCCTGCTAACTTCTAACTCCGTTAAATGTCATAAATTCCGTTTTCATGGATGCCTGGATGTTAAACTCAATTCTTACACCTGGTAGAGCAGAACGCTGATCATTTTATTAAAGATGAAAGACTTTAGACAGTTTTTCAACTCTCAGTAATGCCATAGTGATCGTTTGATATATGGACCTGCAGCGGAGTTTAGACCCAGACACGGCTAGTGACGTCAGACTGAACAACCGGATAGCTGAGTGGCAAAGAGAACACGAGACAAGGCAGATTATGCGCTTCACGGGAGCAACTGGGTAGTTTTAGACCAAAACCCCCTTATTTCCCCTCCAATGCAGCGGAAGCAAGTCAAAGGAGTGGGTGGAGATGCATAAGTAAAAAGACAGTGGAGAGGAAAAAAGTGGTGAGCACAACTGAAGGAGAGAGGAAAAACAGGGTAGTGCAGGAAGCGGTCGAGAATCACCAAAGTCATTACAGGAAGGACAAAAGTGCTAGGAAGGAGAGAAAAAGGCAGAACATGAGGTTGTAGATCAGAAGATGCAGGTCTAACAAGAAGTGTAAGAAAGAGGGACTGAATGAAGATTTGTAGGAAGATGATATATTTAAAGAAAAAGAAAAAAAAAGTATGGGGGGACTTATCAGCCCCAGGTCAAGAGGCTTCTCACTTAATTAAACATGAGTGCAAAAGGGTTTTAGGCGCTTGATCATCAGTTTGAACGCCATCAGAAGTGTTGGATCAGCCCCAATAACTGTGACAAGTTCTCAAGGGAGGTGGGGATGGCAGTCTTGAAGAGCAGTTACACCACCCAGTGGTCACCTGAAAGTTGTTACACCTTCTGAAAAATAGGGAGTCATCCACAGCAGCGGTCTGTAGTTTCATGTTTAGAAATCCAGCAAACCAAACATGATTTTTGCTGCTGAATGTTAAAAATAAAATAAAAAGGAGAAAAAAAAAAGAATATACAAATTACTACATTTAAAAAGTCCATATCAAGCCTTTTATTTGGTATACAGATATTCATAGATTTATACAGTAATATATATATATATATATATATATATATATATATATATATATATATATATATATATATATATATATATATATATATATATATATATATATATATATATATATATATATAGAGAGAGAGAGAGAGAGCAAGTTTTTTTATATATATATATTTAACATGTGCCACTGCAAAGTCACAGACAAAATTATTTTTGCCAAGAAAAAAAAGGAAAAGAAAAATATATGTGCTTAATTTCAAAGTAGTGCTGTGAAGCTTTTAATGAAAGATGAACAAAATCGGAATGATGAGGTAACTGCAAGGAAGGAAAATAACCATTAATAATAGCTGAATAATAATAACCATAATAACAATAACAACAATAATAAT
Organism: Maylandia zebra; assembly: GCF_041146795.1. Lineage (NCBI taxonomy): Eukaryota > Metazoa > Chordata > Actinopteri > Cichliformes > Cichlidae > Maylandia > Maylandia zebra. The sequence goes on along the minus strand of NC_135168.1, from coordinate 42,187,107 downwards.
ATTAATAATATTAATAATAATAATAATAATAATAATAATAAACTGAACAAATAAGCAACCAAGAACTATAGTGGCAGCATGGACCCTTAGTGTCAAACTAGAGAAAAGGTTTAAGTCTATAACATACATACACACATAGTATGCATACAGACAGTGCATAAGCATACAAACAGGAAGTAAAGTCAGTCACTCATGAGAGCAAAAAGCTCTCACATGTTGTTTACTTTTCTCAACAGAAAACTCAGACATGCTTCAGGAGATGTTTAAAAAAAAAAACAAAACAAAAAAAAAAAACCACTCACACTCTCTCTCTCTCTCACACACACACACACGGCCCTGCATTACAAAATGGGCCCAGCAACAGTTGCACAGGTGTGGTGCATGCACGTGTACGCACCCGCACGCGCACACACAAACACACACTACAGCGGGAGATACTGGAGGACTTCTGTGCATTTGCATGGTAGAAAAGTGCGAGAGGAAGTCATCCCATGAAAATGACATTACATGTACGAGGGGATGCAACATTTTGGCAAAGAATGAAAAGAAAACAGGAAGAGAGAGTGCTGCACAAACATATAAGATTATGGTCACAAATATATAAGGTTGTGGTGTGAGAGTGTGTGTGTGTGCGCGTATGTGTGTGTGTGAGAGAGAGAGAGAGAGCAGGCAGTGCTGAACATGTCTGACAGACATTAAGGAGTGTCTGGCTCCCTCGTGTGGTCACTCCGAGTCTCTCTGGACCTCTGAGGCATCCGCTCGACAAATGGGGCACGTCCTGTTGGCCTGAGGGAGAAAACAGCAAATTAGGTTTGAGAGATGGTCCTTATATTCAGTCAGGATACTGATTTCATGTTCCCACACTTAGATATTTTATTTTTTAATCAATATGCAACCCTTTTAACCCAATTTACACTGAGGCTTTGTAGAGTGCAGCGTGTGTCTAAATCATAAGACTAGTATGATCAACAAGAACTTGGTGTTCAAGAGCCTCATTTAGCATTTCCAGTGGGAAATCACGTGTTTATGAAATCTTCAGCACCTTCTGACTGTAGTATCCTGGGGTTAGTGCGAGTTCACAGATTTCAGTAAATCAGATGAGATGAATTTAGAAACATTTCAACACACTTGGACTGAGACTTGCTTCTGCTATTTATCAGATCTCTTGAAGAGTGAGATTCTCACTAGAATCCTATAATTAAGAGGTGTCTGTGTATCTTAATACATGTGTGCTTGGACTGATTAGGTTTGTGCCTTTCAGCAACTTCCAAAAAGTTTTCCAGGTATGTTATGTAACACTTTGCTGGGTGACTTCTGCCCTGTTCACACATGGTCATGAATGATGTTATTACATTTAGAAAGCTCTAATTTACACTTGACATTAGAATCCATCACCACATGTGTCTCAAGTGACAACCTGTGAGCGTCTCTCACTTTCCTGCTTCATTTGCAAAAAAAAGAAAAATGTGTGCCACTTCTCTCTGCAGAGACCAAAGTGATGCAATTTTCAATACTAGTTTGCCAGAAATTAATGTTAGAAGAAGAAATCACAACAATATTAGACTCTGTTTATTCTTTGATACATTCCTGGCAAACCAGATCACCCAAGGTGTTTAACACACTCATAAACTGTCTTTATCATTTACAAACATTAAAAGGCACTGTGTATCTCATTTGAGAGCCAATGAGCGCACTATTATGCTTGCACAGAGGTCATCAATGAGCAGGGCAGTCTTTCATAATGAGGCCATAATTTGAGTCCTGTCTTGAGAGGACTCAAATTTACACTTGGAGTGAGCACTTATTTTGATGTTAATGCCATGTGTGAACAGTGATGTGAATCTGTTGCCAAACAATGCGCAATAAGCCTTGGCTAACTGTAAATATGTGTGTGTAACAGAGATCAGCATAAGCTGGTGGGCTTCATGCTGGACACACGTACCCTCAGCCACTTGTCGACGCACTTTCCGTGGAACTCATGACTGCAGGGCAAAACTCTAAGCAGTTGACGCGACTCAAAATCACTCATACATACCACACACCTGCAATGAGATAGCTATTAACACACAAATTACAGCAAAAGAAGAGACCTTTTTGACACTTTCTAAATGACAGACAGTGCATTCAGGCAGATTTAGTTAGGCCAGTAACTTAGGGTATCTGTGGAAATTATTTTGAAAAAGGTCACTTGGATGTACGCTTTACTAAAAAATATGCACATTTTGAATGTGAACATATTTCTCATGGTATCCAACCCCATTAGAGAGAGTTTATGGGTGATATTAGTGTGTTAAGCCCTCAGAAGCTTTCAAAACTATAAATATGCTAAATAAAATGTACAAAGACAGTCTGTTATCGATAAAAGTCCACAATGAGATTCTCAACCCTGAGTAGCTGAAAAAAATAAATAAATAAAAAAATAATTAGGATAATTGTCCATTATTAGCAAGTACATAGTTTCTAAAAGGGAAGTACTCACAGTGTTTGCTCAGACTGATGGTTATTTGGATTAAATCGATAAGAAGGAAGCTGTTCTATGTCTCCCTTGGTCAGTCCCCGGAGTTTAGCCTCTCCCAGGCGCTCAGCAAGGTTCAGCAGAGCCTGTGGGAGAAAACATCAGCGACAGTAGAATTAGAGTCTCTCCCCCACCCTGCACACCAGGAAATGCAAAACCAAAATGCTAAAGAATGGCAAGAACAAACCTCATAATTTTCCACTTCACCATCATCGACATCCAGCTCTAGACTGATTGCAGGACCTGGCTGGACTGGCAGCATTGATCTACAGAAGAGCGATTTAACACAAACCAAAACATTAATAACATAGTAGTTAATTCAGCTCTTGAATCATCACAATACAAAGTTACTTTTTGTACTTCACATTGCAATAAAGTTATGTTTTGTTGTCACTGCTTGGCTGTATAGTACAAAATAATGAAAATTAAGTCAAGGTGGCTCACAAACAGTCAAATCCAGGAGTGGAAATTGAAAAGTACCTGTAAAAATGACAAATATCATCTTGACCTTAAACACAGTTTGGATGAAGACTCATTAGGGGATCAGTAAAATCTAACCAATAGCCTGCACTGCAGTCATTGTATTCTTTGTTTAAATAAATAAACTCTGTATTAGTTCCTTAGCCTCAAGGGGATTTTCAATGACCATGCTCAAGTCTTAATGGCTGCATCTCATATCTCGACTTTATTAATTTGTTTTTATTTTGTCGGTGTGGACAAGATTTGTTCTTCGGTTCTTTTAAACACGCAGCAAAATTAACATATTTATCAATAACACACTAATAAATATTCACATTCCAGCAATAAATATCAGGTAAATTAAAAAGAATGAGCCGATTTAAAAGTCCTTTAAGTCTGCAGCTGTCCACCGGTAATGACTGAAACACATACAGTAAGAAAGAGGGAAGTCATCAGTTTTATGTGGTTGTAGGTAAGTAGCATAACAGCAGTGGCTGCAGTGACTCCAGACATGGTCACAAAAGTATAGGAAGACTTGGACTATCATGTGGACATATGCTGTCTGTCTGGAGGGGGACGCACTGAGGTTTTGAACAAAATTTTATATTCAGCCATGTATTTTAAAATTTACCACAAGCTTCTATGTCCATTACTTCAAAAACAATATAATCTTTTGAAATCAGATTATTCTTTCTGATACACTCTGGATATTTGTCTAAAGATAATTTAAAAAAAATCATTCTAAGTGAATTTATTCCCCGTTCTACTTACAGGAAGTAAGGCAAGAGGCTGGGGTGGTAAGGCGAAGGTGGCAGCTGCTGGGAGCGGTACCGTCGCCCTGGGAGACGGCGAGGAATGAAGTTTGGATAGGACTAGGTGGAGAGATACAACAAATACAAGTCAGATGATTTGCACAGCATTACATTTTTTTATATAACACTTCAGTGGGATGAAATAAACATATTTTATAAATTATTGTAAATGCTCACCACTCCAAAGAATTCCTGTGGCAGGGGGTCATGGGACAGGAAGTGGAGTTGTGTGGAGTGTGGGGTGAGTGCAGGGTGGGTGGCAGGAGGATAGTGAAGCCCAGCACCCAAAGACAGATGCTCACCAAGCAGCTCAACATCATTCTCTATCCTCTGTAACGGCTGAGGAGATCAAGGACAAAATGTTAAAATTCAAAACATATAGGTGATATTGCCCAGGATTTTTCCTGTTATTACAGCATAAGAAGCAACTTAACAACTTAATAAATTTAATTAAAGAGTCTGAATGGGATTAAGAAAGAAAGTTTCAACCTTTGAAATACAAGTGTTTACAAAAGGGATAAAGAAAAGAAATAACTGAATTCAGAAAGAAAAAAAAAAACCAATTGAATTATCTCTGAAATCGTTTTTTAATCAGTTAATTGGCAGCTGCTTTAACATGTAGCCAATGCAAATGAAATAAAGTTTTAGATTAAAGCTGTGCAAAGACAAAATGTGCACAAAAGAGCTGTCAATACCACAGTTTCAGTACATATACTCATTTGTTGCCAAAACTCAAGAGTACCACAAACTGCTTCAACTCTAGTGTTTAAAATATGCATCACCCATTTAGCTTGAACTTCGTAAGACGTTTTTATAAAGTTTACAGTTTTTGAAATTCCAGGAGGAACTTTGAAAGCTTCCCAGAAAGATCTCGACTGACTAACTACTAGCTTAAATTAAAACACCTAATACAAAAGCTGTATTTGATACCAAGTTATCAAAAGGTTTCCCACTCACCGAACGGGCCTGCTGTGCTGGATATGGTCCAAACTGTCCAGGCTGAGGCAAATGAGGTGGATGGTGGGAAAGATGTGTGGGGGTATGGGTGAGATGAGGTGGAGGGAGCAGGAAGGCCGGATCACTGGACAACAGTGATGGGAATGGGTAGGGCATCGGTAAGTGCTGTACAGAACAAGTCTGAAGGACCTAGCAGAAACACACAAAAGTTTCACTTGTTAAAGTATGTTACAAAAAAGGATTTCTTAAATAAATAGATAAATAAAAATAACAGAAGAAGATTAAGTAACATTTAACAGACATGATTTGAATTCATGTCGATAAAATGCTTATTTACACCTATAACTACTTTAATTCCAAAACAAAAAATGAAATACAGCCCTGTGAAAAAGTAAGTACACTTTTGCCACTTCCAAATTAGGCAGTGACGTAGATGCCAGCTGGTGCTAATCAAATGCACTAGATTAAATGAAGATCAACAAATTATGATCGGCTCTTTAAAAGCAGAAGTTTTGGCTGTTTGTTGGTTAATTAGAAAAGGAAAGAACAAGCATGGGTTGCCAAGAGAAAGACTCTCTAAAAAACACATCTGAACAAACTACAACACTTCTGAAGAGCATAGATTTTTTTGTGTTCAAATCATGCATGCATAAAATGTATTCATAAATTGATAATACTTTTGTATGCTTTTGTTCATACTTCACGGAAAAATTCAGAAACCCCTCTGACCATGCGTGGGATCAAAACTACTATCCTTTTTTTCGCACTATAAGACGCACTTAAAGTCCTTTAATTTTCTCAAAAATCGACAGGGCGCCTTATGTATGAATTCTGGTTCTGCTTACTGACCTCGAACCGATTTTATGTGATACACAACGCTCAAAAATCTGTCAAAAAATGTTTTAGTACGACTCTGGTAAGCTACGAAGCCACACCACTTGATGGATTGTCGGAGCATTACGACTACCGTAGTCAGGAGTCCCAAAGTCAAACGAACACTGCGACATCAGTAAGAGTTAAAAACTGTCTAAATTCTTTCATCTTTAATAAAACGGTCAGCGTTAACAATGAAGTTTAATATCCAGGCATCCATGAAAACAGAATGTATTAAATTTAATGGAGTTAGAAGCGAGCTCGCTAGTTTCCGCCTAAACATGATATACCATGTTCTGACTGAGAGATTTCTGAAATAATTAAAATGTACAGCTCTGCTTTCACTTCCAATATAAATAAAAACATGAAACTAAACAGCAGTGACTCAATAAACATGAGGGTTCCGGATGGTTGGAGACAAATGCAATAGCATGGCAGGATGCTGTAAAGGGACCAAACTTCAGGCAGGAGAACAACTGAGAAAATCCATCCACAATACGAGGTTAGTCATTAATATACAACAACATGGGAATAGAGCAGCAGCGAGAGAATTCAACATTAATGAATCAATGGTACGGAAAAGAGGAAGCAAGAAGAATGAGTTGAGTAAAGTTTGAGTTATCTGACCGTTTTGTTTTGCCTAATGCACCTTATAATCCGGTGCGCCTTATGGTCCGAAAAATACGGTACTATTTATTTTATTTTTTTTTTTTTTTTATTACCTCCTTCAGGTAATTATTTGCAGTTTTCCCAGAACATCAGCCACAAAATTCTCAGAATTGCCATAAAAATAACTTGCATGTAAAGAAAACAAAATACTAAAGAGAAAGGCCATCTTTTCTCTAGACTTTATCCTTTTAACAAACATATTCTTCATTTAATATAATCTTTTTTATCTTTTCTTTTTCTTGTAGCCAAACTTTTTTTTAAATTAGTATTATTTTCTACCTTGAGTCTCGGATGAAATTATATTCAGCTCAGATATTCAGTTTAGCAGTTTCTCCCTTAAGAAACTGTCACTATTCTCCCCATTTCACCATAAGGTTAAAAAAAACAAAAAACAACAACAACAAAAAACAGAAAATCACCAAAAAACGTGCAAAAAAGCAAAAACACTCACGGGAGGAGGGACGCTGCACACAGGATAGTGTTGACCACTGAAGACCACAGAGCATGCTGGGATCTGCTGTGGGGCAGAGCGAGGTGGCAGGCCAGGTGGCGCTCCCGGTGGTGTCACAGGATACGAGACTGGAGCCGAACCCTAAATATGGAGATCAGCAGAAAAAAAAAGGTCTGCCACTTTATGGCTGTAAATTTTAATTAAAAGCTGGATAGCTGGAGTTAGCAGACTTAATCCACATTGTCCGAGTTGTAAATAACAAATTTTAAAACTTCATGGATCACTGCTAACACCACAGATTTATACTTGTTGTGGAGCACAAATCAAGCAGATGATAACCCTGAGGTCTGCATTTCCCTGCAGCTGAAAACTCGTTATTCCATTTTTTTCTTTTTTGTGTTATCATTAAATCCATTGTTCATTATGTTTTCTTTTCTAGAGACAAGTTCAAAATGCTTACTTTAAGACTGCTGGATATGTGCATTAAAATATATGTATTGATTTATGTAAAGATTATGTATGCATGCATGTAGAGATGAATAAAACACAAACAAGCCAGATATATTAACAGACAACCCTGCATTAACCTTTTACCTGTATGATCAAAACAAAATTATATTACTAATTAGTCTCCATCTACAGCCATAAATAAGTTTTTACACCCACGAGTGATAGGCTTTCATTTTCACATTGACTTGTTTGCATCTTAGAGTGTTATTTGCACCCATCTCTCAATCTTAAGCAGAGTTAAAAAACAAAAGGAGACAAAAGCACAGAAAATGATTCAGTTAACAGGAATTCAATTATTTTTCTTTCCTAAAACAGGTTACATCATCTGCTTTGAACCCACCTGCTCATGAAGATCCAACACCACACTGCTTTGTTGCTGGGAAGGGTGGGCGTGTGGGTGCTGTGGATGAGCTGCAGGGTGCAGAAGCCTGGGAGAAAGGTTTGGAGACTGGTGAAGAGGCCTCGGGGAGGGATTTGGAGGATGGTACCCAGGGCGTTCTTCAGGCCCGGGCCCTGCCCCAGGCCCTCGGGGAAGCTGCTGGTTATAGGGTGGGTAGCCCTGTGGAGGAGCCGGATGGCGGTAGTTTTCATCCTGATGGCCAGGTGAAGGGCCGTTATGGGAGTGCAGGTGGTGGTGGTGGTGATGATGATGGTGGGCATTGGGGTGATGGTGGTGATTGTTGTTGCTGTTGTAGTGGTGATGGTTGTTGTTGTTGTGGGAGTGGTGGTGGTGGTGTCGGGTCAGACGGTCTCTCCGGCCACGCTGACGTCTCATTGGAGGGCTGAGGTGGAAGAAAGAAGGAAAAACTAAAGAAGAGGCAGAAGGAGTTATGTTGACATTTGCATCATGAAAGACACCTGATAAGCCACCTATGGCAACATGACTAAAACTTTAATTCCTAATCATTTAACCAAACAAGAGTCAAAACCACTCAACAGGCAGATTAGTATTCAAGTTATTAAGCTTTCTGAAATGGAATTTTTCATTCAGATATTCAAATCAATTCTAACATTCAGACAAACAGCCAAATACACTATAACAAGTGAAAATTCACAAATGCATGCAGATTGCAATGCATCAGAGCAAATTGCTGTGTATCTGATACCTTAATACATTCAAGTATTTTGTTTTTGTAACCTCAATAGACCTTCCTGATTTAACACATCTGATTAATTTAATTATACTAGAAAATATGAGAAGACAATACTAAAATTTATTCCAGTCACATAGAACACAGACACTAATATGCCACAAAATATAAGTTGCCAGCTGCAAACTAATAAAACTGAGCATAATAAATATTAATACAGACAAATTCAAAGATACTATTGCAAGATCTCCAATCTGTCATAAGTCATTACATTTACAGGCTGAAAAATTAAATTTATTAATGAAGTCTGTTTGTATGCATTTGTGTCAGACACAAACCTGCGACGGTTTCGAAGGGGTGTGTGGCATCGCTCTGGCATGTAGTGAGGGTGTGGTCTGCGACTCGGCGGCAGCTCCCAGGGGCGAATGGGAGAGGAAGGAGTTGAGGGTGGGGCGGAGTTTAAATCTAACATGGACTGCTGGGAAAGACGCTGCCTTTTTGGGCTTGGGCTGTCTTCCATCTGGACACAGAGGTGAGGGAGGAGAGGAAACCACAAATGTTCGGTTAGAGGGGAAAAAAAAAAAAAAAAAAAAAAAAGTGAGAACAATAAGGGAGAGGATGAATAAGAAAGAGAGCACAATGAAATACAAATTCTATTTAAACCAGAAAAAGAGCAAGGAAAACAGGCGGTGGTCATGTTTCATACTTACTTTGTCCCGATCCTCGCTGCACACGTTATCTGAATGAAAATGTAGCACTCCTCCTGCCGGCCGCACAGATTAAAAAAAAAAAAAAAAAAAAAAAAATATCATAATCAGATAAGACAGGACTGAGGAAAACATCACAAGACACATGGACATTTGCAAGCCAAGCAGACAAAAATACACCACCCGCAACACACAAACATACACAGGTAACTGGCTGCCTCTGGCATTTTATTTTCCTTTTCTTGCCTAAACATTTCTACAGACTTCACACCACAAAGTCCAACGTAGAAAACAAAAATGTGACATTTTGTTACACAACCAGAAAAGTGCTTTGCCCTCCCATAGGGTTTGTCTTCTAAACAAACTTAAATTCTCTGCTTTAAATGAGCAGACAAGAAAGCGAGTCATCTCTGGAAGATGTCACCCTGGACGTCTCCTCGCTAGCTGTCACAGCCAAGTCACTCCCTCTGATCTTACATGAAAAGCCCGCACGCGCACACACACACGCGCGCACACACACACGCGCGCACACACACACGCGCGCACACACACACGCGCGCACACACACACGCGCGCACACACACGCGCGCACACACACGTATGTATAACACGCCAGAGCAACTTTTTGATTTTTAAAATGTGACCTACTTCAAATGCAAATAACTACTTTACCCACTTTTGTAGCATAAAGAAGGAAAATTATTGATAATGAAGATAAGGAAAATAACTAACATAAAAAGCGATAATAGGTGCTATTCCTATCATGCAATAGTTCCAAACATTTCCTGAATTCAGCTTCTCAAATGTGAAGATATGCATTTATCCTGCAATCTAAAGAGATCTTTTGGCAAATTATGATGGACATGCTCATTACTACTTTTTTTTTTTGCATTTCACAATACATTTAACAACTGAACCCCCTAGCATTAGCCCATAAACTGGAGTGACCCTATACCTGCTGACTATCCCCTTCACGTACAAAGTATTAGCAAGAATCTTGGCTTCAAATGTCATGTTGACCCACTTTTAGTGTGCTAAAGATTTTCTAAGCAGGTTAGTCAAGCACTATCAGGTTTGCAATGACAGCTTTGTTTCTGATAAAGAATCTATTTTATAAGATCAACAGAGCATCACTAAAAGGGATTGAAATTAGTATGTGCCCCCCGCCCAAAAAACCTAAAACTAAAAATAACATTGCTGAATAAACCACTAATGCTATAAACGTAATCTCAGAAAAACACAGTGCTCTCCTATCTGTTTATCTAACAGTCCACATGTGCAGTCTGGAAGCAACATGTGCATGCAGACCTTTCAGCAGCTTAAGAAGGATGTCCTTGAACTTGGCTGACAAGAGTTTCCTCTAAGCAGTTCCCCAAAAAACCTTTAATCACCAAAAAGAGGAGGGGGGGGGACTCCTCCCCTCATGCTTTTCTGTTTCTTCCTCTGTAAACCTCTCTCATCCAGACAGCCCTTTCTGCCTCCTCAGAAACAACAGATCTGAAGGCAGCCCCCTACCCCTTTCTTGTCTTTGCGACGCCACTCCAGAGCCATGTGAAGTCTGCCGATAGTGACAGCTCAAAGATGCCCTGCTAGTGGCTGCGGAGAACAGAGGGACGGGTGATTGAGTGTCTAGCCAACATTTGGGCCAGTACATTGGCTTACATGTTTATTCATCAAACCATCCCTTTTTCTTTAGACCTCATAGGGTTCTGGGCCTCAGATGGCCATGCAGTTTATGCAGAATTAGGCCGGTATATGCTGATTCATCCCGGGAAGCTAGGAGAGGGGATGGTGAGTCTGACTGGACAGGTTCTGTTGGTGTGTAGATGCGACCTTGCTTCCCTTTGAGCATGGCTGCTGATGGGAGACTGACACCATTTCTTTTACAACAGACAATTGAGTCGAGCAGGGTAGTGAACTCAGAGCATCAGCTGTCATCAAGAAGCAATTTGTTCATGCTCTTTAGCTGAAGTTCAAAAACTTCAAGTATCATGTGGGAGAGACAGGATGTAATCAGAGAACCACTCGATTTACAAATAGAATCTGCAGATGAAGATGTGTAAATATGTAACTACAATGTCAGCCAGCTATTACAGCTATACCAAGTGATGACATTGCTTGAAAATGGAAGAGAAAAAAATAGGAGGAGAAAATAACAGAGGTAAGGCAGTTAGATACATTTTTAACAACCCCAAATCCAACCCTGTCACATTCTGCATAAAGTGATGCCAAGAGGCGTAATACAGTGACATGTACAAACAAGACCTGGCAAACAAAAAAAATCTGTGATGCACTTAAATATACACAGTGTTGCTTTGCTTACACACAGAGAACATTTTACACACAAACCCCTGCCACAAAGGATGAGGCATGTGCAGCTGCTAAGAGGAATAAGAAGACAGCTCACACAGATGGGAAATATAGTGCTGAAGTCATTCACACAAACCCTACTTTGGTCTGTCAATTTGGGAAGCGTGTGTTTCTGTGAGAGTCTGTCTATGTGGCTCATTTTGGCTGTTTGGCAACAGTTTCTTCTATTACGACATGGCACCATTAAAAGCCTGCTTTCATTCATTCCCTGCACTTTTGTTTGCCTTTGAGGGAAGCCAGTCTAGTTTTACAGAGGGCTTCCAGTCACTTTTCACTGGAAACTTGCTGAACACTAAAGAGTGGTGCCAGTGGTGAGATAATAAACAAAAAGAGGCTCATGTGCAATCTCAAATGTTATTTTCTTTTATGAGAGTTTCATTCACTTTTTCCTCTTCTGTTTACATTTTTTTCTGTTGTCTCGTTGACGAGTTTGGGTTTGGTAAAGAAACACCGCTAACTGAATAAACCTTTGATGGAAACCGGACAGTACAATTAGATTTGATGTGAGAAAGTGATGAAACAAACAATGAGCCCACACAACTGCACTCAGCAACATCAATCTTTACTTGTTAATGGCTAAATACAGTAAAGAAAGACATATTTGACTAATCTGAGACAATATCAAGCTTTACTCAGGGTAAAATGCAAGTTGAAGAGTATAATGCTTAAGGATGAAACAAGGAAAACTGTATAATGCCAGCCTGCACCACAGCACTGAAACTAAAAATAAATCACTATCGAGAAAAGGACAAGCCTTGTTTCAAGGCTCCAACTGCTCTATTAATCAGACTCCTCTCATACATGTCTTGCAGAAACTGAATAAGAGCATGTGGGATGTCTTAACCAGTGGGCTCATGCATTTGTCTCTGATCTGATAAATGAAATTGCACTGCTGCTCTATAGCGAACACGATTACAGTCTGAAGAACTTAAAGATTTGTTTTATTCAATGTCAAAAGCAATTCAACTTTATCGCTAAATATCTCTATCTAGATAACAGTAATCTGAATGTTTTTGGTGTTACTTTCCTTATACTGTTTAACTGCATTCATACGAGTAACACAATGTGATCTGGAGGCCTTAAGCACAACTGTGCTTGGATTAGCCTTAGGAAAAATCTGCAGTGTGAAATGTCTACTAATAGCCAAGATCATTTGCATTCTGAGAATAAAGCCAGACAATGACATACAAGGAAAAGTTTGTGACCTATTTGCACTCTATTTCTAGAGATGTGTGAACAATGCACACTCCAAGACACACTGCAATAAGAGATAACCCGTTTCCTTGATCCTTAACATGCATTTTACATTTTTTTTGTATTTCTGTAAAGATTAATAAAAGCAATTCTACAAGTTTAACCTTTGTATTTTTCAAAAAAACAACAACAACAACAACAACAACATGCTCCCTGCCAATTTTAAATATACTTTTCCCCAAATGTGAAAAAAGTCAAATATCGTTAGCTTCATAGCATAATTGCCTAAGTCATTTGACTAAGTCAATGACTTAGGCACTTATGCTATGAAGCTAACGATATGCTTATTCAAACATCAATCATTAACCGTTACTTGGATGATAAAACTAAGACATATAAAAGTCATAGTCTTCCAGTTAAGCTACAAATAAGTTTATACAGGGAGAAGTTGCAGGCCAATAGAATAATATTATTTTTGATTTATCTGCAGTGCTTAGTTTCTACTGTGGGCAGGGCAAGTTGAATTCTGGAAATAAAGTCAGCTCAGGAGGTAGAGTAGGTCACCTACTAATCGGAAGGTTGGGGGTTTGGCAAGATAGTTTGGCAAGTTGGGCAAGATACTAACCAGAAGCTGAATGTCAGATAAAAAGCACTTAAGCCTAGAAACAAGTGTTTGTGTGAATGGGGCATGTTGAATACAGTGCTTTGAGTGCTCAGAGAGAGCAGAAAAGCGTTACATAAGAACCAGTCCATTTTCCAATGACATACAAGACAAAGTTTGTGAACTTGGTTTTCCCTATTTACATGAGTAAACGCTGACCAAACCTCTAAAGAAAAGAGACTGCTGCCTACCGAGCAGCGACCCATGGCTGGCCTTTCAAGCAACAGCTGGCAGTGAAAACACCAAGCCTTTTAAGCTGCTAGTGATGAGGCTGCATCCCTCAGAGGAGGGATCCATCCTGTGTTAGTATGTAATGTAGATGCAATGCATCTAGCCGGGCTGCAGGCCCCGACTACTTAACCCTGCTTACCGGCTCCGGGATGCCTGTGAGCTCCGTGTGAAGAGTGGCGCTGCGCCCCTGCGGACAGGTAGCTCCCCTGGGTGTGCTGCTGCTGGTTCTCGGGGTAGCTACGACCTCCGTGGTGCGGCGCCCAGCTAGAGTTGCTCTGCTGCGGGTAGTTCACCCCTCCGCCGCTGGCGCTCATCAAGCCCCCGTTACCGATCGCGTTAGCGCCGCCGTTGCTTCCAACGCTGCCGTTCATGGCGAAATGAAAGAAGCCAGACCGAGACCGCGAACGAGTCCTCGGGGGGTCCATGGCTAGAAAAGGACGACGGCGGTGGTGGATGTAATGTGACGTACGGGCAGGTGCCTCGCTCTTTAGACCGCTTTTCCGTCTCTCTCTCTCTACCCGCCCAGTTACCTCTGACGATCACCTGCTACTGCGAGTGTTTTCTGAGGCATTTAAAGCTATTGTTTTAATGAGATGAGACACCTGAAGGCAGCAGGTTCAGGGAAGCACAGCCCTCGTATGTCGCACAAGCACCATCTGCATCGACTCCATCCACTTTCTCCTTTTTGCTATCGGTGCCGCTCAACTTAACGAAAAACCGCTTATTATTTTCTTAAACCATAAGGATTCAAAATTAATACAGCTGCATACAGTACAACAAAATTATGTTTTAACTCTCCGTTATCGTCAGTGCTGTCCTCATTACTAGAACGGTTTAATCATTTTCTGCGTCTCTTTTGTGTTTTCACAGTCAACAGTCAGGCTTTCCCCACATTAAATAAAAGTATTTTATAAGCACTGGTCGCACAGAATTAAGTCTTATATCAGTGAAACCATTGCCGAGACTTATGCTGAGGAACAACTGAAAATAATAGCCAGCTCTGTGCCACCAAAAAGCCAGCTAAATAAAACACTTCGATCCGACAACACAAAACATAAGCAAGATGGCTAGCTGTAAAGCATTAGCGAACTAAAAACAAAACACAAAAAACGGCCGCCCGGTAGTTGCTTGCAAAATAAAGTTATTAGCATAAGTTTTTCAATAAATTAGAAGTAAACCACAGCGGCTTGCCTACAGTAAACAGAAAAGTTACACCCCTCTGCGTTTGCTAACTATACCTACTCGTTCATTAGCATAAATTCGATTTTCCAGCTAGCCCAAGGCTAACAGGAAGCGGGGTCTAGAGGGGAAAACAAGTCCAACAGTGCCGACATTACGAGCTAGCGAGCGTCGTTCCGTGTCAATGTCAGGCTGGTCGGTGAGCAAAGCTAAATAGCGAATATCCTATCTACATGAAAAAGCGAACAGCTACCTCGTCCGTGAACTGAGGTGGACAGTATATGTCTAATTTAAATCCCCTCTCGCATTCGCTATCGAGTGTTTTCTCTGGTCAGCGGGGAGTGTAGTGGAGATCAATCAATGGGAGGTTCGCATCGCTGTCAAGTCATCATCAATCGATAGCAGAACGACATTTTGCTAAATTGCTTTCTACTTTTCATATAAAATTATACAAAGTCGCTAGAAAGGAAAAGTGAAAAGTGACGAGAGCAAAATATGTCTTATTAGCATGCGCCAAGGTCGACTTTAACTACTGGCTTGTTTTCGGAATTGACTATTTTTGTCTGGCCAACCGCAGGCGTCAGCTCCGCTCATTAATTATTCAGCAGCTTCAAAGCAGAAATACTATGAGACAAGGCTTTGAGAGCCGCTGGCATCCCGGGGCTTTTTCAGCTGGATGTGCTCCACATACACGGATACTCACCAATGCACTGCGTAAACCTAAGTCCGTTTATTCGGTTTCCACGCAGAAAATATTTATTCTTGTGCTGTGATCACAAATTATACAGTACTGTCCAAAAGTCTTGAGTCATTATTCTTTATATTTTTCTAAGAAATGAGAAATAGGGGCAGCAAACATACAGGGAAATACAGTATATCAGGAAAACAGAGTTTGTACAATGGTCATGAGATTGAAAGTCAATATATGTTATGGCCACCTATATTCTTCAACACAGCCTGAATTATCTTAGGCAAGCTTTCCTGCAATTTCTGTAAGTCCTCAGGGAGAGTCTTCCAGGCTTCTTGAAAGACAAAGATCTTATTTGGATATTGGCTGCCTTTTGTTCTGTTTTCTGTCAAGACGATCCCACACCGTTTCAATAGTATTGAGATTCAGGCTTTGGGGAGGTCAATCAAAGATAGCTTAACTGCTTTAACTGCATCGGCAGTGTGTTTGGAATTATCAATCATTCAGGCCTGTTTCCTCAAAATATTGAAGGACTCACTGCACACCATACTGAGACATGCCAAGTCTTAGGCTAATAGCTTTTTGGGAATTACCTTGTTAGTGCAGAAATAGTATTTTATGCTTGTCAAACTGTTATCTTTGGCATTTTTCATAGATTTGGCTTTTTTTTTTTTTAAAGGAACAAATGATGTGCCTTTGTGACAGTCTGGTAGTAAGAAAAATACGTTACAATTCCATTTTAAATTGGTTTCTTGCTAGGGCCTCTGTTATTTGTAGATACAACACCGGTTCAGCCCTAGATTTAGGTGCCTTTTTGTGCTTAAATGATTCAATGTAAAAAACAATATTCCAATGTCCAAAGAAAAACTTTGAAAGACTTTTGCTCAAGGCTACTTTAAAACAATTACAGAAAAGTCTGGCACTTTAGAAGGAAAACAAAACGAAATGAGTGATTCAAGACTTCCACAGTTTCTCCTTTACAGTATACATGTAAGATAAGATAAGATAAGATAGAACTTTATTAATCCCTCGGGTGGGTTCCTCTGGGAAATTCGACTTCCCAAAAAAGCACAGCAACGACCGAAGTTACAGTTACAGAATTGTTATATATATATATATATATATATATATATATATATATATATATATATATATATATATATATATACACACACACACACACACACACACACACACACACACACACACACACACACATACATATATAAATACAGAGACAAATATAAATAAAATATACAAAGGGGATAAATAGAATAAATAGGAATAAAAAATAAATAAAAATACAAGTGAATTGCACATTTCAAGTATTGAGTCTATTGCACTGTTGACTATTTACAAAAAGTATTGCACAAGGTATTGTACAGTGAGGTGAAGAGGCACTACAGCTTAGTTGTTGCCCCCTCCTTTGTCCTCCTGTTTCCCCTCCCTCTCCCCTCCAGGGAGGAGTTAAACAGTCTGATGGCGTGTGGGACAAAGGAGTTTTTAAGTCTGTTAGTTCTTGTCTTGGGGAGAAGCAACCTGTCACTGAACAGACTCTTCTGGTTGTTTATGGCCGTGTGCAGAGGATGCCCAGCATTGTTCATAATGTCCAGCAGTTTCTTTAATGTCCTTTTCTCTGCCACTGTCACCAGAGTGTCCAGCTTCATGCCGACCACAGAGCTAGCCTTCCTGATCAGTTTCTCCAGCCTGGATGAGTCCTTCTTTGCTGTGCTGCTCCCCCAGCACACCACAGCATAGAAAAGTACTCCAGCAACCACCGACTGGTAAAACATCCTCAGGAGCTTCCTGCAGATGTTAAAAGACCTCAGCCTCCTGAGGAAGTACAGTCGGCTTTGGGCTTTTTTATACAGGTGCTCTGTGTTGCATGACCAGTCCAGTTTATTGTCCACCCACAGCCCGAGGTACTTGTACTTGTTGACCACCTCCACCTCCTCCCCCTCTATCTGAACCGGCAGTGGACCTTCTCTGGACCTCCCGAAGTCCACAACCAGTTCCTTAGTCTTTGAGGTGTTGAGTTGCAGGTGGTTTGTGTGACTCCATGCGACAAAGTTCCTCACCAGACTTCTGTACTCCTCTTCCTGATCATCCCAGATACACCCCATGATGGCTGTGTCGTCTGCAAACTTCTGAATGTGGCATAATTCAGAGTTGTAGCAGAAGTCAGAGGTGTACAGGGTGAAGAGAAGAGGGTAGGTATGTCTGTGTAGGTTCTCAATCATCCAGGTCCTGGTAATCTAAGGAGATAAACTCAGTTGTACATCTGCATCTAAAGGATAAAGGTCACTCTTTCAAGGACGTCAATGATCACATTTTGGACAGAGAAGACAGATAATTTGAAAGAGGAGTGAAAGAAGCCATCTATGTCCACTGTGAAGGACCATAAACAGAAGGGGTGGCTTACAACACCAACTGTCTGCCACCTACGATCCAGTTTTGAGATCCCTAACCCCTAAGGGAGAACTCCCACTAGGGCTTAAATACCTGGGATTCTCCACCATTTGGTCTTAGAAGTGAAAAAGCTTCTCAGATGAGAGGTGAAATGTCCAGTTGCTTTGGTTTCCAAGCTCCTTAGACTACAGTATTCATGCTTTTCTTTACAATATGCCACTTAAACATCTAGGCAGATTTCAAAATAATACAAAAAAATTAAATATTACTAGGAAGGCAACTACGGTACATTCACAAAATATTACATCTGAATAAAAATCTAATTTAATATAATCTAATAAAAACAAAACATGTTCAAAACTGTGTAGGTGTAAAACACTTAAGTATTAAACTACAAAACTAAATATTAAGTACCAAAGTACATTCCTGTATAATTTTCAGTTTTCTGTACTGTCATTAAATGTTGATAAATAACACATCAAAAGATCACAGACACAAAATGACTTCTTTGCAAACTTGTTACATTTATTAGCACCTAAAAAATAAATGCATTAAAAAAAGATCAGCTATCATTTTTTTCTGTGGCGTACTCTTTGTTTTGGGGAAAGAAGATTTACACTCCTGATATCTATGTCAGCATGGGGATACAAATACCCACGTTTTACCCCTCCTCTTTTCTTCCACCTTTCTGCCTCTCTGCTCTTCTTGCTCTTTTTGCCACCTGTCTCATCCCTCCTTTTCTTCTGTGGAGGTGCAGTGGACTGTTTTTGCCTGTCATCGGGCCGACTAAAGGGGACTCTGGGATAGACTTCGTCATCAGAGCTACAGCGGGACTTTATCAGTAGTCCTCCTTCCCGCCTGGCCTGAGCTTCCCTCCTCAGACGCTTCACCTCTCGTCTCTCCTTGCGCCTCTCTTGCCACGTCTTCCACGTGCCAGCTCGGGTGTGCAGCTCCTTCTTTGTCTTTGTCCACCCCTGGACTGATCGATTCTCCTCACCGCTCGTCCCTGTTTTTTCAGACCGGTCTGAGAAAACATGTGCAGGCTCTGAAAACACAGAAACACAAAAGACGTCCTTGACAAGTCTGATCCTGTTTTAACTGAATAACAGGTGATTAAAAGCAGCTGTTGAACTAATAAATCTTTTCGTTTATTTCCTGATCAAACGCGGTGTGAAAAGAACGCTTTATCAACCAACTGTGCAGTTCTTCTTAACTCTACAGAGATAATGTTTTTCAGTTCATTGTATTAGTTTTATGTTTTAATTCACTTAATTCACAGTGCTGGTTTCAGTCATTAAAAGGCAGCACTGATAAACCTACCAATCCCACCCAAGCAGTAATTGGTGCATTTAAATAGTGAAGGGGCATACTTTGTTGCAGAGCTGTTAGAGATCAAGAAAATGTGTCCAATAACTAACATTTCAGACCCAGAGTTACACTAATCCAAAGAAAGCACCTTCACAGAATTCACATGTCAATCTATTCTCACCAAAATGAAGCACGCTGGTGCATTTTGAAAGTGTTCCCTCACCATTCAAAAGAGCCAGCAAAAAGCATAGATGCCCAATAACATCATTTGTCTTTTGATAAATCGTTTCATTTGAAATGTTTTTCTGGGCAGGATGTGATCTGTTTGCATTTTGTATCCCACTTCTGATTAAATACCCAAAGCCTTGTATCATTATCATGATTCTGCGATGCTTCTTGGGCAAGGTGAATAACAGTCTGGATAGAATCACAAAAAAACTAAGTATGATTAAAGCAATCCCAAAGCAGAAAAATGGCTGGCATTTCCAATTCAAAACCAACAAACATTTAGGTCCACACATCTCTAGACAATGACATTTTTTAAATCATTTTTCCTCTGTACACCATCACTATGGATTTAAATCAAACAACTGAGGTATGACTGAAGTGCAGACTTTCAGCTTTAATTCAAGGGGTTTAATTAAAATATTGTCTGAACTGTTTAGGAATTACAGCTATTTTTATACATAGCCCTCCATTTTCAGAGGTATTTTCAGAATTAATTGGACAACTTACCTATAAATGCTTTGTGCTACCATGATACATCGAATATTCCTGTAAAGCTCACCTTTTCTTCTTCAAATCCGTTTTAATTTAGTCTCAAGCACAAATGGGAACACAGTCATTTAAAAAGTGCCTGTAAATAGGGCCGCTACCAGGTCAAAGGTAAATAAAACAGGTTAATCAGATAAACCATCTCCAGCTGACATCATTTGTATCTCGTGGTGATTCACTAGAAATCTCAAGGAGGAGGAGGAGGAGGCTATCGTTAGACTGAAAAATCAAAATAAACCTATCAGAGAGATTGCAAGCACTTAAGAAGTGACCAAAATCTTTAAAGAATCTGGTCCATTCCTAAAAAGGATGAATGCACTGGCCAGCAAAATGCATGATGACAGAATTATTTCCATGGTTAAGAAAAACTCCTTCACAACATCTGACAATGTGAACAACACTCAAAGAGGTAGGCGTATCATTATTAAAGTCTACAATCAAGAGACACCTTTATTAATGGAAATGCATAGGGCTCACAACAATGCGCAAACCACTGGTTACACTCAAGAACAGTAAGATCAGATTAGACCTTGTCAGAAAACATCTAAAACAGCCTGCGCAGCTCTGAAACAAAATCTTTGGACCAACAAAACCATGATGAACTTGAACCAGAGTGATGGGAAGACAAAAGTATGGGGAAGGAGCAAAACAGCTCATGATCCAAAGCATATCACATCACACAACACATATCTTCCTAACATGGTGGAGGCAATGTGACAGCATGTGTACATATGACTGCCAGTGGAACCAGATCACTGATGTTTATTGATGAGCTGACTGCTGATAGAAGCAGCGGGATGAATTCCTAAATGTAAAGGACTCAACTCTCTGCTCAGATTCAAACAAATGCTGCATAACTGATTAGACAGTGCTTCACAGTACATATGGATAATGACCCAAATTGTACTACAAAAAACCCCCAAAAAACAAACAAAAGTCTTTCTGAAGGCAAAGAAATGGGATATTTCAATGGCCAAGTCAGTCACCTGATCTAAGCCCGACAGAGCATGCTTTTCAGTTACTGAAGCCAAAATAAAGGCACAGCCTGAACTGACAGCAGCTGCAATAAAGGTGTTGCAGAGCATCTCATGGGAGGAAAAACAGCATTTGGTGATGTCGGTGGGTAGTAGACTTCAGCAAGTCATTGAATGCAAAGGATTTCACTATATTTAAAATATTTAAAGTTAGTGCATCCAATGACTTTTGATCCCTGCAGTTATAAAACCAAAGTCTGCACTTCAACACATAATGATCTGATTGTTCGATTAAAAGTCAACTTGGGGGATGTACAGAAAACATATGGACTTGACTGTATATATAAATGAACAACCCATTTCAGGAGATAATTTTGGTTATAATTCACGCTCAGTGTTCAGTTTACATCTGCTGTTTTCGAACTAACAGGCAGCTCCAATAAACTCACATGTACAGCCCAAACAAAGATACACCGATTGTAAAATAATAATGTAAAAACTCTGATATCAGCTTCATCACCTTTAACTCTTTCCTCTCGCCTGGTCCGAAGTTGGAGAATGTCTTCCCTGGTGTCATATTGGTAAACATAAGGCAATGATGGAAAAGTGCCCGTAACCATCCTCCTTTTAGTGCACTCCTGATACAGAAGACAGGCAGTGATACACATGAGACAAAAGAAGAAAAAATGAGTTGAAGGATGGATACAGGACAGTGGAAAATGGATGCAACTGAGACTTAAATAGAGAGAATTTAACTAAGTTTGATTCAACACAAAAAAAGAACAGGGGGAGAAAAGAATTTGGTGTAGCGAGGTGAAGCAAAAAAAAAAACTAAACAAAAAAAGAGTAGCAAGTTTAGGGAAAAGACAAGTGAGAGACCAAACAGATTAGGCAATAGACATAAAGGCAGACAAAGACCGAGTAAAAGTAAGATGAGGATTAAATGTATTTATCACTTACATAACCGTAATGTCCTCTTTTAGAGCAGTTGTAACAATGAATGCAGCACTTCCTGTGATGGAGGCTGTGGCTTGCCTGTGGCCTGAGGGGAACCGCTACCCTAATCTGGAAGAAAAAGGTCAAATGAAGGACATTTCTACAGCGATAACAGACTTTCACTGATCTCTTGGCTATTTTAGCAGTACACACCTATCAACAGGCTCCTGATAATGGGTGTATTCTGGTCTGATCCCCAGCACGTGGGATCTTCATTGCATTTGATTCCCCTGATCTCTTTCCCCCATTTTCCATCTATTTTGTCCTGTGACTATCAATGAAAAGGCAGCGAATACAGCTTTCAAAATTGCCTAATTAAACCGGTCCCCTGCCACCTAGTACCTAGATCAATTCTATTGCTTACTTTAGAGAAAAATCATTAAGAACTCCAATTAGGTTTACACATTGAGCCAGAAAGGCTTGTTATTATGCATTTTGCTGAGTAAAGAAGATTAGATTAAAAAAAAAAAAAAAAAAAAAGAGCAGATAAAGAGCAGTCAAAACTCACTGTCAAGTGGTATTGTCTCCATGTATCAGGGCAAGCCTGAGGAAAATCCAGAAAACAGAGAAGAAATGTTTTCTTTAAGCAACAACGAGGAAGACAAAGAACTGTTTGCAAGAAATAAAACAACACTTCATAAATTGAGCCCACACAATCATGAGGTTACAGAATCTGTCAACAAACAACTGTCAAATGTTTTCAACGCTTCCTTCAGCACAATAACACACTCTGCAACACCAACACTCAAAGGGGCCAGACCTGCGAACTCACATCAGAAAGGTGCCCTGTCATCCCGCAGCGCAGGCAGTGCTGGTTCCATACTGGAGGCAGATCACATGGCTTGAGCCCGTGTGAAGGCAGTCCACATCTACCACAGGGGCGACTTGGACATTTCCTTTGGATGTGACCTTGGATCCCACAAAGGACACATATAGGATATTTCTGTCAACACAAAGACAAAAAAAACAACAAAAAAAAGATTTTTAAAATGGTCCTGTTGAGGAACCTCTGCAGGTGTCCATGGAAACAGCACTGATGAGTGAGTTCATTTACCTTGCGGAAGGAGCAGCTTTTGGCAAGGTGTCCTGTCCTGTTGCATGCACGACAGAACAGGGAACAACCAGGCGAGAAATAACGGCTGGTCAGAGACTGATCCGCGCCACTCTAGATAAGATGATCCAGGAATAATCCAAGACAACACAGAGATTTTTAAAATTAGGTTAAACCATAATTTTGTCTCCACACTGCAAAATCAAAGGTACAGAAGGCAAGGCAAGGCAAGGCAAGGCAAGTTTATTTGTATAGCACAATTCAACAACAAGGTGATTCAAAGTGCTTTACAGAGACATTAGAAACAAGAACAAATAAAAAGCATGATTTAAAATTGATTAAAACAAGCAAATAAACTAACTAACTAATTAACAAACAAACAAACAAACAAACAAACAAACAAACAACAGTATATAAAATCAAAACAGATAAAATCAGAACAGTAGATAAAATCAGTAGTTAAATGTAAGTTTTGAAATTTAAGCTTAAAGTGTGGATTTGGTGCTTTATTCAAATGCAGCTGAGAACAGGTGAGTCTTCAACCTGGATTTAAATAAACTGAGTGTTTCAGCTGATCTGAGGCTTTCTGGGAGTTTGTTCCAGATATAAGGAGCATAAAAGCTGAATGCAGCTTCTCCGTGTCTGGTTCTGACCCTGGGAACTGATAAAAGACCGGATCCAGATGACCTGAGGGATCTGGATGGTTCATACTGGGTCAGGAGGTCATTGATGTATTTTGGTCCTAAACCATTCAGGCCAGCATCAGAACTTTAAAGTCTATCCTCTGACGGACAGGCAGCCAGTGTAAGGACCTCAGAGCTGGACTGATGTGGTCCACTTTTTTGGTCTTAGTGAGGACTCGAGCAGCAGAGTTCTGAATGAGCTGTAGTTGTCTGACTGATTTTTTAGGTAGACCTGTAAAGATGCTGTTACAGTAATCAAGCCTACTAAAGATGAATGCATGGACTAGTTTTTCCAGGTCCTGTTGAGACATCAGATCTTTTATCCTTGATATATTCTTGAGGTGATAGTAAGCTGACTTTGTTATTGTCTTAATGTGTTTTTCTAAGTTTAGGTCTGCATCCATCACTACACCCAAATTGCTCGCCTGGTTTGTGGTTTTTAGATGTATAGATTGAAGTTCTCTGGTGACCTGTAATCGTTTTTCTTTGGCGCCAAAGACTATTACCTCAGTTTTGTTTTTGTTTAGCTGGAGAAAATTGTGGCACAACCAGTCATTGATTTCCTCAATGCATTTACCAAGAGCCTGTACAGGGCCTCGGTCTCCTGGTGACATTGTGATATATATTTGTGTGTCATCTGCATAGCTGTGATAGTTTATTTTGTTGTTGTTTATAATCTGTGCCAGTGGGAGCATGTAGATGTTAAACAGAAGGGGTCCCAAGATGGAACCTTGGGGAACTCCACATGTGATACTTGTCTGCTCAGATGTGAAGTTACCTATTGATACAAAGTATTTCCTGTTTTCTACGTATGTTTTGAACCAGTTTAGTACAGTTCCTGAAAGACCTGTCCAGTTCTCCAGTCGTTTGAGTAATATGTTGTGGTCAACTGTATCAAATGCTGCACTGAGATCCAGTAAAACTAGGACTGACATTTTTCCACTGTCTGTATTCAGACATATGTCATTAAACACTTTGGTCAGAGCGGTTTCAGTGCTGTGGTTCTGTCTAAAACCTGACTGGAAGGCATCGTAGCAATTATTCTGTTTTAAGAAGTAACTGAGCTGTTGAGAAACTGCTTTTTCAATGATCTTACTTAAAAACGGGAGATTTGAGATCGGCCTGTAGTTGTTCATTTGTGTCTTGTCAAGATTGTCCTTTTTCAGTATAGGTTTGATTACAGCAGTTTTTAGTGATTCTGGAAACACACCTGATAATAAAGAAAAGTTGACGATCTGTAACAGGTCTGACTCTAAAGTCTTTGAGACCTTTTTGAAAAAACTTGTTGGCAGGACATCTAAACAGCAGGAGGAGGAGTTCAGTTGACCTAAGATGTCCTCCAGGTCTTTGCTGTTAATAGGTTGAAACTGTTTCATGGTGTTTAAACAGTTTTTTGGTGGACACAGTACATATCCTGGATCTGCTGTTGATGTACCAATTGCTTGTCTAATTTTTTGGATTTTTTCAGTGAAGAATTTGGCAAAGTCATTGCAGGCCATGGTCGAATGAAGTTCAGCTGCCACTGACACAGGGGGGTTTGTTAGCCTGTCAACTGTAGAAAATAAGACCCGAGCATTATGGCTGTTTTTAGTGATGATGTCAGAGAAGTAGGACCTCCTTGCATTCCTCAGTTGTAAATTATAATTGTGAAGTTTCTCTTTATAAATGTCATAATGAACCTGGAGGTTTGTTTTTCTCCATCTGCGCTCAGCTTTCCTACACTCTCTTTTTTCATTTTTCACCAGTGTGGAGTTTCTCCATGGAGACTTTTTCCTTCCAGAGATAACCTTCACCTTAATGGGAGCAATAGTGTCCATTACATTTAACATGTTAGCATTGAAGCTATTGACGAGCTCATTGACTGACCCTCTGGACAGGTCAGGTGTTAATGGGAAGACCTGGTTAAAAATTGCACTACTGTGTTCAGTTATACACCGTTTTGTGATCACTGTTGTTGATATATTTGTGTGGGCTGAGATTTTACTTTCAAAGAAAGCACAGTAATGATCAGACAGGCCCACATCAGACACAGTAACCTTTGAAATGCTCAGGCCTTTGGAGATCAGTAGGTCAAGAGTGTGTCCTCTATTATGTGTGGCCTCTGTTACATGCTGAGTCAGCCCAAAGTTGCCCAGAGTGTTACTCAGGTCTTTAGTCCCTTTGTCCTGAGGGTTGTCCACATGAATGTTAAAATCCCCAACAATAATTACACAGTCAAAATCAACACAGATCACAGACAGCAGTTCACTGAGGTCATTAAAAAAGTCTGTGCAGTATTTGGGAGGCCCGTAAACATTAAGAAACACAACTTTGGATGGGGCCTTCAGCTGTAAAGCCACATATTCAAAAGACTGAAAACTTCCAGGAGATAGCTGCTTACATTGAAATGATTCATTAAATAAGACAGCAACCCCTCCTCCTCTCCTGCTCGCCCTGACCTCACTGATAAAACTGTAGTTAGGAGGGGTCGTCTCGATGAGAACAGCTCCACTGTTACTTTGGTCCAACCAAGTTTCAGTTAAAAACATAAAATCAAGGCTGTGCTCAGTGATTAAATCATTAATTAAAAATGTTTTCCCAGCTAGAGATCTAATGTTTAATAAAGCCAACTTAAGTGTTTTAGAGGTATTACTTGTCCCCTCGTGTTTGGGAGCAGTCTGTGGCACACAAGGTATGTTTACTATGTTTAAAGATCTTTTAGAGTGCAGCTCTCTGTGTTTTGACCAGGCCACATGTCTCCTGTCACCTAAAAGTACAGAAATTTTAAAACCTTCTAGTAAACAGGGTCCCAGCTTCTCCTGGGAAAAGTCATCACTGCCATAATCCTCACAGCCCGGACCCTTCACACATCACGCATCAGACTGCGGAGACAGGGCATGAAGAGGAACTAAGGGGGGCGAGGCTGGGCAATGTGACTTCGATTGCTCTGTTGAGGGTGGGGCTCGATGGCGAACCTTTGGCCGCTCTGGTGGGGGGTTTATGGGGGACAAAAAGGGATTGGGACGGGGGGTAGATCTGAGCCCAGCAATTTGTTGAAGTTATTTGACAGAAAAAAGAATGCTGTACTCATGAATATACATTGATTAGAGTGTAATTACATCTTCAAACACACCAATGCCTTCCAAAACCCTTAAATCTCTTTTTCATTATGTCTTTCTTCTCCATCACTGCTCTCCCTCTGTTCCACCTGATCCTCTTCCTCCTCACCTCAAACCTCCTTTCCTGACTTGAAATCGGAGCTCTAACACACAAAAGCATGCATAAAATGCTTATTTATTCCCAATGTTGTCGCAATTGCTCCAGTCCAACAATTTTAGATCAATGTCAAAGAATGTTTCACTAACACTGGTTAATTGCAGCTAACAGAGGTTAACAAGGGCTAATAGCAGCTAAATGAAGCTAATAGCAGCACTTACATAGAGAAAAGTTCAGCATCTTCAAAAGCTCACCTCAGTGTTGCTGTCATTGGGCAGACGTGAGCTTCACTGACTCGTTGATTCATATTGGACTTATTTCACAACATTTTACAGACTCCCCCAGATTAAATTAAAGTGGACACCCGGCATATTGACAGCTGAGGTAAACTGTGGACTGACAGGCTACACTCACTGCAGATGAGCTGCAGTGAGTCGTCCTATAGTATTCATGAAAGCTGATAAAAATCAAAAGTTACCTCAAAAGTTACCTTGTCTTTCACAGATACAGCCCAGCTTTCTTTTACTGATTTTCGCACGTTGCCCTTCAAATCTGTGTTGGAGAGAAAGACCAGGGGGAACATTAATAAATACAACTAAATATTGTGTGCAATAAAATATCCAAATTTAAGCTGATCTCAGCATAGTTACTGAACAGAAACATAAGCACCTAAAAAAAGGGAATAAAAAGAAAAATAGGGTTTTTCAAAGCTTGGTAATCTTTTCTAAGCATTCAGTCTCGATAAAGCAGGAGCTCTAAAAAATAATGAAGGGCACCTGACCTTTCTGGACTAACTATCACTTATGTGTAAAGAAAACCTAAAACTTTACTGCTCCAGTGGAGCCCCGAGCTGGTGGGTCAAATCAAAGTGGTTGTTCTGTGCAGCTCCCTGGTGTGAATATGATAATCTTCATCCAAAGCACCAAGCTAAGCAAACTGTCTCTGTATACACTTTTTAAATAAATTGCACTCCCACACATTTACAAAAATAACTGTGCACTTACTGGGTCCATTTACTCTTTTGGTTGAAATGCATTTACAGAGATGTGTTTTTAGTCACCTTTATTTTTCTTCATTTTTATCTCTATGCTGGAAGCTGGTACATCCACAAAAGAATAACTAAACTGTATCACCACAGCCCATTATAGAAAACAATACAGCTCATGGAAACATCAACAGTAGCATAATAAGTAAGCAATAAGTACGTAGCATCTGTTTGTTGTTTGCACTAGCTGCATTTCAAAGCTGTTTTCTCTCTAATTAAATAATTATTAAAGTACATGTATTAAAGTCTTTCTTTTGATCGCCCGCATCCAGTTTTTTTGTGAACCAATCCCCATACCAGTGAGCACAAGCATGTGGTGACAGTTCGTGATTTCTTGGGCTCCCATTTTTGTTATCACCCCTTATTTTAATTTAAGTATTGATTACGCATGTAATTAATTGTGCATGGTTCAAAGACCTATTCATGCCACAAAATTTAGGTGTTTGATGACTTTTGCAGATCAAAATGGCTAAATGTTTCCCTGGGGTGGATTACTTTTCTTTGACCCTCATGTATTATATTCACTAGAATTTGTTGTTTTCCAGTTACAGTACCCTTGGATGTGATTTGGTGTACATTTCTCCAATTGTTAAAACACAGGCACAAAAAAACTTCAGATATTTTGCCAGAAATTGCTGAAACAAATTACCTTTCAACATAAAAAAAAAATTAATCTAAGCAAATCTCAAAATGAAAAATTGCTTTGTTAAACTAAACAAGGAGCATTTTAGAACAACAAGTTAGTACATAATTTTTACTGGATGTTTTTAGTTAATGCAATAATGTTTTTATATTTCTTGTAGTTTGCTTTATTTTGTTTGTTTGTTTTTTTGCTTGTGCTAGCATCGTTTCTGTCAGGTAACACTTCCAAAAGGTCCACTATGAGAATAAGTATGATTAATTTTAATGCTTCTATTCATTTACTTATTGCACACATAGTATCGTGGGATTGTTTTGGTCTGTGGTATGTATTAGAATCAAATTAAACTGATCAATCAAATTAATACTGCACGGCCTCAGTAATCTTTTGGAATTACATTTAAATGTACATCAATTTTCAATTTTCCACATATATATATATATATATCAATAATATACATTAACCAGACAAAACTTCAAAGGTGAAGCCATACAGTAATATGTAATCTACATATAGTCACTGTGAATAACATCCATCCATCTGGATTAGCTGAGCTTTAACGCACATTACAAATAGGTAGTGGAATAATCGCATTTACTTTTATTTATTTTGTTATTGCAGATTTTGGTTGGATATCACTCCTGTATTGCACTTACTTCTGACTTTTTGCTTTCATATTTAAACTCTGCGAAATCTTCCTCTCGCGCTTGCATTAGGACTACGGAAATAAAATGGCAGGAAACTATATTCTTAACCCAAAAGCTGACCAAGTCAAGTTTCACCTTCATCATCTAATTCCTCCCCGGAGCTGTTCCTGTAGCTCAGATTGAGCTGGATGTTTGAGTCCTCCACCTGTTCCTCCCCTTCCAGGATCATCCAGTCCTTTATGGGCTGATCCTCATCTTTATCGTCCCGTAGGTCATCACTAGAAGACACTTCCAGCTCAGCGTCCAGCAGAGCCCTTTTTCCTCCAGAGGAGAATGGAAAGACCAGGAGGAGCGGAGGGGAGCTTTCTCTGCTCTGCCGTGCAGCTTGTTTGCAGCTCATCGAATGTCTCATACACCCTCCTTCGTCTTCTGAACTGCTGGACCCCCGAATAAAGAAGTCTTCGGAGCCCTCCTGCCCATCATCAGCTTCATTTTCCTCAGTGTGCTCCATAATCAGACCTGACACAACCTGTAGCTGAACAGCGCCACTCACAGGCGACTGTCTTCACTGCTAGCAAACAGCGATAACTGACTGATGGGTGTTTTACACGTTTTTATTAACGTCTTTTATCCGACCGAACTAAAACCGTTTTGGTTTAAACCGGGATAGTTACCGCGCGGGTGTGCAAACATTAAAAAAACGTATTTTGTCGCGAGCTAAGTAGCACCGCAGTGCACGAGGCAGTTAGCTAAAGTAGCAGCTAAACATTACCAAGTCAAATAACTTCAGTAAACATGATATCCGGCTACCTACACCTTTAACTCCCAATACTTCGCTTTCAGGTTCATGGCGTAAAATTATTGTTCCTTCAATACAGCGCAGAAAAAGCTTGTTTTTCTCCCATGCTTGTTTACTTGTGTGGAGCGGTTTACCCGGCGTTTCCGGAAAATGTTGGACAACCAAAACAGAACCCAGCGTCCAAAGTCTGTCTAGGAGTTTCCAGGTATAGTCAGTGATAAAAGAGGAAGAGGTCCACGTTTGTATGAAAAACTACTTTTGTTGGGTTTAATTGTTAGCGATTGAAGTTAGACCATTTTATAATATGGACTTCAGTCTGCAGCGTAGCTACAGCTGTAGGATTAATTTTGTGAACTAAAAATAGATTATTTAACTAAGAAATGTAATCACATTAATACATTTTGAACTGAAATAGGACTATCAGCCTACATTCAGTCAAGCGTAATCCTAATTAGAGGTTAACTATAAAGGTCTAGTGTTATATTACAATCAATGTAATAAATAAATAACTAAAAAAAAGAAGTGCACCCTTTGTCAATTTTAAGGCTTTACATATCAAGACATAATAAAAGACTCAAGAAGTTTATTGTCATTTTGTATGATGTTACCCAGCCTGAAACGAAATACGGTTTCTCACCAGCCTCCACAGTGCAATAAGCAATACAGTTTAAACAGAATAAACAGATTAAAAAGAATAAGTTTAAAAAGAGCAGTTAAAAGGCAGTAATGAATTGCAACAATAGTTATGGATAATAATAGCATAAAATCAAAGTTCTAAAACAAACTCAAGTGACATTCGTTCGGATGGATAGCAGCAGTCCATTCACTGAAGGGGATGGTTAAATTAGGTAGTGTGAGTATCTGAGGAGTGTATTGTATGTGTGTACGTGTGTGTTTGTGTGCGTGCGTGTGTAGACAGGGACAACACAGTCCGCTTGTGGATCTTACAGTGTAGCTGTGTGAATGGCTGTGTGGGTAGGGAGGGGGCACAGTCCATTTATCAGAAGGCTTATCAGGTCTTAAGATAAAATATAAATACAATGAGATGAGTAACACGTGACTTATTACACTGTCATTATTTATTTTTTATTTAAAAAAAAAACTAAACCAAGAATTGTGTGGAAAAACTAATAACGCCACATGATTCAGAAGTCTCTCACATGATTGTGGAGGAATTTTGACTCACCGTTTGCAGTATTTACAATATTCCTTCAGTTCATTTGAGGGTTGCACATTTTCAGCTGTGCACAGCTCTTAAGGTCCCACCAGAGGATTTCAATCAGGTTTATGTCTGGACTTTAGCTGTGCCATTGCAACGCCTTAATTCAGAGGAGGGGGTCTCTGTCATCCTGTCATGCTCTACAAATTTTGTTAGTCTTGCAATTATCTTACATCACTGCACATAGCAGAGAACAATAAACAATCAAAATTTAACCTAAATGTTGCGCTGAAAAAGTATACCAGCTGCAGCTCCCCTGCTTCCCACAGCCTTGCCTTGATGCTTTTCTTCTTCAGAAAGTGCCAAACATCTCCACTGTGGTTTTTATCTGTCCAAAGGACATTAAACCAGCAAACCAGAACTTCTGCTTTTATAGAGGTTTCTCACTTGCTGATGATCAGTTTGCATCTGGCTGCTTCTTACCATCTTAATTCTGATGTAAGTAGTTGGAGTGCACACGATAATCTATTATAAAAATACTAAATTTGTGACGTTCTTACACATAAAAATGATTTGATGTGCACACCGAAAATAAGTTGTATGCACCTGATGATTTACTATAATATTTTTGTAATAGACAGATGTCAGCTACACAGCTTGCTTATTGCTCTTGCTTTAAACGTTAAAACTGATTTATCATAAGCACAAATCATCTGCTGCTCAGGCTGTGCATTGTGTGGATTAGCACATCTTTCATATGCAGCAAATGGTGTCTGTACGTGAAAGAAGCCAGGTGTAGTGTTTGTAAATATTAAATATCTCACGATATTTCTATGACAAATAACTTTAAAAGCACATGGACTGTGGGGACTTAAGGGGCTCCGCCTTGGGGACTCTGATTCACCACTTCTGTATTCCTAAAGTCCTGGTACAGCCCTGCTCACACGAGCTGCTGCACGTGCGTGTGCGTTCAAAGCGCTCCAGCAGCTTTCCAGCGCGCAGGTGCTGAAAGTATCAGAGAGGAGCCTCTGACCTGCCACCGCGCACAACTTTAGTTTTTCAGTTTCCAGGTTGGTTTAAAATGTTGCAACCTCCACAATAACCGCACCCAGAAGCAGAAGTCCAACAGATCTCAAAGCATTTTCCACACTTAGACAAAAGTCTGTGATGGAAGTGCATTTTGGACAGGCTCCGCTCACCGTTATGCACAGTAAGTAGCCTAATGATGTTTCCTAGTGAGGGACTTTACAAGCACCGTAGCCCAGACTAAGTTATAGTGTTACCTCTTTAACTTTAAGTAGTACGCGGCAGTCGCATAAATGGGTGGTCCAAAGTATAGCACAATTTAACTGATGTTTCTTCATCCGCTCCGGTGCTCAGGGCACGGTGGAGTCAATCAGCTTGGCGGTGTCTTCATTAACGGCCGCCCGTTACCTCACGTGGTGAGACAGCACATCGTGGAGCTCGCGCAACAGGGCGTGCGTCCCTGTGAGATCTCCCGCCGCCTGCGCGTCAGTCACGGCTGCGTCAGCAAAATACTGGCCAGGTAAACGGAGTCTGTAATGTAGGAAGGAGCATCAGGGCCACGTGATTGTTAATCAATGTCAGATTGAAATATAAAGATTGACGCCTTTTATATAATGCTTTATATAGTGAAATCGTACTTCATAATTAGTTTTATTAACCCTTGTTAATAAAACTAATTATGAAGTACGATTGTGTCTTTTTTTTTTTTGCTCATGAACGCAGTTTGCTGATATGTGATGAGGGCGCTGAAGAGCTGAAAGCTGCATTTGGTCAAAAAGAAAAAACACGAGCTTGGAAGAGTAAAATAAAAACAGCTGGTAATGGAAAGGTGTACGGATACCGATGGTTAGAGGGCATATGTTGTATCACAAGACGCAAGAAGACAGCTGATCAAGTTGTTTCACTAACTCATCTACACAGCCGGAGCTGGATTGGATTTATATAGCCCAAAGCGCTTTACAATGCCACTATTCATTCACTCACTGGTGGAGGAAAGCTACGGTCGTAGCCACAGCTGCCCTGGGGTAGACTGACAGAGGCAAGGCTGCCATATCGCGCCATCGGCCCCTCTGGCCAACACCAGTAGGCGGTAGTCTTGCCCAAGGACACAACGACCAGGACAGAGAGCCCGGTGATCGAACCGGCGACCTTCCGGTTACAGATACACATCCCAACCTCCTGAGCCACGGTCGCCCGTTTGACTTGAAACAACTGTTATTTGACTTGAAACAACTATTTGTTTTATTTAGTAGTGTTAGTAGTGATGTCTGCTTGGCTGTTTTACCACTTTTCCAAAAGCAAAGTGTATCAATTGAATATGAAAACCACATATTTTAAACAATTTTTTTAGCTTATTTGTAAAACTTGTCATTATCTTTTTAATCTATTCCATGTCCTACTTATATTAATGCAAATATTTTGTGTGAGCACGCTAGTGAGTGTAATTTCTTTGTGATGCTGTGATATTTTGTTGTTGCTTTTTTAAGCTTTAAGCTGGACTGTTAAACTTCTTGGTTTTTCTCACTTCATTACAGCTTGAGGTTTTTATGGAAAATGTAAAAAAAAATATATTACAATAGCTGATTAAAGGTGAAAATCCTTGAAAGGTGACTTTTTGATGTGGTTGTTATACAGCATTGCTTTCAGGTAAAATGTTAGCCCAACTGATAGATATTGACATTGTTTGTTCAGGTACAATGAGACAGGAAGCATCAGACCCGGACTGATCGGGGGCTCTAAGCCCAAAGTGGCCACTCCCCAAGTTGTGCAAAAGATCCTCCAACTGAAACACCACAACCCCACCATGTTCGCCTGGGAGATCCGAGACAGGCTGCTGCTGGAGCAAGTGTGTGACCAGAACAGTGTGCCCAGCATCAGCTCCATCAACAGGTACAGTGTGTGAACTCACGTGTGTCTGACTACACAGATTTTAAAAGTGAAGAAAAACGTTGAGTGGGTTATTTCTGTCCTCACAGAATCATCAGGAAGAAAGTTCAGTCCGAATCTTGTGAAGCTGGTAAGACTGTTTCTTTTACCCTCTAGTGCTCTCACAAATGTTTAATGACACTAAACCTCTGCCTCTGCAGTGTCCTCAGCGTCATCAGTTGCCATGGGAACAGCCTGTTCCTCCCCAACCAGCTTTTCCATCAGTGGGATTCTGGGAATCTCAAAATATAGCTGCAAGATACCAGAAGGTAATGTAATCTGTGAGCATGATCTGCAATTGTTCATGTTGAAAGTTCAGGCTCACGAGTATTCTATTAATTTCTATATTTTCACTTCTACTACCAATTTCTACACTCGATTGCTTTATCTGCTGTTAGCAGCTCTCCATTTTTGTCAGACATTATTAAGGAGCAACTCCTGCCTGCAGCATCACATGTAAGTCCAGAGAAAGGGAAATGGGTGGCTGCTCAGTGTCAATGGAGCAAAGATTTTGGGAGATGGTGTAGCGATTCAGTTGCTCATAGAGGTTGTGAGACACAAAATCTCAAAGGAACTTGAGCAGGGGATGCTCCAGGGATATGAATCTTAATGCTACAGAAAAGATTCTGTTACAATCGTTCAAACAAAAGGTGAAAAAAGCAACAGAAAGAAAGGAGAATTAATGACAGAAATGAGAGATGCTGCAAGAGGTTGAAATAAACCCCAACACTGAAAAAGGTTGTAGGTGAATATCTGGACCCAGGAAGCTTTAGTTTAAATAGAAGATAATAGAATATAAGGTCAAGTCCAGGATACACCGTAGTTTGTTAGCCATCATGGATGGGCAGGTAGTAAACAACCATGAACTGCAAGAAATTGAGCTCCAACTCTTCATACAAGTGCATTTTAATAAAAAAAAAAAACATGAGTTTTGTTTTTGTTAATTTTGAGAAAACTGGAAGATAATCAGATCCTGAGGTCACAGAAGCAGTTAGTGATGTCTGGCAGACAGTTTGTGGTGATGTGGAGCTGAGAGAAAGTTTAGGCTATGCTTGCATATATTTTTTCTAAGTGCTATTGAGCCCTGGGAAACACATTTGTTGACAGAGATTAGAAGAGAGGAGAAACTTTTAAACTGTTATTACTGTGTTTCATATTGAGTCATACAATCTTCTCATCTGATTGTAGTCATGTTGGTGTCACAAATCTAGAAACGTTCATATCTGCTCATGAGCTGGTGCCTCTGGAGCTTGCAGACACTAGCTGGATAACTGGTGAAGAATGTAAAGTTTCTCTTTTTAAGCAAATCTGCACATTGTTCAGATGTCTTTGAAAGTCCTATTTTTAATACCTTTCCAACAAGTTTTTTTCTTGATGCACCTTTTTAAAAATACATATATATTTTAAAGTCATACCAAGAAAACATAATTTCTGCAAGAAAAGTCAAACACATTGTTTGAAATTGCATCCTTAAGATAGACAAACTTCACTGGCCATTTCTTTTTCTACTGTAAGAGCTCACACACATGGATGTATTTACAGAGGAGGCTCAGGGTTTAGAGCCTATTCTTCTCCGCAGCTTGTGACCACATGGCAGACTGATGTGAAAAGCCAGCGGTCTTATGTTAATATTAGTCTGACTAAAACAACCTCCGCGGCAGGAGGTCCACCTCAGCTCCCCAGGCTTCTGTCCTCAAAGCCAGCAGGTTCTCTGCTCCTCGCTGCCTCCTCCTCACCTTGGCCTCTCATTACAGGCCCATACACCCTCACATCTCCATCACTGCGAGCATTAGAAGAGGAGATTGCATGGAAAAATATGCATAGTTACCCCTGGAAACGCAGGCATGCATGTGTTTCATCATTCGTCTAATTAGCACAAGTGAAGATAGAAATGGAGACAGGAAGGGAAATAAAAGAGAACCTGAGCTGGAACTGTTTTGTTTTCCAGCAGGGGACATCTCTTGCAGCGTGTACCAAGACCAGCCGTGTTCATGTTATGACACCTGGGGACAGCCGGACCCCTGCATGATCTCTCTGTCCAGCTTAACCTCTTATACAAGCCTGCCAGCTAATCGTAATCCAGACGTGATGGGTCAGTATTTACTGAATTATGATCACTTATCTCTCATATGAGGTCAGCTTTGATGTGTCTTTCTCTGTCTCATACATCCTCTTGTTTAGGACCTTCGTGTCAGTGCAGCTGAATAAGGAGCCCTGAGAAGAAAAAATATCACCGCTTTAGTGCCACAAACAGGATGACTGCAGAACTCGTTTAACTGTAATTCTATTTATTACTATCACCGAGATAGAAATCTGGATCATAATCGAAAACATGTGGAAATAAAACCAAGATAACAAGCCTCACCTTTCATGTTTTATTCACATTATTTGAAGCAAAGAACAGCCTAATAGAGCTTCATCAGTCCAACATATTATCCCCCATCCCTGTCACCCCTGTGGCCACTTTCTCCTCTGTCAGTGGTATAGGGTTAGCATCATTAGGGGCCTCATGATGGAGAGCAGAGACTGCTTTCTCTCCTTTGTGTGCATCTCCCTGGCCTCCCCTCCAGGATGAGGGATTAAAGTAGAAGATGGGAGCTGCTAGAAGGAGCAGTGGGGTCAAAAAAAAAGAAACACCGCTGAGAAAGAAATCTGCTCAGCAGTAGACATCAATCTGCATGAAGCATGTAGAGAATAT
Source organism: Maylandia zebra (assembly GCF_041146795.1). NCBI lineage: Eukaryota > Metazoa > Chordata > Actinopteri > Cichliformes > Cichlidae > Maylandia > Maylandia zebra. Next base: position 42,150,410 of record NC_135168.1, on the reverse strand, counting down.
TAACAGGATGACGAATGTGTTTTTGTTTTGGTTTTACTAAGTATATCTAGACACGTGCACAAATCCCTCATGCACCACAAAAAATTTATGAAGCACCATGGCAACATCTGTGTGCAAATAATTCAGCATGTGACCACAATAAACCAAAGCTATCAAATCAGCTTCACCTTTAAACTTAGAAACCGCAATTCTGTTTATAAAGCAACAACAATCACCTCAAGGTGCTTTATACTGTAAGATAAAGACCCCACAATAATACAGAAAAACCCCAACAATCAAGTACTTGGTGACAGTGGGAAGGAAAAACTCCCTTTTACCAGGAGGAAACCTCTGGCAGAACAAGCGATGGGACGGGCAGCTATCAGCTGGGCGTAAAATAAATGTTCATGACAGAAAAACTGAATAAACCTTAAGATGGTCAATAAACAAGGCCTGGTTTAGCTTACTGGTGGAGCAGCTGCCCGATTTGTGTTCTTTGCTGTATGTCAAATATCAAATAAAGGCAAAAAAACCCCAAATAATCCTAAATGAAGGTCAATAAGCAAAAAAGTGGTCCTCTTCCTCAGATTTTATATGCCCTGGACGGGCATATAATAAGTGCTATAGATACAGATTAGACAGAAATACAGTACAAAGTAAAAAATGACAGGAACATGGAATAAATTCCCAGATTTATTGGATAGGTGAAATATGCCCTCAATCATTACACATGCTTAAAACTCAATTGAATACCAGATTTTCAGATGTATCTTGGAACGCAGCTCTTCTTCTCCCTGTACTAGTCACAGGCTAGTTGTCCACCAGTGTCACTGCGTTAAGCTGAATTAGCAAAAATATACCCTCATTTGGACCCGATATGTAGCGCATGTAAATCACCTCCCGGTACTTTAATCCAGATGTTTTAGTCAGACCCTGACCTCAGTGCATTCTGGTGTTCCATATTTAAATCACTCAGGGAGGCTTTAAACACACCAGCTGAGCCCAGTCCTATGATTGCCATATTTAGTGTGAAACCTGGTCTAAAAACATCCATAATACTCTTTCTTTTGATTGCCTGTTAGCCCATCATCTTGTTATTTAAAACTGGAACGATTACCTCCACCACCCCTTGCCAGGTGGATGAGGGACACCATGTTCCATTTGAAGTGAGAAAGGGTTAAATACAATACTGTTCAAAAGTCTTCAGTCACCATTCGTTTATTCATATTTTGCTAGGAAAATGGAAAATGGGTGTCTTTGTTCAGTTCTCTGTTGAGATAATCTCATTCTGCTTCACTAATGTTGAAGTCTGGGCTCTGGGGAGGCCAATCCATGACTGATCATGTTCTAGTGTGTGTGTGTGTGTGTGTGTTTGTATCCAAGTATAATTCTACTGCACTGACAGTATGTTTGGGATCATTGCAATACTGAAAAAAGAAGCAGCTATCAATCAGCTGCTTTTGAGATGGTATTGTATGGTGGTTTTAAATTTGGTGGCACTTTTCTGCATTCATAATTCCATCAGTTGTGATAAAATCCCCTATTTGGCATAGCTCAACCTTTTTTCCCTGTTTCCCTTCTAGCTTCTTGACTGCCGCTCTTCCACTGAGACCCTTTCTGATGAGGTTTCAATGAACAGCGAGAGAGAACAAATCGTGTATTTTTTGTGACAAACTGCTAATAAAAATAGGTAAAATTGGTTCTTTTCTAAGTCCTTGTGTAGACACAAGACTTTTTCATCCCTTGAGTTTGGTGTCTTTTTTTATACTTGAATGATTGAAAATTCCTCTCAAAATAGAAGGACTGAAAATGAGCTTGCATCAGTAGAGGGCAGCACTTCTGTGAGTAGTTTGTCTTGTAAAGTGACTCTGTACCAAGGATGCATTAACAGAGCTAGTAATGCATCCACACCCACTTCTTATCATAACAGCACAGCTCCGGAAACACTTCAAGCTAAAACTCATTAAGGCAAATCACTCAGAAGAGCATTAACACTTGATGGGATTATGAGACAGTGGAACAAATGCAAAGGCAGACAACTCAAAGAAGGCTCTTATTTTAGGGTTCTGATCACTTTGTTATGATACAATAGCAGCCAGTGTCTTAATCAAGCCGGTTACTATAGTGACTGTAATTCAGTGTCAATAATTCCAGATGTGTCTCAAGAGGTTTTACCGTCTGTTCAGGTTCTTTAACCCGTTTGGATCAGGAAAAAGGAAGAACAAACCTTAAGAAGGCTTATAAACATAATAGCTGAAAAGCTAATAATTCTATCTAACATCCTTGACTTTTAATGGTTGAGCTTTGTTAATGAATTTGTCAGTTTTACCTGCTCATCTTGGCTCAGGTCATATATTGGGTTTTTTTTAAATACCTTTTTTTCTTTGCAATTACCAAATTTATTAAAAAGCCCTATTTAAACATTCCTGGCAGTGTGGCTAACAACTCTAAAGCAAAAATGCAGGAAGTGTCATGCAGACAGACACGTGCAAGTAATTCCTCTAAAACACATTTTAGCTGAACAACTGCTCAAAGGTTTTAATGGCCGCCAATGTCACTGCCTGCTATCATACTGGTAAATGTCAGGGTAAAAGGTTAAAATGCTGCTTGGCATCAGTTAAACATTAACCATGTTCACCACAGATTGAATGCACTTGGAAAACAATGATGCTTTTCTTACCTCCCAAAATCCCAGACAATCTGAAGTAAGAGCCTTCTGCTGGTGTGATTAGCTGCACCTGAGAGTGTTACATGTAACCTTTATGTAACGGTTCATAAACTGTAACAAGTACCGTAGACACACTTCTACCTTACTACTGCTGAGGATAATACGATGTATTGAAAATGTATAGCTAACACTGTTATTTCTGTTATCTGCTACACAATATCGAACTATTTATTTATCTAGCTAGCATCACTGAATTTTAAGTAGTGATGCAGGTTTCAGCAATTTACTTTTTTTTTTTAAGTTTTCAGTCTAATTTTGCCCTTGTCCTTTACACCTTAAAATATATTGATACCATCTTATAGTCAAGTTTAAACCATTCATGTATGTATTCTGTGTATTGTATATTTTCAACTTTGTGATAAATCTGTCTTAGTACATGGCGCCGTGCCAGCTCTCACACGACAAATCCTGCTGAATGTTTTTAAACAAGTGTTGCTTATCTTCTTTAATCGTGTGTTCAATCTAAATATTACGCTGACTTGCAATATTAAGAGCTTGTGCGTGCGTGTGTATGTGTGAATTCCTCAGAATCTGTTTGCAGTCCCATTTACACCTGAATTTAATTCTAGGTAAGAATTTATTATGTTTAAAGTTAAGATAAATCTCCAAGAAATAAGTGAAGTTAACTGAAATAATCTTTGATCTGATGTGAACGTGTGTGTGTGTGTGTGTGTGTGTGTGTGTGTGTGTGTGTGTGTGTGTGTGTGTGTGTGTGTGTGTGTGTGTGTGTGTGTGCATATTTTATTGTGGTGTAAAGCTTTTTAGGGATATGCTCAGGTCCAAAGTACAAAAGCACAAGTTAGTATGAGAGTTCTTATAACACCAGCTACTTCCTTCTTTATATATTTACTAACATTTCCTCATTCTGAGGGAGAGGACAGTGCTGAGGCTGAAGTTGGGGGAAAGAAAGGCTTATCTTTGTACATTTATGGCCTCGTGATCAAAACTCTCATATTCTGGACGCCTAGTCTCAATTCATACCCGTTATCAGAGCCTCATAAGGAAACAAAATCAGAACAAAGCTTTTCCAGGACTCAGCAGTTCGCCCTTGACTAGTGACTGCACTGTAAGACATAAGCTGAGCCAAACCAGGGCAGAAGAAGACGTTGACTTGAGAGACTACTGGACAATGTCAGTGCCCCCCAGAGTTGTCCACAAGAGGAGGGAGACGATCACAGCCCTGCCTCTCTACTACTCCGGACACCTGCTGAAGAAACACAGTAAAGACAAGGTAAGAACGAATATGGGGAATAAACATGAGGAAATGTAAATAATTAAGACCAAACAAACCAAACAAAAGCTGCAAAAGTGTAACAAAAGTAAGGACTTATAATGGAGAATTAGCTTTGTCGGCCTGTTACTAAATCACTTACTGACCGACAGTATTTTAATGCTGTAGGTCAGAGAGTTGGGTCTTACTGCACTGCACTGTAATGTTGGTTGCTGAGTACAAGCTACATATCTGATTATTAATCCGCTAGATTACATAAATTTGTGTAGCATAATCTGATTACTCTTGGACTACTTTAAAAAGTGGAGACAAAGCAAAGGGAGACTGCGGCACCCACGGTGTGGGACGGAGAGATTTCGCAGGTCTTTCCTCCCCACTGCTGTCAGACTCCATAATAAAGACTTTAACTGATCAAGCACACACATCCATACATATGCAATAATACTAAGTGCAATAATCCTTTCTGTCATCGTTGTATTTTTACTCAGTTGTATATAGTATTTGTATTTGTATTCTATTTTTATCTTATTGTATATTTATTTTATTTTATTCTACTGTATATAGTATTTTATTTTATTCTATTCTGTACAGTTGTGTACTGTATTTATTCTTATTGTATTCTAATTTTTGCCTCATAACTTTTGCACTGTCCACTTCCTGCTGTGACAAAACAAATTTCCCACGTGTGGGACTAATAAAGGTTATCTTATCTTATCTTATCTTAATTTTGTGTTACTCAACATCAAAAAACATAAAAATGTTTTATGTCTGTACTCTTCATGCAGTCATGACTTTCAGCAGACACACAGTGCTGTGGTACACATAAACTATGTAGGACACATTTTTATGAGATTGTTTTATTGGTTATCGAAAAGGTTTTATAACTGTAAAATATTTTAATGGCATGAAAAATGTAGAGAAGCAATTTTTGACATTATTATTCAAATGTAATCTGGGCTGACTGTAGTTGTTTCAATCTGACGTAAACTGTTACTGCCTTATTGTGGAGAGGGGACTAAATTTAACCACCTTTTATCACCGGTGAGTGAGTAGCTCGGCTCTGACGGTGCATCATATTTTATAATGGTAATCCTACAATAAATATACAAGACATAGAGGTCTGTATATAAATACCTCATCTGTAAATTATCTTACAGCCTTTAGATACGTGTAAATACAATCATGTGACAAAGAGCATTTTTGAAAAAGCTACATCCTTACTGTTTCCACAGGAGTTAAGAGGGTAAGAGGCAGCCATGGGCCGTTAATCAAATGTACTTGATGAACTGATCACCAGCAAGAGTTTTAGCAGTTTGCTAGTCTGGACCATTCTGGTGTGTTTTAAGACAATCTACCCAGGGTCGATGTCTCATCAAGATCAGAAAAATTTCAACAACAACCAAGAGCTACATTTCAGACTCTACAGGCCTCAGTTAGCGTGTTAAATGTTAAAGTTTACACCAGAACAGTTAGAAAAAGACTGAACAAGTAGTGCATTTTTGGAAGGGTTGCCAGCAGAAAGCCTCTGTTCTCACTAAAGCAAACATGGCAGCACAGCTTTGATCCGCAAGGTTGCATCTGAACAAACCACGAGACTTCTGAAACATTGTCCTTTAGACAGATGAGACCAAAGTAGAAATGTTTGGAGATAATGTACAGCAACACGTTTGGAAAAAACAAACACAACATATCAGCACAAACACCTGATACCGATTGCAAACATGGCGGTAAAGGTATCTGCAAAGTTCACAGGCCCTGTGAACTTTGCAGATACTGAGTTGACTGTGAATCTCTCTGTATACTAAATATACAAATGTGAGGCCATCTGTCTGACAGCTAAAACGTGGCAAAAGTGGGTCATGCAACTACACAATGGAGAGCACCAAATCTACTAAAGAATGGCTGAAAAGAGAAAAGAATCAAGGTGCTGCAGTAGCTCAGTCAAAGTCCAGATAGCAACTAGATACCGAATCAGGAAGTGTGCATAGTTTTCCACATGACTGCGTAGCTGAAAAACTGAAACAGGTCAAGTGTAAGTAGTTTAAGTGTGATGCCTGATATGTTCATCAAATGACTTTCAGGATTTCAAGAAATACTATGGAGAGCTCCGTGGGTGTTCGCTGTTTCTGTACAAGGATGACACACAGGATACCGTAAGCAAACACCTATGCTTGTTCACATTGTGCGCTTGACTTAATCACTGAATCATCTTTTGAAAATATGTGGAGTGTTTAATTCCAAGAATTAGGAAGTAGCTTTGAGGGGCAATAAGGAAGTGCTGGGAGCACTGACCTGATTTTTTTCTCAGTATACAGAGAAGTTGGACCTGGACCAGCTGAAGTCGATGGAGTCAGACTCTCCATATCAGAAGAAGGAACCCACTGTGTTCACTCTCAGCCTCAGCACAGAGAAGGTGCAACTTAAGGTCTGTTGTGATAAAACTCACTTCAAATGATCCAATTACATCTAATATCTAATCTTATAATTAATCACTGGATGGATCAATACTATACATCGCACCAGCTTTTTATCAACTGTGTGTGTGTGTGTGTGTGTGTGTGTGTGTGTGTGTGTGTGTGTGTGTGTGTGTGTGTGTAGATGGACAGTGCAGACATGGGAGAGGTGTGGAGGGGTTTCATCCTGACTGTGGTCAAGGTGAGCAAACACACGCCGATCTAATTGATTCAGCACAATTATTTCCATTTATACAGGATATTACACACACACAGTGATGTAGACAGTGGTATTTAAATAATGTTCACCTGGTACAGATAAAGTCTGAAGTCCTTCGCATTATTACTGCACAGCAGAAATCGAGACCCAGGCAACATTTTTCTGTTCAGTGATGATGACCCTCAGTTTCTTGTTTGTAGCTGAACGCCTGGTGTTGTCTTTTGTGATTGGATGTGTTGTGCATTCAAAGATGCTCTTCTACCTTAGTTGAAATGAGCCGTCAGGTATATGGTAAAATCCCAAAAGATCAGCAGTTTCTGAAATAATCAGACCTGCCAATTCAGCACCAACAGCAAAGGCCGAGTCACTTAAATCACCTTTTTTCTTTCTCAGTTTGAACTTCACCAGGTTACCTTGACGGTGTCCACATGCCTAAAATGTGCTGAGTTGCTGCCATTTGATTGACTGATTAGATATTGGTGTAAATGAGCAAGGTGCCAGATAAAGTGGCCAGTGAATAAACGTTTATATATTTTTAAAATATATCAGGATATATTTTTGAACATGTTACAGATGATCTGAATGGTACTGAGGTCGAGCTCGTGTTTCCTTGCAGAAGGAGCTTCCCAGTAAGCTGCAGCTGATGCCTGGCCAGGTGTTACAGCTGAAGGAGGTTCTCACTCAGGAAATAAAAAGAAAATCCCCATCGTCACGTCCACCGCTCCCACCTCGACCAGGTTTCCTCTCAGGCCCGCCATCCAAAGACAAATTGAGCTCTGAGATTGCTGAGTAAGCACTGTCTGCTGTTTGTGTAAACACTGATCATTTGTAGGTTCAGAAAATTCTCAGATAGACTTTAAAAAGTGCTTCAAAACAGTTAAAATACAATAAAATAGAAGTGTGCCTCCTTGTTTTTCCTTTGAATCCTGTAGGTGTTTCTTTGATGTGACTCGAAAGGAGGCTGAGAAGATGCTAGAGGAAAACCCAGAGTGTGGAAGCATCATCCTTCGCCCGTCCACCATGCCCAACAACTACGCCTTGACCCTCAGACAAGTGTCATCCAGGTCTGCTAATCTATTCAAACCTCTGATATACACCACTGAATGCAGAATACCTGCTCATAAATGACTATTGAATTTTGACCATTAATCTTTTTGTATTATAAATTTTCTCCTGTACTGACTGATTTCATCAGCACATCAGCTATAAATGTCTTGTTTTATATCTCTTACAATAATATATATTACTGAGTTTTAGAACTATTTCAATATTGTTCCTGCTAATTTCGTAATGTAACGTGAGTTTGAGTGCTTTGAAAGATGCCAACAAACAATTTATTCACCTTATTATTATTATTACTGGTAAGTCTGACACATTGACACAGAGAATGAAGTGTTCACCAGGAACTAACTGGCGATAAAAACAGTATTGAGTGGGACAGACAGAAAGTGGAACGTAATATGAACTTTGCTCAGTGAAAGCCCATTGAGCAAAAACACACTGTGAAGAATTTAACTGTAATATAATCATCACAACGTTTCTTCTGTTTCAGCGGGCCTGTAATGAAGAATTACAGAGTGACCCAAATAAACGCCGGATTTGTCATTGAACTGGAGACACCAGTAAGTCCTTACAGGCTCTCACAGCTTCTCACCAATCAGAATATATTTCAGCTAAAGGACACATTTACACATAAAGTTCCTTCAAAGCCACAGGAGCACAAGTGATTCAAAGAAGAATCATGAGCGTGTAGTGAGTGAAATTAGAGGCGGACAGATCAATCGTGTTGTTAACGATACTGGTTTTGGATCAACACTTTAGTAAGTTGTTTGGAGACATTTACCTGATGGCATTAACACATAATCAAAACACAATGCCGAAACCCGGGATTGAACCAGGGACCTTCAGATCTTCAGTCTGACGCTCTCCCAGCTGAGCTATTTCGGCAACAAACATGTTCAGCAGAAGGACCTATGTGTTCGCCTCACTTGAACAAACCTCAGGCTAGTTTTAAGTCACGATCCATGCCTAGAAACTCACAGGAAAAACAATTAAAATGGGATTAACTTCAGATGAAACCAGATTTTTTTACTGGGGCAACCCACATACACAATTCTGTTCAGGTTCATGGATGTAGAGGAGGACATGCAGAGGGTTGGTGTTGCAGAAAAATACTGTAGTTCACCTTTTCTAAAGATTTATTAATCAGTTAATCAAAGCACAATGCCGAAACCCGGGATTGAACCAGGGACCTTCAGATCTTCAGTCTGACGCTCTCCCAACTGAGCTATTTCGGCACTGGCGTGCCATTATGATGCATGCTCAATCATCCAGGTAAGTAAATCTCCAAAAGTTGATTCTGTTCATCTAGACGTAGCGTTTTGTGGGAGAAATGTTTCATCACTCATCCAAGTGACTTCTTCAGTCTCAGCTGACTGCAGGTTTCCCCAATCTTATAAACAGTACATTTGCATGGTTTCAGTCATTATGTAATGTAATGTTTATAAGATTGGGGAAACCTGCAGTCAGCTGAGACTGAAGAAGTCACTTGGATGAGTGATGAAACGATTCTCCCACAAAACGTCACGTTCATATGAACAGAATCAACTTTTGGAGAGCACTGGAGTATCACCAAGCATCCATGACTTGCACCAAAAAAGGCAAGTGATTCAGTAACTGACATCACCCAGGTGCTGCTGACCAACAGAGTGCCAGTGGAAACTGTACAACTGTTAGCACAAAGACAGAGGAAGAGGAAAAAGGGAAGGCATATGAGGAGGGAGCAAGAGAGAAGGAAAGGCAGGAGTGTACATATGTGCAAATGCATTTCTCTTACTAAACCATTTACTGGTTAAATAAGGGGAAATAAACAGACTTTTCAACAGCATAAGATTAATTGCCAAGAACTACTGTTCCAATAAAGAAATTATTGATCAAACACGAATGTCCTTACTTTCTGTGCCAAGTAATTTTAACTGAGTAAATGACTTGAATTTGGTAGTCATGTGGGAGAGCACCAGACTGAACATCTGCTAAGAGGGCAGTATGTCCTCTCAGGCTTTTTTTTAAACATTTAACCATTTTAGATACAGGTCAGATTTAAAAGGCAGAGGTTGTGGTTCAGTTTTATTAGGCCATTATCATCCTTTCTCTGATTAAATGTATAATGCCGAAACCTGGGATTGAACCAGGGGGCCTTCAGATCTTCAGTCTGACGCTCTCCCAACTAAGCTATTTCGGCAATGCACTACACATGGAGAATGAGAGAGAGCACTGTGACCCGTCACCTGACCAAAACAGTCAAATAATTTCAACATTATCAGTTGTTGATCAAATGATGACCAAAAACTCATATATAAAAGCAAAATGCACTTACAGAAAGGACACAGGATTAATAAATGCTGCAGAAAATCATTATGTGATTTATTGCATAGAGCAATAAAACTGCAGAGCTAATAAAGACTGAAGATCTGAGGGTCCTAGGTTCAAGTCCAGGTTTTGGCAATGTAGTACATTTCTGTGGAGCACAAAGTTCAGATTATTGCCAGTTTGCAAGTCTCAGCAGAACAGTGAAGCTTTACAGTGTTAAACAGGCCGCCTGTAATTATCGTTGTTTTATTATTATTTTATAAGCTGTAGAAGTGTCATAAAATCTGCTGTCTGTAATAGAGGAATGACAGATACTTCTGATAAATCAAAGGGGAGCATCATTAACCGAGTCTATCTTTGGCTTTTTTTTTCACACGTCCTCTGTAGGTGACCGTCAGCTCCCTGAAGGATGTTCTAAAATACTTCATTGAAAAAACTGAGTATCGGCTTTGTCCTTTCATTCCATCTCAGCCCTATGACACTTTGATCGGTGAGAGTACTGCTTTTAAAAATGGTTACAGTGAAGTGGGCAACTCCTAACCACCGATTGTGTTCAATAGAGGCATCACCAGCTCCCAAGTGCCTCAACACAACCGCACGTGCACCTAAACCACTACCAAAGGCACAAGTGCCCCCTATGCTGCGGTCACGGACCAAAGAGGAGATTCTGCCAAACAAGCCTGATGAGGGAGAATATGTCATTCCTGATGATCCCAATGACTCCAGCCTGAATCTAGGTGAGCAGAGTGAATGTTGATTTAAAAACAAAACAAACAAGCGAACGGGCAGAAATCAAGGCAAATGTAAGAGCAAGTCTAAATGACTTGAATGCTTTTGTTTAAACCAGCTCAGTTGGATGATGAGCTCAGGAGAGCCCTAAAACAACGGAGAGAAAACATCTATGTTTCGACTGATGAGAAAGTCTCCCCTTATGAAACAAAACTGAATGGAAAAACAACGATCTAACACGGCACAGTGGACGACCGAGAAACCGACAGCGTGAAGTAGGGACTGGTGTAACCTGACAAGTATAACGTAAAACTTTTACCTACAGCTCAGAGATCACAATGTTCACGGTGAAAATGGCTAAATTCTGCTTTATTGAAACGAAATTTATACATTTTTCTCCAAGATGGGAGAGTTTGGACCGTTGCTTAAATATTGTGACCAAATGAGCGGACGGTGCTAGATGATCAAAAGGATTTCTGTGTTTATTTCAGTGACCACTAATATCTGCATCCGTCATTGCAATCCAGCTGAGGGGTGTCAATAAAAAAGCTGAACATTTCATCCCGTAGTCAGTCCCAAAAACTTTGTAAAAGATTAAATGTTTGTTCAAATCTTTGTACCTGTGGATGGATCCGTATTGGAACTTTTACACTGAGGGTTCACCAAAGTAATCAACCCCCTCGGGAACTTGGATGTTAATGAATGAAAAGTCATGCCCTGGATGTTTAGACTGGGCTGAGGGCGGCCATCAGCGACACCGCTACAGCTAAAGTAATAATACCAGAAGCAGGAGGGTCTGAACATGAGGATGAAACATGTTTGAGAGCCCGAGAATATTTTTAAAAAGCTTGGCCAATGCTAGATAAGATTTTCACATTGCAGAGTTGTAAGATTATCAGTGAAGGTCTTTAATATGTTCTTGATGAAAGATTGTTTACATGTGCAACGTTGCATCACTGTACTCCATTTTTGTATTTTTCATAAGTTTTGTAAGAGTGAGCTTAAACGCTGTCACTGGGGTTGAATATGATTCCAACTCTGCTGAGTGCTTTCTTGCTTTACTGATTGATTGATGACTATTTTCACAATACAAAAGTGATGACTCTGATGTCAAAAATCTCACGTAGGTGAAAACAATCAACTGCCAAAGTAACATGAATAGGTTTTGCAGATTAGCTTTGGTTTTTGTCTCAGCTTCTGCCTGTTATTCATGTTTAAATGTGTAAAAAAAAAAAAGAGAAAAGAAACAAAAGAAACAAAAGCTTAAAGCACTGTTGTTTATTTCGGATCAATGTATAATTAAATTGTAAATATAGAAAACTGATGTTTCTTCTTATTCTTTATTAATAAATTAAAAACAAACAAACAAAAAAAACCCACAGACACAATCCAGGATCATTGTTATTTTTTTTTATTTTCCACACACAGGAGTAAGCCAACATAAACTTTTGAAATGTTATAGTTTTATAAGTTATTCCATTAAGATTGCACTTTATTTTATTTTTTATCTTTATTGTGGATCATGTTATAGGTTTAAAGTTTAAGGATCATTCATTACTCAGTAAAGACAGCAAGACTGTGAAAAATATTCAATAAAAAAGAAAACCAAACACACTATCCCTTTTCGTCTCACTCCTTCACTATAGTGTTTATTTTTTGTTGTTTTTTAAGAGTAGCGGTCTCTTCCTGTTTCACATTTCTTATATTCAGGTCCTTTACACTCTGTTGTAGCAGCCTTCGTGTGAGAAATACAAATAAAATGTCTGTAATAAGTTAACATCTCAGGATTTAAAAAATAAAACAGAATAAATAAGATGATTGTTCCCTAATGTAGACCTGCCTCCGCCTGCCCTTGTCGGTGTTACATTACTTTTCGGTGAGTGACAGCTGCAGGATCCTCTCCAGCTCCTCCTCCTCCTCCTTACGCTTCCTGTAGCAAAATAAGAAGTTCATCTGTCAGAACACTGACAGCATCATCACTTTAAGATGACTTTCTTCACAGGTTTAAGGCATCTGAAAAGCTGTTCGGATCGTGTTATAAGTGTAATCTGAAGGTGAAGTGTCTTGCCCAAGGACACAACGACCGAGACTGTCCGAGCCAGGGCTCGAACCGGCAAACTTCCGGTTACAAGACGAACTGCCAACTCTTTAAGCCACGATCGCCCGATAGTGTGTTAAAGTAGTGTTAAATGTAAAGTGGTGTATTTGATATCCCCGTGTAGGTGTTCCTGCATCATCTTAACCCTTCAAAGCATGAATCACAAAATAATTGTCAGAAAATTCCAATTTTTTAACAACAGAGTATTTGGTGAATCTTCTGATGAAATTTAAAAAACATGAAATATTAATTTGCATATATGAGTTAAAATTTGTATCATATTTTATAATATTTTTTGCAATTTATTCCATACAAATATCTCCTGCAGTTTATTTGGGTTTTTCAGGGGGTGGGGTTAGGGAAGGGAGATCACACTTGTGATGTAATCTCAAAAACTCACTTAACAAATATGATTTGGCTTTAAAGGGATCAAGCACATTGTTGTGATGTCATAGCTTTGCAATGTGGGAGTGGGGGGTTTGTTTATATTAAGTTTTCCTCCACAACAAACAGTAAACATTTTAACTCTTTTCTTTAATCAGTTTGTACAAAAGAACATTATCAACTTAGGTTTGCCATTAGCCAAATTTAGGTTACTCGTGTTTTAAAAGCATTAACTTCTTGGCTAATGCTGACTGAATGCTCCCTGGCCATTTGCGATGCTGATCCTGGAGCAACATTAGTATTGATGATGCAGGAACAACACCAACACACCAAAAGATTGAACAAATGTGGCTTGTTTGGAAGGACTGAAAGAAGAAAGCCTCCTCTCTCTAAAAAGCACATGGCAGTACAGCTTGGGTTTGCAAAGCTGCATCTGAACAAAGACTTTTGGAACAATGTCCTTTGGACAGACGAGTGGTGATGATCTGGGCTTGCTTTGCAGTCACAGGGCCAGGGCACCTTGTTGTCATTGAGTGGACTATGAACTCCTCTGTATACCAAAGTATTCTAGAGTCAAATGTGAGGCCATCTGTCACAACAGAATGGCTGACTCAACCTGATTGAAATGCTGTGGTAGGGCATTAAGAGAAACCCTGCGAACCTCGATGAACTGAAGCAATGCCGTAAAGAAGCGTGACGTGAGAGACTGATGTAGAAAATAATTAAGTCAAGTTATTTATACTGAAAGGTGTTTCTACAAGCTTCTCAATCACATGGTGTACTCCGTTTCTCACAGGACCATAGCTGAAAAAAAAAGTTGTCAATCTAAGAAAACTGCACAGTTCTTGCTGAAGCGCGCATGAATTATGAAAATCAAGAAATTTACTAATAAAAATGAATTTTTTGTTGAACAGGTGAATGTATTTAATCAGGTTACCACCCAAACGAAAGGCACCAAAAGCAACGTGACTTCACACCGAATTTGCAGCTCATTACCATCTGACACAAAGGAGGATGGAAGAGTAACTCACTGCTAAATGTGCATTAACTCACCAGAGATGACTGAGGATGACCGACTGAAAACAATACACGAGTCTGAGTCGTTGTGAGTCCTAATCTGGGTCAGAATTTTTTAATTTTCACCTTTATTTCATAAAATTGTGTCCGTAGAAGTTCACAAGACTGCAGAATGAGAAGTGACCCCCCACAGCCCCCCACTGTTTTGCTCATTCAGTGGACTGAACCTTTCACTTCGGGCATTTAGCATCTGCTGAAATCCCTCGTGCTTCATAAAGACACTTTTAAACTGCCTGTATAGCTAGTAGTTTGCAGGTTCAATCGGGCCTCTTTGACAGCAGCTGAACTATGAGCCGCCATTAACACCAGAAATAATTAGACCGCTACAGCTGAAGGCTGATATAGTTATAATAACATCAGATAAACTACTTTGCTATTTGGCTATGATAGCACTGGGTAGCATTAATGGGGTGCTGACAAGCAGTATTTTATCCCTCATTATCTTCCTCTCCTTTTTTTCATATTTTATTTTTCAAGCTTAAAACATTTTTAATGTTTCCAGCCACGTGAGAGCAAGGAAACTTGTCTGCAGTGTCCCCCGCCTCTAGCCCAGTGACAGATGGATAACCCTGAATTAGATACGTGGTTATGAAAAAGGGTGGTTAGATGAATGGATGAATCCATCTGAATCCAACTGCTTCCCTAAGCAGGGAATAATTTGTCAGCATCATTTGTTTTTTGAGAGATTTTTGACAGCTAAAGTGTCGCAGTTGTTGTTTGTCACACCATGCTGCCAAAATATGAGTTTGAGATGAAAGAGCAGAGGGCGGCACTCTCTGTGTGCACACTCCATTAAATTAAAACAAAAATAAAAAAGATGACTAATACTTTGTAAGCTCTACAAATTCTAGCAGGTGTGAGAGGTTTTTTGTTTGTTTGTTGTCGTTTCTTCCTTCTGTCTAACAATTATAGGTCATATAAACCCACAATTTCAGAAATGACTCATTTCCTCATCCATCTCGTCTCCACTCCCACCTGTCTATCTCCTCCTGCTCCCTGCAGGACAGCTCCATGGCAATCCGCAGCTGCTCGTCGAAGCTGGTCGCCACACCGTAGTGTGCGGATAAGCGCGGATCGGTCACTGTGCTGTAGGAGAGCGGGGAGTTGGCGGTGGGGTCCAACGGAGAGACAGAAGAGGGCTGGCTGGGGTCGGCCATCTCCTCTCCCTCTCTGCTGGCCAGTGAGATGGACAGAGACTCCTGGATCGCCCTGAGATGGGAGAGAAATGAGGACACCGTTAAATAACGACGGGTCTCTTAACAGGAGACTTTTCAAGCTGCGCTTCATTACAGGATAAATTTAAGCTGGTGCTCTCAGGAGAAGGTGGGAAGAAAAAGCTCATCACTGAACTCTATTTAGAAATGTGTAATTAAGTCACTTCACAAGCCAGGGATTTCCCTACATAACAACAAGGAAGATAAGTTAAAACTGTCTGATTTTTCTTTACAGTAACAACTACAAGAGAGTTTGTGAGGTCATAACCTTTTAACCAGACATGTCAAAAGGTGAGTGAAAAGTATATGATCAGTGCCATTTGTTTCCATTGTGAAGAGGAGGAGCACTGGCAAGAAAAAGAGCCTGTTAAATTTGGTTGCAGAGGTGTTATCACTTTCTTAGAAAGTGTAAGTATTAAAGTTTAATACCAGAGAAAACATATGGAGGATATCTACCTGCATGTCCTCATATCTCTGGCTGTTTTCTGAAGCTTTCATTCAGGCATAAAACCTTTAACTAGTGTGAGCAGCGTGAAAGTGTCCGTGAACTGAAGCTGGGCCTGGCAGCTGATCAGTGTTGCATACGATTTAGACAGACTGACTGAGATAGCAGACGTTTCGTCTCATCATTTCATTTGCAGAACAAACAAAAGTCAGAATGTCCAGCCAACAGTCCACGGACCAGTCATTAACATGTGTTGCATAGATGAGTGACTCAGCTGCCAGGTTTATGCTCCTCTCTGTCAAACACGACAATCTGGAAACAGTCCTTAGGTGTGTTGTGTGCCATCTCAGAACGTTTGAAGTAATTATTAAGGACATGGCCAGTTTAAGAAAAGAAGATGGGTAAAGCCTGAGGATAAGCTCACCTCTCCAGCTGAGAGTCTTCCTCGTACAGGGGAGACTGTGGCACCGGACGGCTGTTGGTGAGGGCCTCCCAGATGGTCACCTGAAAACCAGACACAAGGGTTACACCTGGCTTTAGATTTAAGGACAACCTACACAGAGACTGTGCTGAGCTTTTAAATAATTCACAGTGGAATGAGTTTGAGATGATAAAAACACTGTAACAGTATTATGACCCGAGACCCTTTGTTTTTTAAAAGGTGCTGTAAAACGTCACATGAGAAGGGCAAATTAATAAACTGAGAGAAAATTTAAAAAAACCCCAGAAAAGTCTTGAAAGGAAAAGAAGAACAAGGCTCTGTGACCCAGAAGGGGATTTGTTCTGACCTGGTCGCTCTCTGTGCCGGCGTCCAGCAGGCTCTGCTGAATGGCAAACTGCAGCAGGTTGTCATCCTCGTCCCTCATTGGCTCGCTGCGGCCCGGACCGAGAGTGGTGTAGTCGGGAGGGGGCTCAAACACTGAGGGGTCCACCTCACAGTGGAAGGGAGGAGTGGCCTGACCTGTGATATGAGAAAGTACATGATAATAACAATGATAATGATTACATGTCAATTTAAAGTCATGTAAAGGTATCAGGTACCACTAAATGTTAGGTCAGTAGTTACCAGCTTCTCCGGGGCTCTCTGGTTTGTGAACCGTCACAGAACTGACCGGCTCGTCACAGCCGCACAGGTTGCTGAACGTCACTCTGGCATTCAACACATGAAACAGAGGAATCTCTGAAAGGCAGACGGAGAGTTCAGTCAGACATGAGATGTGGTGGCCAGCAAGGACTTAAACAAAAACATATAAATAAAACTCCTTCCAAACCCACAAAAGGTGATTGGAGGCTCAGAGGTGATTGCATTTCTGGGATCTTCAATATATTTAATATAATTATATACTTCATATAAGCTAGGATTGCACACCCTAAACAAGACAGTTGCCATTTGGATTTAACCAGTTTTGACCGATGATTTGATACATGTGATTTTTACACCCTGGTAAACATAGAAACTAAAGTCTTTGCTCTCTCCTCTTTCATTTATACAGGTGCTTGCTCTTGTTATTGCAAAATAACTACCGTGAGATAATGTCAAGTTGGCAAACTTTCAAAAAGTCTCAAATAGTGCCACTAACAACATATATCTTTAACCACACTCACCTATCTTGACAGGGAAGCCTGGTGGCAGGCGGAGGGTGATGAAGTCACGCAGCTTGGCAAAGTGGGCGTTCGAAATGGCCATGAGGTCTATGATGGGTGTCACTTGCTCGGCCAGGGACAGAGGGTGAGACTCGCTCAACCACAGCGTTGCTTTAAACCTAGAATGGAGGCAGAACAACAAAAAGAGAAATAAGGGTGGTGATGAACATCTGTGCATGGATTTGCGTTGTGTATCTTACCTCTGAACTTTGCTGGTAAGCTCAATGGGGCGTCCAATGTCGCGGCCGTTCAAGTTGAACTCCGGGTTGAAGTATTCCTCAGCTGTGATGGCTGTGGGGTTGTGAGGACTGGCGCACTGGGACACGTTGCTCTAAGAGAAATATGGAAAGGGAGCAGTAAGTAACAGTGTTCATTAAAGGAGACTGAAAGCAGTGTAGGTGGTGTGTGTGTAGATGTTAATGCACGGGCGCTGCTGAGACTTACCCCATTGTGAGCTGTGTGCTGTTCAGCAATCCCCAGGAAAGACTGCAGAGGAGTCTTTGAGCCTGAGTAGGAAGACAAAAAGGAATAAAAAGAGATCACTATAAAAGTGCTACAAAAATCCATTAAAATTTACTCTGTATGGTCTGTTTAAAGTGGACTGTAAATTTCCAGCCCCATATTTTTATTCCAGCACTTTATTAGAGCAGCTCTGCAAGACCCATAGTTCAAAATAGTCCTTATTTATCTTTTACTGTGCCTATGGACTGATGATCTATCTGACATGGAGCATTCTGAGCAGTTAGATGCTTCGGTTTCAATCTCAGAGGGATTACTCATACTTATTATTTAAAACCTTGACCACGTTTAACATGAACATTCACACTTGTAGCAGTGTATATATGACCAGAAACAAGTAAAAGCATAATAAGTCCACTTAAGGAAAGTATCCATGAAGAGCTAATTTTCTAATACAATCAACATTTTATTACAATAAATTGGTGAAAAATCACATTTTTCAGTCTCCACAATCTGTTCAAGATACACACCTCAGTTATGAGGTGTATCTGTGTGTATCCGTTGTTACCTTTGCTTCTCGACTTGTCCTGGTCTGACAGATGTTCTGTCCTTGAACGAGTCACCAGCTCCACATTGGTAGCGCTGTAAACCTATACACAACAACGCACAAAGGAAAAGCACCCGTGAGCATTTTAGTTTGCTTTCAGTCAGGAGTATGAGTGTCTGCCTGTCTAAATTCAAAAGCACAGTTTGAAATAAATAATTAAATACATCTAAAACTAAATGGGCTCACTCGCACTTACCTTAGCTTCATACCCACTGACGACCTCGCTCTTCTCAGAGCGCCAGCCCCAGATTCCAGACTTGTTCCTAAACACACAATGACAAATTAAGTACTCATTGTGCTAATATAATATATATTTCTACATGACTAACTGTGAGGATGCACTCAGAGTTTATGCACGGAAACATGAAAAATGAGATGTGTAGAAATAATTTAAGAATTCTGCGTATATGTATACAGTATGTTACCGCTCAAATGCAATATTGCGAGTGTTGAGGTGCGTGGAGACAATAGGCGATGTGAGTCTCTGGGCTGTGTTCTCTTGAGATGGCTGCATTGCTGCCAGGAGCGAAGGCGCATCACGAGGGGACAACACAAGCGGCTCTGTGTACACGACCTGCTTCTCATGGTCCACCTCCATGACCACTGCCCCATCGTCTGAGAAGAGACGGACAGATAGCACAAACAGCTAGGCTGTGTAATCAGGGTGCATACAAAACTCAATCAAGATACAGGTGCAAGAGGAAAATGACAATAATTCTGACAGAATGAAAGCCATCACAAAGCTAGAAGAACAGAATTGCTTTTTAGTCTTTCAGGGATGGCCTACATCAGCTCAGAATCTATCTATGTTAGTTTCTAAGTTAAAAGGCTTGCATGCTATTGTGGCCTAAGGTGCAAAAAGCGCATACCTCCACCCTTGAAGATATAGCTGCGTCGTCCTTTCAGCCAAGTCATGTGTTCAAAACCCAGGAGTGTGGTGTCCACACGGAGGCAAGAGCCACTCTTCCACACCCGGTAGACATCACTGGGGCACACTTTTGACACCAAGGGCACTGAGATGGAAGTTGAAGAAGATGAGATGCAGTTACAGTGAAGTAGCACTAGAAACAATTTGAATACCTAATGAATAAAAAGCTGGCTGACAATAAAGCTGACAATTTTTGTCTGAATTTATTAACTATCAATGAGAGAATCATATATGCTATAATCTGGTTGGTAGTGATACTCTAATTTTAATCCGCTGAACAACATCTGTTTGCGGCTGTTGTGGGAGCTGTCCAGCTAGTTGTGGTGCTGAAACTGACCTCTGTGGATATGCATTAATGAGCCACACTCACCCCAACTGGTAAACTCCCATTTCATCTCCACATAAAAGTCTCGTGCCTGGAAGACACAGAAGACACTCTTAGATCTTCTCAAGTCGTCTACCGTTTATGCCTTCAGATTCAATACAGCTCAAGAGCTGCTAAAAACATACACTGACACATCAGACTTAAATTCTTCCCCATCAACCTTCAACCAGGCACCAAGGAATTGATGAGGGTTGTCTCAGTTCAACGGGTCAGGTGTAAAACCCAAGAGATTACATTTGTGCAACCAGATGGATCTACCTGTCTTAGTTTGCTGAGCAGCTCGGGAATGCCCGCCAGTCTCTCAGTGGCACGCTTGAAGTCTCTGTACTGAAGCACCAGCTGTACAAGCTCAGGGTCCCCCGTGCTCACTGCCTCCTGCAAGACTGAAACATGCATTTATTTACAGAGGGTGTTTCTCTTTCCCTCAGTAGCCTGAGGGTAGGAAACAGAGAAGCAGCAGAGCACTCACTGGTCCAGCCCTGTGCGTTGCAATGTGTAGGGTCTGCAGAGTGCCTGAGCAGCACCCGGGTTGACTCCAGGTGGCCCAGACACACAGCAAGCTCCAGCGGGGTGCGCCCTCTCGGATCCAAGCGCTCCAGATCCTGCTGCAAAACCAAACACACAAGCAGCAGCAGCATGAGCGCAATGCAGTTCGACATGCCAAAAAAAAACCCCCATCATCAATCACCAGCTCCAAAAAACAAAATCAAGTCTTACCTCTTTCTTCTGTAGCTCTCGATCCAGCTCCAGGTACTGATTGTTCCAAACCAGATAATGCAAAGGAAACGCTTCTTGAGCCATGTTTGACGACCGTTTGAGAGTTAATCAGCAGGAAAGCTACGACTTCTGCAGCGACACCACAGCAGACGGGTGCTGCGCTGATCGGCACCGCTGCTTAGCTAGCTAGCCTCGTTTACAGCAGGGAATTGTAAACTCTGAATGCAAGAGGTGTGTCACCAAGGGGGGAAAACCCTTCCACTCACTAAATATACCAAAGTTGCTAGCGTTAGTCAGCAACTAAACGACTACTGTACCTGCCTATGGAAATTAGTGGGCTGAGTTAGCTAGGCTAACTCAGCCCACTAATTTGTTGTAGTTAACGTTAACTAGCAGCTAGCTGGGCTAACGTTAGCTAACTGGCTAATAACATCATTTCCCTCTCGTTTTGGCGCCTGTGTTCCATTATTCGTAACTGAAGACAGCCTAAAATGCGCCTCAGTGTCCGCTCATTTTTTCCACAGTGTCCTTAAAGTAGTAAAATAGCGGGTGAAATTGCCGGCTGATGGAGTTAGCTAGCTTCTCCCCCGCTGCTGCTACTGCAACCATTCCCCCCTTTCTTATCGCAGGGCTGTCTAAATAACACAAGACACGGCCTTTACTCCGCTTTCACATCCAGGTCCCTCGAGTTGGGGCATCCGAGATGATGCTGGTGACAGTTGATGTCGGGACGGCACTCGTTTCCTGCCAAGCAAACGCCTAATAAAGGCGATTACATCTGTCAGTCTGCTGCGATCCGGTACAAATATTCCTGTGTATTTACAGCCGCAGCGGCAGTTTTCTTTATTATTTATTTATCTAGGCGTCGCTTTATTTCCAGGTTATTGAGAGATGCTGGGTGGAGCCACCGAGGAGTGGATAGATGGTATAAACAGGAAAATACTAGTGATGTAATTGCAGTGCATCTTCCCCACTTTCAGCTCAACAGAAATCACGAAACCCAGCCATTGTTTATCATTCTTTTATTTATTTTTTTTCTTGAAAAATAACACAAATAACATAAAGTGAAAAAGGCTTCTGAAAATAATTACAATGCTACAGGTTCCCCGTTTTGATAATCTAAAAGAGGAAAAACACATTTACACAAAAGTATACATTTATATTCTTATATTCATTTTTAAGGGATATGGCCAGGAGGAGCAGTCTGGGAGGAGACCTTTGATATAGAGCCATAACACTATAAGGGAACAAAGAAATGAGCAGAACCCCCACCTCCCTAAACAAAACATCTCTACACTGAATCTGACAAAGTCATGTGAAAAGTAGATGGTCACATTTTTTCCTCTCTTTTTATTTGTAAATGAAAGCAAAACAAGTGTATCAAAGACAGGTGGGGAGCGGTTTAATCTAGAATAGTTTTGCTCTAAATGTTGTCTCTGTACAAAAACAAAGCAAAAGGAGTTTGGAAATTATAGCACCTGAAGTCTAACGTTGTTTGAAAATGCACCATTTATCTGACACCTTATCCTTGGCTCGTCCCCTACACTTAATGCAACCTGCCCTTTTGTTGGGGTGAGGTCTTGTTGCCATGTTGATTGCCTACTCACACTTTTAACTTTCTTACACACTTAGCATCCATATACACCATACAACTGGACTTGTGTCGCAACCAGTGACTTACAAAGCTGAATAAACATCTGGTAAACATAGGTCATTCCCGTAGCTCACGTTTCCCAAGTCTGACATCGAAGTCCTTTCACCTTTACTTTCCTTTTTTTTTTGTTTGTTTGTTTTTTAAGTATCAAAGCATAGCTGTTGTGCATGAAGCGCAAGTCATCAAACAATTGAACAGAAAAAGATATTAATATGCTTGAAGCACCCAAAAGTAGCTGAAATCAGTTAAGTTCAACAAAACAATGCATGTTTGTTCTGCGGATGAAACTCAAAGTCTCTGCTTATCTTTCTCAAGGCAGAAAGCTTGTGATGACAGTCATGACTGGCTCTGTCCAAAGAAGAGTTGATGACTTTGATATCCACAGGATGTATAGTCTAATACAGCTTTTAATTGCCTGCATTCTCCCACTTAGGAAAATTAAAAAAAAAAAAAAAAAAAAAAAAAAAGATGTTTTCTCCACTCACCACGAAGTCCCAAAAGAACAGCAAAAAAGCTCCTGAGTCCTTTTTTCCTTTTTAAGTACATGGCAAAATAAAATGTAATGAAAAGAAGCATCGTTCCAGCTGTGACATGCCATTTGACCCCTCCCAACAGCACCAGTCAGCGAGCCCTCCCAGTTTAGACCCCACCCTTCCTTTGCGTGGCACAGGTGCATGAGCTTCCCTGCCTCTCTCTGTTGCACAGATTCACATCAGGATCCACTCCCTCCGCTTTTGCATCTCAAATCACGTCTGCAATGACAGAAGGCGAGCCGCTTAGGATATCCGCTGGATCAGTTTTTCGTCCGATAGGCAGTAGAGTGTGTTGACCGACAGCTCAGAGATGAACGCCTCACAGGCCTTGCGGGAGACACCTTTACAGCCTCGTAGGTCAAGCAGCATGATGCAAGAGAGGCGGCGGAGATACTTCAAACACGTATCTGTCAGTTTACTGCAGCCTGGAAAAGAAACGTGAAAACATTTATCTCCAGTTGAATGAAACTTCCCAGAAATGCTGTCCAGTCCATATACTTCCCAACAGTTTCCTACCTCCCAGATTGAGTTCTGTGAGTGTGTTTCGCGTGGACGAGCCCACTGCAGTCAGCAGATTGATGGAGTGGTCGGTGAGACTGTTGCAGTGGGACAGATCCAGTTTTGTTAAATGGGGCATGTGGCGGATCACCAGACGCAGAGTGGAGTCGCTAATGTCCAAACCTGCTAGCCGCAAACACTGCATGGACCGCAACTGACTACGATTGTCACAGCCTGGACCAGAGATGAAAGAAAACAAGCAGAGACATTCTGTAAATTTGGTAAAGGAAAGGGAGAAAGGAAAAGGAAAAGACACGAAAAAGAAAGAAAACTATACTAAATCTATTACTTGATAATGCACATCGTATGATCCCTTTGTACCCTCTGAGGCTCCCCTTTCCTTACCTGGAGGAGTGACTAGATCCCTGATCTGAGCATCTTTGACGGCATCTGCATATCGCAGATCAAGTGAACGGAGTAGAGGGCAACCAGAGGAGCACAGAGCTGAAACAGAGGACCAGGAACAACCTGCCAGCATCAGATCCTTCAGCCCTGTAAAATGGGTAAGATTTAAATAGTGTTTAATGTCATACAATCTAAAAATTGAGTCCCCCTTTTATGTGTTAATATTGTTAATACATCTATATTGTCCCTTTCAGAATTCAATAATCCTGGAAGAAAACTTGAGTGTGTACCAGGCAGGCGGTCAATGAGCCAGCTGAGCTGTTTTTTAGAGATGTTGGTCCAGGAGAGGTTGAGTGTGACCGGCTGTCTCTTTATGATGCCTGTCAAGGCCTGAGGACTAACCGTGCGCTTGATGCTTAGGTCAATCCGCGCCCAAAGCCGCTTGTCTAAACACCTACAGATGAAAACATATGCATAAAGAACATATCTGTGCATTTGTAGATATATGGGTCAGCGATACAGTCTAAATAAACCATCTTTTAGGCTTTCAAAAGGGCTCACTGGGCCTTTTAACAAATACAAATCAAAGTGGTCTGAATTGATTTTAAAAGACTGAAATCCAACTGAATCTTACTAAAATCTTTTTAACATTTAAAAAGTAGAAGCAAAATTATCCTGCCTCTACAACATGAAATTGAAATGACCCACAAGACGGCCCAGTTAAACATACCTCGATCGTGTGATTCACACCTGTAGTCTGGCATAATTTAACAACTTTAAAAAAGGTCCAGATTCAGAGTTATCATAAATATCAGATAAAAATGCTGAGATCCTGAGGTGATCAGCCAGGTAACAGTCATCACTTTGCTGAACTACAAAAAACAAAAGTCCAGTAGGGTTTGTAAAGCTCTCTTAAAAAGTGTGAAGCTTTTCTTTAACTTAATGCAGAGACCAGCTATAGAGGCCACATTAACCAGAGAACAAGCCATCATTTGTAGCCAGCACAAGTAACGTCAGTGATTTGTAATTTAAATTAGGTAGAATGGGCCTGAACGCGTATGTTTTACTTTGCTTTTTATGAGTGTAGTGAAACAAAAAACACTTTAAGGAGATTTGTTAGTAAAGTGTCAGGGAAGAGGTCTTACCATTTGTACCAGTTCTTGCAGACTGCCATGCAGACGCAGAGATCTGCACGATTTAAGTAGCGGAAGACAGACACCCACACCTCTCTCTCACAACTTGGGTTATTCCCGACACTCCCCCTTTCTGCTTCGCCCCCTCCTTCCTGCAGGGCAGACAGAGGGACGCGGAGATGGGGAAGCTCAGAAGATGAAGACGAGGAAGCTCCATTGTTCAGTTTGGCTGGCCTGGTCAGTCTCATTCTTTTTGAGGCCTCAAGTCTCTCTGAGTGGGAAGTGCGAGTGCCAGTGTGTCCACTGCGAGTCTGCGGTGGTGTGTGCCTATTTGAGTGCTGATCAGGACAGGGGCTGCGATTTCTAATTGGGGGTCTGAGGAGGGCTCTGGGCTGGCTGTGTACTGTGGAAGTAGCAGTGTGAGGGGCGACAGCCTCTAATTTGGGGACAATAGCTGACGGGTCCTGTTTGGCTCTGGTTGGCCTTTGGAGTGTGACTTTATTAAGATATGTTGCATCTCTGTCCCCTGTTCGACTTTCCTGCTCCATCTCCTCCTCTTCATCCTCATCTGCTCCATTTTGGTTGGCCATCTCAAACCCGTCCTCTTCTCTTTCTTTGGCTGCCTGTCCTTCCCGTCTCAACTGTGGCTGGTTCTCTTTATCACCTCCCCTCCCGCTGTTCTGCCCACTCTCTTCTTCTTCGTCGTCGTCACTGCTGCTGCTGTTGGTGCTGCTGCTGCTGCTGTCCTCACTGTCCTCTTCCAACTCTGCGTGACTCTGACCACCTCTGATGCCTTTTCCTGCCCCTCCTCCCCGCAGCCTCACACCTCGCCCTCTCCCCCTGCGGGGCTCTCCTTTGGGTGCAAGCACTAAACCATGGGAAGACTGCTGCTGCTGCTCAAAGGACTCGGTCTCTACTGGATTGCTGTGGTAAGAAGACCCATTCGCCCAGGTGGAACCTTGACCTCTGCCCTGAGGTAGTCTGCTCGCTGGAGAGCGCAGACGAGGCAGCACCCTGGAGCCCAGCAGCCTCGGGGAATGAGCTAGAGATGACGATTTCTGTTTAGAGGGAAAAGGCAAATATCAATAAGACATGACATGTTTCAGACATCAAATCTAGTTCTACAAAAAATGGTTTTGCATAATTGTGTCATCTGCTGCAGATATAAAACATTGAAAAGTTGATAAAAAAAAACTTCACAAATGCAACAGTTTCAAATGCAATACAGAATAACTGCAGAAATAAGTGCACCACTTACTGTTAACATTTTGACCCGATCCAGTTTCAGCTGCAATAAAAAGAAAAGATGTAGGGAAGAGTCAGCTACAGAAAAAACTAATCTATGAATAGATAAAGTGTTAGCTTATTATTTAAAGTCAGAGACAGTTTCCCCAAACAGGTGTTTCAGTTGGAAAATCAGTAGCAACTAAAAAAAAAATACAAATCAATGTGAAACAAACTTAAGTATCCCCAACTTACTCTCTTTTTATATCTGAGCTGAAGCTCAGTTGCTCGTTTGCGGCTCTGTTGATGCTGTAGTAGCAGTTTCTGAGAAGGCGGTGGTGCTGTTGGCCGGCCTTGGGGTCTGCTACGTTTTGCTGGACCCGCCTCTTCACCAACACCAATTCCTTCCCTGTATGAAAGTTTGGACTGTGGCAAGGAGGTTGAGCCTTCTGACTCTTCACTTTCCTCATCGCTGGAAGACTGATATGGGAGTGTCATTATTAATTAGTGCATCAACATCAACTATAAGGCAACAGGAAGTGGCTGATAAACAATAAAGGGAAAAGAAAAAAAAACACGTCTGAAAGAATGAACCAGCTAAAGCAAGAAGGAATCAAAGTAAATGTAAGAAATATATTTAAGCACCTCTGATGCTGAATCTTTTCCTTGGTAACATTTGGGACACTCCCAACAACTCGGTAAGTCCTTATTGATCTTCCCCTCACCAGGTTCCTAAAACACAACAGGTAAATGTTTGAATTGGAAACTACAAAACCTGATCACAAATGCAAAAAGCATCAATGCAATAACTGTGTAATGTCCTTAATTTATACGCTAGATCAGAAGCAGACGCACCTTAATGCATTGTCGATGGGCGATTTCTGAACACACAGAGCACTCCATGAGGGTGTGAGTGATTGGATTTGCTTCATCTGACTCCCCCTCTCCACATATGGCACATCGTGCTGTGTTCGGTAACGCAGGCTAGATGGTGGACAAAATAAAGCCCGAAATTTTACATATAATGCTGACAGGACACTTGTTAAGCCTTGATTATACTTTTGGTGTCTATGAGTCGGCAAGGGTCTGAGTGATGTAACCTTTGGCACACACCTGCCTGCTTTTTTTTTTTTTTTTTTTTTAACTTAGCTGTCAGGTCTTCAGCAACTGAGTATAATCAAAACTTTAGAATGATTTTCCAGTTCAGTTTGTCAACACACTTTAGAGTAAGACGCTTCAGTAAAAGTATGTTTTAACAGTTTTCAGTGTTTCTTCTGCATGCATTTACAGATGGACAGCATAATTATTTCAGTGTATATAAATACAATGATGGGTATGAAATCTTACTGCTAGACACTGTCGCATGACGCAGCTCTTCTTCATGCGCCCAGGTCCACCGAACTTCCTCATGTCATGGCAGTACTGGCAGTTGCCACACTCCTTCCTGCAGCAGGCAGCACAGCGCTTGCACCTCACCCGTCTCCGTCTCAAGGCGGAGATGGAAGACCGTTTGGTCTTCTGACCCAGAGGCTTGTGGAGGGTGGGTCCCAAGCGAGGACGGTAAAGAACAGGTGTAGGAGGAGTGGGAGGCTGGTACCATGATGGCTACATATACAAGACCAGCAGGCAAAATGCATGTTATGATTGAGTCCCACAAACATCAGGCAGATGATTAAAAATAAAGCTTAGAAAAATAGTTCACTACTCACCCTTTCAGGCCATCTGACTATGGGCTCTCCAGTGTAGGCTAGCTTAGGGCTGTCATCGGCACAATCTGTCAGAACAGCCTAGACAAAAAAATATGGAAATGACAGATGAGTATTTGGTCTAAATATATTAAATAGAGCATGTGACTACATTCTAAGTTGATCAACGCAAGGAACTTTGGTGACACTCACCCTCATGTCCTCAAGCAGGCCTGCAGCATTCGCAATTCCTTCAGGGACGCACTTTTTGTGGCTCGGCAGCTCCTCCAGTTTTCCTAAAAGGTTCCACAGTCCTTCCAGCTCAAAGGGGGTCAGCACGGGCCGGGGTTTGCTAACTTGGATTGGTTTTTCTTCTTCGGCATCTTCCTCCTTGATCTTGATATCCTCATCTTCATCATCAGTGTCATCTTCATTGGAAGCACCATTACCAGTGTAGGCATTGTTTTCGAGGTCAGCTGGTGTTAAGCCTTAAAAAAGGAAGCATGTAGTGTTTAAAGTTAAAGTAAGTGATAAACAAATGTTTGTGTTCTGTAGGAAAGAAAAAAAAAAGGGGGGGTGGGGGCAGCGGTCTTTATCTGAGTACATTTATCCTTACCTATACCGAGGGAGTACTTCTTGAACTCAGGGGTGAGGTGCGAGATGTCTGTCAGACAGTAAAGGTATCTCTCCAGGACGTACCAGCACATCTCATAGTAAAACGGGTACCTGAACTTTGCTGGCACCTAGGGGATGTTGATAAAAACAGACCAGGAAGAACTGCTAAATCTTATATAATAATGATATATTTATGTCTGCATTTCTGTTCCTGAACTCCCCCTAGTGGATTGGTTCAATCTTTATGAAACTTGGCCCATAAACTACCTCGGGTACCAAGACTAATAACATCACAATATGGCGGTTGATTCAAATATTTACGGCAAATAAAAAACTGCTGGGTTTTTTTCTGCATATTTGTATCCAGAACCTGCGTGACTGAGGCCAGTTTGTAATATACACCATTTTTACGCAGGTAAATAAAACGTCAAAAGAACCACAATGGACATAAAAGCAACCAAGTAGTCACATGAACAATGGGTATGTCAATTCATTCGTTTGAGCTAAAGTGTTGCCTTGCTTTTTCAATTATTTCCTTCTTCGTTTCTATTTCTATCACAATTAAAAGCTCCTATTATTGATTATAAAGTGAAGGTTAAAGTGTTTGACCTGTAGCAAAATGTTGAAAATGTCCTTTTCTCTCTAAGAAACCATGTAAAGGTTCGTTTTAAACACTGCTCAAAATCATATTTAACCCTAATTTAGTACTAATTAAACTATTTATGCTTATATTATAGGTAGATCAACATTTACAAATAACAGAAACCATATGTATAGCAATCAATGTAAATAAATGACGGAAATATGAGCCATACCACATACAGGATGGGGACATTGATATTACATGTGTTCCTATAGGAACATGTAGGAAGTTACATGCTTGTAATGCATCTACAATGGTTCCAAATTGTTAATAATTAAATGTCTTTTTTAAAATTCTCAGCTGCACCTATGCAACTATATTATTTATGTTTTTTGTTTTGTTTAACAGCTACTGTCAAGCACCACAAAAAAGAAGCATTTGTCACACGGTAGCTGTGGTTTTCACTTCTTCTTAGAAATATATATTTAAAAAAAATATGGTGTCACTGCAGACACAGCAGTCCAGATACAAGCTGAACACCTGTGTGTGTGGGCTAACCCAGCCGGATACCTAACCTGTGTTATAGCTAAATTTAAGAAAGGAAAAGAAACTTGACATAGTCTCAAAATAAACTTCATATTTTCCATAGCACATTTTGATTTCATCTACCAGTTAAAGTCACAGCATCTCCAAATTTATAATATACAACAATCTCTCACACAATTTGAGGTCTAGTTTTTCCTTTCAGACTTTTTAATGACCTGCAGTAACCCTGTCAGTGGGCTACAATTGTGTGGATAGTGCTTTACAACCCCTGGATTCATATCCAAGAACCAAAAGATGCATACATGTTTCAATTTCAAGAAAATGACAGTACTGGCATCAGATTTCTACAGTGGGAATACCCGAAAAGGTACTAAATGGTTTTTTTAGACTTGTCTTTTTCGCCCCTTGTAATTTCCACACGGCCCTGAATCATGTATTACATTACTCTAAAATCTCAAATGATTTATAAAGACATTTAAACAGTGAGCTGTTTAACTGCTGCTCACCCGTGTGCGATCCTCAATGGTGTAGATGTTGAGCTGCATCGGGATGTTAAAGCTGTGGAGGAAATTCCCCCCAAACACCAATGTGTCCTCTGGTGTGTACACAGCATGGATCCACCCTACACCATATTAAACACAGGATGCTTGTTTACATGTGTGAGAGGCTTACATACATTGTCTCTACCCTCGTCTGTAACTGTATGTACTAACGCTATTATTCTATTACAGAACAGACCTGATGGGATGACGAAGGTGTTCCCTTGATGGAGCTCTATCCTTTGACAGTCATGGCACTTATCCCCCAAGAAGATGTCTCCCTGTTTTCCTGATAAAACCCAGTTCTCATACATCTCCAGGTTCTGTGGTGAGGGTGGAATCAGCCAGAACACCTGTAGGGGGAAAGTAAATCTTAGTTAGAATCTGCAATGCATGCCAACTAAACAATTTGATCTTCCCTCTAGTCTGCTAACAAGAATTGAATTTATTAAAGGAACTGGCATGCACTCATAAAAATGTCCCCGTCAGTATTTACTGCATAATAACAAGAAGTGTGATAACATTAGATCATACTTTGATTTATTCTGAAAGCAAGACTGAAGAAAAGGACTGTCCCAGATTAAGTTTTTACCCAGCTGTTATAGGCACTGCTGTTAGAGTTTCTGTAAACACAGCAGCCTACCTGGATTTTTTAAATACAAAAGCCACAATTGTTAAGTTAGCTAATGTACCTTTACTATTATGTTCAGAATTCCTACACGCTTGTATCCATTTCAGAAAAAGCTCCAACTTATCATTTGCAGTAACCTCAGTGTTTGCATCTTCAGTAAAATACACCTTTCTTCTCCTTCTTGCTTATTCTCCTTTAATGCCACCAAATTTCTCTCAATGGTAAAGGCTGTAAAGTGGGAAACAAATTCTCCTTCTGGAAACCCTCTGTGAGTGCAGAGATGCACACATAGCTCCTTTGCTGCATGTGGGCCTCATAGTTAGCGTTGCAACTGTGCAACAACAGCCTACATACACATAGAAATGTGCCTGTTAAAACCACCAAAGTTAACAACTATTCTGATGGACACCTCGTTAAATCTATAGTTCTTGTGCGGTGTGACATTCAAACTGACCTTTCCTCCTCTCAGAATGTGGTACCAGACGGAAGTGCCTCCAAAGTCAATGTGGAAATCTGTGAAGCAGCCCTGCACACTCATGAGACAGTACCTGAGAGATATGAAGGAAGGATTGAAAACCATCAAACAAGATTAAAATGTGAACAGAAGCTGGCATACAGATTAGCTAGCTTACATTTGCATTGATATAGGAGAGGGTCATGATGGTGGTTTCTCTACAGCACAGCAAATGTTAAATGTTGTTAGTTTACTCACTTCTGTACTTTGGGATAGTGCATGTCTATGATGGCATTGGTGGAGTCCCTCTGCCTCTCCTTGATATGACGGGGCCACATGTTGTCCACCCAGTCAATAAGGTCCACCTGTGTAATACAGAAGTACACAATTAAAATTTCAGCACCAAACCCGAGACTATTCTGATGATCAGCACCACTTTCTGCTTAACACATCACAGTTGGTCAATAACTAAAGGTGAAGTTACGGATCCATTTTTTTTTCCCCCAAACAGTTGCTTCAACAAGTACAGTTTCTGTAAACGTCATGTGTAAAACTGTGCAAACTCTCACCGAAGCAGGCCGTTTCACCAGGTTTTCCAGTCTGGTGTGACTGAACTCTAGACTGATGACATTGTAGAGTTTTTCTCTTTCTGATGGTGGCGTCTCATAGTACCGTCGCCACTGAGCCATCGACATCTCAATTCCTTTCTGGGTGTTCACATCCATAACGTCTACAATACGTCGACTACCTGTAAGCACATTAATGTCAACTGAGATCATTGCTTACTTTGCATAACACTCACCAGCAGGGCTGGGCGATATATCAAGTTTTTAAATACATCGATATATATTTTTATACGAGATATGAGATGTGAAGATATCGTTTATATCGATATAGTCTATGTTACGTTATAATTATACTTGTGCAGCCGCAAGTTTGCCTCTCTTTCGTCCACTTTTGTCTGTACGCAAAATTACTCTGCCTCACCTCTCTCCTTCACTGAACACAACTCCCCCTCCCCCATCATTTCAACTGCAGGCTACAAGAAGGACACAGAGGAGCTGGTCAGTAAAAAGAAAACATTTGGAGATTACTATTTTAGTGCTGCCAGCGTTAATCTCGTTAAAATGACATTAACGCTGCATTAATGCGACAAATCTCCGTTAGCGAGTTACCACGGATCGGCACGTGCATGGGGCTGGACGGTGTCAACGTGTTAACGAGCTAACCGCGCTAACGCGTTTGGCCTAAAATCCTTTAATTTTCTCAAAAATCGACAGTGCGCCTTATGTATGAATTCTGGTTGTGCTTACTGACCGATAACCGATTTTATGTGCTACATGGCGCTCAGCAATCTGTCAAAAAATGTTTTAGTACAACTTTGGTAAGCTACGAAGCCACACCGCTTGATGGATTGTCAGAGCATTACGGCTACCGTAGTCAGGAACCTCGTGGAGTACTACGTACTGTCCTTCAACATGATATTACCGTATTGTGTGTGTATAAGGACCACAAATGGCCTGGTTACAGAGCGGATTTCAAACTCAAGGCTGTCAGTCACGCAGTAGAACTTCGGAACAGAGCAGCTGCAAAATCTGTCTTTGTTATTATGCTCAGCATCTTTTTAGTTTGCATTTTGACTGCACAATTGTGAGCTTTTTGTTATGCACAAAAACAACACTGTTATTTTATTTATGGAGCATTATTATTTAATAAATGCTGATAATTTATTTTACGTACATCTATGCTGAATGTTAATAAAAGTGCCTGTGTGACATCTGGGACAGCTTGGACTAAGAACTCTTTTTTTGTTCTTACTTTATGGCTTAAAAATAAAAAATTAAAAAAATTAAAAAACGAGATATATATCGTATATCGCCATTGATCGCCCAGCCCTACTCACCAATTTATAATGGATATTTTGTAAACCTTTACTCCATTTTTTCCCCCAATATGCACAAATTTTTGGAAACAAAACAAACCAACAAAAAAAACAAATAAACAAAAAAAACATTACTACGTTTTGGAGCCACAATGAGCAGAACAGTACACAAGTTAAAAATCAACTCTTCAGTGCTCTGTGGGGCTGTTACAATACAAGAACTATTTTCTAGATCATGGGTGCAAAAATTAAAAAAAAAATAAATAAATCAAATCAAGAGGCGTTTAAAAAAAATAATAATAATAAAGATTATAACAATAACAATAAGATTAGTAAAAACAATATTTTTAAGTTGAACAATGTAGTGCAAAAACATTTTACAAGTATAAAAATATTATTATAAAGTGTAATTATATTTTAAGATTCCATCTGGCAGTGTCATAAAAACAAAAAAGAAAATATTTAGGCTTTCTGCTGTAGTGCTGTGGTTTTAGTGACATGGCTTTATATTTTTCTTGCCGATAAAATGTTGCTGCTTAGGTGGGCTGCCACATTTTCTGGTAAAAAAAAAAAATTTAGTGAATGCAATTTTTGATGCAACCCTCCCAATTATCCAAGCTTAGGATTGGCACTAGGATTGGCACTAGGAGTACACTAGCGCGTTACCCCTGAGGCTGGGTTTGTGGCTACTGGTTAATTGCTTCCTCTGAATGGGGATAAAATAGGAACTTACCAACAAACAACTTGACATCACTCACGCTAAAATCAGGATCTGGCATTCTGTAAGAGAGGTAATAATTTTACTATTACTTTTCTTTGGTGAAAGACACACAGTGAAAAGAGTTTTCTAATGAAACCAGTCCCTTACTGCATGCCAAGGCCATCAGTAGTCTTGAAGATAATGGGATCCCTGAGTCCTTCCCTCTGGATGTATTCAAATGTGAATTCTAGAAAAAAGATACACATATCAAAAACAAAACAAAAACCCCCAAGGGACAAGAAATTTGTAGATAGACTCTTACAAAAAAATAACACATCAACTCATCTCACAGAGCTCTAGATATAATCACAAAAGGTTCTGTTTTTAAAAAATAAAAAATAAATTTCAGTACACTAGTCTCACCTTTACCCTCCATGTGTTTGATCAAGTCACTGCCGAATCTCTCACACTCCAGCTTTTCATCCAGGTCAAACATTCGTTTTCCTTCAATTTCATCATCGGAGATTCCATCGTCCTGATAGCGGCGCTGTGTTCGCGTACGCTGAAGACAAATAAAGGTTTTCAGTTAAAGTCTGTGCCATCCAAACCCTTAGAAATGGCTCGGGGTTTAGTTTCACAAAAACTTAAACTTAATAAAACTTAATAAAGTTTTAACTTCACAGAATTAAAAAAAAAAATAGACATGTTTGTTAATTTATCATTTTATTCCTTTTATCTTCATATGGCAAAAAAAAAAAAAAACCCTGCTCACAAACACCAAACAAATGAATATACACTAAAAACATGTTTACAGTTCATATTTGAAAGCTACATATTCAATGTATAAGACAAAATAATCAATTACAGACACTGCAAGAAATATTTTTAAAATACAACATGTAACGTAGATCTAATGTCCCCATTTGTTTTGAGATCAGCGACTACAGATAATATATAGAATTTCTAAGAATTTGAATGTTTTAAAAGTAATTTCCAAACACTATACAGATGTTGATTATCCCGGTACTCTAGGCAGTTTATATAGTAACCTTCATCCAGATTGGTTAACGCATAGAAGAGAAGCTAGTGAACAGACATACATGCATACGCTATAACTATTAGAGTAAGATGTACTCTGGGGGCTTGAGTCTCAGAAAAATATAAATTATATTAAGGTAAAAATTTGTACGGCTTCATAAATTATGCGACACAAATCAAGAATTACAGCTACGCACAACAGCCATCCACCAAGAAGAACAACCGGACTTTCCAGTATTTTCCAGCTTCATGATCTTAACTTCACTGTCAACAGATATCTCTCAAAACAAGGTCCCAAAATTGCAGTTTACCAAACAGTTTCCAGTGCATAAAGAGCAAATAAACAAGGTGCAATTTTGTCTCAAACCCACATCCAGCATAACTCTCAGTTATGAGGGGGAATCCCCTGTCAGCATAGCCACATGGGCCTAGACCTGGCAGAGGTTTTGATAAAGCCTTCAGCCTTTGGCGATAACCCTGTGACGACTGTGATCAATCAGCAGAGTATTGTGAACCTGGTGGAGTTTTGTATAATAAGCTTAATCATTTACAAATGTGGTACAAGTGGGTATTTAACTGTGTTCATGGTTACTACACAACAATAACTAAAAGAAATACAGTTTGACACCTTGAGTTAAATACTCATAGAAAATGAAGAAAGAAATGTTTGAAAGTTTTAGAAAATATAAAACAAAAAGAATTTAGACTTTAGCCTAGTTTCCACACACTTCATCACATATAGTAAAGGTATCTTATTTATAATAATCAGCTGATACTGACGAGATCTGATTGGAGGCACACACAAAGAAATAACTGAGAGCTGGATAAATTAAATGTGCTTGAGAGGAAAACCACTGAAAAACAGCTGTATATTACTACAATATACTTAAACTATTATAACACTAATAACTGGATTACCTTTTGGCATCAAGTTAAATTTCATTATAGGCATTTAACAAGACTTTAGACCTATACCACAACATTTTTAAGAAAAGAAAGAAACTGAAACTAGCAATATCAAAGCTTTAAGCAAAGAGCTGGATAGATGTAAGCCCATCCAAATTCATCAATCAGTCAGACACAAAAATCAGTTCATCTGGTAAACAAACAATACAGTATTACAATAGCAGGGGTTAATCTTCTACACACTGCCCCCCTTTAACTCCCCTCCTGCCATTCATCCTATGTGCACTGCTTGGCAAAACAGATGGATGAAGCACATGAATTCTGTTCTCAGATCTCCCCACCCCCATCTCTACACCACAAATGTAGTATTATTTAAGATATAATAGTCCTTACTTTCAAAGAACACACAGTCCCTATTACTATTAAACTAAAGCAAGTCAATATTACCAACGAAACCAAAGCTAAAGCTTCCAGATAAAGCAATAAAAGAAGAAAGCATAATTAATAAAAATAGTATTAAGCAACCACTTTATGTGTGCTTTTATTAGGTTTTCGTGCAATAAAATAATAATCAACAATGACAAGAAGTCTTTTTAATAATATAAATATACCTAATATTGAACCTCTGCCCCGGTAATAACAGGAATCAGCTGGTGCCATTTTTTGAGTACAAACCGCAGACGGTAAGCTTGGAGTTTATTGCTTTACATCGACAGGGAAGAGGGTGAAACAGGGTCACAGCACAAATGCTGTCAGTTTAGACACTGAACTTGACCTTTTCCTGAACCCAGAGCCTTTACACAGGTTCACTGCCGTTATCATTAGGGTGCCACACAAAACAAAAATGGGACCATTACCGTGAACACAATGTGCCAAAAAAAAGAGAAAAGAAAAGCAGGCCGCTCTAAAGAAAACATATCAGTTCTCATTCACTAAATCGCTTATTGTCCATTAAAAACCCGCATTGAAAACGAAGAAGTTGCCCTGCTAACATAAAACAACGAATCCGGGGATTTAACAGTTGGGTGAAGTTACTTACCAGGCGCTTGCTGTACCGTGTATGAGAATCCTCCATTATTCTCTGGAAGCGAAACAAAAGTTTCTGGTCACACAGATGAAATATCCAACCACTGTCCGAGTATTTTAGTTTGTTTTTACACCCAGTCGGACAGAAACACACCCCCTCTCAGCCAGATACCCCTGCTAACGTTAGCCAACAGTGTTACTGTAGCCAGCAAGCTACGGTTAGCACAGCACATATAATTACCAACATAAACGTTCATCTCGCGTCATTCTATGATGATAACTGCCTATAAGAGTAGCTTAATTTTAACACAAATACCCGGAACCACCGTCTCAATTTTCTTCCGTTTTTTAAGTGGCCTTATCGGCTAGCGTAGACTAGCTCAGTTGGCAAGCCCTTTCTTGAGTCGTCCGCTATCGCTAGCTAGCTATCGTTAGCCTCTGTACACGGTAGTTGTAAGCTTCTTTATCATTACCTCCGCGATTTAACTCCTTTTAGTCGCAGCGGTCACAGTAATGCTTCCCAACTAGAGCGTCCAAAACCTCCCAGTAAAGTTTCTCCCCATGTTATGGGATAATAGCTGTGTATATTGTTATGTTTATTATTGTGCGATAAAGTTAGAACGGTTCGAAGCCAAGAGACGCCATTTCCAGCTAGTCAAAAAACATACACACGAAACGGAAAAAAAAAGGAAAACCCTCAGGACCCACCCCTATTTACTCCACTGCTCCGAGAAATTAGCATGTAGGCGCTCTCATTGGGCACAGGGTGTGTCACTTAGAGCAGATTAGCATATGTTAACATACAAGTATGTTTAGTTTGTCTGCTCCGGTGTGACCGGTAAATTAATATTTTATATAAAACAAATACTACTGGTATTTTAGTATTAAAATTTGTATTAAAAGCATTTTATATTATTAGACACCAAGTAGTGTCTATTTTTTTTTGTTACCCGATCTCTACATCTGAAGATTTTGTGCCTTTACACTGTGTTCTGACAGCATGAACAATGAAAGTAATAAGAAATGGACCACACACCTTGTGATATCTGGCATAATTAGAAAATTATTCCATAATTTTGGAATAATACTAAAGGAGGACCTAAAATTATCAAAGCTGGCTACAGTGGGGGGCATTAAGAATGAGAGATATTGCTCTTGTAATGAGCAGCAGTGTGTTGTTGATGTCAAACTGATTTGAACTGATGGGGGCGCAAGAGTAACTCGAATGACCACTCGCTACAAGGTGTGCAGAAGAGCATCTCTAAACCCGTTGAACCTTCAAGCAAATGGGCTACAGTAGCAGGAGACCACTTCTGTCATTTAAGAACTGGAAACTGATGCTACAATTTACACGCAGTTACCAAAACTTGACCATTGAGACTGGAAAAGTCTCCGTTTGTTCTGCGACATTTGGCTGGTGTCTGAATGTGGCGTGAAGAATATAAAAGCATGGATCCGGCAAACACAGAACAGGAAAACGAGCGCACCCTCATCTACTGCTTGCCCCGCATCGTGTGGTTGGGCGGGGCTTGCAGCTGGTTAGGAAGAACAGCGAGATGGGGATGAAACGAGGTCAGGAAGGGTCTTCATCCGCGGATGCAAAGTCGTGCTTATATCAGCTGCTGCATTTACGTCTTTGACATAGGAAAATAGCTCCACACGGCCGATTCTATGAAAGTCAGGGTCATCGGGATCCCTCCACGCAAAGAGGCGATCAGCTGAGCCTCATGCAAGAAGCGAGCCGCACACAGCACTTGATGTAACGCACAGAAATTTTATTACATAACAGGCTTTACAGAGACAACACAGCCAGTGAGCGACTGACAGCCGCTGTTACGGAAAACACCATCAGACAGATCTCACACACAAAGACACGCACATTTTTAATCATAATTATGACAAACAGGCCAGAAAATACCACTAAACTGGACACTTTGGAACAGATCATTTTGGAGCCGAGACAGTAAAATAATTAAATATGTATATTAAAAAAAATAAAGAAAAGAAAATGATTAAAATGTGTTCTTCCAAAGTTTTATTTTATCCTGAAAAAGATAATTTCTCTAAATATGGGGTTTTCCCTTGATGCACCACCAGGAGGCGGTAGAGTATATGATTACAAATCACGAGTCAAGTCACCTGGCTGTGAACAGTCAGGCTGAGACATCGACACACAATACATTTCAAACACTTCATATAGCAAGAAAATTGTTTACATTTCAATTAATAATAAAAGAGAAAGTGAATGGGACGGATGTGATTTTTTGTTTTTAAATACTTTATTGTATATAAATAGGGGGGGGGGTATGAAGGAGCATCAGGGGAATATTCCTAATTTTTGGAGAAATCCTTCGTGCCTACAAACACCACACAGAGACAAAAGAAATGCAGTCTTTAAGCATTCAGAGAGTCCGCATAAACAATAGCACTGAAAGGCTGATGCAGGTGTTTTTTTTGTCTTTTACCTGTGTAAAACGGTTTTTATGAGAAGAAGCTGTAGAGATAGGAGAACCCAACGATCCCAATGATGGCACAGCACAATGTAATCATCATCTTTTTCTGGAGACGCAATCAGAAACACACAGTCAGACGATAAAGAGAGGAATCAGGCTTTACTTTGCGAGCCGACGCAATTATCAACATTGATCGACACTGGTTTGAGGAAACAATTGAGCAAAAGCAGAACAAAGGGTTATAGAGGTTTGTGTGTAACTGTTTGTGTAAAGAGACAGGAAAGGTGAAACGACTTACCCCCTTTTTTGACACGTGTGCACCAGTCTTTAAAAGCTGTACTTTGCAACACTGTGGTTAACATGCTGACAGCAGCTACTACACTCCAATAAAACACACACACACCACTTTGCAACAAGCAGTCATCAGAATGTAAAATTCAGTTACATAATTCCATTTCTGCAAGTCAAACAGACAAATAAACACTGGGTAATTTAACACATAAAATCTTTAATTTCTGATAAAATCATTGACATTTACACAGGTAAAAAAAAAAAAAGCTTCAATTTTCTCTTATGTTCCAGTCTGCGCCAACGGCTCAAATAAAATGGATTGTGCCCCTAAATGATGATGATGCTGCGGGATTCTCATTTTCAAATGCTTCATACAAAACCACAGTTTAAAATTTAATTAATGCTTAAATTACAACATTGTTTTACTGAAATCGGCCTACTCCCTTATGTCAGGGCTTCTCCTCATGACTGGTTGGTACTGATTTTATGTACGGCTGGAATCATGTGCTTTAATTACCCTGTTAAAGGCACTGGATGACAACCTGTGCACTTTGGTTTGGTAAACTGTCAGTTCCAAAGATTGTCTGAAATGAAATGAATGAAATGATGATGGACAACCATTACTGAATCCAACAGGGAGGTACATGTTGCTAAAGCTAATGTGATCTAATACACAGCCCTGCAAAAATCCTGTCGTCTTTTTTTTGAAAATACAAGTTTTCTATGTACATTAAAATGACTTCTTTAAATAAAAAAAAGGAGGTATAATGTTCATTTTAGTTGAAATTGTTCATTAAGACTCGATGGGCTTTTTGGAGGACGTACTTTGTGGTGCGGATGAACTGGTTACAGTAAGAGGTGTTTGTAATATTGTCCCCACCCCCCACATTCACTAATGAGGGCAGTCTAAATGTTAGACACACCTATGAAGTAAAGAGCAGCACACATACAGCCTCTGTTAAAAATGTCAAACCATTACATCCTAAGGCTGTGTAAACAAAACCTGAACATTATCACCTTCGCAAACATCAGATGTACTGCAGGACTGTGTCTAAAACTGGCAACTCAGTAGTAAAACCTAAAACATGCCTGTTAAGGCATTTCCTAGTAGTAAGACAAGACTAGCCACGGATACTTTACAGAGTGCCCAT
Organism: Maylandia zebra; assembly: GCF_041146795.1. Taxonomy (NCBI): domain Eukaryota; kingdom Metazoa; phylum Chordata; class Actinopteri; order Cichliformes; family Cichlidae; genus Maylandia; species Maylandia zebra. The sequence continues at coordinate 42,109,796 of NC_135168.1, read as the reverse complement.
TTGTATGTGACGTCATAAGCAACATGTCTTAGAACAGTAGAATAAATACAAAAAGACTATTCTGGCACTTACGGGAAACAAACCACTAGTGTTACTACCAGACTCTCTAAAACTCCTTTGGCATTGAAATATTTCTACAGCACTTTAACAGGAGGAGTAACTGTGTCTATACATGTAAAAGCTTTGGTTTGGGTTGTGAAAAGGATCAAATTTCAGCTGCTACAAGTAAGCAAGTAATGAGCGTTCATCACACGCGCCTGTAAGTTCATGAAATGTGTTCCCATAAGTGCAATCCTTCATATTTGTTTTTTTAACAACCAGTGATAATTACACATATCTGAGCTACGCATTTGGAAATGTTAAAGTGCTGGAACTCCCCAAACCCTAACAAGAACAACAACAAAAAGAAATCCCACAGCAGTGAAAGTTCACTGGGGAGATTTTCAATCATAAAATCATATCAAGGCTCAAATAAATCAGGGGGTTTATGTGCTTCTGAAAGCTTTCAGATGACAAACGCTTCCCAGCTGATTCTTTGGCAGCAAATGTTGAACAGTGAAATGTTTAGTGACACTGAAGTGAGGTTTTATTTCCCAATTCCCTTTTCGCCTTCACAGAGGTACAATAGACAATGTACCTCATATGTCAGCTTTGGTCTTGTTTCCTCATTCGCAGGAGAGCATCCTCAATTGTCCAAAAGTGAGGGAGACCTTCAGTGTGTTTTATTCGATTGAAAAGATCTGCAGGTTAAATATTCTTATACCCATATGGAGTGATCAGGATCAGTTTTTCCTTCTGCAGGCAGGCTGATGAATAATGGTGAGGATGTTGAATACACAGATGATGAGATGATGGCAGCGATCAGCCCTATAGTGTCTGGGTGAGGATGATGATGAGGATAATGAGAAGAACCACGGCACAGACCACAGCAATAATGATGATCTTCTACAGAGAGGGAGAAACATACACAGAAACAGCGTTGATGATGGGATACCTACAACTGAAAAGCACCCACAAACTTAACACCAGCAGGAACTAATTCGCCACTACAGTAACCAGAGGCAAGAGGCCCAGAACAGGAGAACAACAACACACCCAAAGTACTTCAAACAAGCACACACACCTCGAGTAATCCCTCTGGATAGTAAGAAAACACACACTGAGCCTCAAAGGAAGTGCAAACTCCTTCCCAAAGCATGCCTAACAGACACACACCCATTATACAGCAGGTATTTGCTCAATTACTCACCCTTAGCGCTTC